>NC_090648.1:187320497-187973497 GCF_040937935.1 Hyperolius riggenbachi | reverse complement strand
ACTCAGGAGCACAGAGATCTCACCACCAGTCTCGAGTCCCTGAGAGATAGGAGAATCCTGCAGGGGGAGGAGCCTCTGGTAATGGCTGCAGCAGGTGTGCAGAGCTGGGAACTCGGGTGCACAGAGATCTCACCACCAGAGCCCCGAGAGATAGAGGAATCCAGCAGGTGGAGGGGAACCTCTGGTAATGGCTGCAGCAGGTGGGCAGAGCTGGGAACTCAGGTGCACAGAGATCTCACCACCAGAGCCCCCTTAGAGAAAGAAGAATGCAGTAGGGGGAGGGGAACCTCTGGTAATGGCTGCAGCAGGTGGGCAGAGCTGGGAACTCAGGAGCACAGAGATCTCACACCAGGCCCCTGAGAGATAGAAGAATCCAGCAGGGGGAGGGGAGCCTCTGGTAATGGCTGCAGCAGGTGTGCAGAGCTGGGAACTCAGGTGCACAGAGATCTCACCACCAGAGCCCCTTAGAGAAAGAAGAATCCAGCAGGGGGAGGAGCCTCTGGTAATGGCTGCAGCAGGTGTTTAGAGCTGGGAACTCAGGTGCACAGAGATCTCACCACCAGATCCCTGAGAGTTAGAAGAATCCAGCGGTGGGGGGGGGGGGGGGGGGGGGGGGGGTTCGGGGGAAGCCTCTGGTAATGGGTGCAGAGCTGGAAACTCAGGTGCACAGAGATCTCACCACCAGAGCCCCTGAGAGGATAATCCAGCAGGAGAGGAGGCTCTGGTAATGGGTGCAGCAGGTGTGCAGAGCTGGGAACTCAGGTGCACAGAGATCTCACCACTAGATCCCCTGAGAGAAAGAAGAATGCAGTAGAGGGAGGGGAGCCTCTGGTAATGGGTGCAGCGGGTGTGCAGAGCTGGGAACTCTGGTGCACAGAGATCTAACCACGAAATCCCCTGAGAGATAGAAGAATCCAACAGGGGCAGGAGCCTCTGGTAATGGGTGCAGCAGGTGTGCAGAACTCAGGTGCACAGAGATCTCACCACCAGATCCCCTGAGAGATAAAATAATTCAGGAGGAAGGGGGGGTTGCCTCTGGTAATGGGTGCAGAAGGTGGGTAGAGTTGGGATGATCCTCATACACACTAAGAGAGGTTTGGCGCTTCACAGTGTAAAAAAGACTGAACAGGTTTTTCCAAAAATATAAATATATATGCTTCACTGTTAATGCTTCACTCTTTATAAAACTGACCAAATGTCCTCAAAAAAAAAAAATGAGACGCATATGCTTCACTGATATTACTTCACTCTTGCTGATTTCAGGAAAAATGGTTTTTTGCTAAAAAGCAATCCTTTCAGATACACAATCACGCCCTAACTTGTTATCAGTTCACGTACACACAGAGGTTTGGCGCTTCACAAAACTGAACCAATTTTTCCCAGAAAAAAACATGAATACATATATATGCTTCACTGTTAATGCTTCACTCTATATAAAACTAAACAAATGTCCACTAAAAACATATAACAGTCCTTTTTACACTGAAGTGCAAAACCTCTGTTAGTATGTATGTGAAGTGATAACGAGAGGGGGCGATTGTATAAGGGTTGCTTTTTGGCAAAACACATTTTTTTTCCTGAAATTAGCAAGAGTGAAGTAATATCAGTGAAGCAAATGCGTCTGTCAAAAAATTTTAGTGGACATTTGGTCAGTTTTATAAAGAGTGAAACATTAACAGTGAAGCATATATATATATTTAGGATTTTTTGGGAAAAACCTGTTCAGTCTTTTTTTACACTATGAAGCGCCAAACCTCTCTTAGTTTGTATGTGGATTGATATAACGAGAGGGGGCGATCGTGTATCTAAAAGGGTTGTTTTTTTGGCAAAAAATCGTTTTTCCGGAAATTAGCAAGAGTGAAGTAATATCAGTGAAGCATATGTGTGCCTGTCATTTTTTAAGTGGACATTTGGTCAGTTTTATAAAGAGTGAAGCATTAACAGTGAAGGAGATGGGAGGGGGGGTCGGGGACTTGCAGGGGGTGGTGACATAAGGGATTCCCTCTGTTAAGCTACCTACAGGGGAGGACAAGGGCGGCTGGATGATGTAAGAGGGGATTCCCCCTGCGTAACACCTACGAGGAGAAGGGGGGGCTGGGGTGTTTGACATAAGAGCGGATTCTCTCTGCAGTGTTACCCCCCCTACCTCTGCCGGCCAGGATACGAAAGGGGAGAGTTGCATGACTACAAGACATGATATGGGATCTGGCACAAAACAAATGGGGAGAGCTGCAGGATGACAGCACAAGATCTCACACTGCAGGAGGCATAGTTAGAGAAAAAATAATACTTTATCAAGGCGTGTGCCAGTACAGTGCAGGGCAGCAGCAGAAGCCACAGCTGTCAGTTTCCTGTAACAGGGGCGACTAATGATGACCTCATGACACTGGGCTGTAAATCTCATTCTGTGGGCGTGAATGGGCATGTCTAACTCCAACTGTAACACCGCCCACAGAATCAGACTCTGCACCTCCCATGGAGTGAGAGCTGCAAAATGGAGGGATAGAGCTGCAAGATGGAGCCTGCCATTCTCTTTTATTCATAGTTGTATTGCACAAATATATCTACTTTTATATTGCCCTTCACAAGTGTTTTTGTGTCTAATCCTTCATTTCAAAGGGATAAGGAGGCTCAATTTAGTGACTTTTTTTTAGTTCAGTTCCTCTTTAAAGAAAACGGCTCCTTCTTGTCACTAAATTATGACGCAGCTCGTTTACAGGCTCCAAGATCTGAGCTGTCCAACTACATTGACTTCAATGCATGGATGGTTTAATGGAATTTTGTCCATGCCAATCCCCCCCCCCCCCCCCCCCCGCCCCCCCCACATAAGGCAGTCCATCCATGCTTTTCCTACCAGAAAGGAGCATGGTTTAGGGCCTGGAAATAAGGAACCTAAAAAGCAGCAGGGGAAATAATGAGGGTTAATTTTCAACACTTCCATGACTAAAAGCGCGGAGAGAGGAGTCAGGTTAATAAACAATTACTGGTAGGCTGCACTGGGGCTTTAACTTGACATAAACAAAACAACTCCTACCTGTTGTGACTCTTGCAATAAAAATTTCAGCTCCATTCTCACAGAGGCCAAGCCACCACCTTGTGCTCCATGTAAACTGCAGTAGCTTAGAAATACTCTTAGAAGAGCCTGATTCTTTTGAAGCCACCACTTCCGCTTTTCAGCATGTTCTCTTTTAGCTTGTAATCTGCGACGTTCTATTTGGTGACGTTCATAAGACCCAATATCACTTTTTTCAGAAACCTCCTGACTGTCCAATAAATCGACACAAGGGGGAGTTTCAATAGTGAAATCTTTGCTGTCGGCTTCATGGTTAAATATTTTGTGCATTGCAGCAATTTCTTTCTCCAACCAGTTATAAAGCTGGAATCTCAGTTTTCCACCATCTACTTCATGACCTGTGGCCAGAGTTCTCAGCTCAGTCATAAGAATTTTTAGGCAAGCTCGGAATTTCAGCTGTTCAGCGATTACATCTACTTCACTTCCAGCTGATTTGAAGTTGTCCACAGTTGGTGTTTCTGAGCTGACGTCTTTAAGGCTTTGATTTTTTTGGTCCAAGGTCAAATTCTTTAAAACCAAACCATCAGTCTCATCTTCATCACTCCCTTTATCATCTTCCCAATCTAGCTGAAGTGGCTCATCCTCAATTTTTACAAGTGGTGCACCCCAGTCAAAATTTGCTGAAGGCTCTTCAATATTTGATGGCTTTGTTGCTGCAGACGCGAACCATCCAGGATCACTTCCGTCATCAAAATTGTTCACTTTGCCTATGAACTGTAAACTTTCCTGTCCAACAGATCCCAAGCTTATCAGATCGTCATCAATAGCCATTGATTTTGTTAACTTTGGAATCTTGGTGAGCACTTCCAGGGCAAGCACAGGACACCCTACTTTGAAATGTGCATTTGCCGTGGTAAAAAATAATTTCCTTTCGATAAGATTTATTTCATCCACATAGTTTTTTTCTGTTTTCAAGCCAACAGTTGCAAGAGTGGCTTCTGGGGTGCTGAAATGTCGGCGAATTAGTAAAGGGTGAGTCCGCAGGTAGTTGTAAAAACTGAACACAACTGGGTTACATGATTTGATGAGAACTAAAAAGAAAAAAAGCAACAATTAGTCACTAAGCATAAAAAAATTCCCAAGCAACAGTTCAATTAAATGAAACATTTACGTCAGTCAAATATGCTGAACTGAAGAAAATAAATAAAATCTCCCGTCTCCTATAACACACAGCTCGCATCATATGGTGTTGGATGCGCTTGATCTTTATCTGTTTACATGATGTCCTTTACAGCTACTAGAGTCCTGACTTGTATTTTATGCTTAAAACTGGTCAAATCACAGGTAAGGAGTTTTGTAGATTTTAAAGCCCGGCAGAAATGCCATGGCACAGCACAACATGAACATACTAGTCACAGGCCATACACTATATCGTCTTTAAATCACTTTCCTCAGATAATCTTATCAGTCTTAGACATTTTGCCAAGTAGCAAGCTACGTAGCTCCCAGAAATTTTATAAGGGTTATTTACATACTCCCCCGGAGTTTGTAAATAAACTTGTTGTATTTGACAAAAACATTTGAATTTTTGTGTCTGCTTGGAGGAGATAAGTCCACCACGGCCTCCTCATTATTTGATCCTTTATTTTATCCTTTTGGCGCCTCTGTATCCATACTACGCTATATTAGCTCCACCCCTGGTGGAGGGGTGTTACCCCTTTTTTTTTCCTCATCTACGGACTTCTTAATCCTGAGTGGGGTCAGGTCTAATCTCTACACCTGCCTATACAGTGGTTGCCTTGGAGGTAACCCTGCTTTGTGAGTATAGCTTATTACTCTATCTAGCTTATTACTCTATTATACTTCATTTCAACTACCAGTACATACTACACTATATTTGGCTCTTGGTGTCCCTACTTTGTGGCACTACCATATGTATCAGAGAAAAAAGAATGGAAATGTCTCACTGCATTGTTTGTCATTCTCAGCAGATGCTGCTTTTCTAATGTGCGCTCCATTAGGGTCATGAAGAAAAATGTAAGTAGTTCAAGAGAGAAAGGAAGGCACCTTTTGTTAGTCACAAATCTTGTTTAAGAAAAGTATGCAGCTTACCCGTATTTACATGGATTTCAGACATCTTAATAAAAATCACTATATTCTGCATAGACGCAGGGGTGGAGGTGGGCGTTAGGCACAAATAGGACCAGCAATGGCCATTTCATGTCCCACTGGACATTTTGTCATGCTGCGGTCTACTTACACATGTCGTCTGGAATCCATGTAAGCACGTGGAAGCTGCGCACTTTTCTATTATATTGGTGACAAAAATGGAAGGAACCCATCTTTCTCTATTTGCAATTAACTTTAATTGTGAATGTGAATTTCTTGAGGGCATTTTATTCCTTATTTAAGGAATAAAATGCTCTCAAGAAATTCACATTCACAATTAAAGCCCACAGTGCAAAAATGGACAACTTCAGGTACCATTTTATTTTTATTTTAAATTTTAAAAGAACAGTTTCAGTGCACCTTGATAACTGCAGAACGCAGTACATAAGCAACAAGTCAAAGCCAATTTCGCTACAAGATAAAACAAAGAATCAGGTAACCAACTGGCCTGCAATAGTTGACCTTGGGAAGGGAATAGTCAGAATCTGAGCTCCACTATATAGCACGTGTCCGCAAAATGAATATGAATACAAATGTTCAATTACTGGGCACAAGTGTGGTATGTGTGCATTTATAAATATGCATAAGCCAATTCTGAAACTCTGGAAAACAGGCACTATAGGTGTAGTGCAGGACATGGATTGAATATGTGTAGTGCAAGACATGGATTAAATAGGTGTAGTGCAGGACGTGGATTGAATAGATGTAGTGCAGGACGTGGATTGAATAGATGTAGTGCAGGACGTGGATTGAATAGGTGTATTGCAGGACGTGGATTGAATAGGTGTAGTGCAGGACGTGGATTGAATAGGTGTAGTGCAGGACGTGGATTGAATAGATGTAGTGCAGGACATGGATTGAATAGATGTAGTGCAGGACGTGGATTGAATAGATGTAGTGCAGGACGTGGATTGAATAGATGTAGTGCAGGACGTGGATTGAATAGATGTAGTGCAGGACGTGGATTGAATAGATGTAGTGCAGGACGTGGATTGAATAGATGTAGTGCAGGACGTGGATTGAATAGATGTAGTGCAGAACGTGGATTGAATAGGTGTAGTGCAGGACGTGGATTGAATAGATGTAGTGCAGGACATGGATTGAATAGATGTAGTGCAGGACGTGGATTGAATAGGTGTAGTGCAGGACGTGGATTGAATAGATGTAGTGCAGGACGTGGATTGAATAGATGTAGTGCAGGACGTGGATTGAATAGGTGTAGTGCAGGACGTGGATTGAATAGGTGTAGTGCAGGACATGGATTGAATAGGTGTAGTGCAGGACGTGGATTGAATAGATGTAGTGCAGGACATGGATTGAATAGGTGTAGTGCAGGACATGGATTGAATAGGTGTAGTGCAGGACATGGATTGAATAAGTGCGGTGCAGGGCATGGATTAAATATAGATGACAGTCACAGCCATAGCTTAAAGAGAACACGAGGTGGGTTCTAAGAATCCAATTAGCATACAGAGGCTGGGTCTGCATATAATACCCAGCCTCTGGCGACGGCTGTTTACATGTGAAGTGTCCCTTCCTTCCCTGCTGATCGGAGGGAAGGGCCGCGGACCGGCACTATGGAGTAGGCGGGGGAGCGGCAGAGACTGACACTTCACATGTAAACAGCCGGCTGGCGACACGCTGCATGTCGCCAGCACGACGATTGATTTATGGGGTACAGCAGAGTGCAGGTGGGGCCTGGAGGGATACAGTATAGCAACAGAGGCTGGGCATTATATGCAGACCCACCCTCTGTATGCTAATTGGATTCTTAGAACCCACCTCGGGTTCTCTTTAAGGTGGCGGCTGCACCTCATTTGTACATGGTCACTTTAAGCCATCAACAAACTGCATGCTATTACGGTACTTTAAAAAGTTTGGTGTGTGCATAACGAACATGTAATGACAGGTATTGCAATATAATGCTGATTGTCTCAGTCTTTAAGCTGCTGTTTTTAGCTTGTTTTTACTTTCAAAATACACTCAATTCATGTAAAAAAGCAATAATTGCCTCAGAAAAATACACACACCTGGATTTTCATCATCCTCTTTAGGCGTTTGTTCCAACAAAGTGTCCAGCGCTTTAGTGTAATCCTTCATGATCCAATAGGCAATGCTCCTTAAAAATGGATCAGGATGGAGTTTTGTACAGCAGAAGCCAGTTCCATCTTTCTGACATCCCAGCACTCTCTCATATAGCAGAGACTCATATGTAGAAGAAGTATCAAACTCTGACTCATATAGCCGAGCAATCACCATTGCCAGCTGAATGTCTTCCATTTTTTCTAAGCATACCTAAAAGAAAAAAAATAATGTATTACACATGCAGTTAAAGGGCACAGAGCCTTACTCCATTGTTTAGGAAAAAAAAAAAAAAAAAGACCATGGGGGGGGGGGGGGGGGGGGGGGGGCAAAATGACTATATTTTACCTCAATACAATCCCTTAAAGAACCAGCCAGCAAAAAGAAAGCTGCAGATTGCTCAAAGCGCTGCTTGCCAAGTAAGGAGAAGGCATTCTTCAGGGCTGCTTTCCTCCAACGATCTTCCTTAAAATTGTGGCTGAAGAACTGTGTCATCTTTTCATCATGTTGTGACCTGAACAGATCAGTCTCAGTGTTAGTCCATTATTAATTACTAAAAGGAAAACTTATATATCCACCTCTGAGTACTAAGGGAATGGAGTTCAGTTAATGATAGGCCACTTCATCTTATTTTCTACAATTCTCTTTCAAGCGAGTCAGTTCCCCATGACTGTTGTACAGTTGATGTTTTCCCCTTATTCAACAACGGAAAAAAAATCAGAACCAGGAAACTACAGACCTGTATCAGGGCTCTGCTGATCTCGGGACCGGTGGATGATGTGGGGACTCGCAGGGCATGGAGTCTACGTGACCACGGCTCTTCACCAGAGCAACCTACAAGGAATGATGGGCCGTCATGCTACTTTGCTGCATAATGGCCAGCAGGTTATGATCCCCAGGACCGCAACACCGGGGTCGGGAATACCAATAGGACAAACCCCGCAGTAAAGGGAGGAGAAGGGAATGAGAGGGTGGACTGGAAGGCAGGACAAATAGACAGGACAGGCAGGACAAATAGGTCCTGGCCGGACAAATTGAACAGGATGGGCTGGACAGGATGGACTAGGCAGGACGGATTAGATTGGCTGGACATGTCTGCCTTAACAGTACTGTACTGACTGGACCGTCCTATACTGACTGGACTGGACAGTACTATACTGACTGAGACTGACAGAACATTAGTGACAGAAATGACCGAACTGTGACCAAGGTCACATGAACAGTGTGGCAACACACCGCGGCTGTCATGAGACAAAACTGAACTGGGTGCTGATTGGTCAGGGTCTAACTAAGGCCACGCAAATTTGGGTTCCAGAGTCGGCAAGTAAATTTGAGTGCCATAGACATGCATGTAAGAATCCGCCAATGGCAGCTATAACAATATAAAAATGGAGGGCATTGGGACCACCCAATATTTTAATCAGGTGCCCAAATCTACTCTTATAGCCGCCAGAAGAAAAAGACATTGGCTTTAATTCACTAGGCATTACCACATTCAGTAACGCAGACAACAACTGATTTTTCTGAACATCTTGCTAAACACTAATTCACTGGCTGCTACCTCAGTGAAAAGTAAAATTATCGACTAGTGAGGCAAATTACAAACTTGTGTGGTACCTCAAGAATGTCAATTCACAAAGAACATTCAGTGAAACAAGTAAAAGTGTTCAGTGTTTAAAGTGTAACTGTCGGGCATAAAATTAAAAATCAATTCTTTATGTTTATCTGGTAAACAAGCAATAAGGAGGCTAACCAGGCAATCCAAAAGTTAAAATCACTATTATTTTTCTTGGTGATAAATGATCATTCTCCAGTTTACCTGACTCTTATTTGGTACACACAAAGGAAGTTGCAGGGCATGCTGGGTTGTCCTTTTTTGCTTCTCTACTTTCCCCTCAGACTTAACTAATTTAGCCTGATTGGCTGAAGCCTCTTTTCCTCCTGTTTTCCCCTCCCACAGTTCTCTTCCTCTCTGATTGGTCAATATTTCTCATGCAGAGAATGCACTTTCTATAGTAAAGGGCGGGCAATGCATACACAATCAGGCAGAGGAGAGTAAGGGAGGAAAGGACATCAGGATTGGCTTCAAAATAGCCACAGTTAAAATGGCAAATGCTAAGATGGATTTTCTCTTTTTTTTTTACTGTAGAAAAATCACTAAAATCAAAACTTGGGACTGTGCAATACATATGTTATGTAAGTAGAGCAAGTATTTATCTACTTATTTATGTGTTTTTTTCTGAGATAGTATGGCTGATAGCTCCTCTTTAAGACCAGCTCTGACCTGTCATCAGCATGCGATGCAATGTTACAGACAAAAGAGACAGCCAATAGGAAAGGCCTACCTTTACTGCTTCTCACCCCATTTTTTCTGATGTGGGGCAAGACATGTGAACCACAGAGCAGGAGAAATAGACATTCAAAGAGGCTTTTCTGTATCCCTTTAGATGTGCAGATCTCTATACTGACTGACTGATACACAGAAGAGAGACCTCTAGTGGCATGCATGCACATCTAAAGTAATTCAGGAAGCCTTGTACTTCACAAAACACGACACAGGAATGGCTCATGCAGAGAGAAGAATTACAGCTTGCTGACTGACCTACTCAGCTGGTGAGACATTACAAAGCAGAGCTTAGTGAATCGACATTTTCTGTAAATTGCCAAACTTTACCGCATGTGTGGAAATCTTAGTGAAATTGAAAAAGAGGTCTGAAATAACAAATGCGGTATTTTGCCGATCTCTTTTTTTTTTTACTGCTCCACTCTTCGTGAATTGAAGCTACTCTGTAACACTTTAGTTTCTGAAGCATGCATGGTCTTTAAAGCCCCATCTACACCATACAATTTTTTGTGCGATTCGATTCATTGATTCGATTCAATCCAACATGTTCGAACGGGATTCGATTCAATCGGTAGTGTGATCGATTTGCCATTGTTTTGCAATGACATTCGACCACACTATCGAACTGAATCCCGATTGGACATGTCAGATTGAATAGAGGAATCAAATTGCACAAAAAATTGTATGGTGTAGATGGGGCTTAAAGGGCTAGGCTCAAGATGCATGCCCACCATCTAAACATATTCTGAGCTTACGAGGGATACTCAGACACAAAGCAACAAGCCACTGGTTTTCATCATTTACAGCCCAGCTTATCTTTCTCTTCCTGCATGAGTAATTAGCTGTAAAAATCTAGAACAATTGTTGATTTTTTTTTCTCCACACCCGTTCAAGCTGGGCGACTGACAGGAAACGCTAAATCTTCCATTCATTACTGACTTTATGTGGAGCAGCTCAGCGGGTAAGCAATTTCACAGAATGTTCCAAAAATTCTAACCAGATGTAAATCTCAACTGAAAGTCCTCCAAATGGTAGGACTTAGGCCCCATTTACACTTAATCAGTTGCTCTCAGTTATAAGTGAGAGGACAACTGATTTTCAAAGTATGCCCCATGTTTTCCTATGGCACCTTTCACACTTAACACGTTTTAACTGAAATCTTTTTCACAATGCACGGCTATAGAGAAGAAAAAAAATGCGTACTAACTGATTACGTGTAAACAGGGCCTACGTGAATCAAATAGTGTTTTGTCACATTCCGGACATGAGCAAAGACAGCACTTCACTTATTAGACGTCCAGGAAACCATTGCCTGAGTTGGGGAAGGGGGTGCACTCTGCCAGAAGGATAGTTCAACCTGTGGTACAAAATCCACAGGTAGTTTATACAGCAAATATTCTGCACTAACCTGAATAAACCCCAGAGAACAGCTTTCTTCTTCATCGCAAGGTAGAAAATTGCAGCATCTAATGGTTCATTGTTTCTTTGGAAAGATGCTTTAGCAACCTGTCAAGCATATAAAATGAATCCATATAAGAAAACAAAAACCACAAGATTTGCTTTAGTTATTTAAAATCTATATTTGCCAACACTTATTGGTGACCCCGTTGAGACTTTGATATCAATTTCAAGGCAGAACTTGTAGTACTGATCAAAATACACTCACCTAAAGGATTATTAGGAACACCTGTACAATTTCTCATTAATGCAATTATCTAATCAACCAATCACATGGCAGTTGCTTCAATGCATTTAGGGGTGTGGTCCTGGTCAAGACAATCTAATGAACTCCACACTGAATGTCAGAATGGGAAAGGTGATTTAAGCAATCTTGAGCGTGGCATGGTTGTTGGTGCCAGACGGCCGGTCTGAGTATTCCACAATCTGCTCAGTTACTGGGATTTTCTAGCACAACCATTTCTAGGGTTTACAAAGAATGGTGTGAAAAGGGAAATACATCCAGTATGCGGCAGTCCTGTGGGCGAAAATGCTTTGTTGATGCTAGAGGTCAGAGGAGACACTACTGCAGCCAAATAGATCAGCAGGGCTTCCAGGCAAGCGACGGGAACGCGTGATGGCTGTGAGTTGAAATCTACGCTCTAGCAGCCACATCAGCATCAAAACAGGGCGTAGATTTCAACTTGCGACGTCCTAAAGATGGCAGTCTCTATATTCCTGTCACTGCAGGGTTCCTTTAAAACTGAGGCCTATGACTTATACCTTAAAATTAATTTAAAAAAAAAAAAGAGAATATGGTCATCATAGCCCAATACCCCTTCTTTCTCCACTGTTGTGGTTTAAAGCGATGAGTGTTAGTGTATCAAACAACGGAGAAGTGACCATGCACAGGAGGCTGAACTCAAACACTGAGGGAGTGCACCGGCCGAATGGTTCACAGTCCAAAATGTAAAAAGAGAGAGGCCTTGCACATCCCTAATATAAAACTTGGCATTTATTGAAAAAAATTTAAAAGGCATACATTACAGTTCCACAGCCTAGCAGAGAGAGGTACAGGCTAATGGGGAGGTCGACAGCCGTTTCGCGCCGTTACATTCCGTGGCGCATCATCAGGACGGCCTGATGATGCGCCACGGAATGTAACGGCGCGAAACGGCTGTCGACCTCCCCATTAGCCTGTACCTCTCTCTGCTAGGCTGTGGAACTGTAATGTATGCCTTTTAAATTTTTTTCAATAAATGCCAAGTTTTATATTAGGGATGTGCAAGGCCTCTCTCTTTTTACATGAGTGTTAGTGTACTTGTTAGTGAAGTAAGGCTTATAGCACACAATGGCAAAAGGCTTCCTTTATTTTCAAAAGCAACCCCTATAAACAAATGGCACAGTCCAACTGCTAGAATAATGGCATGCGATTACTACAGGCTGGCTACATCTTTATATAGAGCCTCCCCAGGGAGAGCTTTTGAAAAGTATGAAGGGAACCTTGAAAAACTTCCATGAGGAGATGACCTAATTTAAGACCTTTTAGTGAAAGGTTCAGTCAAAATCCACTATGACAGCTACAAACAAAGTAAGTCATTTACAGTGCAATTTACTCTGGAACACAATGTGTATTTGGATACATGCATTATACATTTTAGAGTTTTTCAGCACTGTGGTTTACATCTTACACTGAGTTAAAGCAGAGGCCAGACTTTGCTCACTGCACAGAGGAGAGAATCAGCATTCATAATCATTCTGGTCTCAGTTTTCAGAATGTCATTTGCAAAGCTATTCTGGATGACAGGTTAGGAAACTAAAACAAAACACTACTGTATTTGCAGTTAAAATGTGAATCTGCAATTTATTTATATGCAATAACTGGTCTGACATTAGTCTGCCTTCCAAATTGTGAGGTAAGGAAGCCTTCCACCTCATTCCCAAGGAGTGCCTTGGATAAAAATGGTATAGTTCTTTCCAATATTTAGTTAATAAAAAACAAAATCTAAAACAGAGTATGCTCATATATGCACAAATATCACAGTTTCAATTTCTGAATTTTTATTATTTTACAACGTATTATTATTTAGTGTTTATATAGCGCTGATATCTTCCTCAGCTCTGTGCAAAATATGCAGTCTTTTCCCTAACTGTCCCTCAGATGGGATCACAATTTAATCCATATCTATTATTCTGTGCATATGATGATTAAACAACACATGATCAATAAATTAAAATGCCACAAGTTAGACTGTTACTCTGTACTTTTCTGTATTTATTAAAATTCTGTTTATTAGACTAACAACATTTTCAGACTTACAGTGGTTTGCAAAAGTATTCGGCCCCCCTTAAAGTTTTCCTCATTTTGTCATATTACTGTCACAAACATGAATCAATTTTATTGGAATTCCACGTGAAATACAAAGTGGTGTACACGTGAGAAGTGGTACGAAAATCATACACGATTCCAAACATTTAAAATAAATAACTGCAACGTGGGGTGTGCATAATTATTCAGCCCCCTCAGTCAATACTTTGTAGAACCACCTTTTGCTGCAATTACAGCTGCCAGTCTTTTAGGGTATGTCTCTACCAGCTTTGCACATCTAGAGACTGAAATCCTTGCCCATCCTTTACAAAACAGCTCCAGCTCAGTCAGATTAATCAGCCTTTCTCAACCTTTTTACCCTGGAGGAACCCTACAAATAACTTTAAAGTCTCAAGGAACCCCTGCAAATCATTTGGGGATCTCGAGGAACCTCTGCATTTATTTTTCAGGAGGAATGGTGTTAAAAAATAGGTGTGGCTGTTTATATCACTACCCCCTAATATAGTTTCTCCTTATTCTAGTGCTTTTTATTAATGTGCTCATTATTCTGAACCCCAATTTAGTGATTCTTTTTTACAGTACCCCCATAATAAAATGTGCTCTATTATACTTCCTCCACAATGGGGAAAATGCCAGGGAACCCCTGCAGAGTACTCAAGGAACCCTGGTTGAGAAAGCCTGGATTATATGGACAGCGTTTGTGAACAGCAGTTTTCAGATCTTGCCACAGATTCTCGATTGGATTTAGATCTGGACTTTGACTGGGCCATTCTAACACATAAATATGTTTTGTTTTAAACCATTCCATTGTTGCCCTGGCTTTATCTTTAGGGTCGTTGTCCTGCTGGAAGGTGAACCTCCGCCCCCAGTCTCAAGTCTTTTGCAGACTCCAAGAGGTTTTTTTTCCAAGATTGCGCTGTATTTGGCTCCATCCATCTTCCCATCAACTCTGACCAGCTTTCTTCTACCTGCTGAAGAGAAGCACCCCCAGAGCATGATGCTGCCACCACCATATTTGACAGTGGGGACGGTGTGTTCAGAGTGATGTGCAGTGTTAGTTTTCCGCCACACATAGCGTTTTGCATTTTGGCCAAAAATTTCCATTTTGGTCTCATCTGACCAGATGACCTTCTTCCACATGGTTGCTGTGTCCCCCACATGGCTTATGGCAAACTGCAAATGGGACTCCTTATGCTTTTCTGTTAACAATGGCTTTCTTCTTGCCACTCTTCCATAAAGGCCAACTTTGTGCAGTGCACGACTAATAGTTGTCCTATGGACAGATTCCCCCACCTCAGCTGTAGATCTCTGCAGCTCGTCCAGAGTCACCATGGGCCTTTTGACTGCATTTCTGATCAGCGCTCTCCTTGTTCGGCCTGTGTGTTTAAGTGTACAGCCTTGTCTTGGTAGGTTTACAGTTGTGCCATACCCCTTCCATTTCGGAATGATCACTTGAACAATGCTCCGTGGGATGTTCAAGGCTTTAGAAATCTTTTTGTAGTCTAAGCCTGCTTTAAATTTCTCAATAACTTTATCCCTGACCAGCCTGGTGTGTTCTTTGGACTTCATGGTGTTGTTGCTCCCAATATTCTCTTAGACAACCTTTGAGGCTGTCACAGAGCAGCTGTATTTGTACTGACATTAGATTACACACAAATGCACTCTATTTAGTCATTAGCACTCATCAGGCAATGTCTATGGGCAACTGACTGCACTCAGACCAAAGGGGGGCTGAATAATTACGCACACTCCACTTTGCAGTTATTTATTTGTAAAAAAAAATGTTTGGAATCATGTATGATTTTTGTTTCACTTCTCACGTGTACACCACTTTGTATTGGTTTTTCACTTGGAATTCCAATAAAATTGATTCAGGTTTGTCACAGTAATATGACAAAAAGTGGAAAACTTCAAGGGGGCCCGAATACTTTTGCAAACCACTGGTATTTCTTCTATCCTATAAGTTCCTATACCTGTTCTAATGTGGTCTGGATTGCTGCAGCCTTTTCTAGTTGCACTGTCTCTGTAATATATCCAATCTTCTTTTCTTTGTCAAGCTTTGTTGACCCGAAGGGGAATGGGCCGCCTCTGTTGTAATGAATACAAGTTATGCATGCCCCCTGCAGGCTCTGTGTGCTTTGTTTAAAATAGCATATCCGCTCTCAGTTTCAACTTGTCTGTGATGAAGTTTGTGAGGCTGAGGGGGAAGGGAGTTGCCGGTCACATGCTGAGAAACTGTTACAGTTATTTTGGTTGAAAAAAGACATACGTCCATCGAGTTCAACCAGAGAACAAAGTACAACTCCAGTGTAAACATTACTTTCTGGTTAGCGGCAATGTTTTTTGTTTGTAAACACTGCCTAAAACTGGCGATTAAAAGCCAAGATTGCAGAGGGGAGCGGTGGAAATGGCAAAGAGGGATCCAGGAGATCACAGTGACTCGATTGGTATGTTTTTTATTGTACAAAATTCTTTTTAAATCTTTGAAAGATACTCTGGAATTTATTTTTAACAAAATTAAGGTTTTTATCAATCAAAACTACCTTAGTACCTTCCCAGTCTTCAACATTTTTTGATATGGATTTATATGGAAATTCCTACCTTTTCGATGCACCTGCGGAGTGTGTTTATATTCCTCACCCACCAACCAATTCCCATTGCTCTAAGCTCAGACCACTGAGGATCTCCTTTCTGAATGGCTGGAATCATATTGATTAATTCTTCTTCTGCCTCTGAGTGAAATGCCCAGGCAAAATGACAAGTGGACAATCCTAAAATAAAAAATAAAATAAAAATGTCATAGCAATGTTACAAAAAAGGTTGTCTTTACCAACCAATGCAAAGAAGAATTGTCCCAACTTGTCGTTACTCTACAATCTCTACACTTGTAGAGATGACATAAAGCAAACCATTAACAGCAAGCAAGTGAAGGGCAATCTCAAGATTTACAGTAAAACCTTGGATAGAAAATAACTTGGTTTAACAGCACTTTACAGGACAAGCAAATATCTTTATGACATTATGACTGAATACGCAAACATGCCTTCATATACAACAGTACATGCGCGTCACGTCATCACAACTGAGCCTATGGTTCTTCTCTCTTTCATGATGCAGGATTTTACTTATTTTGAAATTCTCAAAATGAGGCAAAAGCAACTGTCATTGGATAAGTTCCTTGTTAAAGACAGACAGACAGACGGACGGAAAGAAAGACAGACAGACTCACACAGGTTCGGGAGAGCCAACGGATAGCAATTATTCTGTTAGTTATAGTAAAAAAGTCTTTTTTACAGCTAGCAAACCAAGGTTCTACTGTAATACACCTTGAATATGCCAGGGTACAGGGCCTAGAGGGTGGTAGATTTATATCTCCAGCTCACTCCTCTCCTCACTCTTTACAATGCAGAGAGTCTGGGGATTCCCTGAATGCATCATGGAGGTTATCCCAACGTAACATATTATGCAAAATGTATTTCCTCCCTCTCTCACACTCCCCTGCGCCCCCCTCCCCCCCACGGCTCTATCATATGAGTCTTTTAGATTATCCTTTGAAGGTGCCCATATGCTGGCAGATGGTCAGCAGGTTTAACCATCAGATAGATCCCTCTCTGGTTGTATCTGATCAAAGAGGGATCTATTGCTGACAGTGTAGTGCTCACAGATTTCAACATGTTATTACACATGGGGAAGAGAGGCCCAAGTTGTCAGGAAACTGAATGCCACTACCGCAACGCACTCGAGTCCTTTCAAGTGAGATCTTTCCAGCATGCTGGAAATTGATCAACATGACATCTGGTGGCCACGTTGTGGCATCGATCGATGCCAGATTGGATCATTATGATTGAATCAGACAGAAATTGATGCCACAAATCGAGTAATGTCTGTCTACTTTTAGACTCATCTTTTCTTATCCATACACTCTGGAAGTGCTCCAATCTTCATATACCGGCAACACATTTTGGATTTGTTAGATGGTTTTTTTTGCAGTATTCATGCTCAAGATGAAATGACCTGTATTCTGTATTGTGTAGACTAGATAGCTACAGAAGGACACACTAGAATAGCAATTACTAAACCCTTTCTTTAAGACAGGAAATGAATCCTTCATAAATGGAAAGATGAGTCATCCTCAACAATTTCCTGGCAATCCTCTATAAAATCCACTCTCAGGATGGAAAAATGAGTACATGCATATACCAAAAGCCCACGCAAATCCGAAAACCATGGAGGCCTTGGCCAGATACTCAGTCTGGCTGATCTTGACTTGCTTGAAGATAGAATGGGTACGGGATTTTAATGACTCAGCCTTAGAGCTTGGCATTTTCCTATAACTCAGTTGTTAGAACCTTTGTATAATGTTACTGTTTGTCCTCGAATATGTAAACTGCTCATGATACACTTTTATTAAAATTTTAATTTAGGTGCCAATGATGTTTTAAAGCAGCAGGGTCAGCCATACTATGGCAGGGAAAAAAACACCTACACAAGTAGATAAATACTTGATTTACTTACATAACAAATGTATTGTACAGTCCACAATTTGATTTCAGTGAATTTTATATAATAAATGAAGAGAATTTTGTTCCTGGCCGTTTCTATTTTTTATTCCCTCTGACTGAAGCCAAATCCTGATTTCATTTCTTCCCTTACTTTTATTTCTTTTCTCCTACAATCTGCAGTGTCATCTCGGACTTCCTATCTAAACACGTGTGAGCACAGCATCAGGTTTCAGCCTCAACCTGTCACACGGAACTGTTCCCAGCCAACCAAGTGAGGAGCAGGAATGTGGGAGGGGAGATGACAAGATTTCTCTTCAGTAATGGCGAGAGAATAGAGCCTGGCTGACTGAGATAAGATTTATAACTATACAAACATTTCTGAATAGAGTGCTGGCAATGCAGGGTGAGATTCCTGGCAGCATAATAAACACAATGCAGTGGGTAAATGAAATTTGTCCTAAAAGAGGGATTGTCAGCCACAAAATCAGTTTGCATTGTTCACTGTACTTTTGGTTTTTTTGGCTTAATTGAATTAAAAGACTTCCCTAATTATAAAAAAAATACAGTAAAACAAAATTGCTCTTTATCACTTGCACATAGGATACCAACCATCTAGAAACCAATGAAACCAAGCTATTGGCCAATGCTTGGCAGTATTGGTCTGCTTGGCGGATTGCTGGTCTTGGGAAGCAGTCAGGGGCTGCTGTACACCCGGCGGATCGCTCAAACTCACTCTTATCAAGCAAACGACAGTCTGTACACACGCCCGATTTAGCGGGCGGACGACTGAACGACGTGACGTTCAAACGACCCGTCGTTCACGGAAATCCGACGTGTGTATGGGCCTATAGGATCAGCATGGCAGCCAGGCAACCTGCACTGTTTAAAGAAAATCAATGTCAGCCTGTAAATCCTGCTTGACCTACATTTCTAACCTGGTCAGCAGATACAAACCTGGCCATCCACTTCGCTCCTTCAAATACCTCCTCCTAACCACCCCATGCATCCCGCACTGCCATACGCAACTGCAGTACTTCACCAGAGCTGCCCATATCCTTTGGAACTCTTTCCCACTGCCCATCAGGCTTGCCCACTCCTTCTGAATCTTCAAACAGGCCCTCAAAACCCACCTCTTCAAGAAAGCCCACCCCACCTTACCGCTGCCCTAACTCACTTTGCCGAGAACCTCTCGATGCAGCTCCCCTCCAAGTGTCACCACCGCCTCCCTTTATTATTTAGTACTTCTATAGCACTGACATCTTACACAGAGCTGTACAGTTAAATGGAGTTAAATGCTGTACAGAGTATATATTGTCTTGTCACTTCACTGACCCTCTGAGGGGCTCACAAACTAATCCCTATTATAGTCTTATGTTTATGTATATATATTGTGTAGTGTATGCATCATAGTCTAGGGCCAATTTTTAGGGGGAAGCCAATTAACTTATCTGTATGTTATGGGATGTAGAAGGAAACCAGAGTGCCCAGAGGAAACCCACGCAGACACGGGGAGAACATACAAACTCCTTGCAGATGTTGACCTGGCTGGGATTCAAACCGGGGACCCAGCGTTGCAAGGCGGGAGCGCTAACCACTACGCCACCGTGCTGCCCTATGTCCCATTAGATTGTAAGCCTTTGCAGGGCCATCCCTCCTTGTGTTTTATACTTGATCATGCACTCTGCCCACAGAATAGTGTGAATTAGTATTATTGGGACTGCTACTCCAGTGTATGATCTGGCATTGTGTGTCTCACTGCTAATTACCTGTATTGTGTTGTCTGTCACCCCTATTATCATTGTCTGTAACCTTATTTATTGTACAGTGCTGGTTAATATGTTAACGCTATATAAATCCAGTGTATGAAAACAAACAATATCACTCACCCACAAGTGTGCTTTAAACAAGCTGAAAGAAAAACTATCCAGATTCTAATATGTACAGACAATCCACACTGACACAGAACCTTGTACAGCCTAATGTCTGGCACACACCATGCAATTTCCCTTCAGACAGATAGGTCAAACAGATAAATTCTGACAAGTCAGATCTAATTTCCAATCGTTTTTCTGAATGACTTTTCCGATCACTTCTATACAAAATTGATCAGAAAAAGGATCAGAAATCAGATTGGACCTGTTGAAAATTATCTATTCGACCCCTCTGACAGGAAATAACATGGTGTGTACCAAGCATTACAGAAAAGTGCAAGTACAAGCAAAACAACTTGGTGTATGCAGCACTGTGGACTGAAAGGATTTGTGCACTAGATGGGATGAAGCAACCATAAGTACGTTCACAGCCCAGCACATAAGAGTGCTAGTGCAGCAGGAGAGGATTCTGTGGACCACCTACACAGTAAGAAAGGGAACAATATTTTGAGGATGCTGAGGAGTATATGTTGGACAGAAAACGGGTTCACAAAAGGAAAGAAATCTATGCTACCCATCTCCACACAGGGGAAGGGGTCTTTGATTCAAAGCATCTCATCAATGTACCACGCTGTTTTATCATATTAAGGAATGACACGTACCTTGATGAAGAAGCTGTAAACGATACAAGGGAGGCAGTGATGTAAGAAGGCAGGTGTGCAGTCGCATGGCTAACAGGTATCTTAAGCCACACTCATCAAGATTGTCACCTCCTGCAAAAATATATTGAGATCATGTTAAATTGACAAATATTTAACCAGGAACAATCATTCACAATACACGCAAGTAATGACTAAAGGCTGATTTGTACATAGAACAACTCATCTGTCAAGACACGATTAGGTTTTTTTTTTTCCTTTTGTGCACATTTCTAAGGCTTATTTATGTATTATTATTTACTGAATTATTAAAGTGTGCCTGAGATGAGCAAAAGAAATAAAATGTATACATCTTCCACCAGTTGTGCAGGCGTAACCCGGCCAGGTTGAAGGCATTCCCAGGGCTGAAGGCATTCTGCACCTGTGCAATAGTACTGCGCGGCGCAGAACTGTCCCTGCGATGGGAGCGCGATGGTCTGGGCCGCGCATGCGCAGTACATCCTGACTGGCGGCATACCTCCCAATTTTTTAAGATAAGTTAGAGGACCATTTAGGCCACACCCCTTACCACGCCCGTGATACACCCCTAGTCACACATTGCATAAAAATTTCATAGGATTCATGGGAAAAACATGTTGCTTTATAATTCAAACCACACTGGTTCTCTCTATCCTGGTTCATTTTCCTCCATATTAACATTTGAAAATAAGAAATATATTAACCACTTTACCCCCACGCGTACGGATTTCTCCGCCCCTTTTTTCCCTCCTAAAAAACCAGGGACGGAGAAATCCGTACCTTCCGCCGCTGTCCGCGCTCCCGCCGCTCGTGTGCGCGCACCCGCCGCTCGTGCACGCCGCCGCCCGCTCGCCCGGAGATCAATGAACGGGAAAATCCATTCCCGTTCGTTGATCTAAGCCCCCGCAATGATCTGCTGCTTCTTTCAGAAACAGCGAGATCATTGTGATTTGGCCAGCCTCCTACTGCTTCCTGTAAGCGTCCTTCCGGACGCTTACAGGTCGCATGTAAACAAACACTCTGTGGCCATCTTGTGGCCAAATAGTAAACTACACCCTAAAAGCATTTTACATATACAAACATTACATTTACACAATAAATTAACTCATTACCTCCCACACTCCCCAATTTTTTTTTTTTTTTGTAATTAAAAAAAAATACAATAAAAAAAAAACATAAATAGTTACCTTAGGGACTGAACTTTTTAAATATTTATGTCAAGAGGGTATAACACTGTTACTTTATAAACTGCGGGCTTGTAATTAGGGATGGATGCAAAACTGAAAAAAATGCACCTTTATTTCCAAATAAAATATTGTCGCCAAACATTGTGATAGGGACATAATTTAAATTATAACCGGGACAAATGGGTTAATACATTTCATGGGTTTTAATTACAGTAGCATGCTTTATTTAAAAACTATAATGGCCGAAAACTGAAAAATAATAATTTTTTCCCACATTTTTTCCTATTTCCCCATTAAAACACATTTAGAATAAAATAATTCTTGGCATAATGTCCCACCTAAAGAAAGCCTAATTGGTGACGAAAAAAACAAGATATAGTTCATTTCATTGGGATAAGTAATAATAAAGTTATAGACGAATGAATGGAAGGCGCGCTGAAAGGTGAAAATTGCTCTGGTGGTCAGGGGGTAAAACCCCTCAGTGGTGAAGTGGTTAAAATTCAACTTTTTTTTTACTATATTTACAGTATTTATAAATGAAACAGTGTTGGCCTATAGTAAAATCTTTCCTCACCCTGATATTCTGAAACAGGTGGCACAATTTTTAATAATAGCAACCTGCATCCCCAAGGAATAGTTGGGCGTAGTGTCTTCTGAGCTAAGTAAAAAAACACCTGGGCCATATAGGAGTTAATTTGTCATCTTTTTAAAATAACTTTTGAGCATTTTGCAATTGAAAAAGTAACAAAAGGTAGGCTAAAAATCAATGCCACAAATAATTTGAGTATTTTCTATCTTGCTGATGGCTTTAAAAGACATTTCATTGACAAGGTGTGAAATATTACCTAGGAAAAAACCCAGGAGAAAAAGTGAATTGCATGTGGGCCCTGGTCTACCAGAATAGGGCACATAGCTAATCAGCCTAGGCTTGAAATCACAGAGAGAAAGGCTACACACCAATATACAGCAATATATAAAAGGAATTGTTTGTGGTGCTGAAACTAGAAAAAATAAGGTAAAAGTGGATATCCTGAGTACGTTATTTCATTCGACTAAGTCGTTACAGTTCTCCATGAAGTGTTTAGGGACAAAACTACTTTGCTAAAAACACGGTACCATGCCAGTGTGGTGACAAAAACCTGTTTTAGCTTTTCAGTCAGATTTAAGATTGCAGCAGCTTTAAAGGGAACCTGAAGAGAGAGGAATACTGAGGCCACTGTCTTTATTCTCTAATAAACAATGTCAATTGCCTTACTTCTGTGCTGATGCTCTGACTAATACTAGAAGTCACTGGCCCAGGATGAGCATGCAGATCAGATACTTTGTCTGACTCCTCTGGCTGCATGCTTGTTGCAGGTGTGTGACTCAAAAACAACTAAAGCCAAAAGCTCAGCATGACAGCCAGGCAACTGGCACTATTTATAAGGGAATGAAGATGACAGCCTCCGTATTCCTCTCACCTTGGATAACTATGCTATTCATAGCTGGCATATGGGTGGTCAATAACTAGACGGTGTGCAGAGTTATTAAAGTAACTGCTTTTACATTTATTTCAGAAGTGGCAGTAAATGGGCCCGTGACTTTCATTGTGGTCACTAACTGTAAATTTACAACATGGAGAACTGGGGCAAAAAAATAAATAAATAGAAAATGAGCAGGGCACCACTATTCTCCGTGGCATTTGTCACATTTGAAGTAAACCATAAGCCCCTTATAAAGTGCCGCCATTTATTTATATAGTGAAAGTTAAATAAAACTTGTAAAGAAACCCTGAAGCGAGGAAAAAAAAAAAAAAAGAGACTTAGATACTAACCTAAGAAAAAGCAAGGCTCTGGATCCTATGGAACCTTCCCTGGCCTCTCTCCCTCCCACCGCTGTCACCCCCGTGAAATTATTCTACCTACAGGTGGAATCAGTCTTCAAGACTCCTCAGGCAGCCTTTGGAAACACTTGTGTCATCAAGTACTTCTGAAGATGAGCGGATCCATACTGTATACATGTGAGGCCAGATTTGTGCATGCGCAGTACAGATACACCTGTCTTCGGAAACACTAGAGGAAGCAAGTGATTTTAAAGCCTTCCGAGGAGTCCCAAAGGTGCAAATTTGTAACAGAAAGCAGTGGACCAAAGACACGGAGAGAGGACTAGGAAGGCTCTATGGGATCCAAACAAAACTTTTGGATACAGTGACCTGGCCAGTAGAACCCCAATTAACAGCAGCATTTGTAAACAATAGTGATGCGATTGCTTATTAACTTAAGGTGCCCACTAACTGTCCAATTTCTAGTGAAAAATCGTTCGAGCGACCAGAAATTCTGATCGGCCGAAAAATCGTTCACTACACCATCAACTAACCAATCTTTGCTTCCTATCTATCACGACCACCAAGAAAATCTAAATTTTCGTTCGACGAAAATTCATTCGGGCGACATTTTTTTCACTCGTTCATAATCGATTGTGTCCACCAATGGAGATTATTTACAATCAATCCGATCAGAATTTCTGATCACTCGAACGATTTTTCGCTAGAAATTGGACCGTTAGTGGCCAGCTTAAGGCTTCATAGACATGCAAGATGTTTCTCAGCCAAAGGAAACCAGGATGTGCATGGTGACCCCGATGCATCTGCTAGAGATCTGGCATCATCCTTATGTAGGCCAAGGCTGTTTGCCTTCTTTCCCCACGCACCCCTTGCCAAATTAACCTAGATCAGATATTCCTGTAAGAGATATAAAATTGTGGCCCAGGGTCTCACGTGTGGGAAGCATTTGTGCTAGTTATCGATGGTCAACGAGAAGCAAATAAATGAATGCAGCTTTAAATTAGACCAATCATTTTCAACAGAAGGTGAATCTCATTGGTCTAATTTCAAGCTACAGCTACATACAATTACATGAAATCTGCATGCAAGTCAAAATTACTTGCATCTTATTGACCTACAATAATAGCCTACAGCAAACTGTTTTATTTCCTGTTTCAGCTGCAAATCAGCATTGTAAAAGGAGTATGAAGCAAGTCAAATGTTTCAGGGGAACCAGCAGTCATTCCCACATCCACGGAGGAAGGAAAATGCAGGCTACAGAGCAACGGTCTTCCTGTTCCCCCACAACTAACTGGACAGTAAATTAGAAAATATACAGACCACTAATAATTAAACAGTCATAGTCAAGTCCTTATTATCACTTATAGTATCTGTAAATACAAGTAATTTATTAAGTTGCATGCATTATTAGGCTCAAAACTAGAATATATATATTCTTATTCAGACAAATTAGTTACCAGTTATTGCAGCCTACGTCCAGTTTACAGCCTCTTATCCCTACCAGGACATAGATCTCAATAGCCCGACTCTGTGCAATCCTGATGTGATCGCACTTGGTAAGAGCCTGTGGGTGCCAAAGTGATACCGCCTAGAATAGGCAGGTGGGGAACAAAAAAAAAAAAGTTTTGAACTTTTATCTAGCAGTTTAATGCAGACATTTTCTACTGCTGCATTTCAGAGGTCAGCGAATCGTAGAATGAAAGCTGATTTACATACGTTACCCAAGCCAGGTAAATAGCCAGAGAAGCAGAGTTGGGCCCAATTTATAAAGAGGCAAACAGAATCTTTTGAGTGTAGTCTGTATTAAAAATCAGTTTTACAAGCTTAAGGTTCACACTTTTCTAAGCTTCAGTGATTTGAAAAGCTCTTGCTAATGTGATGCTATGCATGTGTGTTCTCACTTGAGCGATGTGTTTTATTTATTTTTTTAAATCACACATTACGTTAGCAAGCGCTTTTCAAATCGCTAGCGTTTAGAAAAGTGTTCGTAGTATTAGACAGTAATTTTTTTTTCTATTTAGGCAACTGAATTTTGCAACATTATTAGTCTGCCAGTATTCTTTACAGGAAGTGCTTGTATTACCTGTATAGTTGTTATGTCTACTTGCACCAAGCTCTGTGCTGGTTGTGGCCACTGTATCAGCAAGAGCCACCAAAAACATCTGTTCCAACCGAGTCAGGCCTGGCAAACTAGAATGCATGAGATGGCTTGAGAGGACGCTGGCATGCTCACGGCCAAAGTAAGTTGGACCGTACTGAGATAGGTTGATCACTTTAGACTTGCTTTCTCTTTTCTCAGTTTCAAATCCAATAAAGTCATCTGTTGTCACACTCTGCATATGAAACAAGTCAGAATACTGGTCATCTACTTTACTATCAAAGCTAAGTTTTGAGGTGTGAGATATTTTTGAGGTTTCTTCAGGAGCAGAATATGCAGTATCTTGATCTGCAGAAAGTAGTGCATATAGAGGTAAAGGAGGGATAGAGTCAATTTCGGTGTACTCTCGTGTTCCATCTTTTCCAGTAATGATCATATCCTTAGCGGTGCTGCCACTCACACTGATTGTCCGTGATAGGTGGCGTTTTGGAGCCCCTTCATCTCCAGTATCCAAGTCTTTAACTATTGCAACCTCCCCAGCAATGCATTTAACTAAATGTGAAAGGATGGCTTTTGCTCTCCTGACTTTTCCTAGGTCCATGAGCTCCAACAGCTGAGTTGGATGATATTGGGGAAGAGTTGGGGAAAGTACGTGGGCAGCTTCGAAAAGACCTCCATCCTGAATCACAGTTGGACTTCCAAAAACATCATCTACAATCGCTGCTCCGTCGATTACACTGGTTTTCTTAGAAATGGTTTGTGACTGCACTGATAAAGATTGTGGGGCATGATCTTCAGAAACAAAAGCATCAGCATCACCAGACTTCAAATTGTGTTTCCATTGGGCATATACATGCATTTCACAATCCATTCCGACCACTAATATCCCATCTCTTACCCAGGACAGGGATACTGGTAGAGAAGGTGTCCCATCCACGGAGGACACTAAGTCAATAGATCTGAGCAAGACCCATTTGGATTTTATGCCTTGCTTTATACTACCACCTAGTGGTAAAGTGATGACAGCAATACCATCCTTGCTATTGGTCTGATCAGTTACAATACCAGAAAGTCGCCCATACATAAAGATATTAGAACCAACTCCAACTGTAAGTATGTGTGAACCATCCTCCTTTGACACCCAGTCTAAATGAACCAAATGTTTAATATTAGGTGCCAGATGTTTGTCTTTGTTAAGAAATATGTCCGATTTAAAATAGACAAACAAATTGCTGTCAACGCTCACATGAGGATCAAGCATGCTGCCAACTCTTAACAAATCGTCGAGATGAATTGTTTGTTCCAGGACCCATTCTGACCCTCCTGTGGATTCACATTCAAAAAGACAAACATGCATAGAAAACTCTTTGGAGACATAGCCATTGTGCTGGATAGGCTGCTTGTAAGCCACAGCAAGTCTTCCTGTGTAAGAACAGCTCACTGCTACTGGCTTTCCTGCCACAGCTAGGGTACTGTTGCTTTCATCACGACCTTCATTCATTAATGACCATTCCTTCCAGTAAAAGTTATGCTGTTCCTCACTTCCTTCACAATCTTGAAATGTTTGGACAGTGCATTTCCAGAATCGCACCTTGCTGTCTGAACAAGTAGTGACCACAAGGTATGGTGCAAGGCACACTGGGTAAATTGAAGAAGAGCTGAGATGACCTATGAAGGAAAAAAAAAACATTCATTAGCTTTAAAGAGTAATTCCACTCGGAAAAGGAATAGAAACATAAGAGCTAACTTGTTTTACTTTATTGTTAAATATGGAGTCTTTCAATATTCTGAGTGAAGCGGACCTGAGCAATCATGTCTTAGCCAAGTGTCCTAGCATTTACAGGCCACTCGCTTTTTCCAGGCCAATAAATCTATAAGCAAGTACAAAGCTTGGATTTGTCACTTCAAAACACGTCAGTGTAATGGGTTTAGCTTGCCATTGTAAAATGTTACCGTTAAATTACAAAGAGGGTTGGAAAGAGGGGTAGAAGATGGTAACATATCAGGGCCACCACCTCAGTTTCTGATTTCTACTAGGAGCACCTAAGCTATCTATTTCCGTAATTACGCTCATTGCATTTTCTGCAAACTGTGCACAAAATGTATATAGCAACTAAAACAATTCCTGTGAAATACGTATTTTCTTTAAAAATGTCAATTCTGTGCTTATTGCCAATATGCTAAAGCACACACTACAAGATCCCAAGGGTAGAATGCAGAAACTTTAACAAGGTGTAGACTTGTAGACAAAACAAACAACCATTCAAAATGTTCCCATACTCTTTACACTGAAAACTGCATGTACCCAATCCAGATACTTGAAAAAGCAGAATAAACCAAGTCAATGTCATACATTTTAATGCACTGATCACTAATTATTTTTTATAAAACAGCCAAGGCTTTCCAGTTTTACTTAACTATACTGTACAAGAAAATTGAACATAGCTTTACCTGCTGAAGGTGTTGCCCTGATGACTTCTACATCATTTGGGATATCCAATGGCTGGCTATAAACGAGCTTGGAACTCAGAATTAATTTACTGGCAGTTTGGAGGTTTGCAATTGATGCAGAGCGTGTCATGGGGCTTGTGCCAGGAGAGGTCTCTGGGGATGACACGGCAATGGGTAGTCCAGGTATGGTAAGCAGATTCTCTGTTGGGGCCGGCTCTACAGGCTTTGCTGTAAATAAAATTAGAGAAATGTACTCATGAACTTGTACAGAATTTATAATCCAGACATCATCACTACTGTTGGGATTAACACCTAAAATAAATCACTGTAAATGCAATCAGTTTGACTAAACAGTATGTAGAAGCAATGTGGTGCACAGAACATAGTGATAATAAATCAGGAGCGCTAACTAAATATTATGCGGTTAGAACTGTGAATCGGGGAGCTAAACTGTGACACAAGCAATTGAAAATATAGGTATCACAGTCTGCTTCAATTAAGAATGAATCATTTATTGACTCAATCAGCCTGTCACCTGAGGAAGCTCTGATTGGAGGGTGATACTAGTTGTGGAGGATGGCGTGTCACGTTGCCTAGCTGCTGCAAACTTGCCCGGGACTGCGTGGTTTAGCATGTGGCACAGAGACCAATCCTTGATTTGGTCATTGAGAGCAGTGCACTACCTGAAGTTAATCTGCAGCAAAGCGGAGAACGGCGGCAGAGATTCCCAGTGCAGAGCTGTAACAAGGAAGACGGACATTATAATACATGGTTACAACTTACCAACACATGCCTGAACAGACTTTAAGTGAAGGTGCCACATGTTAAGGATGGAACGGTTGCTTGCATCTTTTTCGATTACTACAAGGAAGAACTTTTCTGAAAAAGGTGGTGGGCGATAACCTGTTGAAAAGCCAAAATACTTGTGTAAGTAAAAGTTTTCCAACAATAAGCAGAGCTCATACAATAAAAAGAAATGAGCATCATTTCAAAAATCACTAAATGTATACGTTTTGGCATCATGTTTTTCTGTTAGCAAAGAAAGGAGGAACTGGACTGCAATACATCTTTTTACACATACAGAACTGTAAGGAGGTGCAGCATATTTATATTAAACTAAAGCACTTAACCATTTGCAGTTTGTTAAGCGCAGATAGTCCACAACAATTTTACTGATCCTAATAACTGGTGAGCATTGTTCATAACTATCAGCACCAGGCATATTCCTAGTAATGCATAGTGATTATAGCATAACGCGTCATGCTCACCTGATAATAGGATCAGTAAAGCCTCATACACACGCTCTACAGCGTTCTTTTATGCTTTCACAACTTTTGTTGTGAAACAAGTTTGAAACCCCTAAAAAAAAAAAGTCTTTCGATATTGTTCAAAGAGCTGATAAGACTGATAAGAAGTCAATCCAACAGTTGGATTGACGTCTTATCAACTCTTTGAACAATAGCAAAATACTTTTTTTTATAGGTTTCAACTTGTTTCAAAGCGAAAGTTGTGAAAGCATAAAAGACCGCTGTTGAGCGTGTGCATGGGGCTTAAGATTGTCATGTGCTGCCTGCACGGGGCAGGAACACCAGCCTTTCCTCCATCAGGCTCATTGATTCTTCCTATAATGTGCAAAGTCCTGTGCTAACACTCATTATCAAAGCAGCTGGTGTGTTACCACTGCAACGTGCATTGTGCTAATAGAGCAGGCATGGGCAATCTCGGCCCTCCAGCTGTTACGGAACTACAAGCCCCACAATGCATTTGCCTTTATGAGTCATGACTGTGGCTGTCAGACTCCTGCAATGCATTGTGGGGCTTGTAGTTCCTTAACAGCTGGAGGGCCAAGTTTGCCCATGTCTGTAATAGAGGAATGGCCAGTGCTCCGCTGGCGTTTTGTGCATCAGACCCTATGTTTCTAATAAGAAGTTCTAAGCCCTGCAAACGCTATAAAAATAAAATATGGTTTAATTAGGTTTTATCATTTGTTTTTGTTTCATTCATTTAAACCCCAATAAAAGTCCCTGTGATCATTTCAATGCCATTGGTTGTGTAGTGTGTTAATTAAAGTGAACCCAAGGTGAAAATAAATTGAAAAGATAAACAATGGTATTGATCTTTCTACTCCTAAAAATGACTTATTTAGATACCCTATTGTTTTATTTTATATTTAAACATTTACAAAGTAGAATGTTTTATTGCCTCTGCTCAGTGGCAGTTTATTAAGTGTCATAGAGATACAATACGTGAACGATTGACCTTTTTTCTCACTCCCCCTGCCCTCAGAAGTTGTATTCTGTCAAGAAAACTTTTATGGCTGTAAATTGCCTATCAGCGAGCTTTACTACCGTATATTCCCAACAAGACTAAAGCATACACTTGCATGCCGGAAAACCCTTTCAGGCAGTAAAATAAAATAAGAAAAACACCCTGGTTATTACAGTATTTTTCAGAATATAAGACACACTTTCTTCCCCAAAACCTGAAGGGAAAAAGTGGGTTCCTCTTATATTCAGAAGATATGGCAAAAATAGGTGCAAAGTATGCAGGGACGCACTTACCATGCTGGGTTCACACATGACGTGCAGTGCATGTGCCAAGGCACTGAGCAGAAAGTATGGAGGGAGCCATGAGGAACAGAGGACTGGGGTGTATAGCAGCAGCTGCAGTTATCGGCAGCTACAGTAGAAAAGGATCGCGTTTACAGCAGCCTGGGGAAGAAGGGCGTGGCAGCAGGATCAGGTATAGTACTGAAGTGTAAGTGTAGTACAGCGTAGTGTTAGTGTAGCGCATTGCTGTGTAGCTTAGTTGGTAAGGCAGCAGGGACTAGCATAGTGTAGTGTATAGGGTAAGTGGTAAGGGCAGCAGGGATTACTGTAGTGTAGCTGGTCAGAGTAGCGTAGAGTTTTTTGGGGAAGAAAGGTCCATAAGACGCCCCTGCACTATAGACGCACTAGGTTTAGTAGATTTTTTTTTCCTTGATTTATTTTTACGTCTAAACCTAGGTGTGTCTTAAAGTCCGGAGTGTCTCATAGTCCAAAAAATATGGTAATATGTTTTGAACTGTACATACACTTGTTTATCTTATTTCACTTGTCGCTTCGAGTACACTTTAAATCAGTGGCTGCCTACTGTGTCAAAATACACTGCATTTTATGAACTGTGTCTATGTCACGTGAAGTATGACCTATACATAGTCTTGTCTGTAACACTGAATACTATGTACTTCCATATAGCATTGACATCTTGTGCAGAGCTTTACTGCATCCATAGTCCTCTCCCTATCTGTGCCTCAAAAGAGCTTACAGTCTAAGCCCTGTGGACATGGGTATGTAAGCATTACTTACCCGTGTTACCAGTTACCTGCGCCCTATAGTGCATCATACACTTCAATCCTATCTCCTATATGCCAGGTCACAACACAGAGATCAGGATATTGTAGCCTAGTGTACACTCTACTCTATACCACTGCTTGGAGAAAAGTAAACAAAGTCATATACCATCTACGGAATAGGTTGGTGCTCTATGAATCAATAATAACATGAATTCACTAAAATTCTCTATGGAGATAAGCCTGAGAGAGAGACTTGTCCCATGGTAACTGACATCTATGGCCATGAAGATGGATGCCCTGCTTATGAAAAACTCAACACTCTGCTTGGTCAGATAATATTATGCTGTAGTGGTACCTTGAGATGGCTGAAAGAAAACTTCAGCATCATGTGGTTTTGATTCCTCTTTATGTGGCTTGTACCCCAAAATGAAGTCTTCTTGAAAGACATGAAGCAGCTGGGTACGTGATCCACACTAAAAACACAAAATTATTAGACATGAGCACTTGAACAAACTTTCAGTGATGTTACCGTAGTTAAGATTTTTTTTTGGGTGACAAATAAATGCATGCATGCATAACAAGTGTGTGATCTAGTGGTCTAGGCAATAAGCACCAATGCTATTTTCAAACATACCCTTAACGAATAAATATACTCTCAAAGTCTAGCTAAATACAACAAAGTGTACTGAATTCAAAACACAAGTACACAACCTTTACAACAAACAGTATTAACAACTCTAAGACCAAGACCACTGGTTTAAAGAATAAAGTTCTAAACAATCGATCACACAACTCTCCAACCAGATAACAAATATTATGTCCATGAACCTCCAAAGTTAACTAAAGCTGGTAGGGAGGCAAGTAACTTCAAAATTGTAGGAAACACAAAATTTAAAGAACAACTATCAAAGAAATAGTTTTGCTGTAAACCCCACATACCTTGTTTCCCCGAACTTAAGACCTCCCCTTAATATAAGCCCTAGTATATATTACGAGTTTACTCGAAATATAAGACATCCCCTTAAAATAAGACAGGGGGCCAGGCGGGGACAGGGTCGGCGCTAGGGCCCTCTTCCCCCCCCCCCCCCCCTCGGCCATCCAACCACCCCCCACCTGCTTTACCTGTCCTGTGCCCAGCTCCTGGCACCCTCCGAAAGTCGGATCCCACTAGCCCAGTAACAGCACCGCCCTGTACAGGAAGTAAACATAGATCACTTCCTGTATACGGCAGCGCTTACTAAACTGCATTAGCTGCCTTCACCGCAGATCTCCGGTTTGAATTTTGCTGGGCCTAAACCTCAGGGGGATCCAGCTTTCTCAAGGAGGGCACCAGGAGCAGGGACAGAGAGAAGGTAAAGCAAGCGGGCAGGCGGGTTGTGGAGGGGGACTCTGGCTGCACACAGGGGGACTCTGCCTATATGCAAGGGGACTTTGCCTATATACCCGGGACAAGTGGGACTCTGCCTATATACAGGGGGACTTTGGCTACACACAGGGGGGACACTGGCTAAATACTAAAGGGGGATCTGGCTACCCCCACAAAATATAAGACCTCCCTGAAAATAAGCCCTAGCACATATTTTGAAAGATAAAAAAATATAAGACAGTGTCTTATTTTCGGGGAAACACAGTACTTATAGAGCTCTTAGCCAGCAACACTAAAATGCTTTTCAGAGGTCTCTCAGGATGGCCTGTGTGAAAAAATGCCTTGTTTACCCAGTTGTTTTGTAACAATTTTGTTTCGACAAGGGGGGTGGGGGAGTTAAGAGCCGAAATGTAACCTGGCTGTCAACTGTTTACTTTACACTGAGGCAGAGAGTGAGTAACAGAAGCACACAGAGCTGCTGCAGGTCATGATTATTTACGCACATTTGAAGCTATATCTGCTTCCTTCATTCTGAACAGATTTTACTCACAGGATTACTGCAAGTGAAGATTGTTTCTGTGTGCTGGACACAGTCCTCCATAGTAATGCCCACAGTGAAAACTGTTACTGTAAATGTCATTTTCTTTATATAAATCATGAAATGATGAAAAAAAAACCTTGTATTGCTATTTGCAAACAATTACTGAAAATATATATGGCATTTAGAATTTTTGTTAACTTTGACAGTCGTCCTTTAAAGAGACACTGAAGCGGAAAAAAATATATGATATAATGAATTGGTTGTGTACTATGAATAATTACTAGAAGATTAGCAGCAAAGAAAATATTCTCATATTTTTATTTTCAGGTATATAGTGTGTTTTCTAACATTGCATCATTCACTAATATGTACAGATTACACAACACTCTGCATTCAAAATGATTCTTTCAGAGCAGTCTGAACTAATGACCTCTCCTCTAGCAGATAAAAAGAAAACTGTTCACTTACAGTTGAGATAATAAAAGTCAGAAGACAGCACTCTCCACGACTTTGAAAGTCGTAGAGATTAATGGCTTTTTTGCATAGAGATAACAACTGGAGTTTCTTAACTCTTTCTGTACTGGAAACAATTACACTGATGTATCTGATCTTAATGTTTTATTTCTTAGCTGTGCTACACATACAAATCATAATATCATAATTTTTTTTCGCTTCAGTGTCTCTTTCATCTCTGTTCTGAAAGATTAAATACAACGTAAAAACGTATAGGAAAATAATTAATGGTATTACGTTAATGGAAGGGTTAATAACTCAAAGTTCCACTTCCCTTAGAAGCACTGGTGTCATTATGGAACTTTACTGAGGAGGACCTCTTTGTGATTGGTTGAATAAGAACCTCGTGACCGGAACTGAGCAGAAAGCCAGTGTTCTTCCCATAGCATGAATGCCAGAGTGGCTCCATCTCTTCATGACTATTTGCCAGGTCAGGTTGAGCTGAGGTGAACGTAATTATTTGGTGAACTTTGAAAGTGTTGGACTTCCGAGGCGTGGTAAGATCTTGGATTTGTGATATAATACTGGTGGATTCACATTAGACTGCCAGTCCACAGACTGAAGAGATGGCACAAACTCATGTTGCGACTGCTACCTCCCATAGTGGCACAGAAGAGGGGGAGGGGAAGAGGGGAGGAAGCACCAAGAACTACTTGTATATACAGTTGTTCACTTAAGCCTGTAGAGAGAATTCAGGCACAGGGGGTCAGTTAGGAGTGGTGTAGAAGGTGTCAGAATGGGGCATGTGATTTCTATATGTTACTGTGTGACACATATGAACTGGTAAGTGATTGGAAGAAATTCTGCATCAGTTCAGCTGTAAAACGGCAGTAAACTATTTAATGTCACTCCCCCATGGACCAAGCATTCAGCGCAGATTCAGTGAAAACAGAACCAGCATTATGGAAAGCACATGTATCATGCCCTTGTGAAAATGGCTCACAATACTTGACAAATACACAAATTTACAAAACTTCTGTAGAAATTAAACAGCAAATTTCAATGGGAAAGAGTTACCCCAAGATGATGTGTCTAGTAAAATCTACAATGAAAACTTACATTAGTCCAATAATCATAAATAAGCCAAAACGGGTTGGTTGCTGAGGAATAATGCAGACAGTTCTAGAATAATGTAACAGCTCAGAACTAGTCTCAGTACAACTTCCAATGGAGATAAAAATGAAAAGCCCTTGTAACCCAATACAGTATCAATATGACTACAGTACCTTGTTTGTAATCGCATCAAGCTCGATGATACAGCCAGGACGGGCAGTAGACTGTTGACTAACAATGTTGAAGACTTCCCCAATCAATCGCTACAAAAATATAGAGCATGTTATTGTTATAGCTATACCCAAAATATTATTCTCAAGATACACATCTATTCCATTAGTAATTTTTAAGCAGGACATGATACATTCAGTGACAAGCAAATACCTCCGTCTTACTTTAGCAGTGTTTCATCTTAAAGCACTAAAAAGCCTTTATTTAAAATGCAGTAAAATAATTGTTCAGTACTGAAGTCTGCATGCATTCATCAAAAACCACCATGTTAAATCAAACCAAACCAAAGTGAAATGGGCAAATGTGCAAACCTCGTACACACGTACAAGGACTGCTGCTAGAGAGGGATCGGGAGTCTATCCCTTTTGCAACAGTGTGGGGCTGAGGTGGCACAGACTTGTCACTAGCCTCTTGCAATACTGGGGGAAGGAAGGCCAACAAAACAGTGCATGACAGAACGCACAGATCAGGCTGGGTGAGTGGGTAGTACAATGCCCCAAAGCCTGCGCTCAGCCAAGTCAACCCACCAGGCCGGGTCACTAGCCAAATCACAGAGGGAAGTCAGGGGATGCTGAACAAATGGCCCCGACTGGCTACCTCAGCTAAGAACTATCTAGTGTTTTTACAAGGGTTTAGTTAGAGAGTGTCACAGCAAAATCACAGCTATGTTAAAAAAAAATCATGGTAAAAGATGGAACGGCGACTTTGTCGCGATTCTCATTGAAATAAATAAGAATCTGTTTTTCGAAGATACGCCGCGGGAACGCAAAGCAAATATAGGCAGTGGAAATTGGGCCTAATGGCGGTGCTAAACTGTGAACAGTACATTCAAGAGATCCCACGCCAGTGATGGAGTTGTTAGTATACCAAAAATCTAAATAAAACTTACAGAGGACTCAGGATCAGAAAGTTCATCCAGCAGCTTTCGTGCATCGACCACTGCTTGATATAATCTCAAATTTGTCCCATCAGAGGCTACAAAGCAGGCACTGGCAGAATTACAGTATGTACCTGAAAATGAAATAAAAAGACACCAGACATAGTAATACTTGAGATATTATTCTAGTTAAGGTTTTGGTACATCACAGATGAAAGGTTTAAAGTTTGGATCTCAGGACAAAACGATTTTATACGCACGGATGTGTCCACCCGAGTGCCTCCGTTTGGCAGCAATCAGCACCGGTAATCGGGCTCAGTCGCGCCAGTCGGCTCTTCTGCGGCAGCGCATGCGCAGAAGAGCCAGCTGATCCAGATTACTGGAACTAATTGGGGCCGAATGGAAGCACTCAGGTGGACGCCGGGGGACACATCTGTGCTCATGGGGCTGGAGGAAGCCCCGGGTGAGGATAAAGTCTTTATCCTGAGATCTCAGGTACACTTTAAAAAAGTGGAAATTCTGAATATCACAGATCCCCAATTCTGATGAAATGTATTCATCATTATTAGGGTGTATTTATAAAGCACTGACATCTTGTGCAGTGCTTTTATATAGTATATTTAGTCATATCACAAACTGTCCCTCAGAAGAGCTCTAAATCTAATCCCTACCATAGTCAATAATTATCTTATGCAGGGAATACACTGAGTTTTTGGGCAGATTTACTGTCCAATCGATTTTCAGATTGTTTTTCTGATCGATTTCCATTGAATTCAATGAGAAAATCGTTGAGAAAAACGATTAAAATCAGACCTGTTGGAAATTATCTATCAAGCCCTCTATCTGCCAAAAAAAAAAAAAAAAACTCATGGTGTACTCCAAGCATTACATTACTTTAGTAGACTAAGGCCGTTTTTTGGAGAGGACCCATTAAACTATCTGTATTTTTTTGGGATGTGGGAGTCTCCAGAGGAAACCTAATAAACATGTGGAGAACAAAAACTCCAAACAAAAAGCGAAGCAAATAATAAGCGTGGAAAAATGGGCGACAGCACAGAGCATCATAGCTGCTAGTTTATCCCCTACACTACAGACTTCTGCTACAATCTAGCAGAACTCTGTAGTGTAGCGACAAGGACAGCAGAGATAGCATCATAGCAGCTATTTTACCCACTAGTGGATAAAATATCGGTTAGAACACTGCTGTAGCGGATATCTTATCCACTACAGGCATTGGCAGTGTTCGGTGTAGGCCAGTGTTAGGCAGAAGTAGGGGATACATTACTTATTCCTAGCTTTGTGACACAGAACCATAGTCTAGATATACCTAAACCTTCATTATAAAGTTGAAATAATAGAGGACAACTCCTTCCCTTTTTGCCAACCCATGTTCAGTAATGAGAATGCTACATCTGAGGTATACAACTGCTAATGTATCCATAGTATAAATTTATTCCTGCCCAACTGAGAAAAGGAAGGTGAAACGAGTAGGGCAAGCTAACATATTTAAGTTGCCAGGAAATAGTTTTCAAACCAATACATAACACCTTAGACACTCACCTAAACAATAGCTTGGAATGAGAGTGGGAAGCCAGGCCACATTGCAGAAGGCAGCAGTGCGAAGAGAGTTGATACGTGCTAGCTCAGAGACACCTCCACTATATGATAAGGGTCCAATTGGATCCACGCGCCATAAGATTAACTCACTATAAATCGCATTAGGGTCATGGAAAGTCTGAGTTGCTGCATTTCTAAAATGTTCTCTAGGAAAACCTTTTAATTTCCTAGTAGGCTCTGTTACTTTACTGCTTCTGTCCATGTCCCAGGGATTGAACTCAGAGTCTGGTGTCGCCACTACATTGTGATGAGAGGAGGTTAGAAGCAAGGGTAGCACAGAGTGACAAGCCAAGTCATTGAGATGGAACCGATGACCACAATATCGAAACTTATGTGACACTGTGAGAACTGAAGTAAATGCAGATTTATCGGCAAAGGTAACTGCCCACTGATTCAATGAGCCATCAACATGCTTGGAAACCATCATGACAGTAGAAGCTGTAACGTTGCCATTTGGAAGCCCTCTGGAAATATTTAAACTTAGGTCACTTGCTGTCATCATCTGCTGCAGAAGGGCAGACGCAGCTTCCTTGGCAGAGGTAGTACAAGCATACATCATTATGTTTTTGCTAAGTGAGCTGGCGTCTCCTGATGGAAAAGCAACTGGGATCCTCGATGAAAAGGAAACCTAAAATAAAAAGAGAAATTAATTTAAAAAAAAAAAAAAGTATGAAAAAGACCAAACTTAGCTCTTCTCTTAAAAACAATTTTACAACAAAATTGGGTTGTTAGTATACAGTGAAACTTAACCACTTAAGGACCGGGGCTGTTCTTGCAGATCTGCGCTGCGTGGGCTCTCCAGCCCGCAGCGCAGATCGTGTGCACGGCAGGGCGATCAGACTTCCCCCCTTTTTCCCCCACTAGGGGGATGACCTGCTGGGGGGGGTCTGATCGCCGCCGCTCTGTGTGGCCAAGCGGGGGGGGGCTCTTCAAAGTCCCCCTCCGCAGCGGTTTCCGTGCTCCTTCCTTCCCCGTCCCTCCCTCTCCCTCATAGAGTTGCGCATTGTAGGATAGGCTTCAGCCTATCAAATGACGGCGATCCCCGGCAAATCAGAGGGCCGTTTCCATGTAATAACCACTTAAACCCGCCGCCGCCTATCGGCGTTAGGCGGTCCTTAAGTGGTTAATGTTGCACTTAGCATTAAAAGAAAAAAAAAAAACTATTTCTTTCAGATCTTTTAACAGGGAAAATACATATCAAATGCTGTTATGATAAATGTGATATTTGTTTAGAGCTCCACCTTCTGGCTGACTGTCAAACACAGCGAGCAAAAATACCCTCATTTTTGCTCCAAAAGATGTGTTAGAGCTTATCTTATTTGAGGGGAGGTCTTATCTTATTTTTTTGTATGAAAAATACCTTACATTTATTCTTGAACCAGGAAAAAACAAAAACAAAAAACCCACCCAAGCATTTATTTGTTATGTCATCGCAATCTGTCATGTCATCATAATCCTCTTTATTCCATCATGAATTTCTTGCAACTCCATTTTCTTTTTCCATGAACAACAATCTACATTTACCAAGAGTCTAGTATTTGCCTTTTTAGAGACATTATTTTGGGGGTGTCTGCTTTCCTTGGTGAATGGTCTAATCTGTTCCTACTGCCAATTATTTTACTTTTTTACATGTACACCGTAGCCATCTGGGCACTATCTAAATCAACTTTTTTATGAACTGTAACTGGGGCTTTTAATTCCAGCATCCTCAAAAATCCTGAAAATCACGCTAGGGCTTATTTTTTGGGTAGGTCTTATTTTTGTACTTTACTAAGGATAAAATACATGCAAAAAGAACAGACCATAATTGGCATTATAACAGTCTTGAACCACATTGCATGCATATTTGTATTATATTGAGGTTTGCTGAATATAAAATAATTTTATTGAACTTTATGAAGTTCCGTTCTCCTGTGTGCTCCCTAGAAGGGAATACGTGTCTGGATAATGTGTGCATCAAATTATATGTTTGTTTGAAGACGTGTGCTTTAAAGGAACATTTTTCCACACTCAGAGCACGATAAGTATGATGTTCCAGAGGAGGGGTGATGCCTATGAGAAATCTTCTATACGAGAGCGCCGCCAGCAGGTGACTGGGGTGGAAGGTGAAAAGTGAGATGTTTAGATTGAAGTATCTGAAATTTTATTTCATGAGGAGACAGGTTACGGAGTGCTTTGAAAGTGAGCATTAGCAGCTTAATCCAAATTGCCTGGGCTGTTAGTAGCCTGTGTTGTGATTGGCAAAGAGGGGCAAATTTAGTGAAACTGGAGGAGAGTTAAATACCATGGTGAGTGTAAACCATGGAGGAACAGGTTGCAGTAGTCAAGAGGCCAAGATGCCATACCACCAAGGCATCCACAAGCATTTTACTACCATGTTGAGTGAGGAGGAAAAAATGGATTTGTGTTATATTTTTGAGATGGAGGTGGCAACGGGTTCTTAGTGAGTTAATGTGAGACCTGAATGATGGCTCAGACACAAAGAAGATTTTACTGCATTAATCTAACTGGATGGCATCAAATGGGTTATTTTTATATAACAAGTGCATGTTGGCTTGTTATTGTTCCACACTGTGCACAGCAGCATGTAAAAGCCAGGAGGCCCTTGAGCAAATCTGTTTTCTCCTCTAAGTGCATAAAATGGCAGATGCGTCCGACCCCATTAGTCTACAACAGGGAAATGCAATTCTCAGTCTCACAGGCACCAGTATTATAAAAAAATGGAGAACTTATAAGAAAGCACTAAATTATGAACTGGCATCAGGACCTTTGCTTTGGTAAAAATGAGCACAACAAAAGCATTGCAAGCAAATAAAGATTTCGGCCGTGAGCAATACTGTGACAAATGGAAGAAAGAGAGCGTACTGCCCTTGTTAGATCCACTGTGGAGCATAAGCACTTAAAAGTCAAGTATGAAAACAGGAGGTAACAAGAAGCAAAATGCGCTAAATGTGCACATTAAATCTGCTATGAAAAACACAACTGTGTAAATACTATATATGTCTCATAGGAGTTCACTTTTAAAGCACGCTGCTCTTTGCTGCATACATTGCAGTTCTTTACAGGATTAAAAAAAAAGTAAATTATGCAGTACTATGATATTCAGTGACTCTTTATACACAACTAGTAGACCTAAGCCTGTTTAAAAATTGGCTCTAGGTCTCTCTCACCGCCGCATGTCCGTGGGCACACCCGCCCATGCCCCATCCTCCTTCTGTCCCAACGGCTACAAATGCACAGTAGCCAAAACACACGGGACACAGGGACAGGAGGATGACGCAGGGAAGGGACAGTTAGGGTTTTATTACATAGGATTAACCACTTTCTGCCCCATGACGTAAAAATAAGTCACTACACTCTCCTCCCTAAAAAATCCTAGATAACACTGTTTATTTATCTCTGAGCTGATAAAAACACTATAGAGTCGAAAAGGAATGACAGCAAACTCCTCTTCAGGGCTAATGAGTAAACAAGTGTAAAATAAACATTCCAGAAGACAGATGTATCAATTGAGTATCGTAGTGATCAGTTTGACAGCTGCGGCGGCAGGGGGGAAAAGAAGAGGATCCACTCACCTCCCTGCCGTTCCAGCGACGATCGGCACCCCCCTCCGCTCTGGCCGGCATCTCCGCTCCGTCTGACGTCAGCGCCGGGTCCCGGCTTGATGACGTCATCAAGCCGCGACCCGGAACTGATCTTCAGACAGAACGGAGATGCCGGCCGGAGAAGAGGGTCCCGTGCGGCTCATCGCTGGAGCCTGGAAGGTAAGTGAAGGCTGCGGGCAGAAGGGGGAGGCACAGGCCACCATGGGGGACACCACTCTAGCCAGCCACACACGGGATCCGGCCGCCTGACCCCCCCCAAACGCGCGCACCCCCTTCCCGTGCAAAACGCCTGGTCCTTAAGGGGGGTTAGGTGGCCGGTCCCGAAAAGGTTAATGTACAATAGAACTGTTTACATTAAAGCTATAACTGTTAATGATGATACAAGTGGTTTGCTTTCTCTGCTGCCTGACGGTGACAAGAATACACTGTTGATAGTGCTGTGGTTTGATATCATCATGGTCTCCATATTCCCATATGTAGATTGTCTCATTTTAGACAAGACAGTACTGCAGTACTTGCCAGGATCAGGATTCAGGATTATGCATATAACATATCGGTTGATGACAATGTAACAAATGCCTTTGAAAGCAACACAGTGGTTGAGTTATGGGATTATGAACACACTATCATGTAAAGTGTACCTGAGACAAAAGAAGAAATAAAATGATACATTCCTCCAGCACCCCTCAGGCTAATCGGTCCCACGCCGTCCTCCCAGGCCGCCTGAATGCTCCGCTAAATGGCCCGGTAATTCATCCAGTAGGCGCAGTCCGGCCGCGTGCGCTCCCCTGTCGTTGAGTTTCCTGTGGTGTAGTACTGCACAGGCGCACAACGCTCCCTTCTACGAGAACGTGATGGGGCGTGCATGGCTGGGCCACGCACGAGCAGTTCCCCCCCCCCCCCACCCACGACTGGATGAATTATTAGGCCGTCTAGTGGTGGATCCAGGTGGCATGGGAAGACGGCAAGGGACCGATGAGCCTGGAGGAAACCCCAGGTATATATCATTTCTTTTCTTTGCTCTCAGGTTTCCTATAACTGCTTTTTTTTTTTTTTTTTTGGTAACAGATATTTCTATTAGTACTGTTGGAGATGTGATGTAGAGGTTTGCGATGACCACATCTTTATCTGGTGAGGTACAGATGAACGCTCATATGCAGCTTTCTGCTGTTATACATATGCACATCATTCTCTAGCTATCAAGACCTTGCAGAAGAGGACAAAAGTTTATTTGGAAGCTTGATCATTTTTTTTTTCTTTTAAAGATCCATGTCTGTGCAGGCATTATTTCAGGAAAAATGAAACATTTGGATGTATAGAACAAGTGAATTCACATAGAAAATGTTTGTTTTACGTGTAAAGCATTTCCTCTCAGCATTTGTAATCTGTTATCTCACAGCTCAGCACCGTTCCTTTCTGCATCTGAGGTGTCACCATACTACAGGGAAATGCAATGCTGGTGAGAAGGGGGATAATTGGTTAGCTAAAACTAAAATTATAATATTAAGAATGCATTCTCTTTTCTTTCTCCCCTTTATGGAAAATAGTTCAAGCTCTGTCCTGGCAGTTTGCATTACATTATCAACCCCCCCCCCCCCTCCCTCCCTCCCTCCCTTTCATGTTCCCTAATTCCTAATCCTAGATTCATCCTGACTCGAGTAATTCCCTTATTTTCTATGCATTTTAAAAGGAAAAAAGTGAAAAAATATGCAATGTATTCACTTTCATACATTTGTATGGGAGGTTTGTATGGGAAAATATACTGATATGGGAAAGGTTTGTTTTTGACAAGTAAACACAATGTTTAGAGTACATGACATGGGCTAAGGTGTGTGTAAGGGGTCTTTAGCTTTCTGCTCCCTCTTCATGCTTTTATAAGAAACCGAATAAATTATAAAACAGATGCAGAGAGGAGTATTAAACAAAACACTGCTTTTCTCTGCGCAATCATTTTTTTTTTAAGGCAGAACTAAAAAAAAAAAAAAGGTACAAATTTTGCAACGTACAATTTTCAAAGGAAAAAGAGGACCTGAAGCAGATCAATCAAGCACTGAGCTGTTTGGTAACAGAATGCTGAATGCAGCTGTGCTGAAACTATCCTGGCACTGCAGTAGTAGGTGCCAAGAATACACAGCAGTTGAGCAAGTTCAGGCCTGCTCATTTCAGCACAGGTGATTTCAGCTCTATACCGTCTCCCGGTGAGGTTTTCTTGAATCTCTCGAGTCAGGATGAGTCTAGGATTAGGAATTAGGGAACATGAAAGGGAGGGAGGGAGGGAGGGGGGGGGGGTGATACTGTAATGCAAACTGCCAGGACAGAGCTTGAACTATTTTCCATAAAGGGGAGAAAGAAAAGAGAATGCATTCTTAATATTATAATTTTAGTTTTAGCTAACCAATTATCCCCCTTCTCACCAGCATTGCATTTCCCTGTAGTATGGTGACACCTCAGATGCAGAAAGGAACGGTGCTGAGCTGTGAGATAACAGATTACAAATGCTGAGAGGAAATGATTTACACGTAAAACAAACATTTTCTATGTGAATTCACTTGTTCTATACATCCAAATGTTTCATTTTTCCTGAAATAATGCCTGCACAGACATGGATCTTTAAAAAAAAAAAAAAATGATCAAGCTTCCAAATAAACTTTTGTCCTCTTCTGCAAGGTCTTGATAGCTAGAGAATGATGTGCATATGTATAACAGCAGAAAGCTGCATATGAGCGTTCATCTGTACCTCACCAGATAAAGATGTGGTCATCGCAAACCTCTACATCACATCTCCAACAGTACTAATAGAAATATCTGTTACCAAAAAAAAAAAAAAAAAGCAGTTATAGGAAACCTGAGAGCAAAGAAAAGAAATGATATATACCTGGGGTTTCCTCCAGGCTCATCGGTCCCTTGCCGTCTTCCCATGCCACCTGGATCCACCACTAGACAGCCTGATAATTCATCCAGTCGTGGGTGGTGGGGGGGGGGGGGGGAAACTGCTCGTGCGTGGCCCAGCCATGCACGCCCCATCACGTTCTCGTAGAAGGGAGCGTTGTGCGCATGTGCAGTACTACACCACAGGAAACTCAACGACAGGGGAGCGCACGCGGCCGGACTGCGCCTACTGGATGAATTACCGGGCCATTTAGCGGAGCATTCAGGCGGCCTGGGAGGACGGCGTGGGACCGATTAGCCTGAGGGGTGCTGGAGGAATGTATCATTTTATTTCTTCTTTTGTCTCAGGTACACTTTACATGATAGTGTGTTCATAATCCCATAACTCAACCACTGTGTTGCTTTCAGAGGCATTTGTTACATTGTCATCAACCGATATGTTATATGCATAATCCTGAATCATGACCCTGGCAAGTACTGCAGTACTGTCTTGTCTAAAATGAGACAATCTACATATGGGAATATGGAGACCATGATGATATCAAACCACAGCACTATCAACAGTGTATTCTTGTCACCGTCAGGCAGCAGAGAAAGCAACCCACTTGTATCATCATTAAAGGGTTTTTAGCAGAGGTGCAAGAAGTACACAGTAAATGAAGCATGAAAGTAAGAAGTGTAATGGCAAATACCGGACCAACACAGCTGGATAATGAATAATAGAGCAGGACACATACCTGCACTTGTCTAAAGATTCCTGGATTATACTCATCCAAGTAGTTGACGTGCCACAAAAGAAACGTGCCGTCCACAGGGTGAATTGTGAAAAGCATATCTGCATTCTTGTTCCATTCAGTGAGAAGGGATTCAATTTTCCGGTCTAATAACACGGTGGGAAGAGGCAAGGTGGCACCAGGTGAAGAAGCTTTAGTACTCAAATCTCTGTCTGCTTCTTCATGTTCTGGAGAGCCAGTCAGAGATCCACCGCCCTCCGGCTCACCTGCAACAAAGCATGAGAGCAGACTCCAGTGATTATGGACAGCTCAGTACTGCAGGCAAAATAAATACACAAGTAAATAAAAAAAAAAAATACATCAGCAGCAGTTCCGACCTTAAAAAGGAACTGTAGTGAAAATAACATAAGTAAAATTGCTTATTTTTTACAATATTCATTCATAAATTTCTTATCGTATTTTCCGCCGTATAAGACACACTTTTTCTCCCCAAACAGTGGGGAGAAAAAGTCCCTGCCTCTTATACAGCAAAGGCAGGGAATCTCCATCTTACGAACCGCCGATAGGAACCGCGACCCACCGCCACGTCAGAGATTCCCTGCCTGTGCCTCTGCTCCCCCTGCATGGCTCAGCTATTCCCTTCTAATCTATTTACGCCCCCCGCGTGTGCAGCGTCTCCTCCTGTGCCCCCCCCCCGCCGCGTGTCTCCGCTATCCACCTCTAATGCCATGGCCCCCTTCTTGTCTGCAGCGGCAGCAGCTTACCCGATACATGCCGCTGTGAAGACTTCAAACACCCAGGCTACTCCATACACTTCCTCTTGTGCACGACTACAGATGAAGTGTATGGAGTAGCCTGGTGTCTGTAGTCTTTTCCGCAGCTTTTGTGCTATGCATGTTCATCAGAGAGAGTGGCATCTGCCTGCTGAACGTTACATTTAGTGCTTTCCTACAGCACAGTAACTGCATAGCAACCATTGACCAGTGACGTAGCTAAGGAGCTCTGGATTCCAGTGCAAGTTTTACATGGCCCCCCCCCAAGCACTCTATACATAACAATTGATATGGTGCATCAAAACCTGCCAATGGCAACCACAGTGTCAGTGCAATAAGGGGATGGGGAACAGTTTGTTAATGATTACTACCATTTAAAGCATCTATAGAAGTGATTATTTCCAGCACAGGACTAATAAAGAGCTAATACTGAGGTTGAGGGAGGGCCCTACGGGCCCCCTGTGGCCCAAGGGCCCCGGTGCAGTCACATCCTCTAACTCCTATTGCTACGCCACTGCCACTGTAGTTACAAAAGTGCCCATTTGGTTGCATTACAAAACAGCTTCTTACTTCTCAATCCTCAAAAGATGGGAAAATGAACCATATCTCAGCTGTGTGCAGTTTTGCAACCACACATTTGTGTGCAGGTCTCTGTGCGTCACTGTTGCTTTGCTGAAGGTTATGCTAGGTACACGCCATACAATTTTCCAGGGCTGTGGAGTCGGAGTCGAGGAGTCGGGGCAATTTTGGGCACCCGGAGTCGTGGTTTCAGAAACTAAGGAGTCGGAGTCGGGAGTCGGAGTCGCATGATTTTTGTACAAAATCCACAGCCCTGTTAAGTATTAGACTAAGGAGTCGGAGAGTCGGAGTCTGAGCAATTTTGGGTACCCGGAGTCGGAGTTGGAGTCGTGGTTTTAGAAACTGAGGAGTCGGAGTTGGAAGATTTTTGTACCGACTCCACAGCCCTGCAATTTTCTGTTAGGTTTTCTGTAATGCTGGGTACACACAGATTTTCTGGTCGATTTACAGTCAGATCAATTATTTCCAACATGTTAGATTTATTATAGAAGTCAAAAAATAAGAAAAACGAGTGGAAGATAAGAGAATTGAGCAGAAAATCAAATGGTTAATAAATCAGGCGCCAAAACGAAAGCAAAAAAACGTATTGTGTAATCCCACCATAACAGAAAAATCTAACAGAAAATTGTATGGTGTGTACCAGGCATTAAGATAATAGGCACACAGGTCACTTAAGGTGCGTACACACGCACTACCGCTGGCAACGCCGGGTCCGCTGGACTCTCCCGCCGGGCGGACGTTCAGCCGACAGTAGTGCGTGTGTACGCGCTGTTGGCGGACTGATAAGGCTGTTTCTGAACAATCCGCTGAGAGGATCGCTCAGAAACAGCCTTATCAGTCCGCCGAAAGCACGTACACATGCACTACTGTCGGCTAGAGACCGCCCAGCGGGAGGGTCCGGCGGACCCGTCGTTTCCTTTTGTAGTGCGTGTGTACGCACCTTAAGTCACAGAAAAACCAAGACAAATCAGTTGATACATAAATATTTGATTTGCATTGACTTAGCAACAGATTCTGAAGCTTTCTTGATAAGTATTCCCCTCTGTGTTGTATCAGTATAATAAACTAACCATTATCCAGTTTCATTTGCAAACCGTCATCATCCTCTTCATCATCACCATGGTCTGACTGCTGCTCCATGGCAGTTTTCAAATGCTGTATAAATATTTCAATGGATGAAGTGAAGTGCAGTTCCTTGTTATTGAGCCAGTGAACTACGAAGCCTCCATAGCCTTCCTCCAGGTTAAACGCAACCCCAGCCAAAGACGACGGAATATCTGTGAGATTTACAACAAATATAGAGAATAAGTATTGCATCTTCTATTGCCATTTGTTAAAACATATGAATAACCATGATTGAGATATACAAGATAGATAGATAGATAGATAGATAGATAGATAGATAGATAGATAGATAGACATACTATCCAGCTGACTTAGCTTGCGATCAACCCAACCCAAGTCAGCTGGATAGTATACTGGTCGGGTTGTTGCCTTTAATGAAGGATTTGAGCCTTTGACCAGCCTTCGAATCCCAGCTCAAGCCAGTATGTAAACCAGTAAAGAGTTTTTGGGCAAGGCTCCCTAATGATCCTGGTCGCCCATGGAGCACACCCTAAGTGGCTGAAGCCCTGAAGTGCTTTCAGTCCTTGGGAATTACAAACTGACACACAATTACAGTCCCAGTTAGTAAGGAAAAAACATTACGTAAGCCAAATATTAATAAAACAAGCGCTACTTACCCGGGGCTTCCTTCAGCCCCAAGCTCCCAGCATGTCCCTCGCCGCAGCTCTGCACACAGCCATTTGCTGCAGCTCCGCCCGGCCCCCGGCGATGACGTCAGGTCGACCTCCAGGTCGGCCATTACTGCGCCTGCGCGAGCGGCGCTGTCCATCACCACCACGTGGACCGGAGCGGACGGCGCAGATCTACAGCGCCGTCCGCTCCAAGTGGCGGTGATGGACAGCGCCGATCGCGCAGCCGCAGTACAGGCCGACCTGGAGGTCTGCCTGACGTCATCAGTGCGGACTGGGAGGCAGAGGCGGCGATCGGCTGCGGGGAGAGCTGCGGCGAGGGACATGCTGGAAGCTTGGGGCTGGAGGAAGCCCCGGGTAAGTAGCGCTTGTTTCATTAATATTTAACTCCTTTAAAAGCTGTTCTGTAGTTGCAAAAATCTCTCACCTGTTCTCATATAATCTGTGATAAAGCAGTGTGTGTGGGCAGTGCAGAAACAAACAGTAAATCATTCCTCTGTGAATAGTAACAGAGAGGTGGAACCTTCCCACATGGTATAGATCTAGCCTGACACTGATACAAGCTGTTACACAGGCTGTAAACAAAGTAATTATTTCACACAGGCTGTGAAAAGAGACCTCTGAAAAGCAGTCTATTGTTGCTGGTTAAAAACTCTATAGGTATGCAGGGTTTACAGTTTCTTTGATATCTTACTTTTAAAAGATCACTGACCCATATTTTCCAACAATACTTATTATGGAGGACCTAAACTTGTGCACGCCACACAGTGAAACATTTTCATTCCACATGTGGCTGTAGAAATGCAGGGCACTAAGCGGTGTGTGGTTGTTTAGCTACATCAGAGTGTAGTTCACTTTATCAGTAGCTGTGAATGAGAGTCTGGCCTTCCCGTTCCTCTCTTACCGTTCCCTCATTACAGCATTATCACCCCCATTCAGATCTGCTGTCGCGGGAGGCTTCAGGAGCCTGAGTGCTCCAGAAGATGGGTGGCTCCGTACTGCAAAAGCATGAGCACGATGCCACGTCTCCGGGAGCTGTCGGGCTCCTGAAGCTGTCAGAGGATACTTAGAGGTGTATTCAACCAGTTTTGCTGCCATGACTGTGCAGCCAGCTACAAGCTCACAATCCCATTCTATAAGCCCTGAGCAGAATGCTGTCAGCATAGAATACAATAAGTTTGCATTTTCTTCACTCTTCTACTAACTGGCATGGCAGAACAATATAGTACATGTTGTAATATACAAAACAAAAAAAAAAGACTTTTTGTACATGTATGTAAATTACCTGTGTTGGGATTTATACTTGCTGCTATGTGAAAGTGACAGAGGGAATTAGCATGATGGGAAATGTGCCTGTGGGCCTCTTGCTGGCTGGGTTGACTTGGTAGTAATTCTGTGTGAGCAGCCAGGACAGAAGACCGTCTTCTGCCTCTTCTCAACTGTTTCAGATGATGAATTTTCTGTATCAGTAACAAGAAAGCGTTAAAGGCAATACAGTTATCTAGCTAAGAATACATTGGTAACAGTTCTTTGGAATCCTGCATTTGTGTTGCAGACTTGCTCATTGTTGCCTGACACAACTACCAGGGTACCATAGAGACAAGGAAAGATGCGTCGCATTTCAGACTGGGGACTCTATATAATGGAAGTAGTTTAATGAAGGAGATGTGTGCAGTGAAATGCAGTAAAGTGAAGCCGTGTTCAAATCCAATAATGTTCAAGTCATTTAAGAAAACAGAAACTTGTCTGCGGATGACCGTTAAATTGAAGAGAACACAAATTCCCATTGCTACGCTTTTAAGCACACACCTCAATTGAGAGGAATATGAATGGTGACATATTTATTTCCTATTCAAACAATGCCAATTGACTAGCTGTCCTGCTGATCCTAACACTCTATAGCCATACACCTTGGGCAAGCATGCAGATAAATGGTTTCTGGCTGAAGTCTGACTAGATTGGATGCATGCTTGTTTCAAGTGTGCAATTCAGACACTACAGCAGCCAAAGAGATCAGCAGGATGCCAGCAACTGGTATTGTTTAAAGGGAAACTGAATCAAGAGGGATATGGAAGCTGCCATATTTATTTACTTTTAAGCAATATCAGTTGCCTGGCTATCCTGCTAATCCTCTACCGCTAAGACTTTTAGCCATAGCCCCTGAACAAGCATGCAGCAGATCAGGCGTTTCTGACATTATTGCCAGATCTGAAAGATTAGCTTCATGCTTGTTTCTGGCATTATTCAGACACTACTGCATCCTAATAGACCAGCAGGACTGCCAGGCAACTGGTATTGTATAAAAGGAAATAAGTATGGCAGCCTCCATATATTTCTCACTTCAGTTGTCCTTTAAACAAACATGGCAGCCACCCTATCCCTCTCAAAACTCCATCGTATAATCACTGCTTCATAAAACCCAGTCTAATGTTGGGTATACACGATACGTTTTTCCGCTCAATTTCTCACCCAACCAGTTTTTCCGCTCGATTCTGCACTCGATTCTCTTATCTTCCGCTAGTTTTTCATATCTTTTTCCATTCAGTTCTATGAGGAATCGAGCGCAGAATCCATCGGAAGGAATATCGGACATGTCGGGAATCATCTAACGGATCTATCTATCGAGCGGAAAAACGTTTTTTGTGTACCCAGCATAATTAGGCTTTGTATACAAGAGCCAATTTTCAATAAAAATCAACAAACAATCTGATCAGATTGTCTGATCAAAAGAACATCTTTCTACAGATTGATCAATGTTCATTTTACACATTGCTGAGTGATTGAATATACTGGCAAATATCAGTCCTGTGCATATGCAAATAATCGGTCAAAGCAATCCATGGAAACTTGCGTGGAAAAAAGGATCAGTTGGAAGAATCACCACACCAAGTTTATACTGTTTCGGGTATATAGGAGTCCAGCAAAGGAAGGAACCCCTTTATCAAGGACCATGCAGTCGAACAATCAGTCAAGTGTTTTTAGGTTGCCATCATATCAATCACCAATCAAGAAATCAGACAGATAGATTTCAATATTTGCAGCATCAGCAGGGTTTGTTTACCTAAAAGGCATTAAAAATGCTGCTTCCCAGCAGTGGGAAGGTACACAGCATCAAAGTTAATCTGGGAGAGCCTTACGTCCTACATAGGCTTCCCCGGTCCCTCTCCCTCTCTCTGTTCATGCGCTGGGAGCCCCAAAGTTCTACACAGAACTCGCCCGCAACATGGAAGTACGGCTCGGCTCGCTAGTTCGCAGTGCGGACGAGCTGACTTGTGGGGTTCTCAATGCTGGAACGGCGAGGAGAAGGTTTAATCCGCAAAACATGGCAGTCTAATTACAGGTTGAAGTGAAAGTCCATTTTTGGTGAGAAACATGTAATGCTGGAAATACACGGTACGTTTTTGCCTCTCGATTGAGCCATTTAGATGGCTCGATTGATAATTTCCGTCATGTCCGATCTCCCGCCCGATCGATTCCGCGCTCGACAATGCATAGGGAAATATGGGAAAAGATAAGAAAAACGAATGGAAGATAAAAAAAATCACCCGCATAATCGTGTGAGGAAAACGATCGGGTGTGAAATCGAGCAGCAAAACCGTACCGTGTATTCCCAGCATAACCCTATCAGTTTTCTGTGTATATAAACACACAGACAATCCATAATGATACCAACACACAATGTCTATTCAGAAATGTTCATGCTGTCGCTAGTGTGGAAAATTTGCAAGTGTTCCTGCACCATGTGGCCAATTATTTATGCAGGAAGATTCCAGACTCACAAAGCAGTGTAATCTGTGCAGACCGCCAATTCTGGAGATTCATAGCTGGCCTCAAGCCAAATGGAAAAAGGTAATCTTCAATAACATTAACCTACAAAAAGATCTGTGCAGCACTAATACAGGTTTACAGTCATGTTTTAGCAAAATTGGATTTTCACTGTAAGCATGTCATCTAAGTTTGCGAAAAAATTAAAAAAAAATATTTATAGCAAAGAGTTGTCACGTCAGAGCTGTACCCCAGACGAAATAGGCTATTTTGATATTATCATAAAATAGGCTAAATTAATATGTATGGTAAACAGGTTTCATGAGGTAAAAATGTCTTTTTAGCCCAAGATTGCAATTCTAATAGAAATGTTCCCTTCACACGTCTCACCTCCAGAGCATGCTCAATCTTATCCTTTTGCTTTCCACTAAATGACAAGCTACTGCTGGAGCTGTCATGCTCAATTATTTGGCCTCCAAGAAGGCTATCCTCTGGCAAAAGGGTTTCAGCCCATAGGCGACAAATGCCATCCTGACAGGATGTAAGCAACACATTGCACACTGAGCCCCTGAAAGCAAAGGACAACACATATGAGAAAAGAATGCAATCAAAACATTAGAGGATGCTATTAGTAAAATCAGCGTTAATGAAGCAAAAGAATTAGCCATTTTGAGATTTCCAAGCAGTCCAATTTGCTAAAAAATGAAAATAAACAATTTAAAGGGAACCTAAACTGAGAAGGCTATGGATTTTTTTATTTTATAATACCAGTTGCCTGACTCTCCTGCTGATCCTGGGTCTAATACTTTTAGCCACAGCCCCTCAACAAGCGTGCAGATCAGATGCTCTGACCGAAGTCAGACTGGATTAGCTGCATGCTTGTCTCAAGTGTGTAATTCAGCCACTACTGCAGCCAAAGAGATCAGCAGGTCTGACAAGCAACTGGTACTGTTTAAAAGGAAACATCCATACCTCTTTCAGGCTTGGAACCCACTAGAGAGTTTTTTTTGAGTATTTAGGGAGCGCTTTCAATCGCTAGCGATTTCGCTAAACGCCCTGCCAATGTAAATGGATGGGACAGATTCCACTGGAGCGATTGTGGTTAAAGGAAATCGCAGTTGCAAGACATGCAGCATTTTAGGAGCGTTTCCATTTTAATGAATTTTATAGGAGCAGGGCAAACGCTCCAAAACGCTATCACAAATCGCTAGCGATTTTTTGTGGGTTTCAGGCCTCGGTTAAGATTCCCTTTAATGCTTAATTTTGTATATGCTGCTCTTGAAATTGCAATGACATAAGCACATTTTATTTAAAAAAAAGAAAAATGGTGCCAACCGCTGATCTCCAACTACTATGCAAAATTATTAATTGTATAATCTATTTAAACTCCGTGAACGACCAGCAAGTACGTATATGACGTTCTTCTGTATACAGAGGTACCGTAAGATTTATTGCACCTCAAGGAAATGTGTTCTTATTGCCTTTTAAAGCATGGTTAATATAAAATTCTGCAATGCTTAAAGAGGAATTGTTTTAAAAATGACATAATTAATAAAATTTCTTATTGTTTACAATATTAATTTATAGATTATTTAGTCAGTGTTTGGCCATTGTAAAATCTTTCCTCTCCCTGATTTACATTCTGACATTTATTTTTGGTGGTGAGTGGTGACATCTTTAGTTCTGCCAGGTGATCTGTACGGTTTGTTTGTTACTGACAGTTCTATACACGGAGGGAGATGGTGCTTGCTTGGCAGCTGGAAAAAGCTGTTATTTCCTACAATGCAATGAGGTTCACAGACAGCAAACTGTCAGGACCATGGTCATGACATCACACTGTGGGAGGAGTTTCACCACAATAACAGCTACACAAACCCCCCTGATGATCTATTCGCGAAAAGGTAAAGATTTCCCATGAGAAAGAGGGCATTAGCTACTGATTTGGATGAAGTTCAATCTTGGATTACATTTCCTCTTTAAGTAATCTACCAAATCACCACAGCTGATGTTATTTATATAAAATTCCTTTTTACCTTGCTCTCAATAGTTTTTGAAAGATCACTAAAAAGAATAATCATTTCTGCCCCTAAAACTCCAGAGCGCCACACTGAATTTGAATGAACTTTTTGCAAGAATTTCGACGTTGCCTGCTCTGCTCATGGCGATAAACACTTTCTCTATGTCAGAACCAATCTAAGGTGACAAATATCATTACATCTGCCATTCAAGCAAACCGTCATCCAAGCTGCCTCCTAAAGTGGACCTGAACTCTTGCACAGGACAGAAGAAAAAAAAAAGGAGAAATGCACCCTGTATGTATTTTGAGAGTTTAGCCTGTGTAATTCCCCCTCATTGGTGTCTAATCACTAGTTGTAATTTCATCACTCCCCTGTGTCACATGACTGCCACGGCAGATATGCCCATTTGAAAGCACAGGCTGTTAATAATATGTCTGCTTCCATGAATCAGGAAGTAGAAACTGTGCACATTTATTGTAAGATTTGTATAAGCTGTAACAAAGAAATGTGTTTTTGTTTAAAAGTTATTATCCTGTTGCGTTTATTTTTAGAGTAGAGGGGACGTTCAGAGTTTAGGTCCGCTTTAAGGTGCCTACACATGCACGAATACGGTCACATGTGTGGAATGGGATTGGATCACTCGAGCGAGAGTTTGGGGCTGAGCTCTGTACAGACACACATGTAGCCTAGAGGTAAGTGATGTATTCTGTTGCTATAGAGAGGAGTGAAGGGACGACAGAGCAGAAAAGATAAGGAGCACAGTGGCCTCAGCCTGTGCTTGGACAAGATGAACCAGAAGTCCGGTTCTCTTGCCCTCAAATCAGGAGCACATGCTGAGGGCAGGGGTCCAACAAGTCCTATGGTATCTGCCACCAAAATACCACAAGTCCTGTAAGTTGAGAGGCAGGATCTCCATTGATAACACATCCCAAAGATGCTCAATCAGATTACGATCTAGAAATTTGAAGGTAAAAGTAAACGTGACTTATCAGACCGCTCAGCGGATCGTTCAGGAACAGCCTTACCAGTCCGCCAACAGTGCGTACACGTGCACTACTGTCTGCTGAAAGGCCGCCCGGCGGGAGGGTCCGATGGACCAGTCATTGGCTTTTGTAGTGCTTGTGTACGTACCTTAAGAGACTGGTCTGCAAATATGAAGCACGCTAACAGGCACTTCCCCACTTTCCCACCTTGCATCAATATACCTTGTGATCTCTTACTCCTGTCACTCCTTCATTAGTTGTCCTTTCTTGGACCACTTTCTGTAGGTACTAACCCAGGGCTATGAAAACTACGAAGCCGGCCCATCGATAGAGGGACAGATTCCGCTCCTCTCCTCTTCTCCCTCCATCCTTTCAAAGATAAGCGCAGCGCATATAAAAAAGAAGCAACTTACCCAATCGCACTCTACAGTGTCGAGCTCCATGGCAATGGTGGCATCATGTGACCTGCTGTAAGTACCAAGCAGTGTGTCACATGATGGTGCCATGGAGATCATAGCTGGGAAGTGCGACTGGGTGAGTTACAACCAATCATTCCTTGCATGCGGAATTCAGAAGGGTGGGGAGGAGGAAGGGAGTATTTTTTCCTGCTTCGACACATCACCTTTGAAAACTGAATGTTGACTTGCTACCTAATATATCCTATTCCTTGAAAAATACTAACATAATAAAATAGTCAATGTTATTCATGTCACCTAACAAGACTTTTAATGTTGTGGCTGATAAATGTATCTTTTGTACTTTTGTCTTTTGTAGTTAAGTATCATGCCACTGCAACCAGATTCAAAAAGTGTGAACGTTAGTCCTGAGGAGTAGTAGCAAAAGCAAATTACTGTTATTACTCACAGCTACAAGGAATGAGAGGCGTTCTCTCTCCACATATAATAAACACTTACTCTAGCCATTATTTGCTCTAAGGGCATATCCTGCTGAACAGAAACAGGTAATCAACAAATTTTCATTAGCAAGCCACCAGTGGTAACACACTATATTGAACTACTTCTTTCTCCTCCATTCATGCATTTAAAACTGGATAAATCAATGGCATGGATTTTTACCTTGGCATAAACCTGCTTGTGTTTCTCCATGAAAATCCAATCACTGCCCGAGGGTGAGCGAGGTATACAAATGAAAAACTGACATCAGTCGAACTTCCTTTTTTTTCTTGACTTTCATGAGGTAAAAAAGAGGATTTCCAGCCAGTGAGAGGGTACCAAACTTTTAAAAGACAATCATCCTGTAAAAAGAGAGAGTAAATTGTATTTTTGTTAAAAAGTCAGTATGCCTGCTATCTGATCATGTCAACTAAACACATATTGAGTTTTTGCCATTTGCCGTTACCTAGAAGACACCCCTCGATTCCAGGCAAAGCAACACATCAAATTAAGTTATACAGTAATACTTTGTTTTCTTTTTTCTAAGTAACGCTGCAAGGTACAATCCACCTTCCCCCCCAAAAAAACTAGCTACTCTGTATAATAATCAGTAATTGATTCATAGCTGAACTCTGGCTTCTGACAGATATACGCATTAATTATAATACCGCATACCGTACATGAAATGTCTTAACGACAAACAGATTTTCAGTTCTACCCAGCCAACACAAATGATTTGGAATGTCATGTCATTAAGCTACCTAGTAGTGATGGGTCGTTCGCGAACGAGCCGGCTCTTTGCTGCGAACGACAAGAGCCGGTTCTCAGTTTTGAAAGACCCGATGCCTCAGCCGCCACACACAGCTCTGATTTGCTGTGTAATAAAGGGTGCTGAAGCATGCTGGGAGATGTAGTCCTCCTCTTGCAGCTTGTAGGAGTGTATGGGGCGGAGCAGAGCAGTAGCAGGAGGGATTGCCCCAGTCAGAGAAGCAGTCTGGAGTTGTCATGGAGACGGGGGCGGGGCTTTTACTCCGATTCTGAGTGGTGTCTAGTGATATTTAATGAAGAGCCGATTCAGAGCCGTAAGAGCCGGCTCTTTAATGGGAGCCGATTCAGAAGAGCCGATTCTCCAAGAAGAGCCGGAATTCCCATCACTACTACCTAGGGGTGGCACCCCTTTCCTAACACTTAATTGCCGGCCAAGATGTCCGTTACCGGTGACCTCGGTCGAGAACTGGAGTTTGCTGGCATGGAAAAGGCCAGAGGTTAGGTAACAGTAGGTAAGGGATCGTACATGGAAAAAAGGCACCCAAGAATTTGGGCACCAGGAGATGCAAACAGTAGAATACTGGTAATGTTACTCATATTCTACTTTCCCAACTTATCTATTACAATAACCCTCAGCTGACTTCACCTAACACAAAGCTACACCTAACACTACTAACTAGTAACCTCTTTTTTCCCAGGCGATAAAATACCACAAGTCGAGCACACTCTGGAGTCTCTGCGCCGCTAGCTAGAGTTCGGCTATATTATAGCCAAACAGCGACCCCTAAATTTCACGCTCTGCACTGCCATACACCTATTGCATTGCAGCCTATGCCACTGCCCAAATTATCAGACGGGCCCCATGCACATTTTACCTGGAAAAGGGTATGGATTATTATTTCTACATCCACAAGTGGTGCTGCATGTTAGCAACTATTGTGCATTTATAAAAATCTGAAAATTTCCACAGCACTTTACAAAGTACATAGTCATGTCACTAACTGTCCCTCAGAGACGTACAAAATACAATCTCTACTAGTGTTGCAATGGTATGAAACATGACGGTATAAGCAATAATAAGCTTAGCAGCATGCTTGTTTCTGGGGTCCAGGGAGTACCATACTCTTTCCTCATCACCCGGCTGGATGTTCTAAATGAATGCAGATACTGTATATACTAGTGTATAAGATGACCCATGTACAAGTCGAAGTACTCACTTTTTCCACAGAAATCAGGAAAAATTGAATGACTTGCGTATAACCCTGAGGTAGGAAATGCAGTGGCAGCAATTACCCCCATATGAATTGCAACAACCACCACTCTATAAAATGCAACAATCACCCCATGTGCAAGGCAAGAATCACTCCAGTATGGAACAGATAATGTATGGTAGTCTGCCGCAGCCAACAACATACAGTAGCACTGTACTAGTAATCATATTTACCGGTATTTACCTCTACAAGCCCAAGAGCACGAGTGCAGTTTTGATGCTGACAGGCTGCTGTGGCATACGCCTACTTGCTCCCAGCGCTGAGCTCACACAGATAAAGTACAGTTCTCCCACCTAATATTGCCCTGCTCTCACAGCTGTCCCACCTACTTGATTCGCCCAGTCAATGGGCGCAGCCGACATGGGACTTGACCATGCGGTGACACGCAAATGGTGGAGTATACGGCGATTAGAATGGTGGAGTGCACACACTTCAATGTGTAATACACCAGGGCCACCCACGTGCAGGGAAAGCGGGACCTGTGAGTGGCTGGATGGGCGAGTGGAGGAGCTCCTGTCCTCCAGAAACCTGACTGCATGCCTGGCATCCCATCCTTCCGGATTTCGATCCTGAGCATAGGCTGTATCAGCAGGCAGGCTGGTCAATGGCTGGCAGGCTGGCACAAAACAGGTGAGCCTACACATAGAAACGGCCATACTGGAGTTGGTGACTCGAGTATAAGTCGATGACTTTTGTGCACTTTTTTTTGTGTTCAAAAATTCGACTTCTACCTGAGCATATACAGTAAGCGTGGGTGTACACGTGCGTCTGTAAACCAGGTACACTGCTGATTGATCTAATAGAACTCTGCCATCTCAGTTTCCCAGTGTGTAGCCAGTATGAGAGATTTAGCCGGGGTTGGGCTTTAACCTACAAACGGTTATCAATTTCGCAGTGCCACGATTAGCAGTTTAACAAAAGAAAAAATCCTGCAGGACTTAAAAGACAAGAATAGGAGACATTTTTAGGCTTACATTAAAGCTAACACTGTAACACTGTGCAAGACAAAACGCGCGGTTTTAAGTCTTGCTCTGCTGAATTGTGTTCTGTGATATCGTGTCTGACCTCCCCACCCTCCAGCAAGCGACCCCTTGTTGAAAAGCTAATAATTGGAAGCTCTCTTCTCCGGAGAAAGAAACCTCTCCTGTCTACGCTATTCCACTGAGAGTATTGAAATGTTCACTTGGCGGAACCTCACCACAGGACTTTGATTAATTATGACCAAGCAACACTGCGCTGCTGCACTCAGAGATATGGGTTTTCATTAGAGATATGGGTTTTCATTGGTATAGAAAATAGAGTTTATTATGAATGTCAGTCAAGTCTAACAGATACTAGTGAGTAAAATACTAATGAAGCCAGAGGCAAAACGGCTATGAGAAAAACAAGAAGTGGTTGTACTTTCCTTTGTAAGGTACTTGAAGGGAACCTGAAGTGAGAGACGTGGTGGCAGTCATATTTATTTCCTTTTAAACAATACCAGCTGCCTGGAAGACCTGTAGATCTCTTTTGCAGAATACCTGAAACAAGCAAGTGGCTGATCTGGTAAGACTTGAGTCAGACAACCTGATCTGCTGCATGCTTGTTCAGGGTCTATGGCTAAAATTATTACAGGCAGAGGATCAGCAGCATTGTTTAAAAGGAAATAAAATGCATCAGCCTCCATATCCCTTTCACTTCAAGTGTGCTTTAAAACATAATGTGGGACCCTACAATAACAATTATGATGATAACCCTCACCACAAGAGGGGTGAGGCATGTCAGTCGTAGCTTAACAGAAATACAAATACTAATACCGCCGAAGATCCTCCCATTAGCGCTCCACCTAAAATAGGGGTGGTGCAAGCCTTAAAGGAACATACTCAAGGCAGGAAGAGTCCTGTCCACAAACAGTACAATGGCATAACAAGTACTGTAAAAACAGAAATGTATAAAAAAAAAAAGATATAGAAAGATCCTACTACTAAGGAGGTTATCCTAAAGTGACTGTTCTAACGATAACTGTGGACTAGCCAAAATATAGAAAGTAAAGCGGGAACTATACTACATGAGAAAGGAAGATATTAAAGGTGCATGAAGGCCACTGATCTAAATTAAGCACAAATCCCACCTATAATAAAGACCCATTAATTTCCTGGTCCCCAGTTTAAATATCCACTGCATATTATGCCCAAGCAGCTTCCTTTGAAGGTTGCCACCTTAGTGGTGAGGTGCACGCTCTCCAAACCATGGAACAAAAAGTGTGTCATGTAGCCACCATGGCATGTATGAAAATGTTTGGCCACATTAGATGGATTGGTGTACTTGAAAATGTAAGGAAGCCACCCCATCACTTACTTCTGACCCATCTCTGCCCCTGAGAAGTTCCTCCCTACTTTTAGCTAGTACCTTCTTTTTATCCCTCTCAATGGACCAACCATCCTCCCTACTTTTAGCTAGTACCTTCTTTTTATCCCTCTCAATGGACCAACCAGGATACCTAGCCTGTAATTACTGTCAACCTCAGCTATCTCATCGGGCAAGAGTTTAGTATCACAACAGTTCCTAGCGACTCTAGTCAATTCTCCTGTGAGAATTCCACAAATGGTATGCTGGAGATGGCAACTCGATGCCAGCCTTGTGGAATAGCCACTACATGGCTTATGATAGGTAGTGGTGGTAGTGGCTGAATCCTCCAACTTCAAATCCAGAAAGACTATATAAGTGCTGCCTACAGATGAGGTGAACTGGAGGTTAGAAAAGCTACAAAGTCATCCAACTCTCAAAGGGGACTCCTCTATACCATCAACGGATTTTCGATGCATCAATCATGCAATAAGATATGCTCACAAATTGATTTTCATCGGAAAGTAGGTTGAGCTCCTCCCACCACCCAAGGTACAAATTCCCCAGGGATGGTGAGAATCCCGCCCCATAGATGCTCCACGCTTTTGCAGAAAGTACTCCCCATTAAACAAAAAATAGTTGGTCACAAACTCAACTTCTGCTTTTATGAAGTACTTTAAATCACCTCCAAGGCTGCTATATCGATCCAGATGATACTGGAGTGCCCCCATTGTTGCCGAATGCAATAGGCTCAGTTTCTCCAACTCCCTAAATACAGGTTTGGTATCTCGAATAGATACCACAGAAGTATCTGTACCAGAGGCTGGAGGAAGGAATCTAATCACTCCCCAAGTCGCTCAGTGAGGGACCCTATTCTGGCCACAGTGGGCCCTCCTTTATGCACCTTGGAGAGATGGTGAAAAATAGAGGTTTTAGGGTGGGAGACAGTCAGAATCTGCCGTTCTTTTATCAAGTACTTCCAAAGAAACCCCATGCCTGATAAAGCTTTCATATTCCTATTTAGTAGCTGGGGGCCCCAGGAAGCCTGATGCAAGTCTCAGAATCAGTTAACTGATGAATTGCCTCCTGTCTGTAGTCCTGTGAGTTAAAGTGGACCCGAACTCTTGCACAGGACAGAAGAAAAACATAGAGAAATGTACCCTGTATGTATTCCGAGAGTTTAGGCTAATTCCTCCTTATTTGTGTCTAATCTCAAGTTGTAATTTGACTCTCCCCTGTGTCACATGACTGCCTATGGCAGATAAGCCCATTTGAAAGCACAGGCTGTAAACAATATGTCTGCTTCCATGAATCAATGATACAAGTCCGACTGGCACACCATGTCGATTCTCCAAACGAGTTTATTGTTTGCACAACATGACAATTGTTTCGGGGCCACGGAGGGTCCCCTTCATCAGATAAAGTGCAGACATACGGTATGTCTGCACTTTATCTGATGAAGGGGACCCTCCGTGGCCCCGAAACAATTGTCATGCTGTGCAAACAATAAACTCGTTTGGAGAATCGACATGGTGTGCCAGTCGGACTTGTATCATTGATATTGGATTGATGTTGCTTTCGCATCAAGACTGAGCACCCAAACTACACACGGTAAGGTGTGCCAATCTTAAACCTGAAATCGCACTGCTTCCATGAATCAGGATGTAGAAACTGTGCAGATGTATTTTAGGATTTGTATCAGCTGTAACAAATAAATGTTTTTGTTTAAAGGTTATTATGCGGCGGTGTATCTTTTAGAGCAGAGAGGAAGGTTGAGTTCAGGTCTACTTTAAGGACCACCACTGCCAGCATTCCTTATTCTATTACCATTCTTGTTTTATTGGGGGAGGTGATGGCGGCCCTCTACCCAGAAGACATATTTATTTATTTTTTCTCTCAAATCTGACTCACCCAAGTGTGTAATGTCTATCAATTCTTGAAAGACTTCCACAAAGCAGGTTCTGGTCTGTACAGGGTAGAAGGATGGATTGAAAAACCTGGGCACCTTGATGCCCTCCTCACCAACCCCCCTTCAGCTCAAAGCGAACTCAGCGCATAATCAGATAAATTGAGAAAAAAAATCCCATTTCTGTACTCGCTGAGGGTAAAGTCTCACACCTCCATCCAGTCTCCCTGCCCTTCTAGTCCTTCTGACAACGGACCCATAGGGTGGGTCCTGTGGGACTTCTTTCTGGCTAATTCGTAAAAAGTTGCCCTCTCCACATGTTCCCCCAAAGGGGCTACGGAGGTATCACTAGAAGGTGCTGTGTCGTCCCACCAAGAATACAGATGCAGGCGATAATCTGCATTCATCTGATCCATCTGATTTAGCATCTGACGCCTCGAACGCACTAAAGGACACCTGCTTGTATAGAAGTGTTTGTACTTCTGTGTCAGGTTAACTATGACTTAAAATGCGTCAGATCTTGTCGCTGTCACATACCATTGCTGTACTTTTATATGGATGAGCAATAAAGAATTCTGGTGTTTTATCCACATTGAAGGAGTGCGGAAACTTGCTTTTGTCTGGAGAAGTAACTGCCTGTAGTAACCAGCAAACCTTCACACCCACCCACTGCAGTGTAGCTGCAGATACAACTGAAGTGAAAACGTACTTATATATGCAAGTAAAGCTGTCTTTTTATCTCCCACAGTACATCAAAATGTTAAATGTGCTGCCTGCCTTAGCCGCACCCAGGCTATGCATATACATAGATTAGGATTTAGTTCGTGTTAGGCCCCTCCCATGGAGGATTGACTTCTTCGCAGTGGGAGGGACGAGTACTTAATAGGTTGCATGCAAGCTGTTACAAGAAACCAACATCCTCTAGTGGTAGACAGGTCATGTGTATGCTCGGTGTGTATTATATCCCACAAGTGGGGCTTGCACTCTTTTGCAGGTAGGCACTTGCCTGTTTTTAAGTAGCGCTGTTCATTTCCTTGCTATGTACTAATTTAATTCGTTTTTGGTCAGCTGCTCCCACTTAACAGCCATGCTTTTGGTGTATATGCAGAGCTTCTGTTTGGGTTCAAGGTGCGTTTGTAGTTTTTGAAGGGGCTCAGCGCATCTCTAATGGAGGCCATTCGGAGGCGGTCTGGTGTTGCGCTGATCCACCTTTTGCGCAATGGAACAGAACTGTAAAGATTTAGGCTCAGTTCCCACTTACGCCAGATCCCGTGCAGCCAGCAGGATTGGACAGGGCAGATGTGTTACCACCATAGGCTATATGGCGAACGTATATTCCTGCCCAAGATTATCGTGGACTGCACAGAAGTGTCGCCCGCTTTCCCCAATGGATCTGTTTCAGTGGCAAGAAAAAAAGGCTTCTATTTATAAAATCACTGTCAGTTTTGCGATGAGCAAAGAACTGACAAAAAATGTCTGTTCTCAGCTCAAGTGGAAACAGAGCCTAATGTATGCACCCAGCCTTGGGGATACTGGACAATAACAGCCTGTTCTCCAAAGTAGCACCAGCAGTAGAATGGGCACAATTTACCAATTTGATGCACTCGAGAGGCAAATGTACTTACGTGCACACGCCTTATTCTTATGCTGAATACACACTGTTCGTTCCCGCATCGAATGCGCCGCTCGATTCCAGACGAATCGATTATTCCCGAACATTTCCGAGCGCATTTCGATGATTTTTAGGTCGATTGGCATGTAAAGTATGGCAAATCGACCTAACGATCCATCGAAACGCGAATCGGACATGTCGGAAATAAACGAATCGACAGGAATCGAGCGGCGCATCGACGGGAATCGAGTGCGGGAACGAACCGTGTGTATCCAGCATTAAGGTCCGTACACACGCCGGACTTTAGGCAACGACGGGTCCGTCGTTGCCTCCCGCTGGGTGGGCGTGCCAGCGACAGTCCGGCGTGTGTACGCTCTGTCGTCAGACTGATACGGCTGTTTCTGAGCGATCCACCCGGCGGATCGCTCAGAAACAGCCGTATCAGTCTGACGACAGAGCGTACACACGCCGGACTGTCGCTGGCACGCCCACCCAGCGGGAGGCAACGACGGACCCGTCGTTGCCTAAAGTCCGGCGTGTGTACGGACCTTTACTCATACAGTACTTGTGAGCTTGATATCACCTTGTATGCCTCATTTACAAGCACAGCATGCATCTGATTATTATCAGATGTCAGTGGTTTTGTTACAATACACTATATACACACACATTAGTAGATTGTCTGGAACTGTTCAGGTAAAATGTCAAACGAGTATCAACATGCACATTTGAATACATTTAGCATGAACATATGGCTGCCGTTGTGAAACTAACAGTAGCAACAAGACAGCTAAAACATGGCACAAAAACCCAAAGGTGCACAAAATGCATAACTGCGCTTATGACAGGGATGCTGAAATACAAGTACAATACCATAAGAAGCACTAATGAGAAATTGTTCTAGTTTCTAAATGAAATATCTGCAAATGTTTTAATATAGTCTAGCCCTCCTTTATACATCTCGCATAAAACAAAGGCGATCCCCTGGACACAATGTAACAGGAGCATGTAAGTGCAGATGAGTCACACCCATCATGGAAATGGAAACAAACTGCCATCTGAAGCGGAGGCAGCAATCGCCTTCCAGCTGGAAGTCTCTTAACGACGCCATCTGTCACAGAATCATATGGCCAGATAATCATGGATGCTTCTACATGACTTTACAGACAGAGGACAGCGGAAATGCAACCAAACAAGGCAACTTTAATCTGCTCAGATATGCACAACCCCACTGCAGTATTTAAATATTAAAGCACCAGAAATGTTATGTGATCTCAATAAAAAAAGAAGAACGTATGATACAAAGAGGACATTCTCAATGCAGAAAACATAGCTGTTAAGAAATGCATACCAGTTGAATTTAAAACAAAAGCTATTACTTCCTGTACAAGATGGCACTAAATGCAGTCATGGTTGCAGATGTCACTTTCTTTTGTGGATGCATGTTCAGTACAAAAAAAAAAAAAAAAAAAGTGTATAAGCAGGAAGGAAGAAATAAAGGAGACAGAAGCCATTTGTGTGTTGGAGCTTGCTATGTGGTAGCTTAGCAGAGAAACAGGTGTAGGGGCAGGTGAGATGGCAAGAGAGAAAATATCCTTTTTGCAGTAAATAGCTATGAATATTTATCTGTACTGCAGATAACATTTTGCTATTTTTAGCAGACCTGAACTGATAGGGTAAAAATAAAACATTACTGTATGTAAGGCTGTGCTAGACTTACAAAGTACAACTGTCAATATAGTAATTCAATTCCCACCTATGCCTGCCAAGCCTTCATTCAAGATGGCGTAAGTGTCTCTGTGACGGGCTTTGACAGCACTTGGCCTGACACTCAGCCTACTTCCAGTCCAAAAGCAGGAGTCCTAGGCTGGCGTGGGGAAGAGCCCAGAGGTAAGCTAAGGAAGAGGAGGGGCTTGGAACTCGTGAAGTTGAATACCCGTGAAAGAAAAGCATAAGAGAGTTTCGGACAAGAGAGGAGACTCTTATCTGTTGGGGAATAGGAAGTGGGATATGGGATCAGCAGATGGCTGAGATCCACTAAAGAGAATACCTGGAACTGGAACTTGCACATTGAACACCACCCTTTAATGGAGACATATAAACTCTATTATCCTGTACAAAACCCATTTTCCATTCGCACCTAGTAGTTCCTTCTCTCTACACAAACATCTAGCATTTAACATCTTACGTGCTAGAACGGCCACCCACCAATTACAATTTACCAACTAAGCCACCGTTTTCCATTCTGACAATAAAAGCACTATTGAACCAATTTTTGGCATGAACAGCCCTCGGTTTTTAACTCCTATGTTTGCCGAGCGGCCTTGCATTTAAACCTTTATCTTCCCAAATTGCATGCCCTTAACTTTGTGTCTGAACAACAAGTATGCAATAAACTCTTAGGCTATGTCCACTCACTGGATTGACCTCGGCCACAGCAGCCGATAAAGAACAGCTTGGCTGAGAATCTACTGTGAATCAAGCGTGTGTACAGTGGTCTTCCAAAATCTCAATAATCAGGCTTGCTGGATGTTTAGCTATCTCAGATGCTGGAGTGACCCCTAAGTGGCTTGTTTTTCCCCACTCACCCAGCTCGTTGTCCCTCCTCCCCCTCCAAAGCAACAAATGCGTCACTAGTCTGCAGACTAGTGATACGCCTGTACAGCAATCGCCCCCAACTGTCGTCCGTGGGACTGAGTCTGATCCCTGCCAGGTGACAGTATCTATTAGTGTGTATGTAGTTTTGACCTTTGTACACAAACAAGATGGTTCTTGTCCGAGAATACAGCGTGTGTACGGTGGCACTGAATGTCACGAATAGATGCTGGATCATCATGGCCAAGCGAAGACCAAGGATATTGTTCTCTTTCTTAGTCCTCCTGTTCCACTGTGCACCCCGGGTCATCCCTCCACGACATCTCCATAGCAACAATACGTCTTTCGATACTTGCCCATGAACTGTCACTTGAATACCAATCCCTATGAGTGAAAGGACTTTTGTTTGTGTACGCACCCTAAATAGGTTTGCATAGACACCCTGCAATTGCCCTCTTCTCTTCCTGTATGTTCACTCCTTAGTTATCCCCCACACTACCTGTATAAACACTCAAGAGACAGTGATGTGCAATGGGAATGTAAAAATACCGGTACAATTTTCTCAGAACAGAGCTCTGCTGGAACATCAGAAAGGTGTCGGATTCCATTCTGCACTATTACACTATATGGCCAGAATTATAAGAATTATTTAAAAGAAAAGGACAACAAATCAAAGTTTTCGGCACTTAAAGAGAACCAGAGATGAAGCACCCTCTTGTATTTACCTTATAAATCAGTGGGAACATGACAGTAAACACCTAATCTGCCCTTTGTTTCATTGTTCTCTGTGTAATCTGACTGTTATCACGTCTGATAAGAATCCCCGACTGAGAAGTCAGGCTGCTCCGTCTAGCTTTGCTACAGAAAGATTATAGCTAAGTCTGTATTCTGTGGTGTTATTTCAAGCCCAAGCCTGCCCCCTTGTGGCTTTGCTATAATGACTCAGCTATAATCATTCCCAGCAAAGCCAGATTTAATTGCTCAGTCTGGGATTCTTGTGACTGCTGTTAACAGACACTTTTAGCAGTGAGGAGGAAACAGAGAGCATGGTAAGTGTTTTCTCTAATGTTCTTACTGATATACATGGTAAAATACACAAGGGTGCTTCGTCTCTGGTTCCCTTTAATGCGTGTTAATAAAAACTAACTGTAGCATGTATTAGAGATTTTTGTGTTCCCCAAAATCAATTTCTCCAGTCTTAAATACTTTTTTTTGTTCTTAATGTTGATCACTCCCTTACGGATCTTATTTTGTGGACCTCTGTTTTCTCACAAAAAGGAAGGGGGAAAAAACCCTGCTGTGCATCTTTTCACAGTAACAGTTTCCTTATTTTTATTCTGACACATTTCCTGTGAAATGTGTCCAACATTAATCTTGGCAGTCATATTTTGTGCATATACTGTATATCTCCTGTTAGCAAATTTCCAACTATTACTAGTTTGCTTTTCCAAATGGTTGTGAGTTTGAAAATGTGAGAACTTATTCCAGCATATTCACCGTCTCTAGCACTAGCCTCTCCCTGTGTGTACCTCAGCCTTGTCCGCTCATACTATGAACAAACACAGGCTAAAATGTAAAGAGAGAATGAAACCAAATGAAAATCCAGCTAAATGGAAAGTTTTGGGTTGTTATAAAGCACACTCCAAACTAAAAACCTGAATACAGAAAGTTTTTTTTTCAGTGGTCTCTGTATTATCAGCTACTGAGCTTTAGGGAAAGCGGAAGTGGGAGAGAAACAGGAAACCTCCTGTTGCCTTATCTCTGCGGAAAATGACACCAATTGGTTCAAAAAAAGCAAAACAAGCTCACTGGTTTTCACTTCCTTCCTTCAAGGATTAGGTCGGCTGGGCAAGGAAAGGCATTACAAATACCGTATATACTCGCATACAAGCCAAATTTTTGACCCCAAAAAAGGGGCCCAAAAGTGGGGGTCTCAGCTTGTATGCGAGTCACTTGTGCCTATGTCTAACCTGTTGAGGATCGGAGAGTGGCTCAGAGAGTGCAGCGGTGATGCGGCGGTGATTCCGAACAGTGAGCAGGCTTGCAGTGCCTGCAGCGATATGCTTCACCGGCTGATCGGGGCGAAGGGGAGCGGACAGCTGAAAGATAGGATGCGGAGGGTTGAGAGCAATGCTGCAGCCGTTGGATGTCCTGGGGGAAAGCAGAGCAGGAGCGATGGATGGCCACACAGAATAGAAACAGCAGGAGCGCTCTTCCGAGTTCATAATCTCGCGCTTCCTGCTGTTTCCGCACCTTGTAAACCAATTGGCTATTACCAGCCAATGGGCTCACAAGGTGCAGACACAGCAGGAAGCGCTAGATAATGAACACGGAAGATCGCTCCTGTTGTGGTCCTGGCTATTCATCGCTGCTGCTCTGTTCTTCCCCCGGGCATCTGACCGCTGCTACTCTGTTCTCCACCCCCCGCCTCCGATCTTCAGCTGCTGAAGCATGTTGCTGCAGGCTCTGTAAGCCTGCTCACTGTTCATCATCACCGCTGCACTCTCCGATCCTCAGTAGGTCAGTTCGTACCGCACACCCCTCACTGTGACTCTGGGTGCTGCTGCCCGTTTTCTGTGTTCTGGTGGGAGGGAATGGTAATAATCACTGTGGTAGGCATGGTAATAGTCACTGTGGTGGGCATGGTAATAATTACTGTGGTGGGCATGGTAATAATTACTGTGGTGGGCATGGTCATAGTCACTGTGGTGGGCATGGTCATAGTCACTGTGGTGGGCACGGTCATAGTCACTGTGGTGGGCACGGTCATAGTCACTGTGGTGGGCACGGTCATAGTCACTGTGGTGGGCACGGTCATAGTCACTGTGGTGGGCACGGTCATAGTCCCTGTGGTGGGCACGGTCATAGTCCCTGTGGTGGGCACGGTCATAGTCCCTGTGGTGGGCACGGTCATAGTCCCTGTGATGGGCACGGTCATAGTCCCTGTGATGGGCACGGTCATAGTCCCTGTGATGGGCACGGTCATAGTCCCTGTGATGGGCACGGTCATAGTCCCTGTGATGGGCACGGTCATAGTCCCTGTGATGGGCACGGTCATAGTCCCTGTGATGGGCACGGTCATAGTCCCTGTGATGGGCACGGTCATAGTCCCTGTGATGGGCACGGTCATAGTCCCTGTGATGGGCACGGTCATAGTCCCTGTGATGGGCACGGTCATAGTCCCTGTGATGGGCACGGTCATAGTCCCTGTGATGGGCACGGTCATAGTCCCTGTGATGGGCACGGTCATAGTCCCTGTGATGGGCACGGTAATAGTCACTGTGGTGGGCATGGTAATAATCACTGTAAAAGCTGCTGTTATACAGAACCCTGGGGTGTGCATAAAAGCCTCAGGAGCTGCTGCACCTCCTACCTTCGGCTTATATGAGGGTCAATCATTTTGTCATGTTTTTTAGGTAAAAGTTGGGGGGTCTGCTTATATGCGGGTCGGTTTATATGCGAGTATATATGGTTCTTGCCAAATTGAGTCATAAACAGCTGAATGTGGCAACAATAATCTAATATCTAGGATTTCATGGACTTTATATACATATGTCAGCAATGTTTTCAGTAAAATGCCAGCAGATAACAATGAAAGTAATCCCACAGTGAGAGGCTGCCATATATACAAACATACAAACATCCTCCTATCATGTAGTTGCCAATTCCTCAGGTGTTTCCGCACTTCACCTCACACTCTACAAATTTAAATAAAGCGGAGGATGCACACAACACCAAAATAACACAACCTGATAACACAGGCTTATCATCAGTTTAGCGCGTGCATCCCCGCTGAGTGACAGAGCGGAAATGAAAAACATTTTATACATACCTGGGGCTTCCTCCAGCCCCATCCACTGCGCGCAGCTTCGGGAACCGGGTGCCCGCACGTTCGTCAGTCGTCAGCTCTGGGTCCCTTTAAAGGACTTCCGAGGCCAGACAAAAATAGATCAGTTAGATGCAATAAGGATACAAGGTCGGAACTGCTGTTGGTGCGTTTATTGCCAGATGGTGCTTACATCATATTGCGTGCAAGATATAAGAAAAACACATACCGTGCAAAAAGAGGCTTATAGCTGTGAGCTGGTGGTGGGCGCTGGGTGCAGGAATAGCCTGACGGCCGTTTCGCGCTGTCTAGGCGCTTCTACGGAGGCTGTATGTTGGGGGTAAACTGACCGGGTAGATATACCCTCTGTCACGGCGTTCGGCGGGCTTCCGCCTTCTGGTGCCGCCCCTATTCCTCCCCTTCAGCCAATCAGGTAATGGAGCGCACCTGCGCTTCATGATCGGCTTCCGTGGGGAAGGGAGGAACTAGATTACTGGTGCCAAAGCGGACCATACTTATTAGATGGACGCTGGAGCTATTGCTCCTATATGGCAACCTGTAGATGGATAGGCGCCATCTTGTGGCCAGGGACTAAACTGCAGATAAAAGATAAAACAGAAAAATGTGGTTTATAAATATTGAACAATTAGACTAGTTCACATTGAACCAGATATGTGCAAAAGTGCAAACTATTGTGCTTATGCTTATTCTGTGCCATTATCTTGTGTCTCTCTAAAATAAGTGACATAGGAATCAATATGTGGCCAGATGGTACCAAACCATGTGGTTTAAAATGCTCATGTAGTGAGTCATGATAAAAAGAGAGGGGTAAGGGATAGGAGGGGCGCTGCAAATATACTGACTAGGGTTTTTCAGAATGACCGACTAAATACAAATTCATACAGGAGTACAACACAATCGATATGAGGAATGGGGTGGCTCAAAGCAGTTCTCTAATCTAAATTAAACACATAATCTGAATGTCCACATTTAGGGATCTAAAAAACATGCAAAATCCGCATAATCATTGAGACCCATTGGGCCCATAGCTTCAGTCCTGATAATCAATATAATCTCCTCTCTTTTGAGCTTCTTCTCCCGATCACCTCCTCTTCTCAGTGGAGGGACGTGGATGATGCCTCTATAGTAGAATTCCACACAAATTGGGTCTAGAGGCAATCAGGAAATTCCTCGATCGTACAGATAAAAATGATCACTTCAAGGACTTCATATGCGAATGTCTCGAATTTGTGCTGACGCACAACTCGTTCGTTTTCGATGGAAAATGGTATTGGCAGGTCTCGGGAACTGCAATGGGGACAGCAGTCTCCTGCACATATGCAAACCTTTTCCTTGCCTGGTGGGAGGAGGAATACATCCATTCCCCTCGTAATCCCTTCAGAAGCATGCTCGGGGCGTGGTCCAGGTATGTGGATGACGTGCTGGTATTTTGGTCTGGGACTCGTGCCACCTTTGACAATTTTGTGCATTATATTAATGCAAACGAAGTAAATATGGCTTTCACAGCAAACATAGCGCAAGATAAGGTGGCCTTTCTGGATCTAGAACTAGTGATCAAGGAAGGGAAACTAATACCTATGGGATTTCGTAAGGAAACCGCATCAAATGCCCTACTTCATAGCAACAGCTTTCACCCAGAGCACGTGACCCGCACACTTCCTTATGCCCAGTTCCTCCGATTACGTCGCAACAACGCACTCGACGACGATTTTCGTCGACAGTCGGAGGACCTGGGCAAGAGGCTCTTGGCAAGAGGCTATAAAGCTGAATCCATCCAACAGGCCTTCCTGAAAGCTAATTCCAAAGAAAGAAAAACTCTACTGGAAAACAAGCCAAAAGGCCTAACTGAGGCCTCAAAGAGGGTACCAATGTCCTTCGACTTCACAGGGATGACAAACCAAATTAAAACAACCATGATTAGGAATTGGGATATTCTATTAAGAGACCCCATCCTGAAACCCTTAGTAGCTGAAGGACCCCTGTTTTCTTTCAGGCGAGCTCCTACGATAGGATCAAAAGTCAGCAAAAGTGAATTTAAAGAGACTCCGTAACAAAAATTGCATCCTGTTTTTTATCATCCTACAAGTTCCAAAAGCTATTCTAATGTGTTCTGGCTTACTGCAGCACTTTATACTATCACTGTCTCTGTAATAAATCAATGTATCTTTTCCCCTGTCAGACTTGTCGGCCTGTGTCTGGAAGGCTGCCAAGTTCTTCAGTGTTGTGGTTCTGCTATGAACTCACCCTTCCAGGCCCCTCTCTGCATACTGCCTGTGTATTATTTAGATTAGGGCAGCTTCTCTCTTCTCTCTTATCTTTTACAAGCTGGATAAATCGTCCTCTGAGCTGGCTGGGCTTTCACATACTGAAGAATTACAGACAAGGGCAAAGCTGTTTGCAGGAAGAAACGAGCAGCCTGAAATTTCAGTGCATGAGAACAGGGGGAAAGAAACACACAAATGATCTCTTGATATTCAAAAGGAAGGCTGTATACAGCCTGCTTGTGTATGGATGTATTTTCTATGTGTGGACATACTGTACAGCAACCTACTTCCTGTTTTGGTGGCCATTTTGTTTGTTTATAAACAAACTTTTTAAAACTGTTTTTAACCACTTTTAATGCGGCGAGGAGCGGCGAAATTGTGACAGAGGGTAATAGGAGATGTCCTCTAACACACTGGTATGTTTATTTTTGTGCGATTTTAACAATACAGATTCTCTTTAACACCCCACATAGAGACAACTGGTTGGAACGATTGAAACCTCATGGGAACCATAAATGCGGCCATTGTGTATCGTGTAATCAGATGAACGTAGGAGACAGCTTTCAGTTAGGGCCCACACGACGCAAAGTTAATGCGTTTTTTACGTGTCAGACAGAATACGTCGTATACGCTATATGGTGTCCCTGCGGTCGTTTCTATGTGGGAGAAACCACAAGATCAATCAACAGACGTTTTAGAGAACACTTCAACTCTATTAAATCTGGCCATGGCTCACCCAGATTAATCAAGCATATAAGAGCAGCACATAATGGTGATCCCTCAGTATTAACTTTTGCAGGCATCATCCACGTCCCTCCACTGAGAAGAGGAGGTGATCGGGAGAAGAAGCTCAAAAGAGAGGAGATTATATTGATTATCAGGACTGAAGCTATGGGCCCAATGGGTCTCAATGATTATGCGGATTTTGCATGTTTTTTAGATCCCTAAATGTGGACATTCAGATTATGTGTTTAATTTAGATTAGAGAACTGCTTTGAGCCACCCCATTCCTCATATCGATTGTATTGTACTCCTGTATGAATTTGTATTTAGTCGGTCATTCTGAAAAACCCTAGTCAGTATATTTGCAGCGCCCCTCCTATCCCTTACCCCTCTCTTTTTATCATGACTCACTACATGAGCATTTTAAACCACATGGTTTGGTACCATCTGGCCACATATTGATTCCTATGTCACTTATTTTAGAGAGACACAAGATAATGGCACAGAATAAGCATAAGCACAATAGTTTGCACTTTTGCACATATCTGGTTCAATGTGAACTAGTCTAATTGTTCAATATTTATAAACCACATTTTTCTATGTTTTATCTTTTATCTGCAGTTTAGTCCCTGGCCACAAGATGGCGCCTATCCATCTACAGGTTGCCATATAGGAGCAATAGCTCCAGCGTCCATCTAATAAGTATGGTCCGCTTTGGCACCAGTAATCTAGTTCCTCCCTTCCCCACGGAAGCCGATCATGAAGCGCAGATGCGCTCCATTACCTGATTGGCTGAAGGGGAGGAATAGGGGCGGCACCAGAAGGCGGAAGCCCGCCGAACGCCGTGACAGAGGGTATATCTACCCGGTCAGTTTACCTCCAACATACAGCCTCCGTAGAAGCGCCTAGACAGCGCGAAACGGCCGTCAGGCTATTCCTGCACCCAGCGCCCACCACCAGCTCACAGCTATAAGCCTCTTTTTGCACGGTATGTGTTTTTCTTATATCTTGCACGCAATATGATGTAAGCACCATCTGGCAATAAACGCACCAACAGCAGTGCCGACCTTGTATCCTTATTGCATCTATCTGACGTCTACCTACTCCAGTCAGAGCACGCTGAGTGCGCCACAAGAGTTTAACTCACTATAGCCCCGCAAGTCTTGTACATGAACAGATGTGAATCCTTTGCAGTGCCGACTTTTTCCTCTTCCCCTCCAATGTCTCTCCTATGAAAAATAGATCAGTACCTGGGTGCTTTTTGTCCCCATAGATGACGCCATCCGCGCCCTCCGTTACATTCCGCCGCCATTATTTTCACAGTACTGGCCCCAGGTCGGGATCCCATCCCAATGCACTGGTTGTTTCATTACTCTCCTCCAAAGATGGCTCTGAGCTGAGCCGAGTCTGTGCCGTATGCAATGACGCGAGTCCGGCTGCGCAGCTCTCAGCCCTCCTCCAGCCGCGTGATGTGAGCGTGACGATGGACACACAGGAGGATGCGGGGACCGAGGACGTGGCTGGAGGAGGGCTGAGGGCTGCGCAGCCGACCTAGAGTCCATGCGTACTGCGCAGCTGCGGCTCAGCACGGCAGCCATCTTTTGAGGGGAATAATGAAACGACCCGTGCGGTGAGGTCGGGACCCGACCTGGGGCCAGTACTATGAAAATAATGGCGGCGGAATGTAACGGAGGGCGCGGATGGCATCCTCTATGGGGACAAAAAGCACTCTATATCTGACCGTCTGGCCTTGGAAGTCCTTTAAGGACCAGCGACTTTTTTTCAATTCACTACTTCCTGATCCCTGTGATTGGCTCACAGTGATTAGGAGCCAATAAAAATGGCTCCTGATGGATGTACGTAACGCAGCTGTGTTTAGTCCTGTGCCGGAGGAGACACACTATTGCGTCCCCTGCATAGGAGCAGCAGCCGTTAAGACTACACCACATCAGGCTTAGGTAGCTACAAGTGCGACATAGTTTAACCTTCGGTGGTCTCGAACTGGTTGAAGTAAACAAGAAGTGAGAGGGATATGGAGGCTTCCATATTTATTTCCTTTTAAACAATACCAGTAGCCTGGTAGTCCTGCTGATTTCTTTAGCATCAGTAGTGTCTGAATCACACACCTAAAATAAGTATGTGAGTAATCAAGTCTAGTCAAAAACATCTGATCTGCATGCTTGTTCAGGGTCCATGGCTAATGGTATTAAAAGGATCAGCAGGACAGCCAGGCAATTTGCATTGTTTAAAAGGAAATCAATGTAAGCCTTCATATCCCTCCCACTTCAGGTATGCTTTCATAACATAACATAATGCATAAAAGCTAATCAGGTCATCCTTGGATCAGAAAATCTGATCTGCATGCTTATTTAGGGTCTTTGGCTAGGAGTATTAGAGGCAGAGAATCAGGAGGGCAGCCAGGCAGTTTGCATTTTTAAAAGGACATAAATATGTTAGCCTCCATATCCCTCTTACCCCAGATTTCATTTATAGCAGCAGGTACAGCCATACTATCCCAGGAGAAAAAAAAATGCACATATAAGTAGATAAATACTTGTTCTACTTACATAACAGATGTATTAAACTGTCCACATTTTGATTTCAGCAAATTTTATATAGAAAATAAAAAGGAAACTGTTCCAGGGACTTTCCATCTTTACTGCTTCTGACTGAAGTCAATCCTGATGTCATGTCCTCTCTTAAGGGGCCCATACACTGGTCGATTTAAGTGATCGATTCTATAGAATCGATCGCAAATCAATTGTATAGAATTGTCCGATCAATCGATTTGTGGCCAATTTCGATCGATTTGATCTATCTGACAGGATGAAAAATCTAGGTCCATCTGCTGCTGGCAGCAGATCGATGGCCCATAAAGTTGGACTGAATCTGATGCTGGGAATACACAATGAGATTTTTCAGTCGATTTACTGTCCAATCTCATTTCCGATCGATTTTCTTATCTTTTCTTATCAATTTCCATTCACTTCTATGATAAATCGACCAGAAAAACGGTTGAAAATAAGATCGGACATGTCGGAAATTATCTATCGAACCATCTATCTGCTGAAAAAACTTATGGTGTATTCTTAGCATTATGGTGCAGTAATGCATTTAGATTAATTTTCAATAGATTTTCAATAGATTTCATCCAGATTTGACCTGACAGGCATCTGACAAAAATCTATCTGATGGTCTAATCTGCTGCTAATCTATTTAGTGTATGGCCACCTTTACTCTTTATTCTTCTCCTGTCTGATATAGTGTATTTATTGCCAGACTACCCACTGCACCCCCCCCCCCCCCCCCCTCTCCCTGGCAATGTACCAGGATAGAGCCAGGCTGACTGAGATAAGATTCATTGCGGCAGACACATTTATGATTAGATTGGAATGCTTGCGATGCAGACTGCATGTAGACTACATAATAAACACAGAGCAGTGGGTAAATGGAATTTGATTTTATGGCTAACAATTGAGCTTTAAAAGTATTAAAGGCTGCGGATCAGCAGAAAAATCAGGCAGTATGTATTGTTCAAAAAGAAAGAAATATAGCAGCCTCTGCAGCTCTCTCACTACAGGGTCACATTAACTTTCTGCTTTGCATTTTTTTTAAATGTAGTTTTAAAAATGTATGCTAACTTACCTTCCCTGCAGTTGCAAAGTATTCACCATCTGGGGACCACTTCATCAAAAGCACAGGCACTGCAGTTCTGTTTGCAAAGGAAACATTAAATATTCATATTCATGATGTGATGTTGTGCAGAGTATGTAAATGATATTAATAAATAAAGGGAAGCGATCTGTTACTGCAGGTCATGAATCTTCATGCTATCATTTAGATGATAGATGTTCACGTAGAAGATCTTAATAAAGCATACACTTAAACAACTGAACTGGGAAATTACTTTTACTACGTTCAGCTACCAAGCAAGAAAAAAAAAAAAAAAAAGGCACTCCGTTTTCTAGACATTTCACAAAGAATAAAATTGCTTTGGTAAATGGTAAAGACCATCTACTCTCTTTTTTTAAGGATTAGTTTAATAAGAAAACACAAGTTGTATGAATTTGTTTGGACATACGAACAGTACAGAACCAATGAAAGAGGAACTCCAGTGAAAATAATGTAATAAAAAAGTGCTTCATTTTTACAATAATTATGTATAAGTGATTTAGTCAGTGTTTGCTCATTGTAAAAGCTTTCCTCTCCCTGATTTTCATTCTGACATTTATCACATGGTGACATTTTTACTGCTGGCAAGTGATGTCTGTGGATGGAGATGCTGGTCACGGTTTTTCTTGAACGCAAATACTCTTGTTGAGGTGTTTAAAGGACCTCTGTCGCGAAAAGCTTATACATGTAAACATAGACAAATAAGAAGTATGTTTCTTCCAGAGTAAAATGAGCCATAAATTACTTTTCTCCTATGTTGCTGTCACTTACAGTAAGTAGTAGAAATCTGACAGAACCGACAGGTTTTGGACTAGCCCATCTTCTAATGGGGGAGGGGGGGTGTTCTTAGGGTTTTCTTCATTTTTAAAAGCACTTAGTGAATGGCAGTTTCAGTTGCTCTGTCTAACTGCCCAAAAAAATGTGCTGCGAGCAGGGAGGCAGGCCAGTATCTTTGCATAAATCCTTTTCAGGGAATGTCTTTATAAAAAAAATAAAGGACGTGCTGAGAATCCCCTATGGAGAGATAGACCAGCTCAAAATCTGTCAGTAATGTCAGATTTCTACTACCTACTGTAAGTGACAGCAACATAGGAGAGAAGCAATTTATGGTTCATTTTATTCTGGAAGAAATGAACTTCTTATTTGTATGTGTCTTAAATTTTAAGATTTTCACGACAGTTCCTCTTTAACCCTCTGTTTCTTTCACGGACAGTGCAAGGAGTTGGAAGAGGTCAGCAGCATTAAACACGGAGATGGAAGAAACTGCCAACATTCAGGAGGCGGGGATGCCCTAAGCTCCATTTCTATTTCTCATGTTTTATTAATTAATGCTTTTCATCCATGTAGGGAGGCAAAATGCACATCTGTAGGGATGCTGCTAAGTATTTATTTATTGATTTTTATTTTTTTTAAAACAGAGTAGGGATTGACCATGCCATTATAGTAAGCAGGGTCAACTGTAGGACTAGTTTGGACATTTGGCTAAGAAATATATTTACCTCAGCAAAAACACATTAACAAAAAACACACACACAAAAAAAAGTCTATGGCACCTTTAGTCTCTACCTTTTGAGGGCCCCTCCGACTCCAGCTCTCTACTGCAATCTACCTCCTTTGGGGGTACCTCCTACTCATCCTTGCAAGATATGACAGCAAAAGGTTTTGACTAAGCAAATTTCATGCTCTGGTGGATATTTGGGGCTGCCATGTTTTTGCATGGTGTTTGCTTCTGATGTGAACCTATACTCCTGCTGCACTTGGATGGTTTTCATTAGGGCCGTTGCTAGGATCCTAAGAGATCTGGGGCACTTTTGGGCAATGCAGCCCAAAAAAAATGCGTGGGGCCACGTGCCTGAATTTGGGTGTGGTCATGGGTGGAACAAAATTTACATGAACTTAACAGCAGTCTAAGTAGGCCTGCACAGCAAAATGTTCGATGAAGCCCCCCCTCTCCATTAATACAAAAATAAATAAATAAATGGAGTATATCACAAAAATAGGCAGTGCCACTTAAACATAGCTAGGCAGAGTTACCTGGTTTCTGTGCTGGCTGGTCTGGCTTTCTGCTGGGTTTCCTGACCTTTTAGTGGACCCCCTCCCATGCTCCTACGGGGCTTCCATTGAGGCACCACAAATCCCAGCATGCCTCCATAGAACAACCACAGCTCCCTGCATACCCCCCCATAAAGGCACCACAGCACCCAACATGCCCCCATAGAGGCACCACAGCACCCAGCATACCCCCATTGATGCATCACAGCTCCCAGCATGCTCGCCATTGAGGCACCACAGCTCCCAACATGCCCCCATAGAGGCTCTACAGCTCTGACTCTGCCTGTGGGACATTAGGGGCACCCCAGAATATATCCGTGGCATGTGCCACTGATCTTTGGGTCTAGCAACGCCTCTGGTTTTCATACACTGATGCCTTCCTAAAATGGATGCAATTTGATGTTACAACAGTATACAGTATGCTGTACAAGCTAGGTGATGAAAAATTAAAAATGGTTTAGGTCAACTGCACAAAGCTTTGTGTGTGAAACAGACAGATTCCATACAATGTGCATTTAAAAAAACAGGCCTGAACTAGGGTGTTAACCTAACACAAAAAATAAATAAATAATAATATTAATAATAATATAGCTTCACTTAAAATTGCTGCAGAAAATGTTAGCACTATATAAATGCATAGAGATAATAAATGGATTATGTGGTGTGGAAAAAACCTAGTTACAGAAAGGTGCCAGTTCTCACATGCTCGATTCTTAAATATTCCAAAAGCCCAGAACCTATAGCTTTGACATGTAAACACCAAATAAGCCTTGAACCAGGGCTCTGCACCCCTGATTTTTTTAAAGAGCTACTTAGCAAAAACATACACTACGGGCAGAAACTGAATCTCTCCCCAATTGCAGGTTTGGAATGAGTCCCTTAAGCTCTCCAGCAGCCTGTGTAAGGTCACAGAAGAAATTCAGACATTTCAGAACAAGTGTAGAGGCATAGCAGCATGCCCTGCACCTCATCTCAACTTACTTGCATTGCCAGATACAGTTCCAGTCATTCAAGGCAGGTTGAACTTTATCCTCCTCTATGACTTGTCTGTCAATATCATCCTCATCCTCTTCTAGAATGTCACTTGAAGGTGGTGCCCATAACTGCAAGTACTCTGTTGCAGTCAGCAGTCTGTTACCTGCAGATTATTCATGATTTAACAAAATAGACATTTTTGTGCAATTTCATGAGTCTATTTTAAAAAACAAAACCCAGAGAAATGTTTTCTGCTTTTGACATTCCCATGAGTACATTTAGAACAACTTATTTACAACAGTGGGAACAGTTTTTTGCTCTGGTAATCAGGCTTTTATAAGTTTTGAATCTGTCATTACCAGGACGTGGCGATCAGAACAATGTACTGGTAATTATTCACCATCGGTGACTATTGGGTCTCACTAATGCAGTGACGGGACAAAATAAGGATAATTTTTAGGAAAAAACAAAACAGGACCATTCTGCTGGAAGCAGCAAATGCAGTAAGGCACTCCCAGTCTCTGCGTCACCAGCTCTGCAGAGAGAAGCCACTTCTATCATTTGTTTTCCCTCAATAAATTGGTGGATGTGTTTGATTAAAGTGACATTGAAGCAAAAAACAAAACAAAAAAAACACACAAAAGAAAAACAAACTTATGATATAATGAATTGTATGTGTAGTACGGATAATTCATTCAACATTAGTAGCAAAGAAAAGAGTCTCATATTTTTATTTTCAGCTATATAGCTGTTTTTCTATAACATTGCATCATGCTCTAATACCGTCTTTCCCTGAAAATAAGACAGTGTCTTATATTAATTTTTGCTCTAAAAGATGTGCTAGGGCTTATTTTCAGGGGATGTCCTATATTTCTATTAGAAAGTGTCTCTCAGCCGAACATTTCCTGTTCCTTTGTACTGTGATGTTCATGGATTTAAAAGTATGCTGTGTACTGATTAGGCACCTGCCCTGTCATCCCTGCACACAGCTGATAACCTTGCTGTGTGCTGGGATGACAGGATCAGTGCCCAATTGGCACTGCACCATTGTGTCCCCACTTAATGGCTGCCTCTTCCTCCTCTATCTTCCGCTAGGGCTTATTTTCGGGGTAGTGCTTATATTTCAAGCATGCTCAAAATTCCAGCTAGGGCTTATTTTCAGGGTAGGTCTTATTTTCAGGGAAAGAGGGTAGTTACAGTTTACAAATCACACACTGCATTTTAAACGATGAAACAGACACTAGACACCAGGAAACGCTTTATGGGGGAGGGAGGAAAGAAGTTTGAGCCAAGGATAAAAATACATTTTGTTTTGGGTACATTTATGAGCAAAAACTCTCGGTTTATATTACAGTATAAAAGGGTACATCAAATAATTATTAGAGTTAAAAATAATCTGTCACTAACATAACAAAAAGCAAGGAACCAGCGTATCGATAATAAAAGCCCAAGACTGTCTCTAGAGATATGCAGTGTACACCTTTTTAGCACTATAATCTCCTTACAGTCATGAGGCCTTATTTACAATTATAGAATCGTAAGATTGTAAAATATCTGAAAACTTTAACAGGCTTACCTTGAGGATCCCAGGCCAAATTATAAGTCACTGAGTTAAGGAAAAACTGGCCCGTCCTAAGCCACTGATATTTTAGCAGCTGAAAATAAACAGAAACATATTTTGATCTCATTTAATATTGCTAGTGTGTAGCAGAACTCATGGAAAAGAAAGAAGTCAGTTTGATTAGGACACAGACTTCTAAAGCTTTGATTTGCTGGTCAAAACCTGTGTCACTTTTGCTTCCGGTCATGCTTAAAGGGAAGATCCGAGGTGATTAAAAAGCAAAAATCTACTTACCTGGGGCTTCCTCCAGCCCCGGCAGCCGTCCTGTGCCCTCGCCGCAGCTCCGGTGGCTCCCGGTCCCCTCCGGTGCAGATGCCGACTGCGCCTCAGCGAGCCACTCAAGGAGTTGCACTGGTGTCATCCAGACTACTGCACAGCCGCAGAACTACTGCGCCTGCGCAGTACAGTGCAGATGACGTCAGCGTGGCTTCATAAGCCGTACACTGAAGCGCAGTAAGCATTTTGTGCCGGAGGGGACCCGGGCCACCGGCAGAGAGCGGAGCTGTGGCGAGGGCACAGAACGGCTACAAGTGGCTGAAGGAAGCCCCAGGTAAGTAGATTTTTGCTTTTTAATCACCTTGGACCTTCCCCTTAAAGTAAACCTGTAACACTGTTTGGAATAAAAATCAGATACCTCAGGAGTGGAAAGTCTCTGGATCCTAATGTGCCTTGCCACGTCCTCCTCAGCAGGCCCAATCAAGCGCTAGGACCCCCAAAGATACGTAAAACAATAACTGCTGCAGTTGCCGGTGTGCGCAGGTGCAGTAGCAGCTTTTTTCCTGGCAGAAATAGCTGAGCCAGATTGTATTTGCTGTACTGTGGAGACACAGATAGCTTGCGCCTGCGCAGTAGAGTGGACATGTTCGGGATCGGCTATTTCCACCAGACCGCGGGGAACCTGATACTGCGCCTGCACAAGGCAACCGACAAGTGTGCTTTCACGGGTCCCAGAGCTGGATTCCTGCTGCTGAGGAGGAAGGGGGGGAGCCTCTTTAGGATCCAGAGGCTTTCCCCCTTCCAAAGTAAGAAGCCCCTTGGGGCACTTTTCTTCCCTTCAGGTATACTTTAAAGGGAACCAGAGGAGAGAGACATGTGGAGGCTTACATATGTATAAACAATGCACGTTGCCTTGCTTTCCTGCCTCTAATACCTTTAGAGCCTGAACAAGCAAGCAGATCAGATGTTGCTGACTGAAGTGTGACTGGATTAGCTGCATGCTTGTTTCAGGTGTGTGATTTAGACACTACTGCAGCCAAAGAGGTCACCAGGACTGCCAGGCAACTGGTATTGTTTAAAAAGATAAAAACATGGCAGCATCCAAATGTCTTTCACCTCAGGTTCCTTTTAAGCAGAAAGTAAGCTAATCATACAAGTATGACCATTGTGTGCAATCAGGCAAGTACAGAGGATGATCTGACATGAGAAGAAGGTTTTTTTCTTCAGGTAAAAACTGACGCATAGAGGTTGTATTGTTAAACTCAAGTATAGACTTGGTGCAGGATCCAAACATTAATCCACAATCCACAAGTCTCTTTCTCCGTTTGACCAAAATTGTATTTGGAGAAGTGCTGCTTGACTGACAATGTCTCAACTAATGTTAACCATTGCCGCTACCATTCTTAAGGTACCCATACAGTTATAGAAATTGCCACCAGATGTGGCAAAACTACCAATTTCTCGGAATTTATTCCCATCACACAGCACATAGATTATGAATATATTTCAGCAGGGGATCTACTAAAAATTTATTAAATTGCTGGCAGTTAACCTACCAGTTTGGACAATAGGAGAGAACCAGATTGCCTGGAGAAAGCCCACACAAACACAGAGAGCAGATACAAACTCTCATGTCACCATAAAAAAAAATCAAATTTCAACAGCAACTGGTCTGAGTGTATTAAGTAATAAAGATGCTAATCATGCATTCAAAACTTGCAAAACTGTTTCTGCTCTTATGGTTTGGAGTTATCACATAGGAGCACTGGCCCTAGTGCCAAACAGTGCCAAAGAGTTGAATGCTGGGAGTTCTTTTTATCTATAATATATTCCTCCTCTTCCATTTATTTCCCTGCCTAGCTGCTCATCAGAAACACCCTCTGATCACTTGTGTTTACAAGCAAGGCTGAGGTGACTCAGTGATTGGATGTGTAAATAAAAAAAAGACCGTGCAGTTGTTAGTATACACCTCAGTGGGAGTGTCTGAAGAATCTGGGAGGAGGGCAGCTAATGAATACACAATGAGCAAGAGAAGGGAGGGGTGGGGGGTGGGGAAACAAGAGTCAGGGAGGATATGATGTCAGCATTAGCTTGGCAAGATGGCCGCTGCCTAGAATAGGATTTTCTGCTTTTCCTTTATAAAATTCACAGGAATCATTACGTGGATAGCACAATACATCAGTTATGTAAGTAGAGGTAGTATTTATCTACTTATATATGTGTTTTTTATTTCTAGGTTAGTATGGGTGTCGCTTGTTCTTTAAACCTTGGGACTTTAGCGGTGCAAGGCAAGAGAGCCATCCACTTATCCATCATGCCGCACAACTCAAACCAAGTACATTAGCAATACTTCTCTTTCTGCTCCTGAAAAATCAGCTTGAAAGCGCAGAATACAAATGAATTTCGCCGATCACTGCTTCCAACTTTGTAGGAGATGTCTAACACTGTGCACAGTTAGCAGCAGTTGCAGTTTGAATTGTCCAATTAAACTTCTGTCAATCGGCACATTCAGCAATGATTCATAGCATATTTTGTTCAGAAGATCCTAAGTAAGAACAATGTTCCTCATAAATCAGCTACTTACGCTGTTCCGTTTGTGAGAAATAACTGTAGCAAGAGGTTCAAAGATGCAAACAGTGTTTCCATATGAAGCAGCAATCTGAAAAGGAAACAAAGACATTAGTTCCCCATCACTAGTAATAGTGTATTTAGGAGATCATTTCACAAGCTCCATGTAAAACAATTACCGCATAAGGATATCATGTGCAACATTTCTGTCTGTATCGGTATAGAAGATATTTAGAGCATATTCTATGTTCTAAACATGCTTGAGACGTCTACCTAGCCAAGTGCAGCAGCTGTTATCTTCTTCAGTGGATAGCTCAGAACATGCCACAGCTGCTGCCCTGCTACCATTAGGACTGGATGGGTACAGATATATGGAGTACAACCCGAATGCCAAATCATCTACACTTTACAAAGTCATGGAAAAACATCAAACGCAAATAATAAAAATGCTAATTATACTTTTTTGTACTTAAATTAACGGGATCTCTTAATGTTGCCATGGTTCCCTCACCGACGTGCTAGCTTTTATTTCTGAAGGCAGATGATGGTAAGAATATGTAATATTGGCAAAAACACAATATTCACTTAAGGTTTATGCAGAATATGTGGAAAAAAACTAAAAAACAAAAACCACAAAAAAAACAGTACACTTGAGGCTTGTTCTTTATTTAAAACAAACCTGCAGAAAGAAACGCAGTCATACTTCTTTCAGTGAAATCCATTAGTAAATTGATTAGTAGATCCACAATGATAGTGTAATAAAATGAGTACAGATAAGCTTTGGCTCCAGTCGATGCTCTAACAATCTAGCCTTTCTTTATCATTCCTTAAAGATGACCTGCATAATAACTTTTATAGTGGACCTGAACTCAGAACTGCATCTCAGCTCTAAAAGATAAGCAACGGCATAATATCCTTTAAAGGGGAACTGAAGAGAGAGGTATATGGAGGCTGCCATGTTTATTTCCTTTTAAGCAATACCAGTTGCCTGGCAGCCCTGCTGATCCTCTGCCTCTAATACTATTAGCCATAGCCCCTGAACAAGCATGAAGCAGATCAGGTGTTTCAGACTTTAAAGTCAGATCTGACAAGACAAGCTGCATGCTTGTTTCTGGTGTTATTCATACACTACTGCAGAGAAATAGACCAGCAGGGCTGCCAGGCAACTGGAATTGATTAAAAGGAAATAAATATGGCAGCCTCCGTATACCTCTTACTTCAGTTCCCCTGTAGGCTACTTACACACCAAGACATTGCGTTTTAGGGAATGTTATGGTCGCATAACGTGCCCCTAACGCAACGCCTGGTGCTCTTAGATGTGGACGTCAGAGTGAGCCGCGCTGTGCAGCTCACTCTGGCGTCCGTGATGCCACGATGCGTACTCTTGGACGCATGCGGCATCACGTGGTCCCGCCAGCCAATCGCCACACAGAGGTGCTCCAGGAAGTAAACACTGCACGTCACATCATGCAGTGAATATTAATTAGCCATGTGCCTGGCCGAGGAGGAGGAGGAAAGACCTCCTCCTCCAACACTACTGAGCATGTGCGCACAGTCTAACGCGGCTTAGCCGCGCATAACGCCGTAGCATGCAGCACATTCAACTGACGTCCTGCGTTACAATGTAACGCAACGTGGGCACTGTGAACAGCACATTGATTTTTCATTACTGTGTGGTGGGCTGCGTTACAGGCTGCACTAATGTGCGCCTGTAACGTCTCACTATGAAAGCAGCCTTAAAGAAAAACATGTCTTTGTTATGGTGGGAATACACAGGTCTATTCTGGCGCTCGATTCTGCGGCCAATAGTTTTGCCCGCTCGATTCTCTTATCTTCCACTTATTTTTCTTATCTTTTTTCAATTAACTTCAAGCGGAGAAACGATCGAACGGTGATCGGACATGACGGAAATTATCTATCGAGCCATCTTAATGGCTCAGAATCGAGCCGTGTATTCCCAGCATTAGGGCTGATACAAATCCTGCAATAAATATGTGGTTTGTCTACTTCCTGCTTTCATGGAAGCAGACATATTGTTAACATCCTGTATTTACAAATGAGCTCTCTGCCATGGCAGTCAGCTGACACAGCTGAGGGATCACATTACAACTTGTGCTTAGTCACAGGTGGGTTAATGGTAACAGTGGGTTAAACTCTCTAAATACATACAGGGTGCATTTCTATATGTTTTACTTCTGCCTAGTGCAAGAGTTCAGGTCTGCTTTAAAGAGAACCTGAGGTGAGAGATCTATGGATGCCGACATATTTCCTCTAAACAATGCACATTGCCTGGCTGTCTCACTGATTCACTACCTCTAATAATGTTTGCCATAGACCCTGAAAAAACTCGTAGATCAGATGTCTCAAACTAAAATGTGACATATTAGCTGCATGCTTGTTTCAGGTGTGTGATTAGAACACTACTCCAGAAAGATCAGCAGAACTGCCAGGCAACTAGTATTGTGTAAAAGGATATAAGTATGGCACCCTCCATATGTCTCTCACCTCTGGTTCCTATTCAGTTAATATTTATTGGTTATAGTGCAGTATTCGCCCATTCCTTTCTGTGTGATAAGTTCATATACTGTATTTAAATGGGGCAAACTAAACTCACGTTTCACTTAAGGAGCCCATACACTTAACGGCGGCGGCAGCTTCACAGATGGTGAATCGATTTCATGCTGAAATCGATTCACAATCTGTTTGCAGTAAAGGCAGCCATACGATTCCTCTCTGATCAGATTCGATCAGAGAGGGATCTATCTGTTGGTTGATCTGATGGCAAATCGGCCAGTGTATGGCCACCTTTAGCCATTCATTTTTACATGATACATAACTAATTGTTTTTGAATGTGGTTCTCCTGGTTATGCATTTCCACCAGCTTTTGACAGACTTGCATTAAAATACAGTATATTATCTTTCAAGCCTTTATCAGCCCACTTTCTGCAGCATGGCAATCAGCATAACCCAGTGTTGAAAAATACAACAGGACAAGAAGGTTAACAGCAATAGCTCCTTTCTCCTCTCCAGATCAGCAAAAGCAACAGATGCCAGAGGTTAGGCAGTTGCAGTGAAATGATGGCTCTCCTCCAGAGGACAAAGGGATGCTAACTGAAGCCCTCGTTACATCATCACTGAGGCTTCACAGGAGCTTATGCTGGATACACACGGTGCATTCGCGCACTCGATTTTCCCGTCGATTCGTTTATTTCCAACATGTCCGATTTGGATTTCGATGGATCGTTAGGTCGATTCGCATGCAAAGTATGCCGAATCGACCTAACGATCCATCGAAATCCAAATCGGACATGTTGGAAATAAACGAATCGACGGGAAAATCGAGTGCGCAAACGCACCGTGTGTATCCAGCATTAGAAAGCATGGCATAGGAGGGGCCCTTTAAAGTGCACCTGAAGTGAAAGGGATATGGACGCTACCATATTTATTCCCTTTTAAACAATACCAATTGTCTAGCTGTCCTGCTAATCTTCTGCCTCTAAAGCCCCATCTACACGATACGATTCTTTGTGCAATTCAATTACGATTCCATTTACGATCCGATTAAATCCGACATGTCACGACACGGGATTCAATTCGATTGAATTCGATTTGCCATTGCAAAACAATGGGAAATCGAATTGAATCGAATCTTGATCATACATGTCAGATTTAATCTGATCGTAAATAGAATCGTAATTGAATCGCACAAAGAATCGTACCGTGTAGATGGGGCTTAATACTTTTAGCCACAGACCCTGAACAAGCATGCAGATCAGATGTTTCTGACTAAAGACTAACTGGATTAGCCGCATGTTTGTTCATCAGAATTGAGAAGATTACATGCATGCTTGTTTCTGGTATAATTTAAACACTCCTGCAGCCAAAGAAATCAGCAGGATTGCCAGGAAACTGGGATTGTTGAAAAGGAGCATTTACAATTGGCTTGGAGTACCATAGTACAACAGCAGTTAAAGGCTGTCCTCCTTGTGAAGGTGGTCTTTATCTAGTTAAGTTCTGAAATCCTCTTTCATAAGCCCAAACTTGCAATTTCTGAGATAACAGCATTGCTGGTCATCCAAAAAGGAAGTCCAAGCAATACAGACTGGGGGTGATAAGACAGTGACTATTTCCCCATCTAGTAAGACAAAAGATGAACCTTTTAGGCCCGGTTCACATTAGCGTTCCCTGTCCGGATTTTCCTGATCTGAGCCGGACCGTATACTGTACAAACGGAACGTACATTCTGCATAGCAATGCAAAGTCTATGCGGACGTTCACACGTGTCCGTTCCGTACAGTACGGAGCCGGACCGAATCCGGACTCCGGACACTTTTCCAACATGCGCTATTGTTTGGGTCCGGATCTCCGGCCCACGCACCCGGCCGGAGCCGGACCTGCGCCTGACAGCACCATCCGGAACACAGAAACCAATGGGAAACGGAAGGCACAGAACACACTGCTTACAAAAACCTGACGTTCTACCCCACTTCCTATGCGTATCCAAGCGGCCATTTCGGATGGGGACACATGGGCCAAGCATGTCTGGAGTGGAGCAGCAGTGACAGACGTGCTGGAGCTGTTTGGCAGAATGTCGGAGGTGAGGCCTACAGCGGGGGAACCTGATTCTACAGGTGCACCAGGTGCATCTTCTGCTGACCCCAACATTTTTTTATTCAAATTGCCAAAACGCAAGTGTGAACGGGGCCTTATCCTACTGTGAAACTAAGTATGAGCAAAAAGGTCAACTGGCTATATTCATATTCATTCAGCAGAGCCACTTTTGCTCCACTCCTTACCCTGCCCACCAGAAACTGCTTTGTTGTGAGCCACACCATCACCCACCCCCCATGGCTACAGATCGTGCTGCCTGCAACAAGTCTGTACTGCATTTGATCCCAAACTGTCAACTGAGGGATTGAGTTCCGATCCCTGCAACAATAATTGTGTGCGTGTGCATCCTAAGGGAGCTGCTAAAGGGGTGTGACCTGATTAAACAACAGGTTGGCAAGTGCAAGGAATTTTACAGACAGAAACAAAACAATGGCCACTGTTCAATAAAAACATTTCAACACTGTAGTACGCCTAATCATTAACCACCTGTGACGAATAAAAAAAAACAGCAATACAGCATTTCTATTGCAACATTTTGTGTAAACGATGTTTTGTAAAGGCAGTCTGTACACTGTCGGCAGACTGATCAGGCTGTTTCTGAACGATCCGCTGAGCAGATTGTTCAGAACCAGCCTTACCAGTCTGCCGACAGCACGTACATTCGTGCTACTGTAGGCTGAACATCCGCCCAGCGGGAGGGTCTGACGGACCCGTCATTGCCGGCGGTATGGCATGTGTATGCGACTTTAAACAAAAAACATTTCTTTGTTACAGCTGATACAAATCCTAAAATAAATCTGCACAGGTTCTACTTCCTGATTCATGGAAGCAGACATATTGTTTACAGCGTGTCCTGTCAAACGGTCTTATCTGCCATAGGCAGCCATGTGACTCAGGGGGGAGATCAAATTACAACTTGAGATTAGACACAAATGAGAGGAAATTACACAGGCTAAACTCTCTGAATACATGCAGGGTGCATTTCTCCATGTTTTCCTTCTGTCCTGTGCAAGAGTTCAGGTCCACTTTAAGTTCTTTTTACACAGGAGTGTGGAGAGTGTTGATCTGAAATGTACTGCTTTAAAACCGTTGTAAAAATACATTTTAAAGGGAACCTAAACTGAGAAGGATATGGATTTTTCCTTTTAAAATTATACCAGTTGCCTGACTCTCCTGCTGATCCTGTGTATCTAATACTTTTAGCCACAGCCCCTGAACAAGCATGCAAATAAGATGCTCTGACTGGATTAGCTGCGTGCTTGGTTCAGGTGTGTTATTCAGCCACTATTGCAGCCAAAAGAGTTCAGCAGGACTGCCAAGCAACTGGTATTGTTTAAAATGAAACATCCATTTCCCTCTCAGTTTAGGTTCCCTTTAATTCCAGATTGTAACACTAAGGGCTTGATTCACAAAGCGGTGCTAACCCAGTTAGCACGCCTAAAAGACTTAAGGTGTGATAACTGGGTGCTAACTGGGTTAGCACCGTTTTCTAAAATAACCCCGTGCGCAAAGTTTTGTGCGCTAACAGTTAGCACTGCTTTGTGAATCAAGCCCTACGGTGGTAAAGTCCAGGATGGTTAATCCCCATACAATGCACTATACATAATAAAGGCTAATTGCAAACAAATTAGACTAAATATTAGGGATATGAACAAGATCTTACCCGGCCTTGCTGTTGAGAACACTCTACACAGCTAACCTGGATGTTTCCGTGTTTAGCACCAGGAATTATCTGTACACACTCAAAATCGCTGGCTAGTATGACAATATCACAGCCGGATCCATAGGCCTGCAGAAAGAAAGACATATGACTAATAAACATTGGTAGCTTCAGATTAAAGGGGAACTTCAGCCTAAACAAACATACTGTCATTAAGTTACATTAGTTATGTTAATTAGAATAGATTCGTAATATAATCTCTTACTCGCCCTGTTTTAAAAGAACAGGCAAATGTTTGATTCATGGGGGCTGCCATCTTTGTCATAGGGGCTGCCATCTTTTTGGTTGAAAGGAGGTGACAAGGAGCAGGAGACACAGTTCCAACTGCCCTGTGTCCTGATAACCCCTCCCAGCTGCGCATGCTAGGCTTCAAATGTCAAATTCAAAATGTAAGAAAAATTTTTTTGCACCAAAACAGCAGAATGAGAACAACAAAATCAGAAATCCCATCATGCTTTGCACAGCATCAGGGGAAAAATGCCCGGGCAGTTTTCTTCTGTGCATCTAAAAATGAGGCTTGTATAAGAGAAACAAAGTTCTGATGCTGTGAAACTGTTAAAGAAACACCAGGCCTTTTCAGTGCTGCTGAGTCGATTTTTAGTCTGGAGGTTCACTTTAATACACAGCACTGGTTTACCTGAAGAGACGTGTAACATGAGGTAAACATGTACAGCTCCAATCCTCGGAGCAATGCTTTCCGGCGCTGCTAGATTTGGGCGCAGCCGGCGCCGCCATAGACTATAATAGGAATCAGTCTATAGCGGCACTCAGTGAGTAACGTCAGCGCCGTCAGGAGACGGAGCAGAGGTTGCTTGAAAAACACAATAATTCGGCCTCTAGCAATCGCTGGATCACGAATAATTTCATTCCCTCACTATCCATGGCAGCCTGGAGGGGGAATAGTAATTAATACGGGTTGGACTTGTGCAGAAGCAGAATCAGCTATATACAGGTTGTATCCTGCGCCCAAGTCTCCCGACGCCGATTTCAAATGTGCTCCCAATCCTACACCTGAAGTAAGAGGGACATGAAGGCTGTTGTATTAATTTACTTTAAAACAATGCAAATGTAGTGGCTGTCCTGTGTATCCTCTGCCTCTAATACATTTAGCCATACCCCTTCAACAAGCATATAGATCAGATGTTTGAGGCTGGTTTTACACTTGTTTTTGCGTTGCAGTTCGATGCTCCTGGGCATGAGTAAATTCAGAACTGCGCCTGCCCAGTGACAGAAAGCACTTGTGCAGGTCATCTTTCTTTTCATGCAAAAGCCCTTCCTTTTACTGGGCATGTGCGGTATATGCAACTCGTGCATGCTCAGTGAAAATGTGATTGTGAATGGCCACAGACGCTTCCTGCAGAGTACTCGATTGAAGGGACAGCAACAGATTTTCATCTGAAATTATCCCAAACAGTTTTAGTAATGACATTGCAGCATCTGTATGTACTGGTATGATATGTCTAGCCCAGTCCTATGTGCTTTATATAGAAATCTGTTGAGAATCAACAGCTGTAGAAGTTTACTATTAAAAAAAAAAAAAAAGGTATGAAGAAGATATATGAATAAGCTGTAATGTGAGAAATAAGTTGACAATCTTGTTTTAACTGGCAAGGAACAACCATTCACACAAGAGAAAGGGCAGTGGGCTACAACATCTATGGTGTGGGCTCACCCTCATTTTCAAGTGTATACTAAACTTATGCAGAGATGGAAAGAGCACTGAATATGCACTCTCTCCACCACTGAAATGCCTATTGCAGCCAAGGGATGTCATGGTCTGGTGCTGCAGAGTGCACAGCTCCACAGTAGATTGAGAGGTATGACAATCACTCTACATGTAATAGGAGGCATGAGTACAGTTAAACATGACACCCATTAGAGATGTTCAATGAGATGCAAATAATTCTGTCTTACACACAACTTTAATGCAAATTGTATGCAGCTTGAAAATGGACCAATCAAAATGTATTTTTGGTGATTCTAACTGCCCCAATTCCAGGCTTTATACAAGTTGCATAAAATGTAATTATTTGCATTTCACTGACCATCTCTAATAGTCCTGAGCCAGAGGAAGAGGGTGCATTGACTGGATTCAATTTGAGTCACCAATACCTTTGAAAGGAAATAAAAATGGCGTATAGTGCATAAATTGCCTACACACTTTAACTGAATAAAAAAGTATCACAAAAGCAAGCTGGAAAATGCAATATATATTACTATTAATGAATAACAGTAAAAATAACTAGCACATTGTTAATTATCTACCATGTAGGAGACCCTTTGTATGGCTGTGGCATGGATGTTTTGTCTATTTGGCATTATCAGATTTTACCTAATGCTGGGAATACACGGTTAGATTTTGAGCCATTTAGAATATAGATAGGCTGACACACTGTTCACACATTGAGATAATATACATTTGCATAAATTATAAGGTAATCAAAAGGTACTCGTTGGGTTTTGAGTAAATGCATTAGCATTATACAAGTAGGCCTGGAACCCACTGAAATCCGCAAACGCAAAACGCAACCGCTAGCGTTTTGTCTGAGCGGTTTGCAAGCGGATTCATGCACGTTTTTGGTCGTGTTTTGCAACATTGTATTTTTTTCCCCAGCGGGTGCCTAGCGTTTTGCGTTTTGCGTTTTTATCCTGATTGGTCCTGTGAATTATTTTTAATTTTGTTACAGTGTGCTGAACCGCAAAACGCTAGCAAAACCGCTCAGTTTAGGTTTTGCTGAGCGTTTCTGCTAGCGTTTCAATACTTTACATTGAAGCGCTAACGCTCCCAAAATGCTGCAGGTCCTGCGTTTGCGTTTCTGGGAAACGCAAACGCTCCTGTGGAAGTTGCCCCATCCATTAACATTAGCCCAGCGTTTTGGCAAACTGCTAGCGTATCGCAGTGCTGCCAAAACGCTGCCAAAAGCGCTCCTGTGGGTTCCAGCCCGTAGTGTTTACTGGCCTATTTAGTTAGGGACTGATATTCGGAGACTTCTCCCAGCTCATTCAGTATACGGTAAATGGGTAATCACATTGTCGCCACTCCTTAGGGCCTATTTACACTAGTTCTGCATCAGTTTTTCGGCAATTCACAAGGTTCCGAATTCAAAGAGCTCTAACACTACAATTTTGGTTGTTATACCTACATTCGCCATGTCTAAGCATGCGAGCGGCCTACTCTGGAAATATTAACCATGCTGAAGGCGCTTGCCAGTCTACCATCCTGATAAAAGGATTAGGTCTCTGGGTCCTTTTAGGGGTTTATTTATAAAGAGGGTGAACATGCTGTTCACCTGATGAATACCAATATCTCTGCAGAAACAACACTACTTTTAAAATCACCAGACAGCTTTTAAGCTTGAACTTCAGCAGGAATGCAAAAATCCATGATTACCATATTTATAAAGAGATCAGCCTCGCCCTCAACCACAATTTTACATCAATAAATCATGTTTGCCTCTTGGAAAGTGAAGAAAACAATAGGCTGCAATGAACAATGGTGTTTTTTTTCAACACCGTTTGTCAGGCTGCTGCAGATTGCCGTAGCGGTACATAACCAGTACACATGTATGCCAAACAGTGCAATAAGTACTATGGTGGAACATGTGCTGACTAAAAATGAAAAGCATAGACCAGGGAGTCTCAACCCTTCAGAGATGCCATGTTATTATTTTTGACAATTACACAGTCCTATTTCCCCCCCCCCGTCACGGGACAAAATGTGTTCCACTCGCATCCCTCAGTGCATCGGCAAGCAGAGGAAGGATTCCCACTCATCTTCTGAGATCAGTCCTGTAGTTCTGTCCTGGTGCAAGAGTCTGAAGAAGATCGCACACCAGGATAGAGTTCTGCCAGTAAATGTGGCTTTTTTTTTTTTTTTTTTTTTTTTTTTTAAATACAGCCAACATTGAGGTTTATTTATTCCAGTTGCAGGATCCACCCACATAGTCTTGGTAGATGCAGGGTTCACCTATGTTAAAGGGGAACTGAAGTAAGAGGTATACGGAGGCTGCCATATTTATTTCCTTTTAAGCAATACCAGTTGCCTGGCAGCCCTGCTGGTCTATTTCTCTGCAGTAGTATCTGAATAACACCAGAAACAAGCATGCAGCTAGTCTTGTCAGATCTGACTTTAAAGTCTGAAACACCTGATCTGCTGCATGCTTGTTCAGGGGCTATGGCTAATAGTATTAGAGGCAGAGGATCAGCAGGAGGAGACACCAGGGCCACTCATATTTCTGTGGGGGGCACTTATATCCCTGTAGGGGCCACCCATATTCCTGTGGGGGACTCAGGGGCCACACTGTGTATAGTGTGGGGGCACAAGGGCTCCAGTTTTACGTAGAGAACAAATGGCTGCCTTTGTTACATGGGGTAAAGGATACGGCTTGTGTTATTTTGGGGGGATAATATCCTTTGATATTTGGGGTAATCATTGCTGCACTTGGAAGGGGTCAAGGAAATTCATGTAACAATTGCTGTGGTAGATATATTTGTGTAAACGTTTTCAAAAGGGTTCTTAAAATAAAGTTGCCATGCAACCTAAGTGGCTCAGAATTGCAGTGCTGACTCCATTCAGTTATACTGAACGGGACAGCACCATATTGTACACACAGATGCATGTATACAGTGTGTTGTCAGAACGCATTGCTGAGCACTACGTTCTGGCAGTGTGCCCCAGGGCTGTGGAGTCGGAGTCGTGGAGTCGGAGTCGTGGAGTCGGGCAATTTTGGGTGCCTGGAGTCGGAGTCGGGAAAAAATGCACCGACTCCGACTCAGACTCCTAATGAATTTGTAACTGTAGTCAAAATAGAAAATATGATAAAATGTTCTATTTCTCAGATAATAGTCATTAAAAATAATGTATATATACAGTAATAGCTGTGCTTAGTCCACAAAAATGAAATAAACCAATCAAAATTAGTTACTTGTGCTGCTTCAATAAAGCAGTCACCGTATTTTTAAGGTACATATCTGATTGTGACTGTATATAGATGTGTACACAGGAATCTCTTATATATACTAAATAACATCTATGCTGTAAGAATAAAGCCTGATGTGTAGCTGTGTCACTAATAGAGATGGTCAATGAGATGGAAATAATTCTGCATTGATGCTGATTTATGCAAATGTATGCACTCCCTTTGCTGATGAAAGCAAATCATTTGATATGTTGTTAAAATTTGGTTTGGTGACTACAAATTAAAGGGTACCTGAGACGGATGAAAAGTAAAGTTTTATACATACCTGGGGCTTCCTCCAGCCCCTTTCAGGCTAATCAGTCCCTCGCTGTCCTCCACCACCCGGATCTTCTGCTATGAGTCCTGGTAATTCAGCCAGTCAGCGCTGTCCGGCCGCATGCCGCTCCCACAGCCAGGAACATTCTGCACCTGCGCAATAGTGCTGCACAGGTGTAGTATGCTCCTGGCGGCGGAGTGTGTGCATGCGCACTACGCCCGACTGGCTCAAGTACCTGGACTCATAGCAGAAGATCCAGGTGGTGGAGGAGGACAGCGAGGGACTGATTATCCTGAAGGCGGCTGGAGGAATCCCCAGGTATGTATAAAACTTTAATTTCATCTGTCTCAGGTTTACTTTGTTACACAGTAGTACTATACTCTACAGTTGCACTCCCCACAGAGCTGCAGGGAATCCACTGAGAATGCTGTGCACATTGAACACAGAGGTGTTGTCTGTTTACAATCTCCTCATTCCCCTGCAGAGTACCTGCACATCATTCTTACATGTACCCACACTTACATTGCCTAGGTCCTGATAGATGTTCTTTGTTCCGGTTTGTACCTTTTACAAGTACTCTTACCAAGGACTGGTTTTAGTCTAAAGGGAATAAATATAGTAGTCTACATATCCTTCTCACTTCAGTTGTCTTGTAAAATTCCTAAGCTTTGGCAGTTAAGAGACGAATTTCATGTTACATACTTTTAATCAAAAAAAATGTAATATGCAAATTAGAGGAGTCGGAGTCGAGGAGTCGGAGGAATCCTAAACTGAGGAGTCGGAGTCGGAGGATTTTTGGACCGACTCCACAGCCCTGTGCCCATCTTACAGTGCAATCTATGTCCCTGTGTATTGAATATTGCCACACGTTGCTGAAAGCAGCTCAGCAATCTGAAAGTGTGCTCAGGCACTGGGAGTGGTTTGATATTTTCTGCAGATCTGCCACCATCTGCGTATCTGTAGTTAAAGAGACTCTGTAACAAAAATTGCATCCTGTTTTTTATCATCCTACAAGTTCCAAAAGCTATTCTAATGTGTTCTGGCTTACTGCAGCACGTTCTACTATCACCATCTCTGTAATAAATCAACTTATCTCTCTCTTGTCAGACTTGTCAGCCTGTGTCTGGAAGGCTGCAAAGTTCTTCAGTGTTGTAGTTCTGTGATGCATCTCCCCCCTCCAGGCCCCTCTCTGCACACTGCGGTGTGTTATTTAGATTAGTGCAGCTTCTCTCTGCTCTATTATCTTTTACAAGCTGGATAAATCCTCCTCTGAGCTGGCTGGGCTTTCACATACTAAGGAATTACATACAGGCAGAGCTGTCTGCACTCTGCAGGAAGAAACAGCCTGACACTTCAGTGGAAGATAGCTGCAGGGGGAAAGAAACACACAAATGATCTCTTGAGATTCAAAAGGAAGGGTGTATACAGCCTGCTTGTGTATGAATGTATTTTCTATGTGTGGACATACTGTACATCAACCTACTTCCTGTTTTGGTGGCCATTTTGTTTGTTTATAAACAAACTTTTTAAAACTGTTTTTAACCACTTTTAATGCGGCGAGGAGCGGCGAAATTGTGACAGAGGGTAATAGGAGATGTCCCCTAACGCACTGGTATGTTTACTTTTGTGCGATTTTAACAATACAGATTCTCTTTAAGCTCAAACGCCAGGTGGTTGTAGATCGTGCAAACCATTATTAAAAGCTGTGCACATTTACTATGGAGAAGGGAGAGAATGAAAAATGCCGCCCAGGATTAGAGGTGTGGGTAGGCTTCTGAGCAGTGTGTGTGGGTGGGTCACAAGGTGGCAGATGTGGAGGAGTGATCGTGATAATGAGCACAGAGGCAGCTTCCTGGTTACCGGCAGTCAGAAATGAAAGGTTGATAGATGTTGCACATGACATTTTGACCTTCTGTTCCCTATTACAGAAAAGTGAATGAAGAGGGTGGCAGAAACAAGTAATTTGTGTGCTGCACTGCCAATTTAATCATAGACCATAATGCATAGTTGCTGCTATGCAGTACAGGTTGCTTAATTTAGGTTTCAAACCGAATACATTAGCTTGGTACCGGTCGATTGTAAAGGGCCTTTGAGCACCGATGCTGTGCTATACTACATATGGAAGCACCAGCTACAAGTTTCAGCAGATGCAGGGTGTTTAGTTTGGGCATCGCCACTCAGCTATCCTATAGCCAAGCACCAGCTGTAGGTTTTACATACTGTGGGGTGACTTGCCAGTGCAAAGTGCTGGCACTCGAAGCAAGCACCGGGGATAGACGACCACAGAAAATTTTCTGAAGAATTAGTGGTATAGAAGTTTAGAGTTAACAGTAAGTATTATGAGGTTGGGATTAAGGTGGCCATATGTTGTTCAATCTGCCACCAGATCGACCATTAGATAAATCTGATCACAGAAGGATCTATTGCCTGCCCATACAGTATACACCAATTTCCAATACATCTCAGAATGAAATCTATTGGAAATTGTCCCACTGCTGCCCCTCAAGTGTACGTGTACATGTGTGTGTGTGTGTGTGTGTGTGTGTGTGTGTGTGTGTGTGTGTGTGTGTGTGTGTGTGTGTGTGTGTGTGTGTGTGTGTGTGTGTGTGTGTGTGTGTGTGTGTGTGTGTGTGTGTGTGTGTGTGTGTGTGTGTGTGTGTGTGTGTGTGTGTGTGTGTGTCCAACCTCCTCTGATGCCCAGTATTGAAGGCACACCTGCTACACGCTGGCACATATCCTCCTTCTGTGTCTGGCGTTGCTGCAAACACCACGTGTTTGGAGGCCGGAGGAGGCCAGGATTAACAACGTCACTACAGGTGAGTGCACACAGGCACAGGGAGGAATGGGGGCACCTGTTGGACGCCGTTTGGTTGTCACGATAGTGAACGCCGTTACATCCACATATCTAATCAAGCCCTTACAATTTAGATTTTTCAATGTTCCTGATCAGTCTGTCAGAAACTGGTCGAAAGATCAATCAGATGGCATGGTGTGACAATGATTCTCCTCCGTTTCCATAAAATTATTGAATTAATAGGTTGATCAGCCTGCAAAATGTAGCATTGTATGGGCACATTTAGGGCTTGGCATTGGGAATAGGGGTGTTAGAAATCAGAAGGGATTGTTACAGGGATTGCGAGGGACAGCAACACAAGACTGGTGAAGCACTGCAAATATTGCTAGCAGCACATTGATAGTGTTAGTTCCCCATTTCTGTACAAAAGTTTGAAAGAACAAACGACACCCATGCTAACCTAGAAATAAAAAACACATATATAAGTAGATAAATACTACCTTCTACTTACATAACAGATGTATTGTGCTATTCACGTAATGATTCCTGTGAATTTTATAAAGGAAAAGCAGAAAATCCTATTCTAGGCAGTGGCCATCTTGCTAAGCTAATGCTGACATCATATCCTCCCTGACTCTAGTTTCCCCCCCTCTCCCTTCTCTTGCTCATTGTGTATTCATTAGCTGCCCTCCTCCCAGAGTCTTCAGACACTCCCATTGAGGTGTATACTAGGAACTGCCGTGTCTTTTTTTTTTATTATTTACACATCCAATCACTGAGTCACCTCAGCCTTGCTTGTAAACACAAGTGATCAGAGGGCGTTTCTGATAAGCAGCTAGGCAGGGAAATAAATGGAAGAGGAGGAATATATTATAGATAAAAAGAACTCCCAGCATTCAACTGTTTGGCACTGACTACTAAAGGGCCAGTGCTCCTAAAGTATGTGATAACTCCAAACCATAACATCAGAAAAAGTTTAGCAAGTTTTGAATGCAGGATTAGCATATTTATCACTTAATACACTCAGACCAGTTGCTGTTGAAATTCGATTTTTATGGTGACAATACCGCTTTAAAAAGTACATCAAATAAATGAATTGTTCTTTCATAGGATTAAAAGGTCAATTTGAAAATTTGAACAGACATGTTGTCTAATATAAACAAACCTACAGTGGCACAAAAAATATTCACAATTATCAAAGAGAACTCAATGAAAATACGGAGAAAAGATATAAAAAGTCCAATAGCTGTAGCTGAACACTGCAGAAGTGTAATATAATGCAATCAAAACTATTGTCTAGAAAATCCATTTTAACAATTATAGCTGAGAGAACTAGCACGCCTACATTTCAGTGACAGCTGGTGACATTATACTGGGAGATGGGAGAACAACATAATCCTCTTTAAACCACTTATCTTTTATAGCAAAAATCTTAAAAACAATTTATTGTGTCTGAACTTCAAAGAACAACAAATATTTTGTACAGTACATGATCAAAAAAGGACACAGCTAAACTAAACATTCCAATTCTGTGACAAACCTTTCTTCTTTGCTCTGCCTGGATGGATGAAGGATGAAATTAGAAAATAAAACACTGTGGCTGTTCATAACGTGCCACTGAATGGGTCATCAGCAGCATACTACCTGATCCGGGGGGCTGACTAAATCAGGTAGCGTTCATTACCACCAATCCTTTGTTTAGTTTTCATTGAGTGTCGTTTACGTAAAGAAAAACAAAAAAGGCCCGAGAGGCAGGAAGGGGCGTTGCACAGGAGTGCCTCTCCTGCTAAGAATGCCCCTTCCTTATTAATCTACCATCAAGCTGCTTGCGCAGAGTGGTGTGGGGAGCACAAAGAGTGGTGCAGTGGAGACACAGAAGCATGGCATTAGGGAGTGAACTCTGTTTGGGACATAAATCTCTCCCTTGGATACACTTTAAGAAGGCCACATACGCAAGGGGAGTTTGGAGACGGAGCCATAAAACATGCAGCGGCTCCGATTCCTAATAAATTTAACCCATTTCAGACTGCAGGGAAAGGTTACGACTGGGGGCAGGGAAAGGTTACGACCGGAGGACATTAGACATTAGGGCGGATAGCATCTAGTCGGCAAGGCGGTGGGATGAGGAGTCATAAGGCTGATTCCTGATCGATTTCAGCATGAAATTAATCGGGATTCAGCAGCCTGCCTTCGGAGTATGGGCAGCCGGAAGGATCTCTCTATAATCAGATTTGATTAGAGAAAAATTTGTCTCTTGGTCGAATCTGCTCATCATCGCTAGATGTATGGGCACCTTTAGATGTTCCCACATTTAGATTGCCTAGGGCCTAATTGATGTTCTTTGTTCCAGTCTGCACCCTCTACATGTACTCTTACCAAGGACTAGTTTTGATTTCTACTTAAAGGGTACCTTCCTCCAGCCCCATGTACTCCATGGGCACAGAACGCTCCTGGCACATGTGGCAAAAGAATGGAGCTGCCCAGGAGGATGGCGAGGGAGTCCAAGGAGTATATGGGTCTGGAGAACGCCCCTGGTAAGTACAAGTGCTGCATTTTCTAACGTCTAAGGTACACTTTAACTTTTGTGACATACACGTCCCCCATAGTGGAACCCCACTTTCACACAGTTGTGGGGCTTCTTGCAGAAGAACTATTATAAAGACGTCATGATTTATTGACTTGTAGCATACTCCGCTACTCCCCCATGAGGAGAGGGACTAGTCTAAAACCTGCCAAATCTGTCAGGCTTTTACTGCCTACTGTAAGTGGCAGGAATATAGGAGAAAAGTAATGTATACGCTGGAACAAAAATACTTCTTGTACATATATATGCATTTTTAAACTTTATCATTTTCCACGATAGTGGTCCTTTAAGCAAACAAGCTCGTTTCTAAAGATAAAAATCACTAATTAATCACTATTAGCTTTGAAGGAAGCTTTTTCTAGCAGTCAAACGTGGCAGCCCTGCAGTGAGAATAATCTGGATTTACTACTAAATTTGCACTACAATATCATGCCTGCAACTGCATTTGAATTACTAATGCTTTATTAGCCTTTCAGCAATCCCTGCTATACATACTTTATTTTAGACCAGAGCATAACTGAACAGCAGTTGATCCCTAGATACTGGGGGGCTGAGCTGAGGATTCTTACTGGTGTATTTACCTTAGATTCCTGTCAGCATTCTTTTTACAGAGGTCCTGGTGTTACTAGTGTTCTCAGTAAACCTAAGGACAAGTGGGATTTCTCAATTGCACAGCTCAGCAAAAAAAGCAAATAAACAGTCTACACAGACTTGTGTGTACCTTGAAGCCACATGATCCTCATCTGGCAAACCAAACACTGCAATACCTGGCTGACATAATCTAAGCAATGTTTGAAAACATACTACATATTTTCAAAACATTTCATGTATTCTTATCAATTTTCAAAAAACAGTACACAGTGACTGCTAATCTTTACATCATATAACAGAAAACATCAGTTTTGGTAAATGTTTGTTTCCTTAAAGAAAACAGGGGTAACAATAAACTAAAATAAACAACTGTACCTATCATTTTCCTAAAAGGGCATTTTAAGATATTCCAGTTTTATTTTTAAATGTACTTTTTAAGTTTTTACTGGTTTTTTTTTTTTTTTGGTCTCTTTTTATTGACACATTCATTGACGTATGCCAGAGCTAAAATAACTATTTTAGACAAAAAAGAACTATGTTTGACAAAAAAAAAAAACATGTGCTGTCAAAAAATCCTACGAGTAGAGCCAGCCGTGCCACTTATGGACTCTGCCTACCTTCTCCAGCCAGCGCAAACATGGTGCGGCGGGTCCTATCTCTACTTCTGAGAGGGAATCTGGTGTGTTTCTGTGACGTAACTGACTGTGGCAATTGTGAAAGAGCCCTTAAAGGGGCCCATACACCCAACGATACAGCAGATTCGATCACTGTGATCTAATCTGCTGTGAAATCAGTTGCGCAAACGGTGACAGAACAATCGATTTCCATCCGAAATCAATCGTTCCCGTCGATTCCCGTCGAGCCATCTGTGCGAAAGATTTTGCCCGATAGCCGGCGGTTCGGGAGTGCGTCGGTAGCGGCGTTCGAATGCCCGACGACCGACGCTAGCTGCAGTACATTACCTGCTCCGCCAGGGCGAGTCCCCTAGTCTCCGCTGTCTTCTTCTCCGCTGGGCTCCGGGTTCCAGCTGGCTTCACTTCCTGTTCCGGAAGGAAGTTTAAACAGTTGAGCACCCTCTATTGTTTAAACTTCCCCCTGCAGGATGTTCAGTGAAGCTGGAGCCGAGCGTGGAGAAGAAGACAGCGGAGACAGGGGGTGGGGGGGGGGGGGGGCAGTAAAGGCAGCCATACGATCCCTCTGATCAGATTCGATCACAGAGGGATCTATCTGTTGGTCGCTCTGATGGCAAATCGACCAGTGTATGGCCACCTTAAGCGGGCCATATCCCTATCAGATCAAGTTCCCTTTAAGTCATACATGCAGTGTCGCCTTTCCTTCAAGAGCACACATATGGAGCTTGCCTGAGAGTGATTGAGCAAGGACATGAGAACAAGAGAATGGGGGAGGAAGTGGTCCACTCAAGACATCTGCAAGGGGACAGAGTTGGGGGACAATTTTCCTTGGATGCACAGCAGCAATGAGAAGACGAAGCACAGAAGAAAAGTATACATTGCCAGTAAATATACACTTTATTATACAAAGACTGTCTCTCAAGCACCATTGCCTCATTATGGAGTTCAAATGTGGTACACCTTGGTGTATGATAAACATATGGAAATGTAACTGATACACTCATGCAGCACTATGTGCCATGTACATGAAGCACGTACATGTGTCGCTAATCCCTGCCTGTTACATTAGCGAGTAAGCCTCTCTATTACATTTTGTTACACTACATTCTTGAGAAAGGAGCTGGTATAAGCCAAAAAGGACTTGTCCCATTACAGTAACTGGCCACAGTGTAGCAGTATTGAACAGAGGGACAGGGCATTGTCCTGTATGTTTGTATCATAAAACAGATCAATACAATTGCCGTACATTAATCATGCCCTAAGGTGTACCGTGTAAGATATTGACTTGAATGGAATGATGTAGTGATCACTATGGTACAACCTGCAATACATCCCCATTCATTTTTTTGAATACAAGCTTTCCATTCGGAGTTGGACACGCTTTGTAAACAATACATTTTCAATTCCACTTTAAACATTATTATACCCAGGGCAATGGGAGGGACAGGATCAAGCAACATCTCATGCTGGGAGAAAGCACTCAGCTGCAGCTATAAGCAACCTCCTCACAGAACAAAGATGCCTGCAAAGATATTACTAGTAGGCATTTGTTATTGTTCAGTGCTGATCATGGCTGTAACTTGTGGCTCTTCTAATCAGTGCTGAGGCAGCCTATCATAGCTGTTTGTGCTGAGGTGTTAAATATTTATCAAAGCAGCTTAGGCACTAGCTATCTAATCAGGAGAAACAGCTCTCTAGTACACAACATGCAATTTCCCATCAGACGGTTGAATCAATTATTCCAACAGGTCCAACCTGATTTCTAATGACCGTTTTTGCAATCACTTCTATACAAAATTGATCAGAAAAAAAAATTGGAAACCTAATCTGACCTGTCCGAAATCGTCGTCTTGTCGTTTCGTCCTGTCTGTCGGGAAATTGCATGGTGTGTACCAGGCATTATACATTAGGGAGAGCCAGCCCACTTTGCCAATTGTGTTATAATCCAACCATTCTCAAAATGCTGTACACTGTGAACATGATTAGGTCCTAGATATCTGATGCACCCCCTTCCATATCATACACCCCATCTCCCCTGACATGCTCCTATCCCTGTGGACACAGGGGAAGTGAGTATAGGGAAAGAAGCATCAACAAGGCTAAGTGAGAGACACTATGCCCTTCTGTTGATGCCAGATGACACCTCCCCTCCCAAAAAAAAAAATCTATGGTAGTATGCAGCCACAGTGTATCCCCCACATGCCAGGAGTCACATATGTGATCTTTCACCTGGTAGTTAGGGCCCATTCACACTAGGGCAATTACCGCTAACCGGCAAAATGCGAGTCAGCTGTTCAATAAGACTTATTTCGGGAATACATGGTACGTTTGTACCGCTCGATTATGCCTCCGGATCGATTCCCGCTCGACCCCGCGGGCAATTCTCTTATCTTTTGCTTGTTTTCTTTATCTGTTTCTATTGTCCCCCATGCGGTATCGAGCACGGAATCGATCGGACATTTCAGAAATCATCAATCGAGCCATCTAATGGCTCAATCGAGTCAACCGTGTATTCCCGGCATAAAAGTTATTTATAAGGGGCGATCCTCACAGATCCTCCAGAGGCGCCTTATCTGCAGCTACTAGTATTGCTTGGCACTGCCATTTGGCCTGAGGAAGTGGACAAGTACCCACCAAAAGCGTTGCCAGTGCAATAAAAGCTCTTCTATTAAAGGGAACCTAAACTGAGAGGCATATGGATGTTTCCTTTTAAACAATACCAGTTGCTTGTCAGTCCGGCTGATCTCTTCAGCCGCAGTAGTGGCTGAATCACATACCTGAAATAAGCATGCAGCTAATCCAGTCTGACTTCAGTCAGAGCACTTGATATGCATGCTTGTTGAGGGGCTGTAGCTAAAAGTATTAAAAAAAACACAGGATCAGCAAGCTCCTTTAGTTTCCGAAAGGCGATCGCCGCCTGGGAGAGTGTTAGTCAAAAGACGGTGGTTTCGCAGTCTAAGTACAGCGCTGCGATCTGCGAGCGGTGGCGTCGAGCCGGGTGAGCGGCGATGCATACGGGCCGACGTAGCGATGGTGCGGACACGGAACGGATGCAGGTATGTGTGTAATGTGGATGCCTCATGGATGCACGCTCCGTTTCCATTCTGCATCTGCAAAAGTGTGGACTTGGTGCTGTGTGATTGTTCAAAAATCATACCGCAGGTTATAGACATGGTGCAACCAAATAAAAAATAAAAAAAAAATCAGCGAGGCATACTTTCCACTGAAAGTATGCCTGACTTCTGCAGTTACCGTGCATGTTGGCTGGTAACACACGGCATGCAGTGTGTTACTGGGACGAGACCCACCATACCACATTCAATGTGATCACCCGGATAGGGCTATCACTTCTTCTGCGACAGGATAGGGCAGTTTTCAGTCACACAACGTAGCGCCCCAAGTGTTATTGAGGCCCTAGGGATAGATCTCGCATATATGTTCCTGTAACGCTGTCAGTCTGGGATTGGGTGCATCTGCATGTTATTCGTTTGAGGAGGAACACTTAGCAGAACGTACTAAATGATTGAGGATGTTCATTTTTACCGAAAAGAGTAACCGCAACAACATATAGTAGTAGAATGCAATACATTATTCAGGATACCCACTATTTCATTAAATATTCTGGTTTCAGCATCAGAAACACTTCCTATAGTTATTTATTGCTGTATATTGGCATGCAGCTCTGCCCTCCCAGTGAGGACAAAACCCCATCCAACCTTCCAGATCTTTTTAACGATTATCATTAATAAAAGTGTGTGTATACGGAGAAGGAAACGATCAGTCACAAACCACAGCACATGCGTTACAAGAGCATTTAAACGGTATATTCTTTTTACATCATTTTGCTTTTCAAAGACTGGACGAAGGTTGGGGTTGATAACAAATTGCACCCTACAGGAGGAAAAAGCACAGAGGCAACAGGAGCCCACATGGTGCAGTATGTCACAGCAGTGGGAAAATATTGTAAGAGTGAAGGTAGATTATACTCACAAAGGTAGGTTTCAGAAGGGCAACCAACCACTGTCGGCAGGTGGAGATGTACAAACCCAACTCCACTCGGGTACCAGGCAGAGCTGGTGGCGGTCGTACTCTTGATAAAAAACAACAACCACCTCAAGTGACCTGTAAATGGTCCAAGAGGGATGTTTCCCCTCCAAAAGGAGGGTGACGGCACAAGATATAGGGGAAAGAGGTGCCCGGGAGTAATAAAATACTTTAAAAGCAAATAAAATGATAAAATGTGAGGTGGCTTACCTCAAGGAAGACAAACTCGCTTAAAGGGAACCTAAACTGAGAAGGATATGAATTTTTCATTTTAAAATAATACCAGTTGCCTGACTCTCTGCCCCCCAAGCAGGAAATGCATGCGCAGCCTGCGCACGATCTCATGCAGTAGCCGGCCCCAGGACTTGATGCCAATTGGCGTTAGGCGGTCCTGGGGCAGCCACCGCGGTCATGCCCATTGGCGTGACACAGTCGTTAGGTAGTCTATCAGAATAGTGGGTACAATTTAAAAAAAATATTTTTCAAGAAGACTTTGTAGTTTTTGAGAAAATTGATTTTAAAAATGCAAAGAACTGTCATTTTTCTGACTTAAAATTTTTTTTTTCGTTGCATTGTGTCTATTTGGGAAATTGTTTTTCTGACTTGTACCAACTATTCTCCTTAACATATGTAGCAATTTTGATGTAAATAGCTTGTATGGGGCTTTGCTATTATGCGGAAATTATGCAAAATTTTAGCCAAAATTACGAAAGAGTAAACAAAATCAATTGAATTTGCAAATCGTAATTACGTATAGACGTAATTTCGAAAATGTACGCAAAATTTTGTGTAATCGTAATTAGCCGATTACGATCATCACTGGTCACAACAGCGACGGGATGTATCAAAAACGGACGACATGGATGCAGCGACTAGCCTAGTGAGATACAACAGTGTCCATTCTCATAGGCTTGCATTGGATATGTTTTCCCGTCCAGTCCGGGAAAAAAAAAGAAAAGTGTCAAATCCAGACTCTCCATGACGTTTTCTTTCCGTCCCATGGACACGTTTTTAAAAGAAGTGTGAACCGGCCATTGCAGAGGAAAAAAAATTAAAAAAAATGGAGCAAGCTATGAAATACCATGGAAGAGCATGCACCCTTAAAGAGAATCCGTATTGTTAAAATCGCACAAAAGTAAACATACCAGTGCGTTAGGGGACATCTCCTATTACCCTCTGTCACAATTTCGGCGCTCCCCGCCGCATTAAAAGTGGTTAAAAACAGTTTTAAAAAGTTTGTTTATAAACAAACAAAATGGCCACCAAAACAGGAAGTAAGTTGATGTACAGTATGTCCACACATAGAAAATACATTCATACACAAGCAGGCTGTATACAGCCTTCCTTTTGAATCTCAAGAGATCATTTGTGTGTTTCTTTCCCCTGCAGCTATCTTCCACTGAAGTGTCAGGCTGTTTCTTCCTGCAGAGTGCAGACAGCTCTGCCTGTATGTAATTCCTCAGTATGTGAAAGCCCAGCCAGCTCAGAGGACGATTTATCCAGCTTGTAAAAGATAAGAGAGAAGCTGTCCTAATCTAAATAATACACAGGCAGTGTGCAGAGAGGGGCCTGGAGGGGGGAGATGCATCACAGAACCACAACACTGAAGAACTTGGCAGCCTTCCAGACACAGGCTGACAAGTCTGACAAGAGAGAGATAAGTTGATTTATTACAGAGATGGTGATAGTAGAACGTGCTGCAGTAAGCCAGAACACATTAGAATAGCTTTTGGAACTTGTAGGATGATAAAAAACAGGATGCAATTTTTGTTACGGAGTCTCTTTAACAGAGATGAGGAAAAATACATGTTTTAACTGGATTGTAATTAATGTCAGAGAAGTGACATAAAATCAACTACAGCCTATGTGTAACAGACTAGTAAATGAGAATTCAACAGGTACCACTTAATATCTTTCAACAGAAGAAACAACAGATCTACAAGAAATAACATTTTAAGCTGAATGGCCTGTTAGTCACCATTAAACAAATTCTGGTTGTGAAAATCCACATATAAAATTCTTTTCAGAAGAACACGCTGGTTTCTATTTTAGCATGCAGGATGGGCTTTTTGACAGGCCTTGATCTACAATGCTGCTTTCACCTGTATACGACTTGTGCTGTGGCATCTGCAGTACTGCACTGCACCAAACAGTGGTATGGGCTGCAGAGACCAACCACTAACATCTAAGCTCATAGCATAAGCAATGCAGACTGTAATGTGATACAGACTAGACAAAACACACACACACACACACACACACACACACACACACGCACGCACGCACGCACGCACGCACGCACGCACGCACGCACGCACGCACTATAAAAACAAAGCTCACACACACACACATACGCTCCAAAAATAAAAGAACCACACGAACTATAACTTTTATCTTTTTGTGTACAAAATGTACAAATTGCTATTTACAAAACTAGGTTAGTAAGTTTGCAAAGCTGGCTGGTATGTCTATTAGGAAAATTCAGCAGTAGCTGCATGATTGGTGGTACCCTTTTAAACTTCTGAAGTGAACAGGTAACATCAGGACAAGGAAACTGATATGCTTCCACTGTCCCAGCCCTGTCTGTGGATAGGGAGGGGGCCACCAGGCTGGAGGGGGTAGCAGCCAGGAAGGAGGGCAGCAGGCACAGCGGTGGGGGGGGGGAATCCTCACTGGAGTCCCCTCTTCTCCACCCCCCCTCCAGCTAGTTTCTTTTAAAATCAATGCAGCAGCAAGCGGAGAACTCATTCACTTCCTTGTGTTCCACCGCTCGCCGCATCACTTCCCGCAATGACGATCTCTGTACTTCAGTGGGTGGCATTGCAGGAAGTGACACAGCGAGCGGTGGAACAAAGAGATGCTCACTCGCTGCTGGACTGATTTTAAAAGAAACTAGCTGGAGAGGGGGTAGGGAAGGGGGCACCACTGTGCCCGCTGCCCCCCTTCGTGGCTGCTACCCCTTCCAGCATGGAGGCCCTCAAACCCACGGGCATGGTACGTTTTTAAAATCATAAACAGACCAGAAACATGCAACACGGATCTGTTTATCCATTTACGTTCCGTTTTTTTGAAAACCGGAGCCCGGAGTGTGGATTGCATTCTGCAACCGCATGTAGTGTGGACCGAGCCTAAGAGTGTCGTGCATGTACTCTACAGGAGAATGAGGGGATTCTTCCTCTACAGTGTTCTTCCCAGAATTTTCTTTCCAGCTGGGTGGCATGAAAAAGTAGCTGGGTGGGGGCGATATGAAAGAATGCAGGGCCAGCGCTTCTGTGCACAACTCTGCTTACAGCATTGGAGGAGGTGAGCCGATAACAGCCGGGTGCTCACCAAAACTAGCCGGGTGGAGCAGCTGGCTAAAAGAGCCTGGGGAGAACACTGCTCTATTACACATTATTCATGCACAATCTGAACTAGATTTACAGCGACAGACAACACCTCTGCGTTCAATGTGCACAACATTCTCAGTGGATTAACAACGGCTCTGTGGGGAGTGCATATGTAGAGTATAGTACTACTGTGTAACTTCTTTTGTAGTCACCAACCACAAATGTAACAACATATCAAGTTAATTCATTTCATGAGCAACAGGAGTGCATACATTTGTATACAAAGTTTGCATAAACCTGCATCAACAGAATTATTTGCATCTCATTGACCATCACTACTAGTGACACTACTACACATTAGGCTTTATTCTTACAGCAGAGATGCCTTTTATTATATACAAACGATTACTTGGTACACATGACTTTAAAAATAAGGTGACTGCTTTATTGCAGCAGCACACATAACTTGTTTGACTGGTTTATTTCATTTTTGTGGACTAAGTACAACCATTACTGTATATACAGTAGAATCCCTTTAGAGTAAACTTCAAGGGACCTGACCAAGCAGTTTATTATATCAGAAGTTTATAGAATATACAATACATTGTATATTTATACAGCTGCATTTGCTGGGACCTGGGGACAGAGTTTACTATAGTCAGTGGTTCACTGCATCAGAGTTTATCGATATTCTACTGTATAAGTTATTTATGATGACTATTATCTGAGAAACAAAACATTTTATCATAATTTTTCTTTTAATTACAGTTTAAATGTATTAGGCCTCATTCACATCATTTAGCGCAGATAGCTGTGCGATCGGAACGCAACGCGTCCGATCGCACGCCATCTGCGCTACTATGCGCTGTGCTGCAGATCCGCGCTGCAATTCCCAAAAATGCGTGCAGCACGCGACAGCGCAATCGTGCATATGATGGGAACGTCAGAAGGGCTGTCTATGCCCTTATACCGCTCTTGCGTGTCGCACACTATATGCGCTGGCAGCGCGTATAGTCTGAACAAGCCCTTAGAAGTCTGTACATTTTTTCCCCCCGACTCTAGGTACCCAAAAATTGCTCCAACTCAGCCCTGCTCCCATGTAGGCTAAAATCAGCTATGGAACAGTGGAATTACACTGCGGTGGTGATTAGGTCTGTTACTTAAAGATGCAGATAATAACACATATATTTAAAGTATTCGTTCAATACAGGTTTTCTTTAACAGAATTTTTTTTTTACTTAATTGGTAATTCTGCATTCTTTCTTTAAAAACAAAAACACAATTTGTGGATAGTGTACCTAAAATAAAAAGAACAGTGGTCGAGTTCCACTTTGACATGAATTAACTACGTACATAGTCTCTCGCTTCAATAATTACAGCATGCAGCAGTGCAAGAGGTACTAGTAAGGAAAATGGGGATGGGACAGAAGAGGTAATGTAGAGCTGATTCATGGGAAAACTAAACCTAATCATGAGTAAAAAATCTCTCCATCTCTTCTGCCTGTCTACAGGATATTTTTGTGTTGAGCATGGATGGTCATCCAAAAGAGAAATACGACATGGCATTCACCCTGCAGTGAGTAACAAGATATGCCTCTACAGTCAGTGACTAGTGATCCTGTCATTCTGGCTTACAGTTCTAAAGAGAACCGTTCACCAGTGAGGAAATGGTCTCAGCTTTCTAAACTAAATCAGCCATAGAAAGTAGTCAGAAAAACAGTGACTCTTCTGCCTTGGACCCCTTTGTACATCAACCGATGAAAGGCATCCATTTAGTCAAGGCTGTGGAGTTAGGAGCCATTATGGGGGACCAAGAGTCAGAGTCCGACTCCAAATAAACATACATTATAATGAAAAAGCATGGTCATAATAAAGTCCTTCTCTGCTGTACGGAAAAGCTCAGAGCTTGTTTCACTGCAGTGAAGTTTAGATGGGCTATTAGGCAACCTGGCACATGAACATAGTGCTAATCTGTAAATTACAAGTATTTTCATTTTATTTGAGCATTACTTTGTTTTAACAACTTAATTTGAGTGTAAACAGGTATAACTACTGTCAGGTCTATGACCAATTGCACAGGAGATTAAAGGCCCATACACACGTCTGATTTTTCGGAACGACGGGTCGTTTGAACGTCCCGTCGTTCAGACGTCCGCCCGCTAAATCGGGCGTGTGTACAGACTATCGTTCGCATGATATAACTGAGTTTGAGCGATCCGCCCGTCGCTCCGAAAAATCAGACGTGTGTATGGGCCTTTAACCCTCACTTGGCCCATGATGAAATGTCTCTCTGATGAAATGCTTCCTATGTTGTGTTTATCTATCAGCATGAAAAGTACATTAGTATATTAAAAACAGATGTGTCAGAGAGTGAGTGGGAGGTGTCAGAAAGTAAAGAATCTGAGTTGGAGACAGAATTGAGGTATTTATGTAGCTGTACTGAGAACAGCCCTCTATTTTCTGTTGAATTTCTTTTAGAGTCCATTCAAAACAAAAACATAATAAGAATAATAATAAGAATAATTCAGATTTTCCTTGATTGTTCATTTCAGGGATTGAGGCCTTGTTCACATTATTGGCGTTTTTATAAAATTTTAAGTACAGGCGATTTTCAAAATCGCCCTGAAAGCGCTTGTGCAATGATTCTCTATGGGAGAGTTCATATCAGAGCGGTTCGTTTGCGATCCGCTTTGAAAAGCGGTACTTGGGCCATTTTTGAGGCGATTTGCCTCAATGGAAGGTATAGGAAAAACTCTCACAAAATCGCTTTGGCAAGCGATTGGGTAAGCGTTTTTTTTTTTTAAATACATTGTATTTATTTTTTCCAGAATTTTTTCTGGATCAAAAGATGGAAGCGCTCTGCAAAAGCGTTTACAAAAACGCCCACAAAAACGAGCGAACTCCTAGAAAATCACCATAAAACTCTTAAAAAAACGCGGAAAAACAGCCCACTGCAGACGGACACGCGAGCCAAACGCAATGTGAACAAGGCCTCAATGAGAGATTTAACCTCCCTGGCGGTTTGTTAAAATCCGCCAGGGGGCAGCAAATACCTTTTAAATTTTTTTTTTTTCCATGTAGCTCGACAATGTCTCGCTACATGATAGCCGCTGCTGAGCGGCATCCCCCCAGCCCCTCCGATCGCCTTCGCCGAACGGAGATCAAGAGGGCTTCCCCCGTCGCCACGGCAACGGGGCAGGATGACGTCACGACGTCAAAGGGGAATCCGATCCACCCCACAGCGCTGCCTGGCACCGATTGGCCAGGCAGCGCACGGGGTCTGGGGGGGGGCGGCTGCAGCCACGGGTATAGCGGCGGATCGGCGGGTAGTGGCGGCGATCGGAGGTTACACGCAGCTAGCCAAGTGCTAGCTGCGTGTAACAAAAAAAAAATTATGCACATCGGCCCAGCGGGGCCTGAGCGGTGCCTCCTGGCGGCATAGCCCGAGCTCAGCTCGGGCTTACCGCCAGGGAGGTTAAGCAATTGTTTTTGTTTACAGTGTTTGATTCATGTTTTATTGTATGATCCCACCTTAGGGCTAATTTCCAAGTGTTCAGGTGCTGGTTTCTTCACAGACGAAGCATTGTTTGCCACTGAAATACTAGTGTATATAGGAATGCCACTTACATGAACCTTGAACAACTTCAGAAAAGCACTCTCTGTGGCAAAACAGTCCTATTTTTCTTCCCTAATATCCGCCCATCTACACAATCCAAAACGCTTGTTCAGCACCTTCAACTCAGTTCTCCATCCCCCTCCTCCTCCTCCATCTTGCTTATCAGCTGAAGAATTTGCAACATACTTCACTGATAAAATTGACAAAATCTGCAGTGAATTCTCCATGCAGCCCTCAAATCCCACCTCCACACCTCTCATTGACTGTTCTCTAACTCCCTTCTCTCCACTCTCTGAACATTCTCTCTCCTCTATAATTTCCAAAGCTAATCTAACCACCTGTTCTTTGGATCCTATTCCCTCCCATTTCATTCCACAGCTATCCTCATCTCTCATGCCTGCACTAACATTGCTATATAACCTGTCCCTCTCGACTGGCATCTTTCCTCCCCTACTCAAAAAGCTGTTGTGACACCACTACTTATAAAACCATCTCTAGATACTACCACACTTGCCAACTACCGTACAGTGTCACTTCTCCCATTTGCATCCAAACTACTTGAACGCCATATACATGCAGAATTAAGCCATTATTTATCTGCTAACTCCCTACTTGATCAGTTCCAGTCTGGCTTTCGCTCTAACCACTCCACGGAAACAGCCCTTACCAAAGTGGCCAATGACCTTCTTACAGCCAAATCCAAAGGTCAGTTTTCCATACTCATCCTTCTTGACCTGTCGTCAGCATTTGATACTGTCAACCACACCTTACTCTTACGAATACTTTCAAATGTAGGAATAAAAGGGCCTTGCTCTCTCTTGGTTATCTTCCTACCTCTCTGGAAGGTCCTTCACAGTCTCCTACTCAGATCAGATCTCTTCTCCTCATGCTTTGTCTGTCGAGGTTCCCCAAGGCTCTGTTCTTGGTCCCCTCCTCTTTTCCATCTACATGCACGATCTTGGTGACTTAACTAATTCGGTTTCAATACCACCTGTATGCAGACGATACACAACTGTACCTCTCTGCCCCAGACCTTAACTCCCACCTCAAATGTGCTCCTGACTGCTTGTCTGCTATATCCTCCTTCATGTCCTCTCGCTTCCTAAATCTTAATATGAGTAAACCAGAACTAATAATTTTTTCACCGTCTCTGTCCACCTCCCTGCCTGAAGTAACAATAAATGTTAATAACACTCCCATAACTTCAGTTCCCAAAGCTCGGTGCTTGGGGGTAATATTCGACTCATCTCTTTTATTCCTCATGTTTACTCCATAACAAGCTCCTGCCATCTCCAACTCAAAAACATATCTCGCATCCGTCCTTTTCTCACTCAAGACACAACTAAAATGTTAATACATGCTCTTATAATTTCTCGTTTGGACTACTGCAACATACTACTTTGTGGACTACCTTCTAACAGACGGGCCCCACTCCAGTTGGTACTGAACTCAGCTGCTCGTCTCATTCATCTTTCTTCTCGATCTTCCTCTGCCGACCCTCTTTGTCAAGCTCTTCACTGGCTGCTAATTAACCAGATGATTCAGTTCAAACTCCTAACCCTAACCTACAAAGCTCTCCACAATCTCTCTCCCTGGTACATATCCTCACTAATTTCCAGATACAAACCCAATCGCAATCTCAGATCGGCACATGATCTTCTGTTGTCCTCCTCTAGAATCAACTCCTCACATTCACGTTTACAAGACTTCGCACGCGCTTCACCCCTTCTCGGAATGCCCTCCCACAACACATCCGTCACTCGCCAACCTTTGTTATCTTTAAACGCTCTCTAAAAACACATCTGTTCCGACAAGCATATGCGCTACCTTAGGCCACTTCCCTTTGTCCTAACACCAAATTGCCCTCCTACTAGGTATCTGAAAACACACTGCCTTTATATATTTTATCGTATACTACCCCTCCTCTTGTCCCCCCCCAATTCCCTTTAGATTGTAAGCTCGCAAGGGCAGGTCTCTCTCCTCCTTTTGTGTCTTGGAAATCATTATACATTTTATTCATCAGGTTACTTTTATCACTGTCATTACCAATTCTATATTTTGTATCATTCTTTGTATTTTGTCACTGATTATGTATCTTGTATATTGGTGTACACCATTGTCTGTATTATTATGTACCTCATGTTTGTTTCTTACTTTGTACAGCGCCACAGAATATGTTGGCGCTTTATAAAATAATAATAATAATAATAACATGGGCAGGGGTTATTAGGGTTCGTCTGAGGTCATGACTATCAGATGGTAAAAAATAATATAAAATAAAAAATGGCATGCAACATTGCAAAGATGCTATCACACACTGATCAAACACTTGCCTTGTGTTCAATTGTCTTCTTGGCATTCTGTACATAATGGTGCTTTATGCCAGCAAGAAAATAAAAAAAGTTGCAACCTGTTTCTAAACACTGTAACCACTGTACATGTGCTGAGATCAAACATGCTGTGTGAGAGGTGCTCAAAGCTCGGCTAGAACTGCCACTGAAGTTTGGCATTCGGGCCCTTTTCCACTAGCTATCTCTAGCGTTTGCGCTAAACGCTAGCGATTCAGCAAAAGTTAAAAATTTCCCGCGATTTGCCGACGTTTGTGATCGCGATTTTGCTATGCTGTGCACTGCATAGCAAAATCGCATCAAAAATCGTTCCGCGGCGCAATCACGATTTAGTAGAGAAATAATTGCAGTAGTGGAAATTACCTACCGCGATTCCTATGTTATTTAGCAAATCGTAGCGCTTTAAAAATCGCTATCGATTTGTGATTCAGCAATCGCTAAATTATTTTCTATCTTCCATTACCCAAATTTGGTGTCATCTTTGAGGTAACCCACCTCTATTTTCAATGTTATCGTTTTCAAATATTTTTATTTTCACATGGGCGCCTCTATCCCTTATCAATGCTGTTAATGTAAATACTTAGTGGGGCAGTTAAAACATGGTAAAGGCACTATGGCAAATGACCATGTGAATTGGCCCTACATGTGTACAGCCAGGATAAGGCTGACTATACACAACATAATCTAAATGTGCAGCTTTACTACGGTATTTGTAACAAGAGGATTAGAGATGGTCAGTTAGATGATGACAGTATCAGCTTGCATGCACATTTAATGTTGTATGCGGCTTGGATTGGGCAAATCCAAAATGGAAGTGTATTTGTATGGCCCAATTCTAAACTGCATGCAAGCAACTAATATTAGGATCTCCCTGACCATCCCTAGTGGGGACCAGTAGATTGTGTGTAACTCAGTCATACTGTATTGTGCAGTCAGAATGTGTGCTGCAGGCCACCATATGCTCATAGCCATTGAATGATCACAGGTGCCTGCAGCTATAGCAGCATCAGAACACAGTTATTTATGGGGAAGCACATAGCTCACATATCATCAGGCCATGACTGCTGAGGGAAAAGACTAGCTGGGCTGCAAATACTTGTCTGGCAGCCTAGGTTTCCCTTTTGTCTATTAGCTCTGGGATTCTTGTGTTCCTATGTGGTTTTAAGAGAACAGCATATAATTGAGACAGCCAATTTTGGCGCAGCGCTGCGCAGAGGATTTGGGAAGGGCTCAGTGACTAATTTGGGCTCCAGCAATAGCCAGAGGCCAAATTAGTAAAAAGACGAGATCATGTGGAAAGTGGCAGTAGACGGAGCCTAAATTACATGCGCCCCCCCCCCCATGGTATGCTCATTCCCAACTGCCTGGCAATATCCAGAGCAGCACTAGTAACGGGTAGAGGTTCTCCTTACACTGCAGCCATGGTCAAGCTGTAGAGTACAAGACAGACAAGAGTGTCTAATAGAAAAAAAAAATGAAGTGAAATTCTATATTGTTAACTTGTGGGCACAAAGGTTACATTGTTAAGTTCATCAAAGCAAGGCCCACAACACATATGTACAGTGATCTTTCCACAAACAACGAAACAAATCGCTACAGTTCCTAAGTATGTACAAGGCCAGGTGCCTGCTAGCAGTCAGCACAGGCAATGGAGAGCAGGCTGCGGAGACGGTACAAAAGTCATCTAACTCAGCCTCTTCAGTTTATGAAAACGACTCAAGACTCCAGCCACCCAAAATTTCTGTGATTCCTCAGCCCTGATGGAGAAGCACCCCCCCCCCCCCAGAAATCAAAGCCAGCCTGAGATGCAACATGCACTTTTATCTTGCTGCGGAGTAACTCCACCGCATCTCATCTCACATACACATGTGGGGTTACAAGAGTTTAACTTAGCAGAAAAAAGTGCCCCTACAGGGTACTTACCTCTGAATCCTAAAGAGGCTTCCCAGTCATCCTCAGGAGGCTATTCCAGCCCTGTGACCCCCTAAAGAGAGCTTCCCGACACTTGTCAACATCTCCTGCATGCACACTAGCAAGAATCCACTCTGCTTTCTTTGGAAAAAGCCGGGCTAGACCAGTCCCATGCTACTGCACAAGTGCAAGCTGCCTGTGCAGTAGCATAGACCCGATCAGGCTTGGCTTTTTCCACAAGAGCCCAAGCGGGACTGTGCTACTTTCCAGGCAGGCCACTCTTAGGGGGTCTCAGTGCTGGATCGGCCTGGCTGAGGTCGAGAGAAGCCTCTTTAGGATCCAGAGGCTTCCCCCTCCCAAGGTAAGTATCTAAATTAAGCCTATTGAAACCTCATAGTTTTTCTTTTACTGCATCTGAAAGGTATGCATGGCCAGCAGCCAGGAGGATAAACTGCCGGACAAAGCACAGTTCTGCCTCCTGTGTAAAGCCAAAGCTCGGGTACAAAATTAGATGCTTACCAGAACAAAGGGAGGCCTCAGGATCCTATTGAGGCATCCCTCTGTATTCTGATATACCTGTTGCTGAGCGTGGCCCCCTGGAAGATTAGCGGCAAGGCATGGTCACTAATCTTATAAGGGCCAGGCAGCTCCTCCTCCTGCAGCATGGCCATGCGAGCCTGCCCACACAAGCACAGTACGCTGGAGCCGCTCATGTATGAGCAGCTCCGTGCTACTGTGCATGCGCGTCCGTGCTTGTAACAGAGGAGGAGTGTGGCCCTGATTGCCCAGTTACCTCATGGTGAACCAGAACTCCTAGGAGTGTGTAATGCTGGGGATACACAGTTCGTTTCCCCCCTTATCAATCAAGCCGCTGATGGCTCAATTGATAATTTCCGACAGGTCCGATGACCCGCCGGAACGATTCCCTGCTCGATCCCCGCGGGCGGACAATAGCGGGGAGTGGAGCGGAAGATAAGGAAGCGCCCGCGGGGACGAGCGGGAATCGATCTGGACGGCGGCGGGGAAGCGGCGGGAGTCGATCCGGCGGCTAATCGAGCCGCCGGATTTTACCGTGTAAGCCCAGCATAAGGGGCTGATAGAGATCAAAAAGCTTCCATTAACAGGGACAACAGAGAGCTCACTCCAACCTAAATATTCACAAGCACCTTCTTTTTTAGGAAGGCAAACTTCTAATTCTCATTCCACTACTCCCACTGTTTACGTCCAATTATTAGCACCCCCCCCCTTTACAAGAATATGCACGTGCAAATAATTGACAGCACCTGTGTGGCATTTATTGTCAGCTGTTGATGGTATAGGATGGGGCATCTAATTCAAAAACATCCAAACAAATAGAAATCACCCATCGGGCATTACACATAATACTTTTCAACTATCCACAAATAAGCAACCCCTTATGGTTGCTGATACAGGAACCAAGGGGTGGTGGTTAAATGATAATTGTGAACGAGCCTGAAAGATTCAATTAAAGTATACCTGAACTGAGAAGGCTATGGAGGATGACCTTTTCCCCTTTAAAACAATGTAAATTGCCTGGCTGTTCTGCTTGTTCTCTGCCTCTAATACGTTTAGTCATAGCCCTGAACAAGGGTATGCGATTCAGGCCCTTCTGATGTATGAAAGATCAGAAGGATGCCAGGCAACTGATATTGTTTAAAAGGAACCGAGGTGAGAGTGATATGTAGGCTGCCACACTAATTTCCTCTTAAACATTACCAGTTGCCTGGCTGTCCTGCTGATCTCCGTGGCTGCAATAGTGTCTGAATCACACCAGAAATAAGCATGCAGCTAATCCAGTCAGAAATACCTGATCTGCGTACTTGTTCAGTGTGTATGGCTAAACTATTATAGGCTGAGGATCAGCAGGAATGCCAGGCAATCTGCATAGTTTAAATGGAAATAAATATGGCAGCCTCCATAGCCCTTTAACTTCAGGTGTTCTAACCTTAAGTTAATCTAAGGTGCCCAGTTTAACTTACTTAGGGCTCCTCCCACCTTCTGTAGTCCTTCAGGTCCCTTCTCGCTATACTCTGATCCATTCAGCAGCTGTGCCTCTCCGCAAGCATGCAGACTAAGCTAGTTGCTGGCTACAGTGCATGAATGGCCCCGCCGCACTCCTCCTCGATTGCGTTCACAGCAAGCACAGAACGCTCCCAGCTACAGGACTGCGAATGAGGAGGTGCCTGGCCCAGGGCCGCACATAGAGCTTTCAGAGGGGACAGCTGCTGAATCTATTGGACCAGAATGACAGTGAGGGGGACCACAAGGACTACAGAAGACCAGAAGAAGCCCTAGGTAATTTAAACTAGGCAGTTCCTTTAAAAGGAGAAGTGAAAGGGCTCAAACCCACTAGAAGCCTTTTCTAAGCGCTAGTGATTTGAAAAAGCTCTTGCTAAGGCAATGCTATGGGGGATTTTTATAAAATCACATCGCTGAAGTGAGATCACACTTACATTAGCAAGAGCTTTTCAAATCACAAAGCACTCAGAAAAATGGCTCCTTGTGGGTTATATGGAGGCTGCCATATTTATTTCTATTTAAGCAATACCAGTTGTCTAGCTATCCTGCTGATCCTTTGCCTCTAATACATTTAGCCATAGACCGTGAACAAGCTTATGCAAGGTACACTCTGAGATTTTCTGGCAGATTTACTGTCAGATCGATTATTTCCAACCTGTCCGATCTGATTTCCGATCGAATTCCGAGTATTTTCCGATCGATTTCCAATCGGAAATCGATCAGAAAATGATCGGAAATCAGATGGAACATGTTAGAAATAATTGATCTGACAGTAAATCTGGCAGAAAATCTCAGTGTGTACCTAGCATTAGGCAGATCAGGTGTTTCTGACAGTATTAGATCTGATAAGATATATCTGCATGCTTGTTTTTGCTGTAATTAAAGCGGAATATAACCCTGCATTTCAACTTTGCTCTAAAACATTATTTACAGCACATTATATGCAACCAGCATTTTTTCTTTACTAGACCAGCATTGGAAGTAGGGCTGCACGATTTTAGGAAAAAATTGAAATTGCGATTTTTCTTTCAGAAATTGCGATTGATTTTTTCACGATTTTTTTTTTTTTTTTAAAGGAGACCCCTGATGAGGAGCAGGCAGGTGTAATGACACACGCCTCCTGCTGGCAGGACAATCGGCCACCCACACACAAACCTTGAGCATCTCCAGCAGCTTCTCCCGGTTGTAGATGGTGCCGATCTCCTGTCCCAGCACGCAGTCCAGCAGGCAGCTCACCGGATTGGCAATGGGGAAGGTGATAATCATGAAGAAGCGGGTGAGGAAGAGCGTGTTGGCCCCCACTGCCAGGCCGTGGTGGGAGCACAATCTCTCTCAGCACCACGATGCCCATGGTGGAGGTGGCCACAGCAGCCAGCCTGGAGCCGATCAGCTCGTCCAGCAGGGTGGTGAGCGTAGTGTTGACCAGCAGCAGGGAGCACAGCAGGCGGCGCACAGATTCGATCTTGGCGGCGTACTTCCTCTCCCGGTCCGTGCCACACCGCTGCACCACCCATAGCTCCATGGGGTCCAGCGACATCAGCCCCAGGTTCAGGCCGCTGAAGATGCCGAACAGGGCGAGAAGCACCGCGATGATGAGCGCCTGCAGCCAGATCGGCATGAGAGGCCTGTGCTCCTCCAGGACCCGCAGGCGGCCGTCAGGGCCCGGGTGCAGAGTCCGGGGCCCCGGCGGGAGCACAGACCCGCGAGTGATGGGTCTTCCGCAGGGGCAGCACTTCCAGGTGTAGCAGAGCGGCCGTGCCCGCCGCCTCCTCGCTCACGTTCAGCCTGGTGTGGTTTCACGTCAGGTCCTGAGTGCTCACCCCGCAGTGGCGGTTGTCCTGTCCTGGCCGCCCAGTCCCGCCTAAGTGAAGGCCAGCAGCTGGGCGCTGTCGGCTCGCAGGTGAAGGCCAGCAGCTGGGCGCTGTCGGCTCGCAGGTTGATGCCATAGAAGCGGAGCTGCAGCCAGCTGCCCTCCGTCACCTCCAGCTCCCCGTCCACTGACAGCTCGGTTCGCAGGTTGATGCCATAGAAGCGGAGCTGCAGCCAGCTGCCCTCCGTCACCTCCAGCTCCCCGTCCACTGACAGCTCGGTGTGTCGGTACTGCCCTCCAGCCGGAAGCCTGGGAATCCGTCTGCAAAGCACACAGCGCGGGTAAAAGGTGCAAACTCCACAAAGCGCCGAAAACCGCGATTTTCAAGATACTGACGATCAGAAGATCATCTTCTAATGAATCGTGGTTTCGATTAAAAACCGAGAAACCGTGCACCCCTAATTGGAAGGGTTAAACACAGAGGTTTAAAGTTCCGTGGAGAGATATGCAGAAGTTCAGATAGATACATTTAACTAAATAGAATGTAACAAGTGATAAATGTTACACACTCTTCGGCTGTCCTCCAGCTCCTTCTCAGTCAGAGAGAGTGAGTCACATTCAACACTTAGACACATTTATGTAAACAAAATGTATCTATGTAAGCTTCGGATGCGTCTGCAGAAATCTCCAGGAACTTTAAAGCTCCGTGTAACCCTTCCAATGCTGGTCTAGTAAAAAAAAAAATGCTGGTTGCATATAATATACTGTAAATAATGTTTTAGAGCAACGTTGAAATGCAGGGTTATAGTCCGCCAAATAGATCAGCAGGGCTACCAGGCAACCAGTATTGTTTAAAAAGGAAACAAACATGGCAGCCTCCATATACGTCTCACTTCAGATATGATAAGCAATATTGATATGACAATGGGTTACAGTTCTTAACTGTAAATTCCAAGTACAATTTAAAAGAAATATGAATTGATATTACATACATAATTACTCCACTATCCACTAACTAAATAATACTAAAAAAATGACCTCTACATATCAGTCTTCTGCCAGGTATAATCGTTGACTGCCTCTGACAACTCCAGTGTGCGTATAGCAGCCCCCACTCCCTCTAGATCAGCAATGCAACCTGGCGGATCACCTAGAACGAGAACACCGATCTCCCCACTTACCCTGTCTGCCATGTGATGTCACTCCCACAATGCTGCTGCCTCCCCCCGCCCTTCGTAGAACAGAACTTGTAGGTAAGCGACATGCTTGCATATCCTCAGCCCTGCAATGTTGCCTGTGCGTGCGATCGGGTCCCTATTGCCATCGGGCGGCACTGTTTAAGCGTGTGTATGGGGCTTCAAACTGCCAAAACAATCACCTTATGTTTCCTTGCAAAACTAGCATCAATATATTGTTTACCGTTCAGTACTTCCTGCTGGCGTATAAAGCTTCTCTCTGCTCTCATATCAGTCTGCACAGAGCAGGAAATTAAATTTAGACATCCCTAGATACTGCCTTTAGGTTCACTACAGTATAGGTCTTATCTAAACAAGCAGAAAGTTTTGAAGAAGGCTGGTACCGCTCGCTGGAAAACTTAATACAGAAAAAGAATAATCTTTCAGGCTACATTCACAGTGGGATGTTGCGTTGTGATGAGACGTTAAAGTCACAACGCAGCATTACAACGCAACACAAAAAAAGGTGGTAACATACATTAAACACTGCATTACCGTTGCATACAGTAAGTACAGCAAAGCATACAGGCAATGAAAAGTATGCTTTCCTGTACCTGGTAACGTTTGTTACAATGCTATGCTAATATCGCACAGTGAATGACCCATAGGCTTATCATTGCAGTGCAGTAAGCTGCGTTATAAGAGTTTATAACACAGCTCCGCAACGTCCCACTGTGAATAAGCCCTCAATATACAGTTTATTTTTATGCATGCACATATCCACATCCTTTCTACAGACACCTTTTAATGACAGCTCACACAGCACAATACTCCATTAGATCTGTAAAAGTAATAAATTATGTAATTGCACTTCTAAGGGGAATAATGTCTTTAGATATACTGCAGAAAGCCTTTCATCAACATAAGTAATGAAACTGCACATCTAAAGCTAACCAAACACTGGGATATTTTTAACTGATTAGCCCAGGGGTGAACAAATTAATACGGAATCCATGAACTGGCTCCACTGACAACAATTACAGAAAACCTCAAAAGTTGAGTCTAAGAACTCGTTTCCACTATTGCGGTGCGGAATCGCCTGGATTCCACCGCGGATGGAATCGCATGCGGATGCGATTCCCCATGCGTTTTTGCCGCGAATTCGCATAGGTGAGGGTATATGCGAGTTTTAACAATGTCATTGCCTGTGTGAATTTACATTGGTACCTATGCGAATTCGCGGCAAAAAACGCATGGGCAAAACGCATGCGATTTCCCTATTAAATACATTGCATGCGATTCGCATGCATTCCACTCTCAGGCGAAATCGTTGGCTCTTATGTGCGTTTTTTCACCGCTCAAAAAAACGCACATCACCAACGCAACAGTGGAAACAGGCCCATTCACTTGTATACCATGTGCGAATCCGCATGCGTTGGACGCATGCGGATTCGTGATAGTGGAAACGAGCCCTCATACACACTACTCAGCACAGGCGGTTGTTGGGGTCATCTCAGGCCGACAAACCAATGTGTATAAAAGTCTGAGGTATCTTAGAGATTTAGCATGTCAAAAAATTAAACAGAAACAGAAACCTATTTAAAAAAAAAGGGGGGGGGGGGGGAGAGAGGTATGCTATTTCTACTTGTGTAAAAACAATTAAAAAAAAAAAAAAAAAAGCCCATAGAAGGCTGTCAATATTACAAGCCATGTGTACAACAGAAATTAATAATAATCTGCCATTATAAAATTAAAACCAGTGGACGACCATCAACAGTATAGTCCCCCCCCATGTAGGATTCAGTGAAACCTGGGTTCCAAAATAAAGTGCTAATAAGGTACTAAGGATAATAAAGTTGACAACAACAACAACAACAACAAATAACATTTGTAAAGCGCTTTTCTCCCGTGGGACTCAAAGAACATAAGCATGGCTCAGACCATCGTGGTACAGAGGAAGAAATTTTATAAGTCTGGAAATGCCAGGCTAAACAGGTAGCTTTTCAGTCTGGATATGAATAGCTCCAGGGATGGTGCTGTCTTTACTGGGTGTGGTAGGGAGTTACAGAGAGTAGGGGCAGCATGGCAGAAGGCTCTATCTCCAGATTTTTTGAGGTGCACTCTGGGAGTGACCAAGTTTACAGAACTTGCTGATCTGAGGTTGTGAGAGGTGTGGTGCAGCTTTAGCAAGTCCTTCATATATCCAGGGCCCAGACTGTGCAGGGATTTGAATGTCAGCAGTCCAATCTTGAAGAGTATTCTCCATTCTACTGGTAGCCAGTGCAGTGAGCGAAGGATCGGTGTAATGTGACAGTGGCGAGGCTGGTTTGTTAGCAATCTGGCAGCAGAATTCTGCACTAATTGCAGGCGACACAGGTCCTTTTTGGGGAGGCCAACATAAAGGGCATTGCAGTAGTCCAGTCGTGATGTGATGAAGGCGTGGACTAGGGTTGGAAGATCCTCTGGGGGAATCAGATGTTTAATCTTTGCAATGTTCTTCAGATGAAAGAAGGAGGATTTAACTACAGATGAAATTTGGTTTCTGAAACTCAGTTCCCCATCGATTAGTACGCCAAGGCTGCGCACAAGGTTGGAGCTGTTTATATCTGAATTCCCAATCCTGATTGGTGTTGCTTTAGGATAGAGCTGTTTTGATGGCGGGCACTGGCCTTGGACAAACAGGACCTCAGTTTTGTCAGCATTCAGTTTCAACCAGTTATCATTCATCCATGCCTGTAGCTCAGCTAAGCAAGAGTTTATTTTTGGGGTAGGGTCTGTTCCACCAGGTTTGAAGGACAGGTATAGCTGTGTGTCATCGGCGTAGCAGTGGTACGTCAGGCCATGTCGTTGGATAAGTGTGCCGAGTGGCAACATGTAGATTGCAAACAGCAGAGGGGATAGGATTGATCCTTGTGGCACTCCGAATTGTAGAGGTGCAGGTTTGGACATTATAGGTCCTAGGGATACTCTCTGTGTTCTGTCAGTCAGGAATGATCTGAACCACTGGAGGACTGATCCACTGATGCCACAGTACTCCTGCAGTCTGTTAAGCAGGATTTCATGTTGAAGGTGCCATAGTGGAAAATTCATATAATCACAATTAATGTATAATAAAAAAACACGGTGAACAACATGCCGTATATACGCGAGAATAAGCCGACCCGAGTATAGGCAGGCCGACCCCCCCAACTTTTAGCTAAAAAAAAAAGTTGTGAAAAATGATTGACTCAAATATAAGCCGAGGATAGGAAATGCACGAGTGGTGCAGGTGGAAATGATACACAGGACTCAGAAAAACTGAAAGATTATAACAAAAATGAACATGCTTTTATGCACTTGGAGATAGTCATTAGTGCCCCCCCCCCCCCCCCCCCCCGTGCAGCACCCACTACAATATGGAAGAAAAAGCTACAAGCGCAACTGATTGGCTGTGTTATCCCCCAGCAAGCCGCCAGACAAGAATGTCAGGCAGCTTTGAGGGTGTCCTCTTTGCCACTCTGCCCTCCCCCGAGTGTCTTCTTAGGGCAATGCAAACTAGCATGGCTCCGGATTATAATAATCGAATCGGATGGTCGATCGGTCGCCAAGTTGCCTGATGTATGGCTACTATAATATATTAAAATCTGTCTAGTGCAGTATTCCCCAACCCCGTCCTCAGGGCCAACCAACAGTGCATGTTTTGTGGAAATCCACAGAGGTAGTTAATCAGCTCTGCTGAGACGCTAATTACCTCACCTGTGCGTGTTTGTGATTTTCTGCAAAACAAGCACTGTGAGTCCGCCTTGAGGACAGGGAACTAGGGTCTAGTGTTCACTTCTCAGCTGTTTCTACTCCTCAGCTCAGTTTCGTCAGTTTGCTATGGTTTACTAAATGCCTCTGACAATGGAATGTAAACAAAAGATAAGGTTATCACTGCTTCTGATAGAAAGAAGCATTCACCTGAAGAACAAAGTGCTCTGTTTAAAGAGACACTTAAGCCAGAAAAAAAAAATTAGTTTAAAGGTCCATACACACGTCGGATTTCCGTGAACGACGGGTCGTTTGAACGTCCCGTCGTTCAGTCCGGCGGATCGCTCAAACTCACTCTTATCAAGCGAACGACAGTCTGTACACACGCTCGGTTCAGCGGGCGAACGGCTGAACGACGGGACGTTCAAACGACCCGTCGTTCACGGAAATCCGACGTGTGTATGGGCCTTTACTCACCTGGGGCTTCTACCAGCCCCCTGCAGCAGTCATGTGCCCTCGCAGCCACTCACTAATTCTCTGGTCCTCCGCTGCCAGCTAGTTTCGTTTTTGCAGACAGGCCCGTCAGGACTGGCCACGCGTAGCTTTTTCCGCATTCCCGACTGTAATGCCTCAGTTTTTTTAAACCACCGACTCTTTTATTTTGTGGTAGTAGATTTTATGCTGTAATCTTTTAGAGCAAGGAAGAAATGCTGAGTTTCATACCACTTTTTTTTTTTTAAATCAATCACCCTCAACTACCCAGATCCTTTTCCTCTACAATTAGTGTTATGGGCATGTTCCCACTGCATACATTCTGATGTGCTTTTCACAACACATGTGATTAGGAAATTGCAGTGACATAGGTTTTCTCACTGAATGCCTATACTGCTGTTCCCACTAATGTGATTCAATACATTGTGAAAATCAAATGAACTGCATGCATGCTGCCTTTTTGGTGAGACTAAAGGCCCATCCACACGTCCGGTTTTTGCGAATGACGGGTCGTTTGAACGTCCCGTCGTTCACCCGCTAACTCGGGCGTGTGTACAGACTGTCATTCGCGTGATAAGAGTAAGTTTGAGCAATCCGCCCGGCGGATCGCTCAAACTCACTCTTATCACGCGAACGACAGTCTGTACACACGCCCGATTTAGCGGGCGAACGACTGGACGGGACGTTCAAACGACCCGTCGTTCTCAAAAAACGGACGTGTGTATGGGCCTTTAATTTGTCCCATTCAATATAACTGAATGGGGGTTGGCAAACAAACCACAAATCACACATTACCCACACAAGAAGAATGAATGTGTTTTCCTTGTGTGCTTTGTATTGGGGTCTCCCTAATCAGATTTACAAGGCAACTGACTGACACCAAAGCTTGACTAGGTGTCAGGTATTAAATCAATAACTCAATCCAAAACCTGATTAGCCCTGTGCAAAGTTTCTATTCAGCCCACTGGAAATCAAGAGATACTGAAGTGAGAGGAATACATAGGTTGCCACCTTCGTTCTGCAATACTCAGTGCCAGTTGCCCGACTTCTGTGTGCTAATGCTCTGCCTCTATACTTTCACTGTCCCAGAATGAGCATGCCAATCAGATGCTTCAAATCAGGTCTGACTCCACTGGCTGAATGCTTGTTGTGTGATTCAAAAATCAGTAAAGCCAAAAGTTGAGCATGACAGCCAGGGAGCAGGCATCTATATATATAATAGAGTAAGTGCCTCAACCTTCAAGCAAGAAGAAGAAGTACTTTGCATGAGAAAATGTATGCGTGCTCAAACACCAAGTTTAAGGCCTCTTTTCCACAGACTGTTGAGCTGTGTGCTCAGCAAGCAGTTACCAGGCAGCAGCAAGCAGTTACCAGGCAGCAGTGAGCAGTTGAGAGAGTTTGAGAGGCATTTCACTGCCTATCAACAGTCCATGGAAAAGAGGCCTTACCCTAGCAAGTCTGACTTTGCAAATCTAGCACGCATAATTTTCCTCATGGAAAGCATTTTTTGCAGTTGTATCCTCTGGAGGCAGGTTGTGGATGGCTTGCTCTGGTGGTGTGAGCCCTGGAGTGAGTTGTCTGCACCTGTCCTTCCCCCCCCCCCCCCCCCCACCCCGGAGTGTTGTATGTGAGCCAGCCCTGAGCTCTAAAGCTCGGGGTGACCCATGCTTCACTCCTTTCTAATATGGTGCCCCCAAGTTAATGCGCATGTAGAAGAACGCAATGGACGTTAAAGAGAACCCGAGGTGTGTTTAAAGAATGTTATCTGCATACAGAGGCTGGATCTGCCTATACAGCCCAGCCTCTGTTGCTATCCCAAACTCCACTAAGGTCCCCCTGCACTCTGCAATCCCTCATAAATCACAGCCGTGCTGTGAGGCTGTGTTTACATCTGTAGTGTCAGTCTCAGCTGCTCCCCCGCCTCCTGCATAGCTCCGGTCCCTGCCCCCGTCTCTTCCCTCCAATCAGCAGGGAGGGAAGGGATGCAGGCGGGACAGGAGTTCTGCAGGAGGCGGGGAGAGCAGCAGACTGACACTATAGAGATAAACACAGCCAGCTCTGACAAGCTGTTTGTCAGCAGCGTGGCTGTGATTTATGAGGGATTGCAGAGTGCAGGGGGACCTTAGGGGGGTTTGGGATAGCAACAGAGGCTGGGCTGTATAGGCAGATCCAGCCTCTGTATGCAGATAATATTCTTCAAACCCACCTCGGGTTCTCTTTAAGGTAAGTGCCTGTTTTTAATATTGGGAGGTGGGGGCAGACGGGTCTCCCCGGCACTGGCCACGCTTGGGGGGGGGGGGGAGAGGGGGGGCGGCAACGCCACCAAGCCTTCCCCTCCAGGGTGCTGCTGTGGTTCCCAGACAGTGAAAGAGTCTGGGACCCCGCGGGCCCCCCGGTTGTATGGGGGCATTGAGAATCCGCCCCGTGGCGCTCCTGGATAGTGCAAATGTAGCATGAACTAATTCCCGCAGGGCGATCGCTTTGCGGCATTGGTTTTTGGACCCTGCATAGTTTGGCATGCGAAAGCAAATGCATATTTGCATGAGCATTGCCTCATGAATAGCCAATTAGGCCGGATTTGCAAAGCCAGACTTGCTAGGGTTAAACTTGGTGTTTGGCACGCATACATTTTCTCATGGAAAGCCTACTTCTTCTTCTTGCTTCAAGGTTGAGGCACGTACTCTATTAGATAGATAGATGCGGCGTATGCTACGACGCGGGTTGGCTAGTTGTTTATAAGAGAATGAAGATGGTAAACCCTTTATTCCTCTCACCTCAGGTTCCTTTTATGTTTCCTGCGGCACAATATTACCTAAAGCTGAAGTTTCAGGCCACCGGCTACTAAAGATGAAGTGAGATAGAACAAGTCCGGTTTCCTCCCACATCCCAAAAACATACTGATAAGTGAATTGGCTTCCACCTAAAATATCCCTAGATATAGGCTCATACACACGCTTGAGTAAAGTTGGCTGAGGCGGCCGATAACAACCCCCTTGGCCGGTAATCATGCATTTGTATGCCAGCCTCCGACCACCGAGTGATCCGCCCAGCAGATCTACTCACCCAACGGATGACCAACTTCTTTGAAAATGCTGCTCTCCCTGCCCGCCGCGTGAGGTCATCCACGCGCCACTCCGCCATCCCTGCACATAGCAAATGTACACATTGTGAGCTACACAGCTGACATGAGTCTGTACTGGCCAGCCCAGCGATGTCGCCCAAGCAGATTGGGTGACATACATCATATGTGTGCACGCACCTTATGATGGACAAGTACTATGGTAGGGATTGGTTTGTGAGCCCCCTTAAGGGACAGTTAAAGTGGATCCGAGATGAACTCTTACTCAATGCATAATTGTGTTCCTTTCCTATTGTTTATAGGGCATTCCTCAAGCCAAATACTTTTTTGTTTTTTGTTTTAATACTCTAATTCCCTTTAAACTAAAGAAGCCACGCCCACAGGTTTTCAGAGAGCCAAGGCACTTTCAGACAGTAGCAAGGGCTCATGGGAGCTCAGTCTGGGCAGGAGGAGGGGGAGGTATTACTAGCCATGTTGTTTGTAAACATTAAACAGAAACAGGCTTATCTGCATCTTGAGCACTCAGCCTGTGAAAAAAACCTAATCTCCCCTCCTCCCCTGAAATCTCTGGCTAGTAATACATCCCCCTCCTCCTGCCCAGACTGAGCTCCCATGAGCGCTTTCTACTGTCTGAAAATGCCTTGGCTCTCTGAAAACCTGTGGGCGTGGCTTGTTTAGTTTATAGGGAATTAAGAGTATTAAAACAAAAACAAAAAAGTATTTGACTTGAGGAATGCCTTATAAACAATAGGAAAGGAACACAATTATGCAATAAGTAAAAGTTCATCTCAGATCCACTTTAAACTCTCTAAATGCATACAGGGTGCATTTCTCTATGGTTTTCCTTACATCCTGTGTAATGCTGGGAATACACGGCTTGATTCTGAGCCATTTAGATGGCTCGATAGATCATTTCCGATCTCCCGCCCGATCGTTTCGCTGCTCGATTCCACATTGAACACAATGGAAAAAGATAAGAAAAACGAGCGGAAGATAAGATAATCGCCCCCGGAATCGATCGAGCGGTAGAATCGAGCCGTGTATGCCCAGCATTAGAGTTCAGTACCACTTTAATCAATGGGCTTGTTCACATTCAAATCATGGGGGTGGCAAGCTAGTCTAGTTTAGGTGACCCAGCAGGACCTCACCTAAAAAAAACAAAAACCTATCACTCACTGCATGCCATTCCCATAGCCAGTCAGCTGACTGTGGACGACATGCGCAATACACACAAGAAATAATCAGCAGAAGAGGAAGTGTGAACTAATGCTACGTACACACATGCGACAACGATCGTTCGTTGAGAACGACGAACGAACTTTTAATTGATGAAAGAACGACCTCAGTAAAGTTAGTTTTAAAAGGTGTGTAACGATCTGATCGTTAGAACGAACGTTACATCACGTAAAGCAACTATTGCGTCTGCGCATAAAAATGAGAAGTTTCATGGAGAAATAGCAAAATGCGCATGTCAAGCCTAGTACGAACGACCGTTTCCAACGATGTACTACTTTTGCAAACGATCGTCGTTGGTAAAAATCCGCCGAGACAGAACTTTCTTTTGTAGCGATTTGGCTCGTTCGTCGTTTGCCTTAATAGTCAGTGGTTCGTTTTTTAAAACGATCGTCGTTGTTAAAGATCGGGGAACGATCGTTACAAACGACTATAGTCGCATGTGTGTACGCACCTTAAGGATGGTCAATAAGATGCAAAACATTCCTCCAAGTTGAAGCGGGGTAATGCAAATTTATGCAGCTTGAAAATGGATCAATAGAATCCCTATTTACAGAATTTGCACCAACTCAAAATTATTTCGATCTCATCAACTATCTCTATTAATGAGTGATACCCGTTAGCTTAAATGATTTATAAACTGGCAGTTGTTAGTTTCAGGTTTCCTATGAAACCCCTGCAAAAATCTGGTTCCACCTATCGCAATTCAGCTTTCCATAAAGCAAGAAACCTCCTGTAAGTGTTAGCACTCTTACTTTTCAGCACTACAGTCCTAAGTTCAAATTTCAGCCAGTTCATATGTTTATATGGAGTTTATATGTTGTGTTTTCTTCAGCCACTCCAGCATCAAAAATACACACTGATGAATTAAATGTACCCCCAAAAACTGTCTAGCCGCGTGCACCCTGGTCACGCTCCGCACATGTGCAGTATGTGGCAATTGCTGTTGTGCATGCGCAGAATGCTTCAGGCAACGGGAGCGCAACCAGGGTGCACGCGGCTCGAGGCGTGCATGCGCAGTAGCCACCAAAAGTCCAGCTTTGTGGGGGTCGCCGCTCCTGGCTGAAGGGCATCACGAGGATGTCAAGGGCACAGTACGAGTCCTGGGGGCTGGATGAAACCCCGGGTAAGTTAAAATGCTTTTTTAACTTTTTAAAATTTCACTTAAAGAGAATCTGTATTGTTAAAATCGCACAAAAGTAAACATACCAGTGCGTTAGGGGACATCTATTACCCTCTGTCACAATTTCGCCGCTCCTCGCCGCATTAAAAGTGGTTAAAAACAGTTTTTAAAAGTTTGTTTATAAACAAACAAAATGGCCACCAAAACAGGAAGTAGGTTGATGTACAGTATGTCCACACATAGAAAATACATCCATACACAAGCAGGCTGTATACAGCCTTCCTTTTGAATCTCAAGAGATCATTTGTGTGTTTCTTTCCCCCTGCAGCTATCTTCCACTGAAGTGTCAGGCTGTTTCTTACTGCAGAGTGCAGACAGCTCTGCCCATATGTAATTCATCAGTATGTGAAAGCACAGCCAGCTCAGAGGAGGATTTATCCAGCTTGTAAAAGATAAGAGAGAAGCTGCCCTGATCTAAATAATACACAGGCAGTGTGCAGAGAGGGGCCTGGAGGGGGGAGATGCATCACAGAACCACAACACTGAAGAACTTGGCAGCCTTCCAGACACAGGCTGACAAGTCTGACAAGAGAGAGATAAGTTGATTTATTACAGAGATGGTGATAGTAGAACGTGCTGCAGTTAGCCAGAACACATTAGAATAGCTTTTGGAACTTGTAGGATGATAAAAAACAGGATGCAATTTTTGTTACGGAGTCTCTTTAAAGCGGTTTAACACCCAGCATTACAACTTTGCTTTAAAAGATTGCTTACAGCTTAGAAATTATTATGCCAGATTTTTGTTTTAAGCAGAAATTCACTGAATGGGTTAAACATGACATTTTAGTGTTGGATTTAACTAGGAATCCGCATCCGTTCTTATCTTTAGTTACAAATGTATCTTTGTTTGGAATGCAATTAGACCTCTGAAAAGCCTGCCGGGGAAGCTCTCTTTGTTCTCTCAGAGCAGTGTTTGTTTATTACTTTGTAAATAGATACATTTGTAACTAAACCTTAGCACAGAGAAGGATTTCTAGCTAAATGCAGCACTAAAATGTCATGTTTAATCCATTCAGTGAATTTCTGCAAAAAAAAAAAAATCTGGCATAATAGTTTCTAAGCTGTAAGCAATCTTTTAAAGCAAAGTTGAAATGCTGGGTGTTAGACCACTTTAAGTTTCCCCTTTAGGCTACTTTCCCACTAAGACGTTGCGTTAGGTGCTACGTTAAGGTCGCATAACGTGCACCTAACGCAACGCATAATGGGGTTGTAGCTGGACGTTACATTGAGCCGCGTTGAGCGGCTCTTCACACGTCCTGTGATGCGTAATCACGTGGTCCCGTCGGCCAATCGCCGCACAGAGCGGCGCTCCAGGAAGTAAACACTGCACGTCACACCGTGCAGTGAATATTAATTAGCCATGTGCCTGTCCGCGGAGGGGGGAGTCCTCCTCCTCCAATACTACTGAGCATGTGCAAACAGTCTAACGCGGCTTAGCCACGTAGAACGCACAGCATGCAGCACTTTAAAATAACGTGAAGCGTTACAATGTAACGCAACGTGGGCACTGTGAACAGCCCATTGATTTTTCATTGCTGTGCGGTGGGGTGCGTTACAGACTGTGCTAACGTGCGCCTGTAACGTCCCACTGTGAAAGCAGCCTTAAAGTGACACTAAAGTGAAAAAAACCTTAAGATTTAATGAATTCTATGTGTAATACGGATAATTAATAGAACATTAGTAGCAAAGAAAATAATCTAATTTTTATTTTCCGTTTGATATCTTTTTTTTTTTTTTTTTACAACATTGCATCATTCTCTAATTTGTGCAGTTTACACATTACACTCAGCATTTTAAATGATTTCACAGACCCTTACAACTTTCTAATGATCCTTTCAACTTTCCTCTGCATTAAAACCTTAAAGCAACAAGAAACAATGAGAGTGCTGTCCACCACTTTTAAAAAGCAGCAGAGCTCAGTGAAGCTCTTTAGCATAGATAACAACTGAAGTTTCTTAAAGAGAATCTGTATTGTTAAAATCGCACAAAAGTAAACATACCAGTGTGTTAGGGGACATCTCCTATTACCCTCTGTCACAATTTCGCTGCTCCCCGCCGCATTAAAAGTGGTTAAAAATGGTTTTAAAAAGTTTGTTTATAAACAAACAAAATGGCCACCAAAACAGGAAGTAGGTTGATGTACAGTATGTCCACACATAGAAAATACATCCATACACAAGCAGGCTGTATACAGCTTTCCTTTTGAATCTCAAGAGATCATTTGTGTGTTTCTTTCCCCCTGCAGCTTTCATCCACTGAAGTGACAGGCTGTTTCTTCCTGCAGAGTGCAGACAGCTCTGCCCGTATGCAATTCTTCAGTATGTGAAAGCCCAGCCAGCTCAGAGGAGGATTTATCCAGCTTGTAAAAGATAATAGAGCAGAGAGAAGCTGCCCTAATCTAAATAACACACAGGCAGTGTGCAGAGAGGGGCCTGGAGGGGGGAGATGCATCACAGAACCACAACACTGAAGAACTTGGCAGCCTTCCAGACACAGGCTGACAAGTCTGACAGGAGAGAGATAAGTTGATTTATTACAGAGATGGTGATAGTAGAAAGTGCTGCAGTAAGCCAGAGCACATTAGAATAGATTTTGGAACTTGTAGGATGGAAGAAATCCGGATGAAATTTTTGTTACGGAGTCCCTTTAAAGAAAACCTGAACTGAAAATTAAAAGTCAAAATAAACATACACAAGTCATACTTACCTCCCGTGTAGTCTACTCATCAATCTCTTTCTCCTCTCCTGTATCCTGTTTGTCCACTGTGATTGACGGAATTCTCCGTTCTCCATTTTGAAAATGGCCATTACCCCATAACGGCTTTCTGGTCAGCACACTGTTAAACTGTACCATCGTCCACTTGAGCCATAGGGAAACATGGACATTACCGGGCACATCAGTTGTCCACTCAGCTATAACTGACAGTAACTGATATATAACTGACAGCAACTGATATATTTCAGTTCTGACAAAATGTTGTCAGATCTGGAAGGGATCATTGTCAGAAGCAAATGGTGAGCTTCTGAGAGGAACTGATGGCAAGGTAACTATTTAATGTTCATTTGAAGTTACCTCATGTGTTTATTTTAAATAATTTTACTCAGTACAGGTTCCCTTTAAAGAGAACCCGAGGTGGCATTGTATTACGTTAGTGGGGCACAGAGGCTGGTTGGGCACAGTAACACCAGCCTCTGTTTCCCCATCGTGTGCCTCAAAGACCCCCCTGCTCGCCGCTATACCCCCGCAGTGCTGGCGACACGCAGCGTGTCGCCAGCACAATGTTTACCCAAGCGCTGTCTGTCAGCGCCGCTCCGCCGCATCGCCGCTACCCGCCCTTGTCCCTTCCCTCCCGCTGATTGGAGGGAAGGGACGAGGGCGGGTAGCGGCGATGCGGAGGAGCGGCGCTGACAGACAGCGCTAGGGTAAACATTGTGCTGGCGACGCGCTGCGTGTCGCCAGCACTGCGGGGAGTATAGCGGCAAGCAGGGGGGTCTTTGAGGCACACGATGGGGCAACAGAGGCTGGTGTTACTGTGCCCAACCAGCCTCTGTGCCCCACTAACGTAATACAATGCCACCTCGGGTTCTCTTTAAAGAGGGCCCGAGGTGGGCTCAAAAAAGGAAAAAAAATAAATAAAAAGTAGGCTAACTGATCCGCAGGGCTGCAAAAAAACGCAGCGCCCGTAGGCCGCAATAGCCCACTTTCACTTGCGTGACCCCTGTGTTGTCTCCCATAGCATGCAGGGAGGCGGGGAAGTGGCGGGAGGCGTGGCCAGGGGGAGAGAGATGCCCAATGGCAGCTCAGGAAACCCTGTAGTAACACCCCTGGCGGGCATTTTAAACAGGGAATTCCTCTCCCCTGCTTACCTCCGAGTTAGCAACAAATTTTTGTGGGCTATAGCGCGGCGGTGGGGGGGGGGGGGGGCAGAGAGCAGCAGTTGGGGGACACAAAGCCATGTCATTAGGCAGAGAACATGGCTCTGTGTCCCATATGCCCCCTTGAAGATCCACCTCAGGTTCTCTAACTCTTCCTGTACTGGAAACCATATCAGACTCATATCTGTGCTGCTAATGTCTTATTTCTTAGCTGCACTACACATACAATTCATTATATCATAAGTTTATTTTCACTTCAGATTCTCTTTAAAGCTCTTCCTTTTATTAAGAGAAAATGGCCTGGTCACTAGGGTGGGTTTAACATCACGGTCCTCAATATGTTAAAGGGCAACTGTAGCGAGAGGAATATGAAGGCTGCCATATTTATTTCCTTTTAAACAATACCAGTTACCTGGCAGTCCTGCTGATCTATTTGGCTGCAGTAGTGTCTGAATAACACCAGAATCCAGCATGCAGCTAATCTTGTGGGATCTGAGAATAATGCCAGAAACACCTGATCTGCTGCATGCTTGTTCAGGGTTTATGACTAAAAGTAATGCTGGTATTACACCATACAATTTTCTGTTAGATTCTTCTGTTAGATTTTTCTGTTAAGCTACATACACACGTCGGATTTTCGCAAACGACGGGTCGTTTGGATGTCAAATTGGGCGTGTGTACAGTCTGTCGTTCAGCTGATAAGACTGGACTTGAGCGATCTTCAAAGCGGATCGCTCAAGTCCAGACTTATCAGCTGAACGACAGACTGTACAAACACCCGATTTGACATCCAAACGACCCGTCATTTGCGAAAATCCGACGTGTGAGCGAGCCTTTACATTTTCTGTTAGAATGCATAATTAGATTATTTTCTGTAGAGAATGGTTATTATCTCTGGTGCATTGTCTTCTGTTTATCTCCTGCTGAGCTGCACAATGCCTAATTGCTTAGCAGATAGATGGTAAGATAGATACATTTCCAACATGTTGAACTTTATCTATTTGGCAGGTAAATCTAACAGAAAATTGTATGGTGTATTCCCAGCATTATAGAGGCAATGGATCAGCAAGATAGCCAGGCAACTAGTATTGTTTAAAAAGAAATAAATATGGCAGCCTACATACTGTATACTTTTCACTGCAGTTGTCTTTTAGGAGACTTTATGAAGCCTTATGCTGGGCATACACGGTGCGTTTATGCGCCAGAATTGAGCCGCTGGCTCGAAGCCGGCGCGTCTCCGCTCGTCCGAGTGGATCGATTCCCTCTCATCCCCGTGGGCAGTTCTTTATCAGCCGCTCGTTTCTTCCACTGTCCGCCCGTGGGGATCGAGCGTGGTATCGATCCGCCGCCGTGATCGGACAGGTTGAATATTATCAATCGAGCCATCAGCGGCTCGATTGATAATAACTATCGCACCGTGTATGCCTAGCATAAAAGACATATAACCAATCCTCATCCATTGTTTTAGATTGTGTAGTGGGTGCAGAAATTTCATAACACAAGCAATTAGTAGACCTCCCACCCTACCAGATCTGCCAGTCCATGACTAGATCACAGGTGTTGAATGTAAATAACTTCCTCTCTGTAATCACCCCCTCTCGTCACGTTGGTCAATGACTGAGAAACCTGATCCCTATCCTAACAAATAACAATCCTCTCCAGAGATAGCAGTGCTCAGCAGCAGTACATCATCAATGCCCGAGCAGATGCAATCATGTCTGCCCTGCCCCTTCAGCAGTGCTCCGCTACTCATGACTGAGCACTTCCCTGACAGACCCCTCCATAGTGATGCAGGCCTGCAGTGCCACGATCAGCTCCATGGAAGGCTGTGGGCTATTAGTGGCACCTCAGCAGTGCGGGGGGCTCACTGTCCGATGCAGCACGGTGTTACCTGGCAGGCTGGGGCCCCCGTACCTCCGTGCGTGGCCACAGGGGGTCCCCAGCACCTAGGAATGCCTGGGAGAGTGGTGTCCCCGGTATACAGGGGGTCCCGTGGGTGTGGGGGGCACAGGGGCTCATCCCCAGCGTCTCTTACCGTGAAGGGGATATCATTGACGCTGCCCACCGAGTAGCAGTTGTCGCCGGGGTTAACGGCTCCGGTCAGCACCTGGTGGAGATGCATGGTCGGGACTGGACAGGGTGATGATGGCTGCTGTGATCAGTGATGGACTCCGGGCTCTCCCCCCATGTAACGCGGCGAGGGCCTCTCCTCCGTCCCAGCACAGGCCTCTCACTATGGCATGCTAGTGACTCAGGTGTCCGGCTTCTCCATGACCCGCTACCAGCGTCCTATCACCTGGCGGCGGCCGTGCTACGGGGAAAACAGGGGATTCCGGAGGACAGTAGGGAGGACGCACAAGCTGCGGGCGCGTTCACGTGTGGTTGTCACGGACGCGCGCTCTCCGCCCCAGCACAGCGGCAGCAACGCTATCACCTTCTGTCTCCTCTGTACGGCATCCCCACACCACCCGCCCACACACACTGCATCACTGGGAGCGCTGTGCGGTCTGTGCATGGCAGCATCACATGTGAGCAGGCGTGCTGTCCATTTGTGCTATGCGGGGTAGGTAGTGTGAACTAGTAGCAGCTTCAAATGCCATAATCTAGCATTAATTCCTGTTAGTGGTGCCTCACCCTCTTCCATCCTTGGAAAATGCCTAATGTGCCTAGGTATGAACACATGTCGTCCATCAAAGTGCATGAGCGACAAACTGTACGACTTGTATTTTCTGTGCACCAACCAACTGAATGACCAGCGCATTGGTATATCCTATACTTGTGTGCAAGCGAAACAAGGGACTGTACGACATGGCAGCTCTCAAAAGTACTTACACTTGTGGCCAATTGCACGATATCGGCCCAACAGTGGTCCAACAAACAAATATCTGATGACACCGGGCAGTTTGCTTGAGCGTATGTATGTGCCTTAAAACTTCCTTAGTTGGTATTGCATAAACATCTTCTGGGTGTTTCATAACCTTATCCAGCCAGCTTGTGCCTGTCCCCAACCAACCCTGTGAGATACTGAACGTTAATCTACACTCTAAAGGTGCATACACACCTGATGGATGTTGCCCGTCAGCAGTCGGGACCGATCCCCTCCGGCGACATAGCTGGGCCATGCTGCTCAGGCCGGGCGGGTCACTTGCGGATCTGGGGGTCACGAACCTTTGTACACATGCCTGATTGTCAGCTGAGGCGGTCATTATCGACCGCCTCAGCCGACAATAGTCAGGCGTGTGTACAAGCCTTAACCTTCCTGGTGGTAACGTTCGGGGTAAGCCGCGCAGGAGGTTTTCTCCGGCCCTGCTCGGCCGATTTGCTTTTTTTTTTTTTTTGCTGGACGCAGCTAGCACTTTACTAGCTGCGCCAGCACACTGATCGCCACCGCCCTGCGCCCGATCGCCGCTATGCGGCGCGCGCCCCCCCCCCCAGACCCCATGCTCTGCCTGGCCAATCAGTGCCAGGCAGCGCCGAGGGGTGGATCGGGACTCCCAATGACGGTGACGTCATCCCGCCCCGTCGCCATGGCGACGGGGGAAGCCCTCCAGGAAATCCCGTTCTTCGCACGGGATTTCCTAATCGGAGATCGCCGAAGGCGATCGAAGCGGGCGGGAGGATGCCGCTGAGCAGCGGCTATCGTGTAGCGAGCCCTGGGCTCGCTACATGATTTAAAAAAAAAAAAAACTGCTGCGCTGCCTCCTGGCGGAATTTTTCATACCGCCAGGAGGGTTAAAGGACAACTGAAGGGAGATGTATATGGAGGCTGCCATGTGTATTTCCTTTTAAGCAATACCTAGTGGCATGGCAGCCCTGCTGGTCTATTTGGCTACAATAATGTCTGAATAACACCAGAAACAAGCATGCAGATGATTTTGTCAGATCTGACAATGTTAGAAACATCTAATCTGCTTCATGCTTGTTCAGGGTCTATGGCTAGAAGTATTAGAGACAGAGGATGAGCAGGACAACCAGACAACTGGTATTGCTTAAAAGGAACTAAATATGGCAGCCTCCATATCACTCTAACTTCAGTTGTCCTTTAGGGCTGGAACCCACAAGGGCGATTTTGAGAGCATTTTTGGAGCGTTTGAAAACGCTAGCGTTTTGTAAAAACGCTCAGCTACTGTTAATGGATGGGGCAACTTCAACTGGAGCGATTGCGATTCAGAAAATCGCAAGCTCAGGACATGCAGTGTCAGGAATATAGCAGCTAGTTATGAGGTTAAGGGTAAGACAGGGACATATTTTGTCATTTCTCTGTCTGCTATATATTTTGTCAGAGGTGTAGGTATGTCAGCCAGTCTGGCTTTTGGAAGGTGTCACCTGGATAATGTCTGTATGTAGATTAAAACAGTCTTTCAGGGCAGAGATCAAGGGAACTGCCATTGTCTTCATTAAATAGACCAGTCACCTTCAATAGGCAAGGAAGGGGCTCATTAGGCCACTAGCAGTCACCTTTGATCTGCTGTCCCAGGTGGGATTGTCTGTGTCTGTTTACAGGCAAACTGCTACCTGTAACCAAAATGCAATCTTTTGATGTATAGATTTTTACCTGGGGAAATTGGATGTTAAGGAAGTCTTTTGTTGTGTGTCTGCTATAATACACTTCCCCCCCCCCCCCCCCCCCCCAAACAGGCTTGCAGCCTCAAGGCAAATATTCCATTATAAAAAGCCGGGGACAGATACCTAAAATCGGTCCTCTTCTGACGGTAGCTACAGCTGGACTCCCGGCCCAAGCTAAGGGGCTCCTGGTCAAGCCAGAGCTGTGTCCGTCCACAAAAGTCCAAGGTCCTTCTATCTGGATCCCTGTGTTTTGGGAAGCAAATCGCTTTGTGTGTATCTTTGTAGACTCTTAATTTTTTAACTTTTTATTTTGTTTTTGTAATCTTTTGTATATATTCTGTTCTGCATTGTTCCACTTTTTTCCTGGAATATTAAATTATTATTTAATAAGCTTGACTTATGCTGTACTAAACTAACACTCATAGCCTAGAGGAGACAGCAGTGTAGCTGTGTATAAGTCCATGCCTTATTGTATGCTTGAGCAACACTACCATATGAAATTGTAATTGCATTGTGTATGGGGCACTTCTGCGCTTGACAGCAGAGTGGGAGTGGCTAACAGTATCGTTCGGAACGACTGTTAGTGGTTTTGCTGCACGACAGTGTAACTTGCATTACAAATCAGTGCCTGATTGTGCTGTGTTACTGTACAACTGTACTGTGTGTGTGGGTGCATGGCGTTCTCGTATTCGGCCTAAGCGCAAGCTGACCCAAATACGAAAACGCAGATTGCGTGTTGAGCACTCGACAGCTGAGTGAACGTGTCTAGCAACCGCTAGTGGTGGCAGTAAGAAGCTTTTTAGGGGTCACAGCCTTGTTTGTAGCTTGAATAAGGCTGTCCCCCGCTTGATCTGGTCAAACCTGCAGTCGGGAACTGTATACGCAGGCGTGCCGCGGGCCGGTTCTTGACATGCAGCATTTTGGGAGTGTTAGCGCTTCAATGTAAAGTATATCATTGCTGGCGTACTCGCTCAGCAAAACCTGCACGAAGCAATTTTGCTAGCGTTTTCAAGTTACTGCACACTGTAACAAAATTAAAATTAATTGAAAGGACCAATCAGACTTTAAAACGCTAATCGCTACACAACCGCTGGCAAATTGATACACTCTCTCCCTAAAACGCTCATTAAACCGCTTACAAACTGCTCATACAAAATGCTGGCGCTTGCGATTAGTGATTGCGTTTTGCAGTGGGTTCCAGGCCTGAAAGTGTACCTGAGTTGAAGAAAAAAAAAATGTACATACCTGGGGCTTCCTCCAGCCCCCTTCACACTCATCGGCCCTTTGCCATCCTCCACTAGGCAGCCTGATAAATTGGCCAGTTGGTGCAGGCCGGCCTAGCGCGTTCCCTTCGCGATTCAGTTGGCAGCAACGTTCTAGCAGCAGGAGCACAATGTTGCATGCGTGTGGACAAGCTGCACATGTGCAGTTACCCCGACCAGCTAAATTACCGGCTGCCTAGCAGAGAATCCAGGCAGCCTGGAAGGACGACGAGGGACCAATGAGACTGGAGGAAGCCCCAGATATGTACATTTGTTTTTTTATTTTTCATCTCAGGTTGACTTTAACTCGTGGTGCAGGCCATTCTGATAGGTGACTAGACTAGTATCACTGGTAATTTAACTGGCATGACAGTCTGACTGAAATTCCATCTTGCAAGTTAGTAAATGTAATTTAGTTTCAGTTTGAGCTGCCTTGTTTCATTATGATATTCCGGCCTCACTGGAAGCCTGTTTTGATGGATCATCTGTTTGTTAAAGAGGAACTTTAACCCCCCCTGGTGTTACAATAAAATCGCCAGAGGGGGGAGGCACAGCACTTTTTTTAAATTTTTTTTTTCTTTTTTTAATTCATGTAGCTAGCCTAGCTGTGCAGCGGCATCCCCCCACCCCTTCCGATCGCCTCCAGCGATCAGAGCAAACAGGAAATCCTGTTCAGAACGTGGCGAATCGGCGACGATCGGGTAGTACTCGCAGCTAGCAAAGTGCTAGCTGCGTGTAACAAAAAAAAAATTATGCAAATCGGCACACCAGGGCCTTGAAAAATCCTCCACGGAGGCTTAGCGCGAACTCGGTTTGGGATTACCGTCAAGGAGGTTAAAGGGAACCTAAACTGAGAAAGAGATGGATTTTTTTCCTTTTAACCCTCCTGGCGGTATGAAACATTCCGCCAGGAGGCAGCACAGGCAGTTTTTTTTTTTTTTTTTAAAACATGTAGCGAGCCCCAGGGCTCGCTACATGATAGCCACTGCTCAGCGGGCATCCCCCCGCCCGCTTCGTATTGCCTTCGGCGATCTCTGATCAGGAAATCCCGTTCAAAGAACGGGATTTCCTGGAGGGCTTCCCCCGTCGCCATGGCGACGGGACGTGATGACGTCACCGACGTCAGTGACGTCATTGGGAAGTCCCGATCCACCCCTCGGCGCTGCCTGGCACTGATTGGCCAGGCAGCGCACGGGGGTCTGGGGGGGGGGCCGCACGCCGCAATGGATAGCGGCGATCGGGCACGGGGCGGCGGGGCGATCAGTGTGCTGGCGCAGCTAGCAAAGTGCTAGCTGCGTCCAGCAAAAAAAAAATTATGTAAATCGGCCCAGCAGGGCCTGAGCGGCACCCTCCGGCGGCTTACCCCATGTCACACACGGGTTTACCGCTAAGGAGGTTAAAATAATACCAGTTGCCTGACTCTCCTGCTGATCCTGTGTCTAATACTTTTAGCCACAGCCCCTCAACAAACATGCAGATCAGGTGCTTCTGACTGAAGTCAGACTGGATTAGCTGCATGCTTGTTTCAGGTGTGTGATTCAGCCAATACTGCAGCCAAATAGATCAGCAGGACTGACAAGCAACTGGTATTGTTTAAAAATAAACATCCATATTCCTCTCAGTTAAGGTTGCCTTTAACCAAGGATTGAATTAAATCCAATAGTAGCTCATACCTGCTTTCCCAATCATGGGGGGGGGGGGGGGGGGGGGAAGGGTGACTGTATGGCTTATATTTTGATGAAACCCTTTCCATAGAGTGATGTCATGACTGCAGTCCTGACAGTTTTGCTGTCTGTAATCCTCATTGCACTGTGGAAATAACAATGCCAAGCAAGCACGATCTTTCTCTGTGCACAGATCTCTCTGTAACAAACATTCTGTACAGATCACCTGGCAGAACTAAATATGTCATCTCCAGTGATATATTTTAGAATGTAAATCAGAGAGGAAACAAAATACAATGGGCAAACCCTGATTAAATAATTTTATGCGTGAATATTGTTAAAAAATAAGCAGTTTTATTCATTGTTATTTTTGCTAAAGTTCTTCTTTAGGTGAGTTGATGCCGGATTATGCAAAATGTATTTGCATATACAATTTGAATCATCTCTGCATTATTTGCATCTTGTTGACCACGTAGAAAAAGTACATTGCCTAAAATGTATCCAATAAAATTGACTGACAATATACGGACCAGGGTACATCCAGGATAAAGGTATTACATTAGTCATTGTGCGGATGAACTTTTTTTTTTCTTTTTAGGCCCTGAACCCACTAGGAGCGCTTTTCTGCATGCTTTGTGATTTGAAAAGTTCTTGCTAATGTAATACTATGGGTTGTGATCCCACTTGAGCGATGTGATTATAAAAATCCCCCATAGCATTGCATAGCAAGAGCTTTTTCAAATCACAAGCGCTTAGAAAAGGCTTCTAGTGTGTTTGAGCCCTTACTGGAAATTCAAAGCAGCAAAAATATCAGCTGCAAGGGTGGTTGAAATTTTGTTTTTGCCAATCTCGCTGTCATACTAATTTTCAGATCTATCAGCAGTTCGGTGTAGTAGGCTGTAGGGGATAAACACTATCGCTTTGCAGAGCTGGGTCCCCAGTTCGTATCCCTGCCAGGGCACTTTCTGCAAGGAGTTTATATTGCTCTTGCCATGTCTGTGTGGAGTTCATCTGGACCTTCCGGCTTCCTCCCATATCCCAAAAACATACAGATAAGCTAATTGGCTTTTCCCTAAAATTCTCCCAAGGCTATGATGATTCCAGCAAGTGTCCCGTAGTAGCCAGGGCCGGCCCTAGACTTTTGCCGCCTAGGCAAATTTTAAAAAAATGTATTGCTGCCGCCCGCCCCACCCCCCCCCCCCCCCCCTCTTCCTCGCTCGACCCCAGCGTGCGCTCACACTGACGTCCCTTCCTGCAGCGCCGTCCATTTACAATACAGTGGGCGGCGTGCAGGAAGTGACGTCAGTGGAGCGCACGCTGGATCGAGCGAGGAAGAGGTGAGTCCTCACCGCCCACTGCCTCTTACGAGTTGCGCTAGTTCGGATGTATTTAAGGCTGGAGGGGAGCGGAGGACGGGGGACCCAGGCGAGGGAGGGGGGGGGGGTCCCGACCCCCCTCCCCGCCGCTAGGCCAATACCCCCCGTCCTGCCCGCTACCCCTCCAGCTGGGCGGCCGGCTCCCCGCACCCTCCGATGGGCGGATGCCGCCCCTAGAAAATTTGCCGCCTGAGGCCAAAAGTTTCACCCCGGCCTCATGAGCGGGCCGGCCGCTGGTAGAGTAGCCACACCTCCTCATTGTTCTCTTCCAGCCAGCTCCCTCCCACACTAAAAACAGCCTATGATAGGCTGCGGTGGCATTTCTAGCAACAAGCGCCAGCTGGAAGGCCATGATTGATCCACCTCCAGGACTCATTAGTAGAACTACTTATATGGTGGCTGTTGGCGTCTGAGACATGCCACACCATCCAGGGAGCCTTCCCAGCGCTGCCCTTCTTGTTTTGGGGGAAACGCTTGAAAATGGTAAGATAACTTTCACATTAAACCTTACATAAAGAGATTAAGAAACCCTTGGATATCTTTTATGGGACAATGGATCCTTGAGATATATTGATGTACATAGTCCAATGTGGCTGTATCTATTATGTACAGTTTATCAACCCATTTTAATTACCCATATTACAGTCTGGCATTAAGACTCGCTCAGGCCTAGCAGGTTCATGTATTTTTATAATTTGAATTGGGGGGGGGGGGGGGGGGGGGGGGGGGGAGTGGCTAAGTAATAGGTTAAGATAGCAGTTAGGCAGGGCAAGGCTTGGAACACACAAGCAGCGCATTCTAAGCACCAGAGATTCGTAAAGCTCTTACTAATGCAATGCTATGGGGGTTTTATCGTTTTTTCTTCTTTTAAATCGCATCCCTCAAGTGGGATCACATATATAGCATTACATTAGCAAGAGCTTTTTAAATCACCAGCGCTCAAAAGTTTTAGAAAAGCGCTGTAGTGGATTCCAGGCCTAAGGGCTGTTTCACACTGGCTGTTATGCATTTTAATTGACCAGGAAAGTAGACTGAAATCATATGGGCCAAAGACTACAATGCCTTGGCCAAAGACTACAATGCCTTTCTTATCCTTTCACATTGATCTGTTCCATTTTTGTCCATTGTGAAAAACTCCTGTTGCATGATTGTTATGACAATCCATTGCATTGCGTTGGATTTGATGAATGACATGCTTCGGACTGGCAACAGGCGCTGCAATAGACTCTGCAACGGAGATATGAGCTTTGTGTTACAATGCAATGTAGTGTTCGTGTCTTGTGTGAATTCATAAGTCTGGTAAAATTAAAGAGAAGTGGATGTACATGAAGTTGTAGTGCTTAAAGAGACACTGAAGCGAGAATAAATCTCGCTTCAGCTCTCATATATAGCAGGGGCATGTGTGCCCCTGCTAAAACGCCGCTATCCCCGCGGCTGCACGAGGGCCCCCTGACACCCCAACCACTCCCCGCAAACCTTAGTCGTCTTCTTGGTCGCAGATTCTGCTTCCTGGAGGCAAGGGCTAACGGCTGCAGCCCTGCCTCCCAGTGCGTCTATCAGACGCGCATCGCCGCCTCTCCCCCGCCCCTCTCAGTGAAGGGAAGACTGAGAGGGGCGGGGGAGAGGCGGAGATACGCGCTGACAGACGCGCGTGGGGCAGGGGCGCGGCGGTTAGCCCTGCCCCAATGCGGAAGCGCTCCCCCGCTGCACGGAGGGGATTTGGGGGGGACAGGGACCCCCGTTTAAGCCGCGGGGATAGCTGCGTTTTAGCAGGGGCACACGTGCCCCTGCTATATATGAGGTCTGAAGCGAGATCTATTCTCGCTTCAGACTCTCTTTAAAGTGTACCTAAACTGATGTAGAAAAAAAGCGTTTGACTTAGTTGGGGTTTCTACAGTCACCATGTGCTGTGCCCGCGCCGGTACTCAGTGATCCTACGGTCCCCCGCCACAGTTCAGTTTTGACTGAGTCAGTCGATGGCCACTGCGGCTGCGCGGCCCTGGCCCTGCACGTCCTCGTTCACACTCCCCTCACCATGAGCTTCTTCCGCAGGCACAGTTAGACACAATCTCTAATGCACCTGCGAAATACGCTCCTGGTGACGGGAGCACGAACGAGGATACCCGCGGCCAGAGCCGTGCAGGTGCATTGGCCATAGACTGGCAGAATTGAAACTGTGCCAAAGGGCAGCACGGTCTCGCCTTGCAGCGCTGGGTCCCCAGTTTGAATCACAGCCAGGGCAGTTTCCTCACACATATATACACATATAAGTATGGTAGAGATTAGATTATGAGTACCTTTGAGGGACAGTTAAGTGACAAGACAATATAATCTGTACAGCGCTGTGGAAGATGTTGGCACTATATAAATACTGAATAATAACAATGGTCATGTGCACTGTTAGCTGGGCACCATGGGGGGTGTAATGGAGTAGAGTAGGAAGTAACATGAGATACTAGATACTATTGTGGAATCTCATTATAGTAAACCTTTAGCTATAGTGAACTCAGTTCTCAGGTCCAAACCATGCACCTGCATAAATAAACAATATATGACCAATTCTGCTATAGTAAACTTCTGATACAATAAACTACTTGGCCAGGCCCCTTAGAGTTTTCTATAAAGTGATGTTTCTTTAATACTATAATGGTGAATGTACTAATGGGAGCACTATAATGAAGGCGCATTAACAGTGGGTACTGTAATGAGGGAAACACTATGAGCAGAACAGTGCAGGGAGGTAGTAAGGAGCACATTAAAGAGACTCTGAAGCGAGTCTAAATTCACTTTTTTAACTTATAGCCATGTTAAGCACTATAAGCCCTGCTAAACCGCCACTATCCCGCAGCAAAATGAGGGGTTAATACCCCCCTCCAAATCCCCTCTGCAAAATCCACGACTTTCTTGGTCATGGATTTTGCTGCTCATGGAAGCAGAGCTTTCAGCTGCAGCTCTGCCTCCATGCACGTCAATCGCCACACGGATCTCTGCCTCTCCCCCGCCCCTCTCTGTGAAAGAAGATTGAGAAAGGCGGGGATTGACGCGCCAAGAGGCAGAGCTACATTCATAACCTCTGCCTCTATGAGGAAGCGCTCCCCGGACATAGCAGAGGGGATTTAGGGGTTATAAACCCCTCGTTTTGCCGCGGGATAGTGGCGGTTTAGCAGGGCTTATAGTGCTTAACATGGCTACAAGTTAAAAAAGTGAATTTAGACTCGCTTCAGAGTCTCTTTAACAGGAAGCATCAAAATGTGGGGAGTATTAACAGGGGAACCATATAGAATAGAGCATTAACAGAATACTTGGAAGCATTATAATGCTGGGTCACTGTAATCAGGGCAACGGTAAGAGGGGTATTTTTATTTATTTATTGTATTTATAAAGCGCCAACATATTACACAGCGCTGGACATTAGTTTAGGTTACAGACAATATTTAGGGGTGACATACAGCAATATGACAATACAGGAATACAAGAAAGGCCAGATCACACAGCACAGTATGAGTACAAGGTAATGCTTAGTCAGTCACTGGCGGGGAGCATGGAGATTAGGCAAGTTAGGTTCACTCAAATTATCTTGAAGGAAGCACTAGTGGGGGACGCTATAAGTATTGCAGTAGTATAGGATGCATTTTAATGGCGTGATATGTTAGACATATTGAAGACGCTTTTTCTGAGACTACTTACCAGGATGATGGTGACAAACTTCAGAGGTAGGGCACAAAAAATGTGGCACACATTGCATAAGCTTGGACACTGTCGGGAGTTATTGGGATGGTGGGCCTAACTCTAAAGAGAACCTAAACTGAGAACGATATGGATTTTCCTTTTAAAATAATACCAGTTGCCTGCCCTCCTGCTGATCCTGTGTCTCTAATACTTTTAGTCTCAGCCCCTCAACAAGCATGCAGATCATGTGCTCTGACTGAAGTCAGACTGGATTAGCTGCATGCTTTTTTTCAGGTGTGTAAAGGCTCATACACACATCAGACCATAGTCTTTTGAAAATGAAAGATCACAGACCAATCTTACCACCCTTCATGTAGTATGAGAGCCATACCTACACAGTCTTTTCTATGGAGCTGAACTCCACATCAGAAAAAAATCATTGCAAGATGCTGCACACACAGATGCTGTACAGACACAAAAGATCAGTATCTGCAAAAGCTCTGTTCCTGCCAAAAATCCATTCCTGCAAATTGCAATGATAGTCTATGCAGATCATCATACACACATGATTTAACTGACATTCATCTGCAGATCAAGCAATCATCTGCAGATCTGAAAATCCATCCTGGTGGATCTGATCTGCAGATGAATGTCAGTTAAATCATGTGTGTATGATGATCTGCAGATCTCATAGACTATCATTGCAATTTGCAGGAATGGATTTTTGGCAGGAACAGATCTTTTGCAGATACTGATCTGTTGTGTCTGTACAGCATCTGTGTGTGCAGCATCTTGCCAAGATTTTTTTCTGATGTGGAGTTCAGCTCCATAGAAAAGACTGTGTAGAGTATGGCTCTCATACTACATGAAGGGTGGTAAGATTGGTCTGTGATCTTTCATTTTCAAAAGACTATGGTCTGATGTGTGTATGTGGCCTGATTCAAGTACTACTGCAGCCAAAGAGATCAGCAGGACTGCCAGACAACTGGTATTGTTTAAAAGGAAACATCCATATCCCTCTCAGTTTAGGTTTCCTTCAAGAGCCACCAGGAAGCTGTAACATTAGTTGTGTGTGGCTATGTACAGGGGTGCTTCAAAAAAATGACAGAGATGCAAAGGATGCTAACATTAACTTGGTCACTATTTATATTTTAAATATCTGAGAAAGGAAGAATGGGTGTGCAGGCAAAGTCTTTAAAGGGAAGGTCCAGGCAAAAAAAAATGAGTTTCACTTACCTGGGGCTTCTACCAGTCCCATGCAGCCATCCTGTGCCCTCGTAGTCACTCGCTGCTGCTCCAGTCCCCCGCTGGCAGCTATTTTAGTTTTTGCCGACCTCGGAGGTCGGGGACCGCATTGCGTTCATTTTTACGCATTTCCGCTAATGCAGGAACATTAAAGAGGAGCTGTTAGGTATAAGGTCTCAGAGAAAATAAACACATATATCAGTAGCTAAAGATTGGCTGTACTTACATTACATATGCATTTCACTGTCCACGTTTGGATTTCACAGAATTTTTATATAGTATATGCAGAGAATGATGCTCCTGACAGCCCATGGCAGGTTCCATGTTTGTGAAGCCAAATGTGTCGTCATGTCCTGCCTGCTTCTGATCACAGAACAGCTCGTACAGAATAACACAGTGTGCAGTGAATATTAATGAGCCATGTGGCTAGGAACAATAGCGGACTCCTGCAGAGTACTCTTCCCGGAGATTTATCTGTGCTGTGAGTTTAGAAGCTGCTGAAACTTGATCCCGTCTTCTCCTTAGCAGCCGAGGGGAGGGCCCCAGAATGCTTTGCAGTATGGAATGCGGCTTGCGTCCTCCTTAGGAGCTTAGCTTTGGTGATAAGCACACATTAAATGTAAGAGAGATTTTTATCTTTAGTAATGTCTTTTTGGCTTCTGTCTAAACTGTTTAACACAGGAGAATAGAGGTTTAAATTAGCTTCTGCAGCCTGACAGTTACTCTTTAACATACATTTTTAGTGGTGCAACGCGTAAAAATTTACGCATTGCACCACTAATTCGTAAAACTGTATGTGTTAATGTTCCTGCACTAGCGGGAATGCTTAAAAATATACGCAATGCGGCCCCCGACCTCCGAGGTCGGCAAAAACTAAACTATCTGCCAGCGGGGGACTGGAGCAGCAGCGAGTGACTACGAGGGCACAGGATGGCTGCATGGGGCTGGTAGAAGCCCTAGGTAAGTGAAACTTTTTTTTTTTTTTTTTGCCTGGACCTTCCCTTTAAACTGTTCCCTCCCTCCTCCATGGTCGTTATTCTTTCTTTAAACGTACAGGTACATTCACAATACCTCACTTCCTGAGTAACTCTTTTTTTCCCTTACAAACAATACCAGTGCACCAACAATACTGAAGTCATGAATAAATCCTCACTGTAGATTTTCTAATGTAATCTGACATAGCATGGGTCTCTGGAGGTTAAAGCGGATAAACTTTACCACTCAGTGGAATAGTGCCAACAAATAAATCAGTTGAACAATCCTGGTAATTCAAAGATATTAAAACAGTTTATAAAAGAAGTTAGATTTTCCTGTATTCAGTTTGAGTCATATTTTCATGGATGTGATGCTAGAATCCTAGAAGCTGTTTGTTTTGATTACAAGAAATCACTATATTTTATTAGTGCTCAGGTTATATCCAGAAGTTATTGCTAATCCTATACATAATTGTATTAATGTACTGATTGACTTATATTGTTGTAGAGCAAAAGGAAATTTGTGTCCATAGCTATTGCAGAAAATGTTGGTTCCATGTACCTCTGTGCTTTGTCTGTTCCTCTTTTTGTTCCCCCAGTCCCCGTAATAACTTATTGGAAATGTACTTGTGCCGAAAGTTACATTTTCAGACGTTAAAGAAACTCCTACCAAGAATTGAACTTTATTCCAATCAGAAGCTGATACCCCCTTTTACATACGAAATCTATTCCTTTTCACAAACAGACCATCAGGGGGCGCTGTATGACTGATATTGTGGTGAACCCCTTCCACAAGAAGCTCTGAGTACCAAGGTACTTCTGGCAGTTTCCTGTCTGTGAACCTTGTTACATTGTGGGAAATAGCCGTTTACAGCTGTTTCCAACTGCCAAAACAGCAAGCAGCAGCTACATCACTTGCCAGCAGTAAAAATGTCACCATGTAATAAATGTCAGACTATAAATCAGGGATTTAAAATATTTGGGGTACTTATCCCTTAGCCGGGCACATCCGGCAGGTGGCGCTAATTCCATTCATACTTCATTCATTCATACAGGCGGCACTAATTACATTAACACTTCACTTAACAATAGTGTTAATGTAAGCGATTGTGTTTTGTTTGAAGTGGCCGACTCGCTGTGGCCAAATGTATAGTAAAAACACAGTGAGTGAAGGGAATTAAAATGAAGCCGGCGGCAATGTAACAGATGAAGCCGCCGGCGGGGACATGCGTGTCCCCCCAGAGTCGCAAGAAAACAAGCAGGATTCCCTGCCGGGACTAATGACTCTGGGGGGACACGCATGTCGCTGCCGGCTGCCAGTATTGTATAGCAGAGAGAGGGCAAGGGGGGAGGAGAACGAGACACGAAGCCGGCGGCTTCATCTGTTACATTGCCGCCGGCTTCATTTTAATTCCCTTCACTCAGTGTGTTTTTACTATACATTTGGCCGCAGCAAGACGGCCACTTCAAACAAAATACAATCACTTACATTAACACTTTTGTTACGTGAAGTGTTAATGTAATTAGCGCCACCTGTATGAATGAAGTATGAATGGAATTAGCGCCACCTGCCGGATGCGCCCGGCTAATGGATAAGTACCATATTTTACAATGGGCAAACACTGACTAAATCATGTATACATAATTATTGTAAAAATAAAGCACTTTTTTTTATTACATTATTATCACTGGCGTTCCTCTTTAAGATGTTACCTCCTGTTATTCTCCCTTACAGGATAACTATCATGAAAAAAGTAGGCAGTTAAATCTGACAGAGCCGACAGGTTTTGGGCCAGTCCATCTCCTCATGTGTGTTACGCTTGGTGGTATATTCTCCACAGTCAGCACCACATGCATAACCTGACGTGAAGGAGGTACACACGCTAGCACAAGTAACCGGGATATCTCCAGTTTAGTGGAGGAAAGGACTGACTCCAAAAGAAGATGTGGCGCACAGAGCAGGTGTAGATCCGAACAGCCACAAACAATCCTTTCACTGTAGTGGCTCAGCGCAAGGTAGCGCTGAGTGCATAAACCAGAACTCAGAAGATCAGGACAGGTAACAGAATGAACGCTTGCTAAACTAGTCACTGCTTAAGTGACAGCAAGCGTCCATAACAAGACAGACTGGAATGAGGCAGCCAAGGCGATTGCAGCGGTGGCGTGCCTCACAAGGACAGGACCGAATAGTCGGGAAATAGAGTCAAAGAAGGCAGACGTAATACACACAAATATACAATAGGTATGATTCCCTAGCGTATTATGATTACAGCCATCAATGAACTACAAACGACTAACTGACATATGTATATATCGGCGATAAACCGATATATGACATAAGCAAGGAACACTAAGAACTGGAGCAGGACTACTACTACTTCTACGCAGAAGCGAGCGCAATCCACGCAAGGCAACAGGAACAGGACTGACTAGCTAAGCACGGGTGATCACGATACGCGCAACCTACCAAAACGTGCTGGAAACTGACAGGATATAAACAGTTCGAGTACGTATATATCAGCGACACTGATGTATTAACGTAGCATGAATACAAGGAAAATAACAAACACGCTAGTATGCGGATATATTGGCGATGAACCAATATATGCTGCAAGACTAGCAAAGTAACAATTACTGATAAACAGAACAGAACTAGGACTCACTGACTCCTACGCAGGAGATCAGTGCAGTCCACATGAATTAACATTAGAACTATGAACACGGTCTGGGGCCAGAGCAGCAGCATCAAGACAGGCTTATGCTAAAGCTATGATAGCCCGTGGAGCCCTGCAGGAAGCATATCTTTATACTGAGGTCATCCAATGGGAGCAGACATGCAGATTCCCACACAGGTGAATGGTAGCTTGCCAGAACTGCAGAGCCACTGCAGATGGAATCAGCAACTAGGTTGAGTGCAAGCAAATGCATGTAATGAAATAAAAAACTGCTTGTCTTCAGTAAAACTGCAGCCAGCAGTACATCAGAATCAGCTTTATTCGCCAAGTGCGACAGGTGCCGCACCCGGAATTATTTGTGGACACATGGCAGACATGGATGGTAGTGCGTGTTAACAGCATCAGTAGTAGCTACATAGGAATGCAACAGTATGACAACAACAATATAGGAATACAACATAGGAATACAACAGTTAACAGCGACAATATAACAACATTGATAATAACAGTAACAAAGCATAGTGTGGCTGAACAGCCCCATTTGCCAGAGTTAGCGTGATACGATTGTAACACGTGGAACGGTGGGACAGTGTGGACTACATGCATACACGCATGCTCTCAGTCATTGAGTAGGAGAACTGCCTGGGGGAAGAAGGCAGTTCCTACATGCTGCAGACGTGATCATAACAATGTGGGTTTCTCAGGGTTTTCTTTGTTTACAACAGCATTTCCTGAACAACAGTTTAACTGCCAAATAGTAAGATACCAGCCAGCCTCCCTATTCACTTGCACTCTATTTTGTCAGTTAATAGACTTTGCAAATGCCATTCTGGAAATGCCAAGCAGACAGCAGCAGACCAAAAGACTGGACCTATGTTTTCCTAATAGGCCTATTTACACCGCTGTTTTCACTGTCCGGTCTGTCCACTTAATTTCTGCCACAATACCAGCCCCCATGTCATGGACCTTGTAGCCTGGTATTATACAGGTGGTAGAGCCCCACACTGGTCAGCTCAGCTGTTCTGGCATAACCAGCTTACATGGGGGACAAGAGGCTAAAAATGAAGACCGTTAAGCAATAAAAATAGTAAACACAATTCGCATAAAGCCACCTTTCTAACTTTCAAGTTAAATAAGGTCATTGTTCCAAGCGGATTCAAAATCAAACGAGCAATAACTTAAAAGTAACCCGAGGTGAGGAACATGGAGGCTGCCATATTTATTTTAAACAATACCAGTTGCCTGGCAGTCCTGCTGATGTCACACCTCAGCAATTGGTTACCCATGGATACCCACCAACTCAGGACTGTTTTCCCTTCCCTTAAAGGATACCCGAACTGAAATGTGACATAATGAGATAGACATGTGTATGTACAGTGCCTAGCACACAAATAACTATGCTGTGCTCCTTTTTTTCTTTCTCTGCCTGAAAGAGTTAAATATTAGGTATGCAAGTGGCTGACTCAATCCTGACTCAGACAGGAAGTGACTACAGTGTGACCCTCACTGATAAGAAATTCCAACTATAAAACACTTTCCTAGCAGAAAATAGCTTCTGAGAGCAAGAAAGAGGTAAAAAAGGAATTTCTTATCAGTGAGGGTCACACTGTAGTCACTTCCTGTCTGAGTCAGAACTGAGTCAGCCACTTACATACCTGATATTTAACTCTTTCAGGCAGAGAAACAAAAAAAGGAACACAGCATAGTTATTTGTGTGCTAGGCACTGTACATACACATGTCTACCTCATTATGTCAAATTTCACTTCGGCTATCCTTTAAAGGACTTGCGAGGCCAAAATCCGGCCCCCAAATGTAAAAAAAAGTTATCTACCTGTATGACTTTCTAAGGCACGGAGGACGCCGTCCGCGCCCTCCGTGCCGTTCCGCCGGGTCCCCGCCTCTCAATACGACCCCGAATGGCTCCCGACCCCACGGCCAGGGTCGGGCTCTGCTGCCTGTATAAAGATGGCCGCCGACCCTGGCCGCGGCTGCGCACTCCGCATGGCCGCTACTGCGGCTGCGCAGCACTAGGGCCAACTCCCCGATCCACGCAACAGGCTGTTTCCTGTAGCGTGGATCGGGGGGTTGGCCCTAGTGCTGCGCAGCCGCAGTAGCGGCCATGCGGAGTGCGCAGCCGCGCCCAGGGTCGGCGGCCATCTTTATACAGGCAGCAGAGCCCGACCCTGGCCGTGGGGTCGGGAGCCATTCGGGGTCGTATTGAAAGGCGGAACGGCACGGCGGGCGCGGACGGCGTCCTCCGTGCCTTAGAAAGTCATACAGGTAGATAACTTTTTTTACATTTGGGGGCCGGATTTTGGCCTCGCAAGTCCTTTAAAGAAAACCTGAACTGAAAATTAAAAGTCAAAATAAGCATACACAAGTCATACTTACCTTCCATGTAGTCTACTCCTCAGTGTCTTTCTCCTGTCCCGCGTCCTGTTTGTCCACTGTGATCAAGGGAATTTTCCGTCCTCCATTTTGAAAAAGGCCATTACCCATAACAGCTTTCTGGTCAGCACACAGTTAAACTGTAACATCGCCCACTTGAGCCATAGGGAAACATGGACATTACCTGGCACATCAGTTTTCCTCTCAGCTATAACTGACAGCAACTGATATTTTACTGACAGCAACTGATATATTTCAGATCTGACAAAATATTGTCAGAACTGGAAGGGATTATTGTCAGAAGAGAATGGTTTGCTTCTGAGAGGAACTGATGGCAAGGTAACTATGTAATGTTCATTTGAAGTTACCTCGTGTATATTTTAAATATTTTTACTCAGTACAGGTTCCCTTTAAACAATGAGGAAGAAACCTTAATGTGGGGTATACACACCAATTAAGACCAAAATAGACTTATTTTTAAATATTTACACGAATACTTTATTGAATACAAAATTACAACACGTTAAAAAGCTGGTCATACACTATATCTGAGTTGGACCTGAGCATCACTTCCTGTTTGGCTGGATGCCAGATGGGGAATGCAGCGTACTACCGTGGTAATCCCTGAAGGCCTGTTTTTGGCAGTGCGCTGCGGCCCCCGGACTGCACAGCCGCTGTTAAAGCGGTATAAAACCCTGACATAATATTAAAAAAAAAAACATGTTTTCCTACTTTTTATATCCCATACAGTTAGCATATTTGCTTTTGTGCATAAGTATTATTATTCATTTAGAAATTATACGTTCCCAAAGTACACTTTTTTTAACTTTGAGAGCTTACTTTGCATTTGATTCATAACTGCTTTATTCATCGTCTAACTTAAAGGAGTTATCAGGCTAATCGCTCAAAATGACCTTTACTCACCTGGGGCTTTCTCCAGCCCCTTGCTGCCGACTGTCCCACTGCGACCGCTCCGCTCCCCGCCGCTGTCCCGTTCTCCGTTCTCGGTCTTCAGCCCGACCGCAGGGTCGGCTTTACTGTGGCTGCGCAAAGCGCCGCTGTCAATTATGGCCACGTGGGCCGCAGCGAACTGCACCTGTAGCTTGTGTGCATGAAGGAAGACTCTCATGGAGTTAATATTTTATCATTTGGAACTATTTGAGGCCCCAGGGTAGAGTGTCAGGAACCCTTATATTCTTCATAAATCTTTGGCTCAAAGAAAGTTGTTAATTAGGCCCAGTGATCTGTAATCTTACAGCGTTGCTACGTTTTTGTTTCTGTGGTCGTGCAAAATCAGAAGTGTGTGTGGAAAAGTCCTAAGCAAGCAAGTGGTAAATATGAGAACTGGACATGTAGGTTTGTTTCAATCACTGATGTCACATTTGTAGACAAACAACATCTTATGGACAAAGGTTGTAGGTTAATGAAATGAGCAAATACACCCAGCACTAGCCTTATTATAAAGCAACACTAACTGTATTTCAAGCGTGTCTGTTATTAGAGTTCAGTATTATTTCTGTGACCTCAAAGACCTCAGCATCTACTCTCTGCGGCCTTGTTCACATTATAGGCGTTTTTGTAAAAAATGTGAGCGCTGGTGATTTTCAAAATCACCCTGAAACACTTGTGCAATGATTCTCTATGAGGGAGTTCATATGTGAGCGGTTCGTTTGCGATACGCTTTGAAAAGCGGTGCTTGGGCCATTTTTGAGGCGATTCGCCTCAATGGAAGGTATAGGAAAAACGCTCACAAAATTGCTTTAGCAAGCCATTGCATGAGCAATTTTTTTTTTTTTTAATACATTGTATTTATTGTTTCCAGATTTTTTTCAGGATCAAAAAACGGAAGCACTCTGCAAAAGCGCTTACAAAAACGTCCACAAAAACGAGCGAATGCACAGAAAATCGCCAGAAAACGCTTAAAAAAGCAGCAAAAAAAGCCCACCGCAGACGGACACGTGAGCCAAACGCAATGTGAGCAAGGCCTGCCTGTTCCCGACCCAACAGAGCTCATAATGAAACAAGGGTCTGTATTTGGGTGTTAAAAAATACATTAAAAAATTATATATATAGAGAGAGAGAGACCTCTGCTGATCGATAATACAGTATAATAATGTAAAATGTACATAGAAGACATGGTGTACTGGCTAGAAGATCAGGCAGTCACTTGATGATTGGTATATATAATTCATGACATGTTTGCATTGTGTATACAGTCCAAGCATGGAGTTAATTTATAATTTCCTTGCTGCTGTTTGTAGAATCATTTAAAGAACAGGAGCACCCTCTAGTGGTGATTATTCATTTCTTACATACCATTATTCATGTGTATTTTCTGTGTTGGCTCATCTTCTAAAGCCGAACTTACCTTACACAATATTTTGGATATATTTTATATAAATATCAGATGTTAAATTCAATATAATCATCACATCTAACGAAAAACTTTTTAAAAATGAGGCCATTTCTGATATGTGTATTGATCGGGATAGGTTGGACTGTCCTATGAACAATGCCCATGCCTTTATGCTGCATTGCACAGTACACAGCTAGCAGTAGTGGTGGTATGATCAGTATTAAACAGCTCCTTGTAGATGCAAAGTGGCAGAACAGGTAAATAATTGATATTAGAGGGGCACTAATTGTTTACCTGATGTACCACATTTTGTACAGTGTGTACCTGTCTTAATGAAACCTGAATACAGAGAAATATGAAGTCTGCCATGTTGCTGTAAGATTTTTAAATATGTCATTTGGCAGCTGATATTTTACCTTTAGCCTAATCTGGGCCCCCATACAAGAAATAAGCATGGAGATGGATGTCAGAGAGATTCAGAAAACATGATTTTAAAGTGAACCTGACCCGAGTAAAGTTATTTAAAGTAAACACATGATGTACCTGCAAATGAATATTACATACTTACCTCACTGTAAAAAAGTATCAGCAGTACCGCTTAAGTGAAAAGTAGCTCTTTATTGAACATGCAATTAAAATTACATGTCAGAGATGGGCTGGAGGCAACCTATGCCTCCAGCCCATTTCTGACATGTAATTTTAATGTAACCCTCTAATCAGCAAGGTAATGTCCATGTTACCCTATGGCTCAAGTGGGCGATATTACAGTTTAGCAGTGTGCTGACCAGGAACCTGTTAAGGGGTAATGGCCATTTTCAAAACTGAGAACGGGACGGTGAATTCTATTGATCACAGTGGCCAAACAGGTCACAGGAGAGGAGAAAGAGATTGATGAGTAGACTATGAGGGAGGTGAGTATGACGTGTGGATGTTTATTTTGACTTTTCATTTCAGTTCAGGCTTGCTTTCATAGTTACATAGTTACCTTGGTTGAAAAAAGACATACGTCCATCGAGTTCAACCAGCACAAAGCACAACCCCAACCTGCTCCCTCACATATCCCTGTTGATCCAGAGGAAGGCGAAAAAAACACTACAAGGCATGGTCCAATTAGCCCCAAAAGGGAAAAATTCCTTCCCGACTCCAGATGGCAATCAGATAAAATCCCTGGATCAACATCATTAGGCATTACCTAGTAATTGTAGCCATAGATGTCTTTCAACACAAGGAAAGCATCTAAGCCCCCTTTAAATGCAGGTATAGAGTTTGCCATAACGACTTCCTGTGGCAATGCATTCCACATCTTAATCACTCTTACTGTAAAGAACCCTTTCCTAAATAAATGGCTAAAACGTTTTTCCTCCATGCGCAGATCATGTCCTCTAGTCCTTTGAGGAGGCCTAGGGACAAAAAGCTCATCCGCCAAGCTATTATATTTCCCTCTGATGTATTTATACATGTTAATTAGATCTCCTCTAAGGCGTCTTTTCTCTAGACTAAATAAACCCAGTTTATGTAAACTTTCTTGGTAAGTGAGACCTTCCATCCCACATATCAATTTAGTTGCTCGTCTCTGCACCTGCTCTAAAACTGCAAAATCTTTTTTGTAATGTGGTGCCCAGAACTGAATTCCATATTCCAGATGTGGCCTTACTAGAGAGTTAAACAGGGGCAATATTATGCTAGCATCTCGAGTTTTTATTTCCCTTTTAATGCATCCCAAAATTTTGTTAGCTTTAGCTGCAGCGGCTTGGCATTGAGTACGATTATTTAACTTCTTGTCGATGAGTACTCCTAAGTCCTTCTCCAAGTATGATGTCCCCAACTGTATCCCATTTATTTTGTATGGTGCTAGATCATTGGTACGACCAAAATGCATGACTTTACATTTTTCAACATTGAATTTCATCTGCCATGTATGTGCCCATATAGCGATCCTATCCAGATCCTGTTGCAATATGACACTATCTTCCTGAGAGTTGATGATTCTGCACAATTTTGTATCATCTGCAAAAATAGCAACATTGCTCACTACTGCATCTACTAGGTCATTAATAAATAAATTGAAGAGCACTGGACCCAGTACTAACCCCTGTGGGACCCCACTGCTAACAGTCACCCATTTTGAGTACGATCCATTGACCACAACTCTTTGTTTTCTGTCCATTAGCCAGTTCCCTATCCATGCACACAAACTCTTCCCCAGTCCTTGCATCCTCAACTTTTGCACCAGACTTTTGTGGGGAACAGTGTTGAAGGCCTTTGCAAAGTCCAAGTATATCACATCTACAGCATTCCCAATATCCATATTAGCATTCACTACCTCATAAAAGCTGAGCATGTTAGTCAAACAGGACCTGTCTTTAGTAAACCCATGTTGATGCTGAGAAATAAGATTATTTTCTACTATGAAATCATGTATAGTATCTCTTAGTAACCCCTCAAATAGTTTGCATACAACTGATGTTGTATGCAAGCTTATATTCAGCTTATATTCTATGTATTGTAGACAAATGGCAGAGCAGCCAACTAGCAGCAAATCTAAACCAACTCTGCAATGTTAATATTCTACTTCTATCAATTATGTTTCTTTACTAGGGCTTGATTCACAAAGCGGTGATAACTCTTATCACGGTCACACTAGCGTTTTGCGTGCTATAACGCGTGTAACTTTTTCACCCGCAAGCGCAAATTTTTGCACAAAAGTGTGCGCTTGCGCCCGCAACCATGATACGTTATCATGGCTTTGTGAATCAAACTCTAGAAACGAAAATAAATGTATTTTTCAGCAACAAAGGAAAACTTCCCAAAGTACCATTCATTTTTGCTAGAAAATCAGCGAATGCGCATGAAAACCGTTATGCGCATCATAGCGCGCAAAAAATGCTAGCGCTACCGTGATATGAGTTATCACGGCTTTGTGAATCAAACCACTAGTGTGATGGACTTGTGCAATGAATCATGGGTCCATTGCTGTCTGTAGCAGTGACCACTTCTAAGTAAGTTCACCCATTATTTTCCCCAGTCCAAGAATAGTCTACATTTGTAGTCTAACAGTCTATACTGCTCTCTATATGGGAAGTATTTTTATTAGCAAGGAAAAAGCATTAAGGGGAACACCAATATGTGCAGACCTGAATGTTATCAATGTTGGTATGTGATGAGCACAACAGAAGAACCAGAAGAACATCATTTTTAAGCTATTGCTAAAGCTGCCTTTTACTCCTCTCGTAGCCACATTTCTAGACAAAGATCTCTTTATCATTCTATACAGTGTTGTACTGTTTGTGTGGTGGTGGCTGTCTATACTGTGGAGATTGATTATTTTGCTTGCTTTTATGTCCATATAAAATAGAAGCATTTCACTGTCCTCCTAATAGAAACTGCCTGATAGGAATGTTAGTTTGCTGCCATCCAGTGCATTAGTTAATGAGTTGGACACACTACGAGACTTTCTTTTTTTAAAAGGTAAACTACAGCCAGAATTTCCCCTCTGCTTAGTGGTGGACAAACACGCTTGTTGGGGAACAGTTCCCGGTGAACAGTCATGGTTCGCCATTCACTTTAATGCAAACTGTACAGGTCATTCGCGTTCACCATATACTTTCCCATGGTGCCATTTTTGACCCTTCACCCTAAAGTCAGGTGGGACCAGACTGACAATCAGACATTTTTACACCCACCTTCCCCCATAAAAGCATCAATCCCAGCAGACATTTTACAGTCTGCCTGAGTCACTGTAGTGAGAGGTTCAGATTGAGAGACAGAGATAGGCATTCAGTGTGGTCCATACTGTCAGATTTGAGGAGTTGGAGCAATTTTTGGGTACCTAGAGTGGAAGGTGGAGGTTTCATAAACTGAGGGGTCAGACTCTGATGATTTTTGTACCAACTCCACAGCCCCGGTAAGTATTAGAAGTCGAAGTCCAGGAGTCGAAGCAATTTTTGGGTACCTGGAGTTGAAGTCGGAGGTTTCATAAACTGAGGGGTCGGAGTCAGATGATTTTTGTACTGACTCCACAGCCCTGGTGCTGTCTAGCTTAGCTGCTTTGTAGGTTTTCTGCTTCTTACAGTTCACCAGCTAGGCACCCAAAAGTCCTTGTAAAGGTACATACACACGTCGGATTTGCGCAAACGACCGGTTGTTTGGACGTCAAATTGGGCGTGTGTACAGTTTGTCGATCAGCTGATAAGACCGGACTCAAGTTCGCTCTTATCAGCTGAATGACAGACTGTACACATGCCCGATTTGACGTCCGAACGACTGGTCGTTTAGACGTCCAAACGAAGGGTCTTTTGCGCAAATCCGACGTGTCTATGTACCTTTACAAGGACTTTTGGGTCCCTAGCTGGTGAACTGTAAGAAGCAGAAAATCTACAAAGCAGCTAAGCTAGACAGCACCAGGGCTGTGGAGTCAGTACAAAAATCATCTGACTCCGAACGACCGGACGTTTGGACGTCCAAACGACGGGTTGTTTGCCCAAATCCGACATGTACGCACCTTTAGGACTGAGGATAACCACGATAGTCCTTGTTAGGGCTGCTGATTACACAGCAGTATTCCTTGTTAGGGCTGTTCAGTGAGTATTACCACAATAGACCTTGTAAGGGTTGATAGAGATCCTCCTGGTATTGATTGTCATTGCTGTTTGTGTGTGGTATCTTGCAGCAGGCTTATATATACCACCACCCGTTTACAGTGTAATGTGGCTGTGTCACCATTACAGCTCATCACACTGCATCGCATAGCAACACCAGCTTTGTGTGCATTGCTGTCGCTTCTCTGCTATCCATGAATTAAAAAAAAAACCTTTGTGTAAAACAAGTATTTTTTGACAAATAATTTGCTCTTGATGCCCCTCTGCCGTGCCACTGCCCAGGTTTTTGTACTGTTTGTAGACTTTTTTTTTTTTTAAAGAAATTTTGGCTGCAGAGATACCCTGAAAGTTTTAGAACTTTGCCTGCCATTAAAGTCAATGGGGGTCACTGCAAACTTCTGATTCGTGAACTTCCGTGGAAATACTTTTTTTTCTCTTTTGCCTACTTATCAGTCACTGAGTTCTCTGGTTCTGAGCCCCATTATGAAGCTCTGCAGGCAGATGATTGTTCTTTTATTCTGAATGTAGATGATAAGACCTTAATGTCTCATGCACATTTACGAGGCATGTCGCCCCTCGGTCAGCAGGGCTGGGCCAAGGCTGACAGTCACATTGTTAGCCTGCAGACTAGTGACGTGTTCTGCTTCTATGTGGGAAGCGGAGCGGTGCAGGAATGACTTCACGTGGTGGACAAAGTAGAGAACAATGCCTTTGGCTGTCAGTCAGCTGAAGAGATCCACCAGTAGGATTTTTTTGCCGAGCAGCCAAGAGGAGTTGAGGCTGCTGTACACAAACTGTATTCTCGGCAGAGGCGGTCGTCATCTGACACTTTATACCGAGTTTCATCTAGCATGTTTACGAGGCTTAAAGGGAACCTAAACTGAGAAGGATATGGACTTTTCCTTTTAAAATAATACCAGTTGCCTGACTCTCCTGCTGATTCTGTGTCTCTAATACTTTTAGCCACAGCCCCTCACCAAGCATGCAGATCAGGTGTTCTGACTGAAGTCAGACTGTATTAGCAGCACACAGCACAGCAATCAGATGCCACCAGCAGCAATCAGATACCACCAACAGAAAACTCTGTTGGTGGCAAGAAAAGGAGGCAAAATTAATTTGTGTGCTAAGTTGTATGGCCATGCAGCAAACTGTTGAGGCTGCAGTGACCTGAATTGTAAAAAATGGCCTGGTCAAAGGGGGGGGGGTGGGGGTGTAAGCCTGTGGTCCTCAAGAGGCCCCATTGAGGCCACTTAGTCCCTCGCCATCTCCCCGGGTGGCTCCTGTCCTCCGCAGTACGGCCCGTAGCCTGGTCGAGTCGCGCTTCATCGCGCATTTGCAGGCCAATCATGTGCATTTCCCTGTGGTGCTCCTACCGCTGTGAGGCTTCTGTGCCTGTGCAGTAGTACTGTGCATGTGCAGAACTCTCCCAGCCGCGGGAGCGCACGGTCCGGGCCGCACATGAGCGCCGAAGCGTGACTTGGCCAGGCTACCGTGGCGTACTGCAGGGAACAGAAGCCACCCGGGAAGACAGCAAGGTCCTGAGCGGCCTCATGGGGGCTTAAGGAAGCCCCAGGTAAGTATAGAACCTGGGATGCCTTTCATCTCAGGTACACTTTAAGGGGCCATAGCCATCTGTCCCCGAACGGGTTAATGAAAGTGGACTTAGTTTAAGTTTGTAAACAACTGTGGGGAAAAAATATTCAGAAATCTTCAGATTCCCACCTCTTTCTTCCATACTGCATATCTTTAGTTCTCAGGAAGGGATTTATTGCAGCATCTAAAAAGTGATTCTGCTCCGTAATTAGACTCTGTGGAATAATGCAGTATTAAGAGTTCTAGAGTTAGAAACGGCTCACTTTGTCCTTCATAGGGACCCACTGGGTTTATTTAATACAGCAAAGGTAGCATAACACAATTAGAAATCATCTCTTTTCATTGTGATTAGTTAAAGGGATGCTATCATCACTTGGATTTTTATGTCAATAATTAGTTTTTGTGTATTTGGCGTAAACGTGTTTTTTTTTTCTTTTTTCATGTAAAATTTATAGTTTTCATCTGTATACCTTTGTGATATATTCTGGCTTTAAGTACATTTTCCCCGCTCCCCTGTTCTGTTATTGGCATTGATTTAGAGCTTTGTGCAAAGAGCAAGGCTCTCTACCCTGATGAGGTGAGAGCAGAAGAGCCCTCTGCTGAGAAACCCATTGTTATAAGAAGTACTCTTCAGCTGACAACAGCTGCCCCTCTGGGTCAAGCATTTATTCCATCTGCATTAAATAGCACCTAATTTAATGCACATTTCCAGGATATTTTCTTTCTAACTAAACCCTCACTCCCTCAACTAACCTAACACTGCAACCCCACCCTCCACTCTCAACCTACAGTGTTGTCAGTCTGAAGATCTCATATTATCTCACCAACGCAGTGGACATCCATGCAACCCAATCCATTATGGAGCAACTTCAGTTTTGGTGAGCACTATCCCAACTTCCTCTACAATGGCCTTAATTCACTAAGCAGTTTAGACTAGTCTACTGATGGTTTTTAGTCTACTGATGGTTTGGTGTAATGTTTTAGACCTGGTCTAAAACATTCGGTAGTTAGGTCAGTAAAGCAGGGGAAATGATTAAAATATGCAATTTACAAAGGCAAACAAGGAGTAACCACGCCCACTTTTTGTGACAGAGATTAGACCAGCTGATTTCTGTCAGTAAAGTAATTCTGTGAGGTATTGTATCCAGAGGAGAACTCATCAGAGGTGAAGGATGTCAGTCATAGCTACAAGTTTGTGAATTGCATCTTTTGATCATTTCCCCTGCTTTACCAACCTAATTACCGAATGTTTTAGACCAGGTCTAAAAACAGGTGTAAAACATTGGGTAAATATTAGTGAATTCCCTTTTGATGCGACTGATTTATACTAAGCCGTCAGTAGACTAAAAACCATCAGTAGACTAGTCTAAACTGCTTAGTGAATTGAGGCCAATCTTTCTGATGCTGCCATTACTCCTTTTTGTTTCAGAACCAGGCTTCATGATGCTAAGAACAGTCAGGAAGGGGCAGCCAGAGTGCAGAACAAAGATATGCCATACAGAGAGGTGCCGCCACCTGCTGCTTATTGTGTACTTGAGCCTGTTGAAGAGGATTAGGTAGATGAGTATGAGTTACATGACTCAACATGGGATGAAAAAAAAAACATATATATATATATATATATATATATATCTGTGCCTTCTTAATACCCCTGACCACGCCAAAAGGGCAAGACAGATCGGGTTGAGAGCGAGCAACCTTGTACCGCTGTGTGTAGTACTCAAATCATTATAGACAAATCCTCTTAGATGGGCTAAAATCCACACACAGAGTGATGCTTGCTTGCAGCTGGTCTCCTGTAAATATAAAATATTACCAATGTAAAAAACATGAATATCTTGATTTAATTTCTATGGAGTGACTAGCCATCCGCTGCTAAAACAAATGGAAATATTATTTACTTATCTGACTGAAAGGCTCCTGGCAAAATATTGATTCTGGTATTTTCCTTCCCCAGGAATAGATTTTATGACTTATTTCTTAACAACTGACAGAATATCTCAAGAGTAGATCTAGATGGCGTGCACTATAAATTATTTCTCTGTAATCAAAGCTTGGCTTTAGGGTCACTCGAAGCAAAAGGCATTGCCTCTTTCATGCTAAGGAAATGCATACAATCAAACGAAAAACAAAATCATATATATATATATATATATATATATATATATATATATATATATATATATATATATATATATATATATATATATATATATATATATATATATATATATATATATATACATGCAATTACAGCTGCCAGTCTTTTAGGGTATGTCTCTACCAGCTTGCACATCTAGAGACTGAAATCCTTGCCCATTCTTCTTTGCAAAACAGCTCCAGCTCAGTCAGATTAGATGAACAGCGTTTGTGAACAGCAGTTTTCAGATCTTGCCACAGATTCTCGATTGGATTTAGATCTGGACTTTGACTGGGCCATTCTAACACATAGATATGTTTTGTTTTAAACCATTCCATTGTTGCCCTGGCTTTATGTTTAGGGTCATTGTCCTGCTGGAAGGTGAACCTCCGCCCCCGTCTCAAGTCTTTTGCAGTCTCCAAGAGGTTTTCTTCCAAGTTTGCCCTGTATTTGGCTCCATCCATCTTCCCATCAACTCTGACCAGCTTCCCTGTCCCTGCTGAAGAGAAGCACCCCTAGAGCATGATGCTGCCACCACCATATTTGACAGTGGGGATGGTGTGTTCAGGGTGATGTTCAGTGTTAAGTTTTCCGCCACACATAGCGTTTTGCATTTTGGCCAAAAAGTTCCATTTTGATCTCATCTGACCAGAGCACCTTCTTCCACATGGTTGCTGTGTCCCCCACATGGCTTGTGGAAAACTGCAAACGGGACTTCTTATGCTTTCTGTTAACAATGCCTTTCTTCTTGCCACTCTTCCATAAAGGCCAACTTTGTACAGTGCATGACTAATAGTTGTCCTATGGACAGAGTTTCCCACCTGAGCTGTAGATCTCTGAAGCTCGTCCAGAGTCACCATGGGCCTCTTGACTGCATTTCTGATCAGCGCTCTCCTTGTTCGGCCTGTGAGTTTAGGTGGATGGCCTTGTCTTGGTAGGTTTACAGTTGTGCCATACTCCTTCCATTTCTGAATGATCGCTTGAACGGTGCTCCTTGGGATGTTCAAGGCTTTGGAAATCTTTTTGTAGCCCAAGCCTGCTTTAAATTTCTCAATAACTTTATCACTGAACTGTCTGATGTGTTCTTTGGACTTCACGGTGTTGTTGCTCCCAATATTCTCTTAAACAACCTCTGAGGCCTTCACAGAGCAGCTGTATTTGTACTGACATTAGATTACACACAGGTGCACTCTATTTAGTCATTAGCACTCATCAGGCAATGTCTATAGGCAACTGACTGCACTCAGATCAAAGGGGGCCGAATAATTATGCACACACCACTTTGCAGTTATTTATTTGTAAAAAATGTTCGGAATCATGTATTATTTTCGATCCACTTCTCACGTGTACACCACTTTGTATTGGTCTTTCACGTGGAATTCCAATAAAATTGTTTTTTTTCCTATTTCTACATGAAAGCGAAAAGTATGTTAGTTTTAGATCATTTATATGTATTTTTAATTTGGATACATGCTTTATCCAATTTTGATCATTTAAAATTTTATTTAAAAAAAAAAATATTTAATACGAATTATAGCAATGTTGCTTAGTTTACAAAGCCTCCTGGGTTTTTTAAATATAGCACAGGAAAAGTTGGATGCATAGATGTGTGGTCTTCTATCATTACCCTCAAAGGACACAGTTCTGTTCATGTATTAAAAAAAAATGTAACTGGCACAACTTGTTTTGTAAATTTATCTTAAAAAGGGCTGTTCCATTTCACTGTACAGCCTAGTACCTTTTACTAGATATGCTAAATTTTAGAATAGGGTGGCATAGTGGTTAGTGCTCTTGCCTTGCAGAGGGCCCCCGGTTCGAGTCCCAGCCAGGTCAGCATCTGCAAGGATGTCTGCATGGGTTTTCTCTCGGCACTTCACTTTCTTCCCACATCCTAAAAACATACAGATTAGTTAATTGGTTTGCCCCTAAATTGGTCCTAGACTATGATACATGCACTACACGATACATACATAGAAATATGACTATGACAGGGACTAGATTGTGAGCCCCTCTGAGGGACTGTTAGTGACAAGACAATATACTCTCTACAGTGCTGCGTAATATGTTGGCACTATATAAATAAATAAATAAATACATGCTTTCTTAGTATCATGGTGACAGTCCACCATTCTGTACATCCTAAGCTTAAAGGTCAAAATCCAGGGCTGCATGTGTGCAAATACAAACTTTCACCAGTTTCTTTAGGTGTTCACACTGCACACCTGTTTTACCCAACATGTCGCTCACTTTTCTTATTTCTACTACAAAAAGTGTACTGCACATTTGGGATAAATATTGACAGAAAAAAAAAAATCTTAAAGCGGATCCAAACTCTTGCACAGCACACACTGAAAAGTCTATTCCATATACAGCTGATGAAGAAATTAATTTTTTTGTGTTCTGTGTTTTTTTTTTTTTTTTTCAGGCAAACACACAGTCATTGCTGTTTGTGGCCTATTACTGCAGTTACACTATAATGAAATCATTCAGGGAGGACTGCTGTAGATCTGGACACATTTAGTTACTATCCACTTTCACCATATCATTGTGTGGGGTTTATTAAATTGCAGTTATACTATATTAGGACATCCAGCTAGAAGCTGCCTGCTAATTTTTACACAGTTTTTCCAATTTCACTGTCACTGCGTGTATTTTCAAACTGCTCTTCTTCATTAAACCAGACAGAGAATAGGACTGCTCAATATTCCTAAAACCATTATGAATGTCTTAAAGGGACTCCGAGCAGTGCAGAAACTATGGAAAGATGCATATCATTTTAAAGCTCTCTTTCTCCTCTTTCCAATGATATATAAACCACTGCCCTACGCCTTTTAGTTTTTGCTATTTTCGCGATTGAAATTGCCGTGGCCGCGATTTCAATCGCGAAAATAAAGAAAACTAAAAGGCGTAGGGCAACGATTTAGGTGTCGCCAGAAAGAGGAGAAAGAGAGCTTTAAAATGATATCCATCTTTCCATAGTTACATTGTATTACACAGGGCGACTTTTTCTGCTGAATGGAGCTAAAAAAAATATTAAAGATCGTTCTTGACATTACTATTTTAAAAAACAAAATCGGCTTCCAAGCCTCTCAGCACATTCTCTCCAGTGATAAAGTGTCACTGTAGCATTGCTTGCAGTGGTCATTGTCACTTGTTTCTATTATTGCTGTTTAAAATTGAAAGTAAAATATTTGTATGCAATAGACCAGCAGAGGGAAGTAGTGAGGAAGGAAAGAAAAAAATTGCCTAGCAGCTACATATCAGAAACCGGGATCTTCAAAAAGAACAAACGGAAATGGCAGTGGGCATCAGGTAACATTATGCTCTCATCTGCCAGTAAAAGTATGCTTATGCTAGGTACACACGATGCAATTTTCAGGCAGATTTACTGTCAGATCGTTTATTTCCAACAGGTCCGATCGGATTTCCGATCAATTTTTCAATCGCTTTTCCGTTTACTTCTTTGAAAAATTTATCGAAAATCAGATCGGACCTGTTGGAAATAATTGATCTGACAGTAAATCTGTCAGAAAATGGCATCGGGTGTACTGTTCACTAGATCTTTGTCAGCATTTGCTCTAAAGATGGCCACTAATGGTCCAATTTCTAGCGAAAAATCGTTCGAGCGATCAGAAATTCTGATCGCATTGGTTGTAAATAATCTCCATTGGTGGACACAATCGATTATTAACGAGTGAAAAAAATGTCGTCTGAATAAATTTTCGTCGAACCAAAATTTGGATTTTCTTGTTGGTTGTGATAGATAGGAAGCAAAGATTGGTTCGTTGATGGTGTAGTGAACAATGTATTACAATATTTCACTTCGCTCAAACGATTTTTCACTAGAAATTGGACCGTTAGTGGCCAGCTTAAGAGATTAAATATTTTCTAAACATGCATTTCTTTATTTGTTGTTTTTAGTAGTAAATAACAGGTCTACGGGTATGAACTTTGTATATAATTTTGTTTACCATAACTGTAGCATGGGAGCAGCAGTTCAAATAACTCCAGGGTGTAATGTTCTAATACTTCCACAAGATGATGCTGTTTATATAGAAATCAGATGAGCAATCAGCAGTTAAACTCTTCAGCAAGAGATTATATAAATATTGGGTGCTGAAATGATGAGGTCCTCAGGGTGAGATATAAAATAAAATGAATAGCCAGCAGGCCTAGTAACTGATAACATTATTAACTCACTAGAAAAGATGTTGACCCTACCAATTGGCTCCTGCAAGCTTGTGCAGCCTTTAAAGTGGCTTTCTGTTTAGCCCCTGTCTTAGTGCACCTGATAATCCATGATCAATGTCTCTTCATAGTTGAAGTTGATGCTTCATAGCTTGGCGTGGTTGCGGTTTTCTCCCAGTGCTCAGGGAATCCTGGGTGACTCCACCCCTGTGCCTTTTTTTCCAGGTCATTCTCGTCTGCATAGTTGCAACTATGATATTGGTAATCAAGAACTTCTTGGAGTAAAGTTGGCTTTTAAAATAGGGAGAAATTGGTGTTTACTGATCACTAGTGTATGTTGAAGGAGCCAAGGGGCTCAATCCCTGTCAAGCAAATTGGGCATTGTTCTTTTCCAAATTAAATTTCACCTTTGAGTCTAAGCCTACGGAAAAAAAGAACATGATAGCTAATGCACTCTCCTGTTGATTCAAGGTTTCTCCTTCCCACCCTGAGACTCCTGAACCCATCCTGCCTAAGAAGGATGTAGTTACAGCATTAATGAACTCAGTCTTGTCTCCAGATTTATCGATTCTTTGATAGCCTGTCAAGATTAATCGCCTCCAGGAAAGCTATCAGGTTGGTTGAAAAGAGACATCCGTCCATCAAGTTCAACCAAAAATAAATAAATAAATCACTGTCCTGAACCTGCACATTTCCCAGTTGATCCAGAGGAAAGCGAAAAACCTTCAGGAAAGGGCCACATTTGGAGGCAATGTTGCTTCTAGACTGGAAGATCTTTTGGTGGAATGTTGTAAGCAGATCGGTGTTGAATCTATATTGTTTATACATAGCTAATTGCATTACTGCCTATGGCAGCACCCACATTACTAGGCACAGCATGCACTCTTTTTAACTGCTCTACCTGCTTACACTGCTCTGAGACTGCAGCTATCTTGAGCAGGTTTTAGTACTCCATATAAATACTCCATATAAATTGTTATGTATAGAGTGCTTTAGGGGGTCCATTGTTAAATTCACACTTGGACCAATTTCTGCTTAGGTACACAGTTTTTGTGCAACATTGTTACTTTGTAAAGTATTATTTTATTCAAAATATATTTGATATGTGCTCTACTAGCGATGGTCTATGAGATGCAAATAATTTCAAATTTGCAAAAAATTGTACACAAGCGCTCAAATACCTTATTTAACAGTCTATTACAGTTATTAAATGATTGAGCTTAAAGCGGAATATAACCCTGCATTTCAACTTTGCTCTAAAACATTATTTACAGCATATTATATGCAAAAAGCATTTTTTTTACTAGACCAGCATTGGAAGGGTTAAACAGAGGTTTAAAGTTCCATGGAGAGATATGCAGAAGTTCAGATTGTTACATTCTATTTAGTTATACTGTATGTATCTATTGAGAAATGTTACACACTCTTTGGCTGTCCTCCAACTCCTTCTCAGTCAGAGAGATGAGTCACATTCAACACTTAGATACATTTATGTAAACAAAATGTATCTATGTCAGCTTCGGATGCGTCTGCAGAAATCTCCAGGAACTTTAAAGCACTGTGTAACCCTTCCAATGCTGGTCTAGTAAAAAAAAATGCTGGTTGCATATAATATACTGTAAATAATGTTTTAGAGCAAAGTTGAAATGCAGGGTTATATTCCGCTTTAAGCAAACACAAGTTTGTGCCAATGGAGCGCTTCCTTGCTATTTGTGATTAGCATAGATAACAGTTCAGGAAAAGGACCTTCTGAACACCACACACTCTAAGATGATCACAGACCAATTTTACCCCCTTTCATGTAGTATGAGACAGTCAATTCTATTGAGCTGCACTCCCCATCAGATAAAAATCTTTGCAAGATGCTGCACACAAAGATGCTGTACAAATGCAACAGATCAGTATCTGCAAAAGATCCGTTCCTGCAAAATGCATTTATAGTCTATATCTGCCGATCTCATACACACCTTGTTTAACAGACATTCATCTGCAGATCAGACAATCATCTGCAGATCCAAAGATCCATCCTGGTGGATCTGATCTGCAGATGAATGTCTGTTAAACAAGGTGTGTATGAGATCTGCGGATACCGTAGACTATCAATGCATTTTGCAAGAACGGATTTTTTGCAGGAACTGATCTTTTGCAGATACTGATCTGTTGCATGTGTACAGCATCTTTGTGTGCAGCATCTTGCAAAGATTTTTATCTGATGGGGACTTCAGCTCAATAGAATAGACTGTGTAGTGTATGCTCTCATACTACATGGAAGGGGGTAAAATTGGTCTGTGATCTTTCATTTTCCAAATACTTTTATCTGATGTGTGTACCCACCTTTAGAGTGTGTGGTGTTCAGAATGTCAGAGCAAATTGCAGGGGATGCAATCGAACTCAACGGTATCAAGACTGAAGACCCAATGGATAAATAAAATGGATACTTTAGACCCAGCAGGTTTAAATATTGATATCGATCTTAACTGCTTTATTAATAATAGCTAATTCACATTGAATGTGAGGAAGGTAGGGATGGGCCTGGGGGTTAACACTTCAATTTTTGTAATTTTTTGATGTATAGTTGCTGCTTGATATAATATATTTGTCGTAATTGTATTCAATTTGGTTCAATGCTAATTGGAAATGTGTGGGCTTATAATTGGGATATGAGTCAGTTTCTTCAGACCTGCATAGCTGTGCAATTGCATTGTAGACCTCAGCTGATATGCTGCCATCTTGTGGTGTTATTACAAACCAATGTGGTGTATAACAGGAAGCGATATGCATACGTGTGTAATTATTCATTCACATATACAGTATGCTGTATTCCATGTCTGTTCTCTCTCAAAGATATTGTCCTTACCGTTTTTAAGAGATAGTATTTATTTAATTTACTACTGCATATGAAGCATATTATTGTATTGGACAATGTGAGCGACATATTTAGGTGGACTAGCAGGCAGCCTGAAGTGCACATGTCCAACTGACGCTACTTAATACGCCATCTCTAAGGCTCCATTGCCCCTGAGGAGTTAACATATTAACGAAACGCGTAGAAAGGAGTTACGAAGCGCCGCGACGTGTGATGTCATCGGACGCGGTGACAGCGCACGCACGATACAGCGGCCAGGTTTTTTGTGGGGGGCTAGAGCCTTGCTAAGGCTGACACGCTTACTCAATTGCATGCTATCCCACCAACAAACTGCCACATTTTACCCCTGTAAAACCAATCAGGTGGAAATCTTGTTTTTAAAGTTACTACTTTTTTACCAAATGAATGCTGGTCACTATCACTTTTATTTTTACGCGATGTGAGGCGTTTTCTTTTCTTGAGTTGACGTCTTCAACCAAGAGCCCAGCTGAAGTTTGCCGGTGTGGCTGGGGGGTGGCCTATACTCCTGAGGTGCTGACGGGCCAGGTTGGCCGTACTATCCAGTGAGTCTTTTCATATTGCGGAGGGGGAGCTCTGCTGATTGAAGCAACCCTCCTATGCTGAAGTGTGAGTCACCAGCCTATCATATGATAACTTGACAATGAGCGTTGAATCCTTTTTCTGAACTAATAATTTCAAAGTGATGCAGGATTATGCACATTTTGTATGCAAATGTATGCAGCTTGAAAATTACCTAATCAAATTTTACCTCGGTAGAATTTTATTGGTTCATGTTCAAGCCGTATAAATTTGCATACAAAATTTGCATAATACTGCACCAATTCAAAATTATTTGCATCTCATTGACCATCCCTACTGTACTTCACTCCTACCTTGATAGCTGTCTTTGCTAGTGTAAGTTACACATACCAGTTAGATAATCCTTCTGGTGCATATGTGATTACTGAACATCATGCATATATTAATTAATACCTCTGTGTTTTAAATAGTTACAGGGACAGTTGTTGTATCCTGAATGGACTGCATTTTCTTGTGGATGGTACACAGTAAGTAACTATGCATTTATAGGTAAATAAAGGGTTTCTGATGTTACCTGTTTGGAATTTGACTGCACACCTATTTGACTTTTAACACCTATTTCTTGTCTGATCCTACTTAAAGAAAATCTGTAATGAAAAAAATCCCCTATGGGGGATACTTATGTCGGGGGGGAAGCCTCTGGTTCCTAACGAGTCTTCCCCTATCCTCTTCTGTCCCTCCGTTCTAGTGCCGTGACCCCCTGAACTGCGGCGTGGTAAATATTTACCTACCGCAGACCTGCGCAGGCTCACTAGCGGCTCTTTATTCCGGCTAAGGTGAAAATAGCCGAGGACTCGAGCCTGCACATTAGAGCAGATACAATTGGGCCCGGCTATTTCCGCCTTAGCCCAAAGGAAGAGCCGCTAGTGCGCCTATGCAGGATCGCGGTAGGTAAATATATCAGCTTGTCAGGCCTGGATTCCCCCCAGATTCAGAGCACGGGGAAGCCTCATTGGGACCCTGAGGCCTCTCCCTCCTGAGGTAAGTATCGTTAGTCTCTTTAATGCTCCTATGAGGAAGATGAGCAAATGTCTCTGTATTCTGAATACAATAGGAAGGAAAATGTGGAGTAGGAAATTTGAAAGCTGGGGAATATGCTAGTTTTTCCTAGCTCTTGCTTTCCTTCAAAATAATCTGTTAACTAACACTAGATGGTGGTATTGAAGCATTTTTGAAGGAGGTTGACACTGAGGATGTGCTTGAACGACATTCATTTCAAGGGAGAGACCAGCCCATTCATTGCTGCTTTTCTCTTGCATAAAAGGTACTGTAACATATTTTTTCATCTTAATCCGTTTTCTGAAAGTTTATTTACACTCACAAGTAATATATTCAGATGAGTTATACTGTACCTTTCACTGTGTGATTTTAATTGCAGCTTTTTCTCTCCTGTATAAGGAAAATTTAAATGACTGTTACTTTGCAAAATTATTTTCTGTACACATATTCTCTTACATCACTTACCTGCAATATTACAAGCACTCATGCTGTATAACTGTCATAGAAAAGTACTGCGCTGTCGGTAGTATTGTTTTCTGAATTGGGGGTAAACTTGAAATCAATAGTAGCAACCGGCAGCATTTTAGCAGTGATTTCAAAAACTGAAACGATGCTTTTACACAAGAACCTGCAACAGAGGAGCAGCAAAAATACCTGGCAACACACGTACATTTAACAAGCCTATTCAGTCTAAATTAAAGGAAGGAAGGAAGGCCTTTCCAAGGACCGTCTTTATCTACAGTTAGTGATGCTCAACTCTGAACTCGGATGAAATATGGATAGTTGTTATCCGGATTTCATCCTGTTAAATCAAATCACCTGGGCGGGGGCGTTAATCTTGCCTATCATGACGTCTTCTTCGCTCCATCCCTCGGCGCCATCACCTGACTACGAACACTTCCTCCTTCAACCCGGAAGGAGGAAGTGTTTGTAGTCATGTGACCCCCGCTTGGACCGCATTGTGGGAGGCGCCGAGGGACGGACCTAAGAAGGTGCCAGATAGGTAAGATTAACCCCCCGCCCACCCCGCACAGGTGATTTGATTTAACAGGATGAAATCCGGATAACAACTATCCGGATTTCATCTGAGTTTGGAGTTGAGCATCACTATCCACGGTGATAAGCCATCCAATGGCTTCCTTAGGGGCACTATGGTGAAAGTATTCTGTTTCAATATCCCTGTTATCAGTTGTGTAATAGGGACAGCATACATTTCTCTATAGAGTTTATGTGAAAACATACCTCCAATTACCATATGTATCTTACAGCTGATCTGCATCAGTAACTCAGCTGTTATCAGTTGTTACTGATTGGGAAGAGAGGAGGTTTACCTGGACTACACACATGGACTTCCCTAACCGTTACAGCCTTCTTTCCCTCTTTGCCATTAATACTGCAGCTGATTTTTTTTTCTCGGCTCACAAACGTCATACAGTTCATGTGAGGCCTGTATCAGCAGGATTTTCAGACTTGGCAGTAAAACAAACACATTTGAGACAGCTAAATAACTCAGTGCAAGCTGGATTTTAACCTATGAGGTTGTGGTCACAAGCCAGAAGCTTTACCTCTAAAATTGATAATAAAATGTTTTTTTAGTCTTTCAAAGCATTTGCACATGGTACAATTCACTACTCTCTTCTGCCTCTGTCAACAAACAATCAATGTTGGGGTACAGTTAGTATAGATGTGAGTTCATTTGGGCAGTGGGTGTTGCCAATAGTTAGAAAACTGCCAATATCAATATTATTTACTATAGTTTTGGGACCATGGAGAAATTGGCAGTGCTAGGCTGCAACAGAAATGACTACCAACAGAGGTGTGCAGAGCCCCCTAGAGGCTAAATGCACACCTTGTATTCAAAACAGATGCAAACTATGCACTAAACCCTAAACTCAGATTAAAACAGAATGCAAACTGAAATAGCACATGGATGCAGCTAGCCCTAAGTAAATTTGCATTTCTATACAGCAGGAGAAGGTGGCAGCACTTCTCAAAGCAGGCTGCATTCTACTGTTGGTTTGCCTGACACTTAACCCTAACTCCACTCCCAAAGCAAATGCCTATCTATACACCTACCACTAACCCCCCTCCCAAAGTATACCTCTACTTCCATGCTTAACACTAACCACCGTCATTCCTAAATGCCTGACCTACTTTCCCTATTACCTCTAACCTCACCCTACCCTATCCCTTATTAACACTGTTTAACCCTCTATCTGAAACTCAGTTATATAATAACTGAGCCCCAGTGCTGCTATCCATAGCTCATTAACCACTTCCCGACCGCCGTATGTACAATTGGCGGCCGGGAAGTGCACCCCGCAAGGACCGCCGTATTGACAAATGGCGGCGGTCCTTGTAGGGGCATGGGCGGAGCGATCGCGTCATCAGTGACGCGATCCTCCGCCGGGAGTCGGAAGCCCGGCATTTTGCCTCTGCTCGCCGGCCACTTAGCAGAGCCGGCGAGCGGAGGAATCCAACAATGTAGCCAATCAGGTAGTATAAGGCACTTTGTTAAGTAAACAAAGTGCCTTATACGTGCTTCCTCCTCGCCTCGTGGTCTCATTGTTGCAGAGACCACTAGCGAGGAGGAAGCACTTTGTAAGTATCAGCACACAGCCGTTTTTTTTGCCTTACAGCCCCCTGATCACCCACCCCAGGCCTCATACCCCCCCTGATCACCCCAGCAGACCCCTGCCTAGCACCCTTGCACCCCTGCAAACCCCCCACCCCCCCCCCACCTGCCACTAACTAGCGACGCTGCCCCTTAGTTTAGGTCCCTAACTGCCTCCTAGTCACCCCTGATCCCCCCCCCACCTTTAGATCACCCCCAGACCCCATCCCAGACTACCCCCCTGTATGCTGTATACATCTGTATACAGCTACCTTACCCCCTGATCCCCCTCTGATCCCCCTCTGATCAACTGTCTATCACCTGTCCATCACCCCTCAGCACCCCCACCCATCAGAGCAGACCCTAACTGCCCCGCGGGGGTAACCGATCACCTGCCCAGGCCCTCGATTGCCCTCATACCCCCCTTCTGATTACATCCCCTGCTCTTTGTTTACATCTGTCCTCCCCAGCGATCACTAACTGATCTTTGATCAGTAACCCCCTGTGTCTGCCTCTCATCAGATCAGGACTCAGTCTGCCCCGTGCAGGCTCCTGATCAACCCCCCACCCCCTCAAATCGCCCTCAGACCCCCCCCCCCTAATCACCATCCAAGTGCATTGTATTTGACTGTGCTGCGCTTGTATTCGATTGTGCTGCGTTTGTATTCGATTGTGCTGCGATTGTATTTGATTGTCTCGTGATCTGCTTCGATTGTCCCGTGATTGTTTGATTGCCTGAGACCCCACTTCCCACCACACCCAACCCCCCCTCAAAACCCCCCCCTCCCCCCCACCACCACACCCAACCCCACCCTCCCCCCCCACCACCTCCAACCACCACCTTCCGAGTGCATCAGATTTGCTTGTGCTGTGATTGGAGTCGATTGTGCTGTAATTGTATTTGATTGTCCCGTGATCGACTTCGATTGCCCCGTGATTGTTTGATTGCCTGAGACCCCACTTCCCGCCACACCCAATCCCACCCTCCCCCCAACACCTTCCGAGTGCATCAGATTTGATTGGGCTGTGATTGGATTTGATTGTGCTGTAATTGTATTTGATTGTCCCGTGATCGGCTTCGATTGCCCCGTGATTGTTTGATTGCCTGAAACCCCACTTCCCGCCACATCCAATCCCACCCTCCCCCCCATCACCTTCCGAGTGCATCAGATTTGATTGTGCTGTGATTGGAGTCGATTGTGCTGTAATTGTATTTGATTGTCCCGTGATCGGCTTCGATTGCCCCGTGATTGTTTGATTGCCTGAGACCCCACTTCCCGCCACACCCAATCCCACCCTCCCCCCATCACCTTCCGAGTGCATCAGATTTGATTGTGCTGTGATTGGAGTCGATTGTGCTGTAATTGTATTTGATTGTCCCGTGATTGTTTGATTGCCTCTGAGACCCCACTTCCCACCAACCCCAATACCTCTCAAATACTCCCTTTTTGCTAGGTAGGTACTCTTTTTTTCTGGGTAGTCTCGGAGGAAAACCCCATAAATTTAGCAATCCAAAATGGCAAGAAGGGGGCTTTCCGATGACGAGGTATACAGGTACATGGACCAGTCGGATGAGTTCTTTTGGGAAGAATCATCTGTCGAATCTTCCGGGTCCGAATTTGAACCTGTAGAAAGCAGTGGTTCCCTGACCGATAGTGATGACGAGGCTATGGTCCCGGCTAGAGCCAGGCGTACCAGACCCCAAGTCGTTAGACCGCAGGTGGCGCAGGATCCGCCTCAAGGGCAGCAGGGTGGTGCTAGCGCTGTTGATAGTTTTCTTGGTGAGGCAGGCACCAGCAGCGCAGCATCTCCTGGACTTAGTGCCAGTGCTTCCGTAGACCCTGGCGAAGTGGTGAGCGTCAGCATGGAAGTTGAAACTGGTACGGTGGCAAGTGCAGTAGTACCCCCGTCGCAGCCACCAAGAAGAAGACGGGCCTGTAGTACCCATAGACTCCCAGAGGTGCTGGCACAACCAGATTGGCAATCCCCTGATTCCGCCGCACCCGTAGTGCCCCCTTTCACCGCCCAGTCTGGAGTCCAGGTGGCGACAGCTCATCTAGGAACGGCCCTAGAATTTTTGCAGCTGTTCATCACCCAGGTTCTCTTGGACTTAATTGTGTTTGAGACCAACCGTAAAGCCACACAATTCATCACCGAGCACCCGGAGAGCATGTATGCCCAGCCTTTCGGGTGGAAACCAGTCCAAGTTTCCGACATTAAAATCTTTTTGGCCCTTCTCCTTCACTTGGGACTAATGAAACAGAATGTATTGCGGTCGTATTGGTCTACGAACCCAGTACATCATGTTCCCTTGTACCCTGCTGCCATGTCCAGGACACGATTTGAGTCCATCCTGCGCTTCCTGCACTTCAACGACGACGAAACCTGTCATGAAAGGAGAGACCCTGCTTATGACCGGCTCCACAAAATTCGGCCCCTCATAGACCACCTGTCCTCAACATTTGCAGATGCTTCTATCCCTGAACAGAACATCTGCGTAGACGAGTCCCTCTTACGCTTTACCGGGCGCCTTGGCATCAAACAGTACATCCCAAGCAAGCGCGCCCGGTATGGGGTGAAACTGTATAAGCTCTGTGAAAGGGCCACAGGCTATACATGTCGTTTTAGGGTCTATGAGGGAAAAGACTCAAAATTGAAGCCGGTCGGATGCCCTGACTACCTGGGGAGCAGTGGAAAGGTTGTGTGGGACTTGGTGTCACCCTTGTTCCAGAAGGGGTACCATCTTTTTGTGGACAATTATTACACAAGTGTGGCCCTCTTTCAGCAATTAAAGTTAGAAGGAATCCGATGCTGTGGCACTGCGCGGCCTAGTCGCCAGGGCTTCCCCCAACGGCTCATTACCACCAGACTTGAACGGGGGCAGAGGGCCGCCTTGCGTACTGAAGACCTGCTCGCGGTGAAATGGAGGGACAAGAGGGATGTTTACTTTCTGTCCACCATTCACACAGACACGACAGTCCAAATTCAACGGGCAACTAAGGTCATTGAAAAGCCCCTTGTCGTCCACGAATATAATGTCAACATGGGAGGGGTGGACTTCAATGACCAGAGGTTAGCGCCCTATTTAATGACCCGGAAAACAAGACGCTGGTATAAGAAAGTGTCTTTTTATCTGATTCAATTGGCAGTTTACAACAGCTTTGTTCTCTACAGTAAGGCTGGGAGAACTGGATCTTTCCTCCAATTTCAGGAACAGATCATTCTGGACATCCTGTATCCAGGAGGTGCCAGGCCCCCCCCCCCAGATGCAACTAGCCGACTGCATGGTAGGCATTACGCCTATCAGATTCCGTGTGCCCCAGGTCAACGCATCCGAAGAAAACGTTGTCGTGTCTGCAGCAGGACTGGAAGAAGGAATGACACCAGTTTTTATTGTCCCCGCTGTCCTGACCAACCTGGTCTATGCGTAGGGCCGTGTTTTGAGAGGTACCACGAGCAGGTACACTATTAGAACCTAGGGAACTCCAGACACAGGAGTAGGCACACACTCAGTGGTCTTTCGCACATTGTCGCAGGGAGAGGAGAGGTAAGCTTGAAGACCAAACGGGTAAGCATAAAAGTGGGAAGAAGGATCGGTTTCCATGCTTGATATTGCTGATTTGTCCTGGGTTGGCGATATAAGACGGCATGTTTGAATTTCCCTTGAGTGTGGACACCCCCAGTTTATATGTGATTTGGGCCTATGATGATGCTTTAATGCCACACAGAGTCATCTCTATTGGCAGGCATATTGCTGTATCCTACAGGCATAATGCTGTATACTAAAGTTCTGAGGCCCAGTCACATAAGTTGGTGGCTCACCCTGAGTGCAGGGTGGCACGGGGTGTCTCTCTCCTGAGGTTATCACTGCCATTGATGTGGAGGAAGATCTGCCATTGATGTGGAGCAAGGTATGTTTGCCGTTCATTTTTCCTTTCAGCCCAGAGTGCATTACTTGTATACCCAATATAAGGAGTATAGCAGAAACTCCTAATACTGGCCATACATGTAATGATTGCAGAGACCCTAAAATGCCAGGACAGACTCCACAAATGACCCCATTTTGGAAAGAGGACACCCTAAAGTATTATGTGAGGTGCACGGTGAGTTCATAAAAGATTTTAGTTTTTGTCACAAGTTAGCAGAATTTTTTTTTAATTTTTTTTTTAACAAAGTGTCATTTTCCGTTTACTTGTGACAAAAAATAAAATTTTCAATGACCTCACCATTACCCTCATGGAATACCTTGTTGTGTATTCTTTCCAAAATGGGGTCATTTGTGGGGTTTGTTAACTGTCCTGGCAAGTGGGCGGGGTGCTAAATTGTGAGCACCCCTGTAAAGCCTAAAGGTACTCATTGGACTCTGGGCCCCTTAGCGCAGTTAGGGTGTAAAAAAGTGCCACACATGTGGTATCGCCGTACTCGGGAGAAGTAGTACAATGTGTTTTAGGGTGTATTTTTACACATACCCATGCTGGGTGGGAGAAATACCTCTGTAAATGACAATCTTTTGATTTTTTTACACACAATTGTCCATTTATAGAGATATTTCTCCCACCCAGCATGGGTATGTGTAAAAATACACCCCAAAACACATTGTACTACTTCTCCCGAGTACGGCGATACCACATGTGTGGCACTTTTTTGCACCCTAACTGCGCTAAAGGGCCCAAAGTCCAATGAGTACTTTTAGGATTTCACAGGTCATTTTGCGGAATTTGATTTCCAGACTACTCCTCACGGTTTAGAGCCCCTAAAATGCCAGGGCAGTATAGGAACCCCACAAATGACCCCATTTTAGAAAGAAGACACCCCAAGGTATTCTGTTAGGAGTATGGTGAGTTCATAGAAGATTTTATTTTTTGTCACAAGTTAGTGGAAAATGACACTTTGTGAAAAAAACAATAAAAATCAATTTTCCGCTAACTTTTGACAAAAAATAAAATCTTTTATGAACTCACCATACACCTAACGGAATACCTTGGGGTGTCTTCTTTCTAAAATGGGGTCATTTGTGGGGTTCCCATACTGCCCTGGCATTTTAGGGGCCCTAAACCGTGAGGAGTAGTCTGGAAATCAAATTCCGCAAAATGACCTGTGAAATCCTAAAGGTACTCATTGGACTTTGGGCCCCTTAGCGTACTTGGGGTGTAAAAAAGTGCCACACATGTGGTACCGCCGTACTCGGGAGAAGTAGTATAATGTGTTTTGGGGTGTATTTTTACACATACCCATGCTGGGTGGGAGAAATAACTCTGTAAATGGACAATTGTGTGTAAAAAAAAATAAAAAATTGTCATTTACAGAGATATTTCTCCCACCCAGCATGGGTATGTGTAAAAATACACCCCAAAACACATTATACTACTTCTCCTGAGTACGGCAATACCACATGTGTGGCACTTTTTTGCAGCCTAACTGCGCTAAGGGGCCCAAAGTCCAATGAGCACCTTTAGGCTTTACAGGGGTGCTTACAATTTAGCACCCCCCAAAATGTCAGGACAGTAAACACACCCCACAAATGACCCCATTTTGGAAAGTAGACCCTTCAAGGTATTCAGAGAGGGGCATGGTGAGTCCGTGGCAGATTTCATTTTTTTTTGTCGCAAGTTAGAAGAAATGGAAACTTTTTTTTTTTTTTTTTTTTTTGGTCACAAAGTGTCATTTTCCGCTTACTTGTGACAAAAAATAATATCTTCTATGAACTCACTATGCCTCTCAGTGAATACTTTGGGATGTCTTCTTTCCAAAATGGGGTCATTTGGGGGGTATTTATACTATCCTGGAATTCTAGCCCCTCATGAAACATGACAGGGGGTCAGAAAAGTCATAGATTTGTCCACATTTTTCGCGCTGCATGTATACAGAAATTTTACTTTATTTGAAAACTGTCAGCACAGAAAGTTAAAAAAATCATTTTTTTGCCAAAATTCATGTCTTTTTTGCTAAATATAATAAAAAGTAAAAATCGCAGGAGCAATCAAATGGCACCAAAAGAAAGCTTTATTAGTGACAAGAAAAGGAGCCAAAATTCATTTAGGTGGTAGGTTGTATGAGCGAGCAATAAACCGTGAAAGCTGCAGTGGTCTGAATGGAAAAAAAGTGGCCGGTCCTTAAGGGGTAGAAAGCCCTAGGTCCTTAAGTGGTTAATTCTCCTACAACCGATACCTGGAACTCATCTATATTATCCGAACTTTCAGAGCTGGGCTATAAGTGAACATATGTTTGTCAGACTGCAGCAGGGCATAATAAGTTGGTCTCTAGGTGTCAGGTGTTACCATGTGGAAAATCAGTGTTTCTAAGGACTGTTTTTCTTACACCATACAGGGCCATATGCAATTCACTTTTTCACCTGACTTTTCTCCCAGGAGATAATTTTTCATCTCCGATTTAAAATAACTTTTCAGCACTTAACGAAAAAAGTACCAAAAAGTTGGTGAAATAGTACTATCAAAATTATTTTGAGTATTTTCTTGCTTGCTGGTGGCTTAAAAGGCATTTTATTGACAAGTTTAAAAATATCACTTAGGAGAAAACTCAGGTGAAAAAGTGAATTTCATCTGGCCCATAGTATGATCAGACTTGTTACTCTGCCAAGGTAGGCTTGTATCCTGTTTAATGAACCATATTGTTTGACTGTTTTCCATGAAATAAAGTGCTTTAAACTTTGTTACACTGTTGCCTCTGAGCCTGTTTGTACTGCTGGGAAGCTTACTTTTTGAAGCTAGTCCTTTTATACTTGTTTTGTACACAACATAAGGGGCACCACATGAACAGTTTTAAGTGTCAGTCAAATGAAAAAAAAAGATTCTCTTGTAGAATGGGCCTCAGCTGGTGTCATTTTAGCAAGCCATATTAGGCATGTTTTGGTATGCTCCCCATAAACACCCCATTGTAACACTGGGCAGGAAGCTGGTTTTCTTAGTAGTTGTAAAAATATGGCAATCTAAACGAAGAAATTACAATAATAGTAGTACAGATGATCAATAAGATTCAAATGATTCTGGCCTACAAGCAAATGTAATGCAAATTATATGTAGCTTCAAACTGTCTAAATCAAAATCATCAGCAAGTGCATTTGATTGCATGTGGTTTGCATTACATTTGCATGCAAACCTGAATTATTAATATCACTTTGCCCATCTCTACTGGTAAGTATCTGTTAATAAGCTAGATGAATCAAGTAGTGTTAAATCCACCGTGCACACACAGCGTGGGTTACTATTAGCGCACACACAAAGCGTGCAGTCCTGTCAAGGTAGCATATGTTGACAAACATTTATTTGTACCACACAACTAGCAGAGATAGAGTGTGCTAGTGTTGGAAAAGACATATTTGTACTTGGGAAGAAAAGAAAGCCTTACAAAAAATATATATGATAGAAAAAGGCAATAAATCTTTATTATAAAGTCTCACAGTGTACAATCACAAGTAACAGAAAAAATAAAAACATTTAAAAATACCCATAAAAGTACTCCATAGCCATAAATATCAGATGCAGTCATATAATGATGAGTTTGGCCAATATAGATTGTGTAAAGATGCAGTTGCACATGGGACCAAACAAGCTCCCTGTGCATCCCTTGAACCCGTGTTCAGTAAGACAGTGACCTTGTGCCTAGCACATCAATATCTATACAGTGAACAATGGACATGCAATAAATGTCGTAAAAAATATATAGTGCAAAACAAGAAAATACATGTCTGGAAAAGTCCAGATCTCAAAGTGTCAAACAATAGCTAACAGGTAAAGTACAACAAATGGTGGAAATGACCAATAGATAAAGTGCATAGTGTAACAATAATAGGATACTTAGCCCAGGTATGAATATGGTGGCATCAGCATCAGAAGAGTTTGGAATGACGAGGAGCCCCCTCACAACGACTGCACTAGTATCGCGGGCAATACCCTGCTTTTTCAAGGAGAGGAAAGGCAACCGCGACGGTTGCCTTTCCTCTCCTTGAAAAAGTGGGGGTAACGCCCGCAATACTAGTGGGGTCGGTGTGAGGGGGTGCCTCGTCACTCCAAAAATCACCATTTTCAAGCTTTCAGCCATTGTAGTTTAAAAATAGAATGTGCTATTGTTGATAAAACAGACACATTTTATTTCCCAAATTGTCCCGGTTATTACAATGTTTAAATTGTGTTCCCAGTACTATGTCTGACGATAATATTTTTTGGGGAAATAAATGTGTATTTTTCCATTTATTTATTTATTTTTTTATACTATAACAGTAATTACAAGCCTTTATGTACAAAAGCAACAGTAATATACCCTCATGATATACATATTTAAAAAGTCCCTAAGGTAACTTTTTATTTAGTTTTTTTAATGATGTAATTTAAAAAAAAAATCAACAAGTGTTTTATTTTAGTAACAGAGTAGGGGTGAAAGAGTTATAAAATAATAAAAATCAATTTAATTTTTCTATATGAAAATGTATTGTCTTGGTTTTGGATGTAGTTTTACTTTTTGGTCACAAGATGGTGCTACACTAACTCCGTGTTCTATAAATAGAAGACATAACTAAGTGTTTACAGGTGGTGTTTACAGTCGGGTTCTTTTTGAATCAGAGACACCGGAGGCTCTGATTCATCACAGGCACAGAGATCGGGTTTGAGAACAGCTGTTTCTCATTCCCCCATCATGGAGGGACAGGATTGAGGCAAATGGGAGAGATGCAACAATTGTGAGTGGCGGCGGAAAGTAAACAGTGCCGCTTATCTACGTCCCTGTGGGACGTAGATAAGCGTGACAAGAGTAAGGAAGTGGTTAAACCAGTCACTTCAATCCAAGTCCAAGCAGGGGGCAGGCCCAAAATAGGTGGAGGAGATCCAGTTTGAGAGATTTACATTCTGGGCAGGCATAAGTTGTGTTTGATAAAAAGAGTGGGATAAAGGCGCTAAATTAAATTGAGTTTCTCTGTAGTATTCATTTGAGATGTGTTTCCTTACTGAGATGAGGCTTTGAAGAGCCAAGTCCGCCGATGGAGGAAGGATGGCTTCTACAGAGAGATTAGTTAAGAACTTTAGCAAGTCCATTGTTTGTTCAAAGGTTAGTAGCATAAGTTTGTTGTATTGTAAATAATATTTTCTCTCTGATGGTGAGTCAACAAAGTCACTCAGTTGCAGGTAGATTAACAAATGGAAATAGATGCTAACCTCCTGTCTCTTTCCAAAGAGTGAGAAATCACTCACCATGGCAAAACTTACATATTAGTCTATGATGATTCTTTAAATATATATGAGTACACTGGTGTTAAGTCAGGAGGCCCTGTAGCAAGGGGCTGCCTTTTTTATTATTATTATTATTATTTAGTATTTATATAGCGCCAACATCTTCTGCAGTGTTGTACAGTGTATATTGTCTTGTCACTTAACTGTGCCTCTGAGGGGCTCACAATCTAATCCCTACCATAGTCCTATGTCTATGGCTTCCCCCTAAATTGGCCCTAGATTACGATACATACACTATACGATATATACATAGGGCTTGATTCACAAAAGAGTGCTAACTGATAGCACGGCTGTTTTTGTGAGCGATCGCGAATTTTCACGCAAAACGGTAATGTCTTCGCACGCAAACGTGAATTTTCCCACAAAACCGATTTCGTTTGCACGCGAAAATTCTCGTTTGCGTGCTAAAACCGTTATCATTTCGTGTGAAAATTCACGATCACGCGAAAATCGTGCGCAAACAGCCGTGCTATCAGTTAGCACTCTTTTGTAAATCAAGCCCTATGTATATATATCGTATAGTGTATGTATCGTAATCTAGGGCCAATTTAGGGGGAAGCCAATTAACTTATCTGTATGTTTTTGGGATGTTGAAGGAAACCGGAGTACCCGGAGTAAACCCAGGCAGACACGGGGAGAACATACAAACTCCTTGCAGATGTTGACCTGGCTGGGATTTGAACCAGGGACCCAGTGTTGCAAGGTGAGAGCACTAACCACTACGCCACCATGCTGCCTTCTCATACAACCCAACTGTACACACAGTTATGTACAATGAATGCAGCATATAGCACGTTAAAGTTACCACCAGTGTTAGAAACTATATGTTTCTCTCGGCAACACAACTTTCTTCTGGCACCAGTGGCTCTCTAGTAAGAGCTGCAAACACTACTCATCACAGCACACAGCATAGGAGATAGACTTCTGGAGGCATCTTCCAAGTTCCAAAAGGTTTATTCAATACACAGATATACAGATACAGTTCGTCATATCTTAGCCAAGCAGATTCTTCTTTAAGTCCATTTGCGTTACAAGCTCTTGACTAACCTTCCTCCTGAATGTTAGTCAGGTTATCTTTTTTCTATACTAAGTTGCGTCTAAACTAAATATATACAGCATACATTATATCAGCTTACAGAAATAAAGGAAAATATTTAGGGGTTCCAGTCAGTAGAAGTCAGTAGATGGAGAGCGTAAAAGTAAGAGACCTCCGTTGGCAACTCATGACCTTTAATACTGACCAGGAAAGAGCTAACTGTGTCATCATCTGAACCATCTATGATTGGTTCAGATCCCTTGTGATGTCATGATACACACCTACTCACTTAATATTTTATGAGCCCCCTTGCTCCAGTTGCAGGAATGTTATGTTTTTTAAATATGGCCTATGTTGATTGTTCCCGTAGTCCATTTGTCTGGGGCAGTGTAAGCCTAAGACCTTGGACTAGGAACATCTTCTCAGTATCTGCTTGTATCATCTGCTTCAAGCAGACACTGAGATGCTTCTGCCTGCATCACGAAAAACTCTATTTAAAGGTATACTCTGCGAACAAGCCTTTTACCTAAAACTCAGTCCAGATAACTGAGGCCTACTTAAATTATAACAATCCCCCCTAAAATGGCTTGCTCCGCAGATCCCAACGTCTGAACCCAGCAGTACCTGGTTTCTTTTCTGTATGTTTCACTTTTCAATACTCGCGGTCTCACACCTTCTCTGCTCTAGGTGGTTATCCCTGGGAGAGAGGGCAACACCTCTTGGTCTTCCTGTAACCAGGCTATCTGGGGATGCCCTACTTATAAGTCCCTCTATACCATATTCTCAGCATTTGCGTCACTTGCGTATCACTCACAAACTTGCATGATCACAGAAAAGTGAAACTTGTTTGTCTGTTAAACATTGGAGCAGTGCCAGGTGTCTTCTAAAAGAACGCCTTTATACAATCAGCTCCATCATAGGTACTCTTAAAACCTATACGCCTAACCTTGTATATCCCTTAATTTGGAAATATTGGTTAATGAGATTGTTTATGAGGCACCAATCTCTTAACCAGGTTCATTTATTTTGCATAATTTAACACACAACCTCACCTGGATAATGATGCCCAAAGTTGTCATCCTTATCCCGACGACCAATGGGTGTAGGAAGAAATTTTGAACTGAAGAGGCCCAGTCCGAGTGTCCCTGGAACATCGCCGGAAACCTTTCCCATCAGGTCAGACTGGAACTCACCTGCTTATATTTGTGTTCTACCTCGTTAAGATCACCTGGATCGTGGTGAAATCTTACCTCTAACTTAGTGTTCTGTTTGTTTAACCGTTGTAACAAAGCGTGGTCGTCTTGGGTCAAAACCTGTTCCCATTTGTCCCATGTCGTCGTGTTATCTTTCAGGAGGGGAACTTCCCGTGAAACTTTGAACTTTAGAGTTCTCTTAACAATTTGAGGAATAACGTCATCAAACTTGGATCACTTTATCCATATGGGATCTCCGCTCACACAATATGTTCCCCTTGAAAGATCAACCTGATCGGAACAATTATGAAAATGTACCTTGAATGTGTCGTTAGACATTATGTTAAAAAAACAAACCTTTCCTTCAGCCACCGGAACTATCGGTTTGGCTTCAGGGCGGATCTTTTGAATGTTAGCCTCACATTCTGTGTTATTGAGCCAGCAGGCTTCTTTACTAAATTTGATTTGCCCCGGCAAACACAGGTACCTCTGTGAGAATTGCCAGCATGATGACAACTCTACTTGGTTCACCTCCCCGTCTAGCACCAAAAAATATTGACCTCTCAGGTCATGGTGTAAGACATGTGTTGAGGTGGGAACTAAGGAAGTAGCGGTGTGTAAAGAAGTGTTGCACCCTTTCCATTTGTTCACCCAAACATCTCGAAGATTCCATGCAAAAGATCCTTCTTCAAAAAAATCAATAAACCTCTCCTTGTCCAATCTCAGTTGTACAGGATCTTTTAGCATCTCCCTGACAAAATATGTCGGCAACTGTCCTGATTGGACCTCTTCCCCCCTTATGTCCTGAGGCAAAATGCATACCTGAGGCCGGGAAGACTGTACTCTCTGCCATCTTTCAATTAAGAGTACCTCTTCACTTACCCAACTAGCATGAGGATAAGTGGCTGCATATGGACTGTGTAATATTGTCCCCTGTTGTGACCCGTGTAGTGAGAATGGGGTTTTCTGTGTTGGCTGTCCCTCCCTCGGGATCACTCTCCCCACCCTCTTTGTCACCTGGAAATGTGGCTTGATCTCGATTTTTACTTCTTGTTTCGAGAACCACAAACCCTCGGCTTTCCAGCCTTCACGTGTGTATAGTTATCTCAGAGACACTCTCTGTTGGTAGTTCCAGAGTGGGATGTTGTCCCCTGCGTCTCCTGTAGGAGAAGTGACGCTTACTGCTTGTTCCTCTCCAATCTGGAACCATCTCACTCTGGATAACCAAGACAAGGTACCCCCGAACCACACACTCCACCTTTTGCATGTACCCATTGTACTGCAATGTACCTTTTAACAAACCTTTGGATCAGTGCATTGGTTCTAGGAGTGTGACATTCAAGAGCAGATTTACACTGCCGTTCAATTCAAACTTCCAGCACACCTGACCCTTCAGACCTTTCACCAACATTGTGCCATGAAATTTGTTTCCACCTGGCACAAGTGCTCTTTTTCCTCCATCCCTGCTTGGTCCATCTGTGCTAATCAGAGGGAGGTGGGAAAGGATCAGTACCTTTGTCTCCAAACATTAACATGCTTGGGCCTTGTGTTCTCATTAACCCCTTATCGTTCATGAGAATGTCCTCTCTTCGGTCTCCTAGGACGAAAAGGCAGCCTAGGATCACCATCAGCACGATACTCTTCATTATAAAAGCACCTCCTTGGGAAAGAAAAACATTAGCAATTTGCATTATGCTTTGCTCAGTCAGTTTTTTTTTAGTCTCTTTCCGATCTCAGAAATCTCGCTGTTCTCCAAACTCGGATTGGCATCTGGAACCTTTCGATTATCCAACTGACATCTCTGTTTCGGCTGCCAGCACCTCAGCTTTCTTGCTTCCATATTGCCAAACTCCTGAAATCGAAATACAAACAAATCAATACTTATTAACGATTTGGGATTCGCCCTGCGGCTTGTACTCTGTACACTTTAGATTGATCAATATATACCGTAATTGATCTCGTTGCTTTATGGTTCTCATGAACTCTGTTTACTCTTTTTGGTAGATTGGAGTTAAACTTCTCTCCCCTACCTCAGTACTATCCTAAGTACTTACCTGTTTAAAATATGTTCCCACGGACTTCACCTTTGGAAGCTCTCACCTCATTGCAAACTCACCCCACATCCCCCCTTCTGTACATACGCGGCCGTCGTATGCACAGATTACGGATGCCACACACCTGTTGCTGCTTTGCAGGTGAGCCTGCAATGCTCTTACTCATTTTCGCATTGACTTACCTAGAACTTCATCGATCGCAGCCCTCACTGCTCGACGTCCTGTTTAGTGTACCCTCTCAAGTCTAGGAGTAAAGGGTTGCCGGCACTACGGGATCTGTAGCCGTGTCACTGGGAGTGAGGATGCACGGATACTCAAAAAGCCACCTTGATGATATTATAGATACTGCGTGCTCATGACTAAAATTGCGAAACATACACATAGGATCAGCATCAAAAAAGGAAAACAGTTGAATCAGGCACTGCAGTATATACTGTTTTAATGGTGTTTTCAGTTGTGAGTAAAATCACCATTTGTATCAAAAATTGTGACATTCAAAAGGTAGGTACAAAACATCATCATCTGTAGAAAAATTATCATGTGCAAACATCTTGTGCGTTCAAACAGTTGCAAGAGGAGAATGTCCTACCATATCAGAGGGCAGGGCCGGCCTTTGACCTGAGCAACCAGTGCGATCGCTCAGGGCGCCGGCTTCCAGGGGGCGCTCCTGCCGCCTGTGTTTTAATGCGAAGCTGCGGCCCCGGCTGGGTCCGTCTCGCTCCGCCCCCTGGTGCCGCTGCTGGGGGTGATGGGGGGGGCAAAGTTGGCAAACATGCCAGTGATAGAGGGGGAGCCGCGGGGAGGGCAGCCCGACCTCTCCCTCCCTTCCTCTCCGGGCCGCCCTCCGTGCTCCCCCCTCCAATGCAGAGTGCAGAGAGAACAACTCACCTCCCTGGTTCCGATCGCCGGCGCCTCTCACTTGCCGCTGGTCTCCTCTTCTACATAGTCACTGATGCACACTAAACTTCCTGCTTAACAGGAAGTTTAGTTTGCATCAGTGACAATGTAGAAGAGGAGACCAGCGGCAAGTGAGAGGCGCCGGCGATCGGAACCAGGGAGGGAGGTGAGTTGTTCTCTCTGCAGTCTGCATTGGAGGGGGGAGCACGGAGGGTGGCCCGGAGAGGAAGGGAGGGAGAGGTCGGGCTGCCCTCCCCGCGGCTCCCCCTCCACTATGAGGGGGAGGGGCACCTACCTATCTAATCTATACTGGGGGCAGCTACCTATCTAGCCAATACTGGGGGCAGATACCTATCTAGCCAATACTGGGGGCACCTACCTATCTAACCTATACTGGGGGGCACCTACCTATCTAATCTATACTGGGGGCAGCTACCTATCTAGCCAATACTGGGGGCACCTACCTATCTAACCTATACTGGGGGGCAGCTACCTATCTAATCTATACTGGGGGCAGCTACCTATCTAATCTATACTGGGGGCAGCTACCTATCTAATCTATACTGGGGGAGCTACCTATCTAGCCAATACTGGGGGCACCTACCTATCTAACGTATACTGGGGGGGCAGCTACCTATCTAATCTATACTGGGGGCACCTACCTATCTAACCTATACTGGGGGGGCAGCTACCTATCTAATCTATACTGGGGGCAGCTACCTATCTAATCTATACTGGGGGCAGCAACCTATCTAATCTATACTGGGGGCAGCAACCTATCTAACCTATACTGGGGGCAGTTACCTATCTAACCTATACTGGGGGGGGGCAGCTACCTATCTAATCTATACTGGGGGCACCTACCTATCTAACCTATACTGGGGGGGCAGCTACCTATCTAATCTATACTGGGGGAAGCTACCTATCTAATCTATACTGGGGGCAGCAACCTATCTAATCTATACTGGGGGCAGCTACCTATCTAACCTATACTGGGGGCAGCTACCTATCTAACCTATACTGGGGGCACAGATCCCCCACCCCTTAGTGTATATAGGCTACGAGTCCTGTAGATGTAGGCAGATTCCCCCTTTAGTGTATATAGGCTACTGGTCTTGCAGTTGCAGATTCCCTTTTAGTGTATTTAGGCAGCAGATCCCCCCCCCCATTAGTGTATGTGTGTGGTGCGCTCACACGCAAAGAGGATGAATTGGGGGTGGGGGGTGGGGGGGGTGTGTGCCAAAATCTGGTTATGCTCAGGGCGCTGTGAAACCTAAGGCCGGCCCTGTCAGAGGGTGGCAGTGGTGGGTGCAGGGCAGAAACGGTAGCCTAAAGGCCGTTTCGGACGACGGTGCTTCTTCCGAGGCTGATCCACGCTAATACACAAAAATGCACAGGTTTTTTATTTCCTGTGTCATGAACTGGGGGCGGGTACACGATGACGTACGCATTTCCGGCCACATGCGTAAAAACGTAAGCGTCAACCAGACGTTCACGCGTCCAAAAAGGAGTCGTGTTTCCGTATGCATAATACGTTATGCGTCAGCGTAGACCATGCGTTCCAATGTGGGACGCACGCGGCCGCGTAACTTTATACGTTTGCAATCTAAAAAGAGGTGTATTCACCATCTTAAAGGAGTACATTGCTCCTAATTGCAAAATCGATCGCAAAAAAGGCCGTTTGAGGTTGGCTGTGAGGTACAGTGACTCAAACGTGCATGTGGAATATATAAGATTGCATAAAAACGCTGAAAAAGCAAGGGGAAGAAAAAGCTGGAGGACAATGGAAACAATTGTTGCAGGGATCGTCCATCCTCATTGCAAGCCTGTTTGCATAAAATTGCAACACATAAATTTAATGATTCAACTTATCAAAAATTCTTTATGCATATTTAAACCTATGAAGAATCTCGAATGCAAAAATAGCTACAGCTATGGATCTAAAAAACATGCCAAATCATTATGGTCATTAAAACCCAATGGACCTAGGGCTTCACTTTTGATAATCAGGAGCGACTCTTTTCTTAATAAAAGTCGAGAACGATCTCCCCCCCGGTTTGGGGATCATAACTTGTGCTAAACCACAAAATTTTAACACATCTGGTTTTCAACGGAACGCCAATGTTCCTGTATTCTCCTTTTTAGAGGGCGGGTTGTTTTTCCAATATAAAATCGGCCACAAGGGCACCACAGAGCATTGACTACCAATTCAGTATTGCAAGTAATTAAATCACGCACTGTCCACTGTAAAGCGCCTACACGATAAAACGTGCCGGTACGCATAAATTAGCAGTGGGAGCAAAATTGACATCTGTGGTTGCCCTTCGGCCGACATCTGTAGCTCAAGGAACTGCTTTGAAGGAGCGACTTCGCAGCAGAGGGTATCCTGAGAATGAACTTGACAACGCCTTTCATAAAGCTTTACAAAAAAATCGAGACGATCTTCTGTTTAAGGATCGCAAAACCAAACGCGATGACAAAATTGCCTTCACGTTCAATTATACTCAAATGGCCAACACAGTCTGAAACGTCATCAAAAAGAATTGGTCTATTCTGGTCAAAGATCCTACTTTGAAATCCTTGCTGCCCCCATCCCCTTTAGTAGCGTTTAGGCGTGCACCTATAATTGGAGACCACGTCACCAGAAGTGAATGCACGCCTGGTCCCATGGAGAATTGGTTACAAAGATGTCGGCCGAAGGGCAACCACAGATGTCAATTTTGCTCCCACTGCCAATTTATGCGTACCGGCACGTTTTATCGTGTAAGCGCTTTACAGTGGACAGTGCGTGATTTAATTACTTGCAATACTAAATTCGTAGTCTATGCTCTGTGGTGCCCTTGTGGCCGATTTTATATTGGAAAAACCACCCCCCCCCCCCCCCTCTAAAAGAGAGAATACAGGAACATTGGCGTTCCGTTGAAAACGGAAAAGGCGCCACAAGAATGATAGAGCACATCCGACAAATACATGAAAGCAACCCAGATGTGTTAAAATTTTGTGGTTTAGTACAAGTTATGATCCCCAAACGGGGGGGGGGGGGGGGGAGATCGTTCTCGACTTTTATTAAGAAAAGAGTCGCTCCTGATTATCAAAAGTGAAGCCCTAGGTCCATTGGGTTTTAATGACCATAATGATTTGGCATGTTTTTTAGATCCATAGCTGTAGCTATTTTTGCATTCGAGATTCTTCATAGGTTTAAATATGCATAAAGAATTTTTGATAAGTTGAATCATTAAATTTATGTGTTGCAATTTTATGTAAACAGGCTTGCAGTGAGGATGGACGATCCCTGCAACAATTGTTTCTATTGTCCTCCAGCTTTTTCTTCCCCTCGCTTTTTCAGCGTTTTTATGCAATCCTATATTCCACATGCACGTTTGAGTCACTGTACCTCACAGCCAACCTCAAACGGCCTTTTTTGCGATTAGGAGCAATGTACTCCTTTAAGATGGTGAATACGCCTCTTTTTAGATTGCAAACGTATAAAGTTACGCGTCTGCGTGCGTCCCACATTGGAACGCATGGTCTACGCTGACGCGTAACTTATTACGCATACGGAAAAACGACTTCTTTTTGGACGCGTGAACATCTGGTTGACGCTTACGTTTTTACGCATGCGGCCGGAAATGCGTACGTCATCGTGTACCCGCCCCCAGTTCATGACACAGGAAATAAAAACCTGTGCATTTTTGTGTATTAGCGTGGATCAGCCTTGGAAGAAGCACCGCCGTGCGAAATGGCGTTAGGCTACCGTTTTTGCCCTGCACCCACCACCGCCACCCTCTGATATGGTAGGACATCCTCCTCTTGCAACTGTTTGAACGCACAAGATGTTTGCACATGATAAGTTTTCTACAGATGATGATGTTTTGTACCTACCTTTTGAATGTCACAATTTTTGATACAAATGGTGATTTTACTCACAACTGAAAACACCATTAAAACAGTATATACTGCAGTGCCTGATTCAACTGGTTTTCTTTTTTGATGCTTAGTGTACCCTCTGACCAATGTTTGCCAGGTGACCACACAGGGTTCAGGGCTGCGCATGCCTGCATGCGAATCACTGAATGCCCACTTGGTAGGTAGTCCTATGGCAAACACCGTACTGAGACACTGTCACTGTTTAAATGGCAATTCTTACATCTTTATATTTGCCCCATGAACTGCTGCCAGTTCTGTTATTTGCGCTACACTTGGTAGGACCTGGAAAAAAAATATTTGACCAATCAGTGGACGAGAAAACGCACAAACAGCTCCAGCCCAGCATTGACCTCTTAGTCAAACTCTGGCCCTGTCCATGACAAAAACCAGAAAAAAACGTTACCGCTCTGCAGCCGCGGCGACGGATACCTGGATTGGTCAACTCCCTTTTTTTCCAACTCCGGCACCCCCTGATGCACTGTCCCTCCTTTTGCTTTATTGGGAACTCATGCTGCATCACCCGTGAAGGTGCCTCACTTAAAGGAATAATCCCATAAGTAACCCAGTACAGATACTTCCCTGATCTGCTCTTGCCAATCACTTCCTGGGAAATATCTGACTGCTCTGTGTTTCCATGCACCTTGCTGGAAAACACTCCTATCAGTGATCATGCTAGTCTCACAGCAACTGATTGGTGCACATATTCTGTCATTCCTTTCCCTGGACCCAAGCTCTGGGGAAATACTCCAGGATCCGAGATACTCAGTAGAGTGTCTCATTATCTCTACCATCCCTTCCTCTCCGCTGCTCTGCCCGTTGCCGTAAGCACAGCCTGACGTGACGTGGATCCCCCAGCCCCTCCTCCCCCCTGCCATGACGTGTGGGGGCCATGACTCGTGGGGGCGGGCCCTCCTCAATGCCGCCATTTTGAGTCCTGGAATGCCAGCTAAGATGGCTGCTATGCAATCTCCTATAGCAACCTCTTAATTAAATACTTAATAATAATAATAATAATAATATATACATTAGGAAAAAAGAGAAAAAAAAATCAAGCAGAACAAACATTTTATGCCTAGTTACACAAAGCATAATTACACATTGCAGAAAATCAGCATTCCGCTACATACACTCTTGGATACCTGCGTGGAAAACTTAGAAAGACCCCGTCCCAGCTGTAATCCTAACTGCTTCATACATTAGAATCACCCAGTGACGTGCGAATCTCTTCACAAAAACAGCCAGCAGCGTACCTCGGACATAACTCAGACCTGCACAGACAGAGAGAAAAAAACCCAAACTTCACTCCCCCCTTATTCTGTAGAATACGTGGAGGAGGAAAAAAAACCTACAGCTGTTCACAAAACTTTCTAACAAACCTCATCATAATCGCACAAATATGCAGCAAGCTAACCGCCCCCCCCCCCCCCGCCTCTGCTGACAGGGGACACTACCCTACACTAAACTGGAACCCAGCTGGAATCACTCTCGGCTCTCCTAACACACTTCGTAGACAGTAGCAGATCTTCTCTGTAAAGCGAGAGAGAGAGAGAAAGAAAAAGGACAAAAAAAAAGCCTAGCAGATAACACAGTTAACATCTGTCCAGCGAAAGGAAACATGCCCGTGAATAGACAAACGTGTATATACCCACTATTGGAGCCATAACATGCAACACAGGAACATTAACTCATAAGCAATCCTTGAAGACAGCACTATGTATGCTCTACACCGGAGCTGCAACCGACCTTCTCCCCCCCCCTTCCCACCACTCACGGGAGGGGGAAGAAGTACGCAGCCTCCAACCTAACATAGCAGCTGCACATAACACAGAATGCATTATCAACTCCTTGTACAACTCCAAATACAATAAAGATAATGCAATATAACAATGTAAACCATACTTGCCCTGGTCCGTGGACTTCTGTTCGCTTGCCAATTCGATCAGCCGTTGCAACTTCCCCACGAAACTCTGATTGGACACACCTAGAGCTCCTGAGTCTCATTCCGCTCAGTGGATCGGCTTCTCCCGCGGCAGTTGCTCGCCGGCCTCGGAGCGCTCCCACAACTTGCGATCCTGTTTAGGCTTTTAACTGCATGTGCACCTCAGCTTAACTTTAAAGTCCAAGAGTTTCACCGCTGATTACCTCGAACTGCAGCCCATGTGCTGGCTCACGCACACCACTTATCAGTTTGATAAGCTTTCCAGTCCGCGTCTCCTCCGCTTGTTTCGCTGTGGAATTTCTTGAAAACTTCGGCCCCTGGTCCTTGTCTGCCTGTTTCGCTAGACAGTGAAGAGTTTAACGGCACCACTGTTAGAAACTATATGTTTCTCTAGGCAAAACAACTTTCTTCCGGCACCAGTGGCTCTCTAGTAAGAGCTGCAAACACTACTCATCACAGCACACAGCAGAGGAGATAGACTTTTGGAGGCATCTTCCAACTTCCAAAAGGTTTATTCAATACACAGATATACAGATACAGTTTGTCATATCTTAGCCAAGCAGATTCTTCTTTAAGTCCATTTGCGTTACAAGCTCTTGACAAGCTCCTGAATGTTAGTCAGGTTATCTTCTTTCTATACTAAGTTGCGTCTAAACTAAATATATAAAGCATACATTATATCAGCTTACAGAAATAAAGGAAAATAATTAGGGGTTCCAGTCAGTAGAAGTCAGTAGATGGAGAGCGTGAAAGTAAGAGACCTCCGTTGGCAACTCATGACCTTTAATACTGACCAGGAAAGAGCTAACTGTGTCATCATCTGAACCATCTATGATTGGTTCAGATCCCTTGTGATGTCATGATACACACCTACTCACTTAATATTTTATGAGCCCCCTTGCTCCAGTTGCAGGAATGTTATGTTTTATAAATATGGCCTATGTTGATTGTTCCCATAGTCCATTTGTCTGGGGCAGTGTAGGCCTAAGACCTTGGACTAGGAACATCTTCTCAGTATCTGCTTGTATCATCTGCTTCAAGCAGACACTGAGATGCTTCTGTCTGCATCACGAAAAACTCTATTTAAAGGTATACTCTGCGAACAAGCCTTTTACCTAAAACTCAGTCCAGATAACTGAGGCCTACTTAAATTATAACAACCAGCACAACCGGAGATGTGTAGAAAAGGTAGACCAAAGTCTTGGGACAAGCTGAGCTGACCCCCCTTCCTGGTCCTCCTAGCAGCCACTATGGCAGCTATAGCTATTGCTAAACCCCTGTATGATTATTCAGGTTGTGTTGCATTTATGCAGTATGTGACTTAAGGGCTTACAGGATTTTCCTTACTTTTTCCTCTTGCGACTTCTTTATAAATGATACTTCTGTTATTGTAACAGTGATATTTCTTTCTTCTCTTTCATCTTTAAAATAAAAGCAACAAATAAAAACAAGCCAAAAAGCTGCTGAATCTATTGGGCATATGCTGTTTAGTACAATGACAGTTATCTTTTCCTTGAGTAATATATTTTGTATATGCCATCTTACTGTGCTGTCATTTTCTCTGTCAGTATTTATTGACCCATTGGCTTTTTTTATCATGCTCAGAGAAAAGACATAAAGGGAAAGCAGACTGGTTAAGCCAAGCGAGTTTTGAGTATATATCATACTTTATTTAACTCTGCAGCTTCCAGTTCTGGTAGATCCAAAGCATGTCACTCTTTTTAAAATGTGGGAAATTCCAGCTTATGTATTAAAAGTGATTCCACAATCTAATCTGGATGCAGAGAAGATGCTAAACTATTATTGGGATCCTCCTATCCCATCATTTAAAGGGTGTATACATGTGTTATGCCTTTTGTAATAGAGTAAGTTAGGATTAGGCATTTTGAGGTGTAGTGGAAATGTATAGTTGGAAGCCTAATACTCAAGCTGTTGAGAAGAAGAAGTAGCAGTCACGAAAGTGCAGGCATGGGAGAGTTACAGGGTTAAATATAGGACAGGAGTAAAGGTCAGAGTAACGCTAAGTTGTGGGTCAAAGCTGAATACAAGCCATGTACACCCAACAACAAGATCAAGTTTTACCCCGGGTATATCAGTACATACAAGAGCTTATAACAGTTAAAGGGAATCTGTCCGTAGGTTCAGACTAGAAATAGGCTGAACCTCTGATTTTCGGTTCGCGAACCTACCGCAAAAGTTCGGATCGTGCGAACTTTCGCGAACCGCAATAGACTTCAATGGAGAGTTGAACTTGTAGATTTAGAAAAAATTATGCTGGCCAGAAAAATGATGGAAAAGATGTTCAAGGGATCTAATACCTGGACAGAGACATGGTTGAGTTGACTCAAACCACTTTTTTAAAGAGAACCCGAGGTGGGTTTGAAGAATATTATCTGCATACAGAGGCTGGATCTGCCTATACAGCCCAGCCTCTGTTGCTATCCCAAACCCCTCTAAGGTCCCCCTGCACTCTGCAATCCCTCATAAATCCCAGCCATGCTGCTGACAAACAGCTTGTCAGAGCTGGCTGTGTTTATCTCTATAGTGTCAGTCTGCTGCTCTCCCCGCCTCCTGCAGAACTCCAGTCCCCGCCTGCATCCCTTCCGTCCCTGCTGATTGGAGGGAAGGGACTGGGGCAGGGACCGGAGCTATGCAGGAGGCGGAGGAGCAGCTGAGACTGACACTACAGATGTAAACACAGCCTCACAGCATGACTGTGATTTATGAGGGATTGCAGAGTGCAGGGGGACCTTAGTGGGGTTTGGGATAGCAACAGAGACTGGGCTGTATAGGCAGATCCAGCCTCACTATGCAGATAACATTCTTTAAACACACCTCGGGTTCTCTTTAAGGTCAGAAATCACATTGAAAGTTGAATTGCAGGCCTACACTGCTTTACAACATCTTGCATGTGTATACCTCAATCAGGAAGTGTAATCTCCTCTCCTCCTCATCCGGAGGATCTTGTCTTCCAGGGATTTGTAGGATGTCAAAAGCACGCTCACATACATTAGCCAGGAATCAAACCCAGGTCAACTGCTTGGAGAGCAGCTATGCTCACCACTATATCACCAACACTACAGGCTGAAACCAGCCTAGCTGGCCTGGGAAGGATGAAAAGCTAGGTGGCCATTAGTGTTGGGCGAACAGTGTTCGCCACTTTTCGGGTTCTGCAGAACATCACCCTGTTCGGGTGATGTTCGAGTTCGGCCGAACACCTGATGGTGTTCGGCCTTTTAAGTTCGGGTTCGCCCCGAACTACTAATTGGCCGCCGAACAGGGCCCTGTTCGGCCGAATACTGCCCCCTGCTACCGTACTACTGCTGAACCGCCCGCTGCCCGGCCTCCCTCAACGCGTCACTCTCCGGACTCCTCCTCCTCAGTCACTCACTTCACAGTGCCGCCCACTACCACCGGACCGGTACTTCCTGAAACTTTTGTATGGGGAAGCGGGCAGAGGGGGGAGCGGTAGCGGAGGGGGTGGGGGGAATTTCCGACCCCCCCCCCCCCGCGATCGGGGCATGCTCCCCCCTTATGCCTGCGACCCCATAGGGCCCCCAAAAGCGGGATGTTCGGGGAGTTCGGGGTTCGGCCCGAACATGCCGAACATTGCGGCCATGTTCGGCGAACTTTCCCGAACCCGAACATCCAGGTGTTCGCCCAACACTAGTGGCCATGCAACCATTCCTGCTAACCTAAAGCTACTTGTGTTTTACAACACATTGACTTAAGACTTTACCAAATCCAATGCTCCACTATGGGGAAGCTTCTCTGTTTGCTGTTTTTTTTTGTGTGTGGTGTCACAGTTCACTCATCTCTTCAACTACAAGAAATGCCCAGGAGTAGTCTTAGCTACTGTAATATCTATGTTACGGCAGGGCACTTATTACACTTTCTCTTACAGGGCTATGTAAACCGTTTGAAGAGATGAGTGAACTGTGACACCACACTTAAAAAACAAAACAAAAAAAAACAGCAAACAGAGAAGCTTCCCCATATTGGAGCATTGGATTTGGTAAAGTCTTAAGCCAATGTGTTGTAAGACACAAGTAAGCGTTAGGTTAGCAGGAATGGTTGCATGACCACCTAGCTTTTCATCCTTCCCAGGCCAGCTAGGCTGGCTTCAGCCTGTAGTGTTGGTGGTATAGTGGTGAGCACAGCTGCCCTCCAAGCAGTTGACCTGGGTTCGATTCCTGGCCAATGTATGTGAGCGTGCTTTTGACATCCTACAGAACCCTGGAAGACAAGATCCTCCTCTGGAGGCGAAGGAAGGAAGGAGCTGTTGTGGGAGAACCTTGCCTTTTATAAGGGGGGGTGGGGCTCCTAGAGTGAGTAGTGTGATTGGCGACAATGTGCCTGCTGACTGTGATGTAGAGGGTCAAAGTTGACTGTAATGGAGCATTATGGGGGTGAACCGAACTTCCGCAAAAGTTCGCCTTCGCCTGCAATCGCGAACCACCCAAAGTTCGCCTGGAACCATTCGCAGGTGAACCGTTCGGCCCATCTCTAGTTCAGACTGATAAGTGTTAAAGGGGAACTGAAGAGAGAGGTATATGGAGGCTGTCATGTTTATTTGCTTTTAATCAATACCAGTTGCCTGGCAGCCCTGCTGATCCTCTGCCTCTAACACTATTAGCCATAGCCCCTGAACAAGCATGCAGCAGATCAGGTGTTTCAGTGGTTCAGACTTATAAGTCTGATCTGACAAGACTAGTTGCATGCTTGTTTCTGGTTTTACTACTGCAGAGAAATAGACCAGCAGGGCTGCCAGGCAACTGGTATTGATTAAAAGGAAATAAACATGACAGCCTCCATATACCTCTCTCTTTAGTTCCCCTTTAAAGAGAATCTGTACTGTCTGATTTGTACAATAAAAAACATACCAATTGAGTCACTGTCATCTTCTGGAACCCTCTTTGCTGTTTCCGCCGCTCCCTGCTGTAATCCTGGCTTTTAATTGCCAGTTGTAGTCAGTGTTTACAAACACAAAACATGGCCGCTACCCAGGAAGTGATGTTTGTGTGTGTGTATATATATATATATATATATATATATATATATATATATATATATATATATATATATACACAGTGGTGTGAAAAACTATTTGCTCCCTTCCTGATTTTTTATTCTTTTGCATGTTTGTCACACTTAAATGTTTCTGCTCATCAAAAACAGTTAACTATTAGTCAAAGATAACATAATTGAACACAAAATGCAGTTTTAAATGATGGTTTTTATTATTTAGTGAGAAAAATAACTCAAAACCGTGAATTTGCTGGTGTGTTTTGGGTCATTGTCCTGCTGCAGCACCCAAGATCGCTTCAGCTTTAGTTGACAAACAGATGGCCGGACATTCTCCTTCAGGATTTTTTGATAGACAGTAGAATTCATGGTTCCATCTATCACAGCAAGCCTTCCAGGTCCTGAAGCAGCAAAACAACCCCAGACCATCACACTACCACCACCATATTTTACTGTTGGTATGATGTTCTTTTGCTAAAATGCTGTGTTACTTCTACGCCAGATGTAACGGGACACGCACCTTCCAAAAAGTTCAACTTTTGTCTCGTCGGTCCACAAGGTATTTTCCCAAAAGTCTTGCCAATCATTGAGATGTTTTTTTAGCAAAATTGAGACAAGCCTTAATGTTCTTTTTGCTTAAAAGTGGTTTGCGCCTTGGATATCTGCCATGCAGACTGTTTTTGCCTAGTCTCTTTCTTATCGTGGAGTCACGAACGATGACCTTAATTGAGGCAAGTGAGGCCTGCAGTTCTTTAGATGTTATCCTGGGGTCTTTTGTGGCCTCTCGGATGAGTTTTCTCTGCGCTCTTGGGGTAATTTTGGTCGGCTAGCCACTCCTGGGAAGGTTCATCACTGTTCCATGTTTTTGCCATGTGTGGATAATGGCTCTCACTGTGGTTCGCTGGAGTCCCAAAGCTTTAGAAATGGCTTTATAACCTTTACCAGACTGATAGATCTCAATTACAGTACTTTGTTCTCATTTGTTCCTGAATTTCTTTGGATCTTGGCATGATGTGTAGCTTTTGAGGTGCTTTTGGTCTACTTCTCTGTGTCAGATAGCTCCTATTTAAGTGATTTCTTGATTGAAACAGGTGTGGCAGTAATCAGGCCTGCGGGTGACTACAGAAATTGAACTCAGGTGTGATAAACCTCAGTTAAGTTATTTTTTAACAAGGGGGGCAATCACTTTTTCACACAGGGCCATGTAGATTTGAATTTTCTTTTTCTCACTAAATAATAAAAAACATCATCTAAAACTGCATTTTGTGTTCAATTATGTTATCTTTGACTAATAGTTAACGGTTTTTGATGAGCAGAAACATTTAAGTGTGACAAACATGCAAAAGAATAAGAAATCAGGAAGGGGGCAAATAGTTTTTCACACCACTGTATATGTATATATGTGTGTGTGTGTGTGTGTGTATATATGTATATACAGTGGGTTGCAAAAGTATTTGGCCCCCTTGAAGTTTTCCACATTTTGTCACATTACTGCCACAAACCAGCATACATTTTATTGGAATTCCACATGAAAGACCAATACAAAGTGGTGTACATGTGAGAAGTGTATCGAAAATCATACATCATTCCAAATATTTTTTACAAATAGGTGAACCTCCGCCCCAGTCTCAAGTCTTTTGCAGTCTCCAAGAGGTTTTCTTCCAAGTTTGCCCTGTATTTGGCTCCATCCATCTTCCCATCAACTCTAACCAGCTTTCCTGTCCCTGCTGAAGAGATGCACCCCCCGAGCATGATGCTGCCACCACCATATTTGACAGTGGGGATGGTGTGTTCAGAGTGATGTGCAGTGTTAGTTTTCTGTCACACATAACGTTTTGCATTTTGGCCAAAAAGTTCCATTTTGGTCTCATCTGACCAGAGCACCTTCTTCCACATGGTTGCTGTGTCCCTCACATGGCTTGTGGCAAACTGCAAACGGGACTTCTTATGCTTTCTGTTAACAATGCCTTTCTTCTTGCCACTCTTCCATAAAGGCCAACTTTGTACAGTGCATGACTAATAGTTGTCCTATGGACAGAGTCTCCCACCTGAGCTGTAGATCTCTGCAGCTCGTCCAGAGTCACCATGGGCCTCTTGACTGCATTTCTGATCAGCGCTCTCCTTGTTCGGCCTGTGAGTTTAGGTGAATGGCCTTGTCTTGGTAGGTTTACAGTTGTGCCATACTCCTTCCATTTCTGAATGATCGCTTAAACAGTGCTCCTTGGGATGTTCAAGGCTTTGGAAATCTTTTTGTAGCCTAAGCCTGCTTTAAATTTCTTAATAACTTGATCCCTGACCAGTCTTGGACCTGTCTTGTGTGTTCTTTGGACTTCACGGTGTTGTTGCTCCCTCTGAGGCCCTCACAGAGCAGCTGTATTTGTACTGACATTAGATTACACACAGGTGCACTCTATACAGTACATATACATATACAGTATATATGTATATGTGTATATATATGTGTGTGTGTGTGTATATATATATATATATATATATATATATATATATATATTCATGTTACAGTAGACTACATACAAGTTTTTATTACATAGTGAATTATCTGCACTCCAGTCTGGGATTCTCCCAGTTTCTCAGCATGTGACAGGCAGCTCCCTCCCCCCCTCAGCCTCACAAACAGCATAATAGACAAGCTGAAACTGAGAGCAGAGATGCTGTCTGTGAGGAGTAAACAAAGCACACAGAGCCTGCAGGAGGCGTGCATAACTTGTATTCATTACAACAGAGGCAGCCCATTCCTCTCTGGGTCGACAAAGCTTGACAAAGAAAAGGAGAGACCACATTAGAATAGGTATAGGAACTTATAGGATAGAAGAAATAAGGCTGAAAATTTTGTTAGAGTCTCTTTAAGAAGCTGATATGGAAATATCAAACGGTGCCTCCAAGTTGTATATTTATTGGTACGGAAAGGTGGGGGGAAAGGCTGCGCATCCCTAAACACACCGTGGCGCAAGTGTCTAGTATAATATACTTTGCATGCAAACCATATTGGAAGCTAAAGTTCCTCCTAGTTTAATAAATGTTAGCACTTGTCTTGGATGCAGGGCATGCATTTTTCAGTCTGGCAGAGGCGGTGTATGCCTGTGCGATTAACCATTCAATTGCAACATGTGTTTAGGGATGCGCAGCCTTTCCCCCCCACCTTTCCTTAACTTTGTAACTATGTAACTGTCAGGTTAGCTGCTCCCAGACCCTCCTCCTGAGTTTCCTGTTTGCATGATAAGTAGTAGCAGATTTGCATTTGATTTGCATCTGAATTGAATGCGAAGTGTGCAGAAAATCTATTTAGGTGCTGCACACTGAGCTGGTGGTCATTTCAGATGCAGCCTTCGTGGTATGCGCTGGCGTTCTTCTCGATATTTATTGGTACGCCTGTTAATTTGGGCTCTGGAAAAAAAAATGTGGGCTCTGGGTCAGGTATTATCACGCTGGGGCGTGACGAGATAACAGGTACAGATAATACAATTCAGAGTAAGGTCTAGACCAGTCAGTACTTGTGCACAAGTATAAAGTCGAGGTACAAAATCGTAAGGCGTAATCGTAGTTGGTAACAGCAGGGTCAGTAACGGGTATCAGATGTCAGTCGTCTTGCAAGGATAACACAGTAGCAAAGTCAGAGTCAGGCCGAGTCAGTAACATAAATCAGATGGCTATCATACAGAAGGATGAGACTAGAGCAAGGTCAGGAGGCAGGCAGGAAATCGGTACACAGTTAAACATACAATGATGATACTTCAATAATATATCAGGAGGATATTCCGAAGGAATTACAATTACAGCTATCAATGATCAAAACCAACAACGACTGACTAACTGGAGTACATATATATGGTGTGTACCACAATATATGATGTAGCTCAAGAAAGCTAGCTAGGGCCAAGAACCAGCGAACTGATTAGTATCAAGGCCAGTGAGCAACTGAAGCTCCTGGCCTTACATACTGTGAAGGTAATTCCAGCGTGCAACGTCCAAGAGAGGTGTGGCTGATGACGTCACGGCTGACACCTGTTCACCCGCCTCCTAAGCCTGTAAAGGCCGCCCTGTCTTGCGCGCGACCGTTGAGCCACATTGCGCACGCGTGGATGACGGAACTCTGCCGCAGGGACGCCAAAGGGCGGTAAATCAGAAGGCTGCGCGCACGAACGAGTACCAGCAGACACGCCATAATGGACACCACAGGACTCAGCGCTAACAGGTGAGTTTGTTACAAGTATAATATCGGTAAGGGCTGTTGCCAATATTTTTCAACAGATATTAGCCTTAATTCACTAAGATCATGCTGGTGAGAATAAGGCAAGTAAAAACTTACCACCACTCATCAATCGGTATTTTCAGTGTTACTTAATTAAAGAAGCTTGCCTTATTAAAGGGGACCTGAACTCAGAACAATGTTCTCACTGTGTCTTCGTGGGCTTCCTACAGGCACTCTGGTTTCCTCCCACATTCAAAAAACACAGATAAGTTAATTTGCTTTCCATAAATTGGCCTAGATTACAATACATACACTACGATACTTACATAGACATAGGACTGTGGTAGGGATTAGATTGTGAGCTCCTCTGAGGGACAGTTAGTGACAAGACAATATATACTCTGTACAGCGCTGCTTAAGATGTCGACGCTATATAAATACTAAAATAATCATAATACGATTTCTAGAGAATGTTGTCTGAAGGCCGAGTACTTTTACTACAAATTATAAGCAAGATATTTGCTGTTCTACCAATCAGGCCTGTTTGCAGATTTGAGAGGAAAGTAGATTTTTATCATTATTAGATTACTGCAGTTAGAAATCAAATTGTCTGTGTAACATTTATTTATTTATATGATGTCATCTATTTCATCAGTGTTGAGTCTTCCTTTGAACGTTATGCTAAAACCACTATGTTCTGTAAATCTCACGTAATCATAAGGAGATTAATCTTCGTGAATCATGGATTCATCATAGCTTGTAGTTTAACTATAATCAATGCGGTTCCATCCTTGAATAACAATTTGGATGAATAGTAGAAATGCAGAGGCTTGCTGTAGCTCTGTGTACACATTGTACAACAGGCTAACATCAATAAATCTATGGACACTTCCCAAAGAAAGCAAAGTTCCTGTCCTCTTTATTGTGCCAGAAACAAGGAGATTCATTTTACTTCTGGCCCTGCGTCTGTTTCTCATTTCCCCTTTTAGTTTATTTGCCTTTACAAACACATCAATCTATTATTTGGATCTATTATTTCCTTTGTGCAGCTTGTTTATTAGGAAACATAAGATTTTGTTGCTGCTTTTTTATGGGAATCAAATTTTATGTAACGTGGTATTAACAAGTCAAAATTTTATTTTTAAGATAAATTATCCATAGCGACACTTAGAAATATATACAACATGCGGCTTGCATTCAGAAATGATGTTCATTATAAAATATAAATTTACTATGTGAGACATTAAAAAGAAACAAGAGCATACGCTGTAAAGGAAAAGCTATCCTCAACATGTCAACAACTGAAAATACTTTAATGTATCAAAATTCTATATATGTACACTATGGCAGAAAGGGATTTATAAAAAAAAATGCTGTTAACCTCTTCAGCCTTCAGTGTTGTTTCACCTTATGCATCTGAGCAACTTCCACCTCCCATTCATTAGCCAATAACGTTATCACTGTTTATCACAATGAAATGAGCTATATCTTGTTTTTTTCCACCACCATTTAGGCCATCTTTGGGTGGTACATTTTGCTAAGCTTTTTTTTTTATTATAAATCAATTTTAACAGGAAGAGTAAGGAAAAAATGGAAAAAAATGTATTTCTCAGGTTTTGGCCATTATAGTTTTAAAATAATACATGCTACTGTAATGAAAACCTATGTATTTTATTTGCCCATTTGTCCCGGTTATTACACTGTTTAAATTTTGTCCCTATCACAATGTATGGTGCCAATATTTTATTTGGAAAAAAGATGCATTTTTTCAGTTTTGCGTCCATCACTTATTAGTCCATAATATAAAAAATCACAGTAATATACCTTACCACAAATATATTCAAAAACAATCGGTCCCTAACTCTTTATGCATTTTTTTATTGTACTTTTTATTTGTTTTATATTAAAAAAAATGTGTAGCTATTGGGGAATGTGGGAGGTAAGGGGCTAATTTTAAAAGTAAAAAAAAAATGTAATTATCTGGAAATTTTTATTTCCAGATGTAATTTTACTATTTGGCCACAAGTCCTCGCAGCTCACTTCCGTATGTGTAGAAATAGTACGCAAAGCGGAAGTAATGCATGGACGGAACAGCAGAGACTTTGTGAAAGACGGAGCCGTCTCATAGACGGCGTCGGTCTTTCATAGGGGAACTTAGATATATCCGTCCCGATAGTGTTAAGTGGTTAAAAAGTGATGTGAACAGAAAAATTAAAAAATAATTAGTGAAATCAGTATTTGATTTGATGACCTTTTAAAGGAGAACTCTATCCACTGCCACTTATATGGGTAGAGGTGTGTGCCGGTATGCATAGCATACTCACTTGTTGTTGATAACAGTCACAGAATTCATTTGCTTGAAGTCATGGTCTCCCAGCAACTGCAAACGTGCTTCTTGTTTGCAGCTTCCTTTGAATCCACTCCCAATAAGAATCCACAATAACTTGTTAAACTAGACCAAAATCTAGTGCATACAACAGCTGGGACAAGTGGATCCAGTGGTGGCTATTTGACACTGCTGAATGGCGTTGGGTAGAGTTCTTTCTTAACAGAGCTTTTTGGTATATTTACTTGCAGTTTCTGAAGGTATTAAGGTAGTTTTTTTTTCCATCTCATCTTGGAATATTTGCCCCCTTTCCATTGCAGGCTATTGGTGTATAAAGTCTCTTTCACCCCATGCCTGTTAAAAAAAACTGCATGACACCGACGTTTCAATAAGATCAATAATCAGACGAAAGCCGTGCTCAATGGAGGTGTCAACTGACAACAGTACTTATCACTTTACAGGCCGATAATGTCACAGCTGCATGCAGTTTCCTCTTGTTCAAGGGGCTGGTAAACAGTATATAAACTCTGCAGCGCTCTGTAATAGTATAAGTATTTTCTTCCTAGGGTAAAGCTCATCCAAGGCATTCATTTAACCATATAAAATAAAACAGAGATGCTTCACATAGGGTGTAACATACGCACACAGTACACTCAGTGTATGCACACTCTGAAAGTAGTGGAAACCGTCACCTTAGGAGATAGAATGGGGAGCCTGCACGCCCCCCTAGAGTGCCTGCTTACCCTCACACTTCTTGTAACTCAGCACATATAGGCAGCCATTGCCTCCATAAACAAGCATCCTATATCCAACAAGAAGCTCAACATAGTGTAAAACAGTATTTATTGGATTAAAATGCTTGTAACATTGCATATAACAATCTCTTATACTCGCCGTTGGAGCCACAGGACGGATACCGACGGCGAGTATAAGAGACTGTTATATGCTATGTAATAATAATTTTGATTATTTATACTTTTTTTCTGCTCCTAATCCAACATTCTTGTGATCCCCATTCCATGTGCAGCAGCCTCTCTACCGTTCCATGTGTAGCGCACTCTACCACGTATAACATCTATGTACAGTAGCTCCTCTCTTTCATGTACAGCTTCAGTGGGCAGCATCTTTCCTGTTCCATGTGTTTGTCTTTGTGGCCTTCCCATAAATCTGTCCCGGGTTTATATGACAATTTTGCTAATCAAGGGTCTCCTTTAAACTTATTGTGAAATCTGGAAGCCCCCTTAAAGAACAAGAGGGCCCCCAAATGGGTATTGTGTACATATGTACCATTACCCATCTCCACAAAGGGTTAAGTAAAAGAAAGACGCCACACAGAGAAAAAAAGGCTATATTATTCTAAATAAACCAGAAATATTTACCTTTAGTTAATGATTCCACACCAATATCCTCTGGACCTTGACTGAAGATCCTTCTGACAAATGGCTGTAATTATCTCACTCCTGACCCTAACTTCCCAGAATCTTGCATTCACTGGGAGGTTTCCGGGAGCCCTTGCACATATATGAGCAGTGACATGACAAAGATTACCACCTGGGGCTAGGTTTAGGAAGCCTAGTATTTCCTACGATAAATGAAGGGTCCAAGGAACCTGTGGAAGGAGGTTCCCGGCAGTTAGTATGGGAGTGTGACGGTTGCGGACGATCATCTGGGCGCTCTTCCAACAAAGTTTTAATGCTAAACAAAAAAAATCATATGACAAAGATGGCATTATTTGCAGGGTTGTGGGCAGCATGGGCTGTAAACATAACTCTAAAGATAATTGAAAGCACATGGCACAAGTTAAGAACCATAGTCCAGCATCATTAACAACATTCATATAAATGAAAGGTTTTATTACAAACAGCAAACCTAACAGAACGTATTCTCACTTACCGTATATGACATATCTTTTAGTAATAAAATAAAAAAAACATGTTTTCCTTAAAGTTCCTCTGTAAGTAACTGGAGGAAGAAGCAGCTATTTTGTAAGGTAATTTTTACAGAGTGACCTAGTGCTTTTATGCACTTCAAAGATTATTTCTCTGCCTTTTTCTGAAGTTAATCACACCCTGCGCCAGTTGATCTGGTTAAATTACAATGTAGCCTATTGAGCCATTTTGGATACCCAAGAATAAAAAAGGATATATAAACTCGGCAATGTAGGTTGATATGGCAACGTAGGAAACTGCAAATGTACTTTCCTGCCTTACAATTTACCTTTTAACAGCTAAAAAGCACGTTGTTTCCTTGTGAGCAGAGGTCGCTATAATAATAGTGGAGTTGTATTGTGAGCAGAATATTCACTCTGTGTACCAGAGGACATTGGTAATTTCCTTGACACTGAGTTGTAAAGCAACATATGTATCTTTTTCTGCATTGAAAGCGCTCATTCTTTAAACCGTAAGATGTCAGGGCAGCATTTCTAGCGGGACTGTTGGAGTCAGTAGGTAGCTATCACTATTCAAGGAATAGAAAGTTTACATCGAGCTGGATAGTGTAAGGGTTTCATTTACTCTTAGGGTCAGATTTGGACAAAACATAATGGTTAGAATAAGATAGAAAAAGATGAAGAAGTTAATTTAACAGCAGTCTTGGTTGCTGGGTAGCTTCATTTCAGCAACCTTTCAAAAGCACCTTTCCCTCTTACTCTTATCTATGGGGAGTCCCCTGCATTCCCAGTGTGTCCCCTTGTGAGGGCCTAACCACACACCATAGGGTTCCCCTGTAAAATTCTCATGGGTCTTCCTCCTGTATCACCCCTGCACTACCCTCCATTGCTAGTAAAACACCTGTGGTGGTGCTCAAATGTGCCTCCAGCACCCATATTGTCAGTTTCCAGCTAGCGTGGCCAGTAAAGCACCCTTTGGCTCCCTCCCACACAAGTCTTACCTCCCTCTCCATCCTGTAGGTATCCATTGCCTATACTGCAGAGTAGCACAGAGGAGCAGAATATTATGTACCTGTTTTTGTTTTGGATTTCATATCCTCTTCTGTTCTCTGCAGTCACATGCTGTGATGCGTACCCATTCAGCTTTCTTCTGATATCATTCCTCTGTTGCCTCCATGATGACAGATCTTGAAGCCACAGACCTAGGGAGAAATTCAGATTTGCCTAGTCAAGTGCATCATAGTCGTGCCTCTTTTAATTCCGCAAGAAGGCGAAAAGAGCCAGTGTTGGGTTTGTGGTAGACTCACAATTCCGGGGGAAATAGTCTGTGAAACATGTCTGCCTGGTGGTGTTACAAGGCAGATAGGTGGGCATCAAGTCACACCTTTGTAAATCACTACAAGACTGATCCAGCAGCCTTGTCATCAGCAGAATTTGGGAAAGCTACTATTTCTGCTGCTAATAATGTGAATTTGTAATATTTTGATTTTCTATTTTTTTTTATTTTGAGCATCTCACTCATTTGTTTTTATTTAGCGAGTTAGTGCCCAGTGCCCACTAGTGCTGCCATGGAGGCACCTGGGGAATAGGAAAATTATATACTTACCTACAGTAATTTTCCTTTCCTGGTGCATCTCCATGGCAGCATTAGTTTCCACTTTTATTTATTGTGTAGGCTGGCTCCCATTTCAATGTTAAAGGGAAGGTTCAGGGACTATCTGAAAAAAATAAAAATCCCCATCCACTTACCTGGGGCTTCCTCCAGCCCGTGGCAGGCAGGAGGTGCCCTCGGCGCCGCTCCGCAGGCTCCCGGTGGTCTCCGGTGGCGCGCCCGACCTGGCCAGGCCGGCGGCCAGGTCGGGCTCTTCTGCGCTCCAAGGCCCGGCACTTCTGCGTCCCACGCCGGCGCGCTGACGTCATCGGACGTCCTCCGGGCTGTACTGCGCAGGCGCAGAACTACTGCGCCTGCACAGTACAGCCCAGAGGACGTCCGATGACGTCAGAGCGCCGGCGTGGGACGCAGAAGTGCCGGGCCTTGGAGCGCAGAAGAGCTCGACCTGGCCGCCGGCCTGGCCAGGTCGGGCGCGCCCCTGGGAGCCTGCGGAGCGGCGCCGAGGGCACCTCCTGCCTGCCACGGGCTGGAGGAAGCCCCAGGTAAGTGGATGGGGATTTTTATTTTTTTCAGATAGTCCCTGAACCTTCCCTTTAAAGTATAGATGAGACAAAACAAAGGGGATCAGATTTATTTACCCGAGAATTCCTCCAGCCTTTAGCAACCTTTTTGTCCCTCACTGCAGCTCCGCTCACTGCGTTTCCTGGAGTCTACTCCATTGCGGCCGCCAACCTGGACAGTTCGGTTGCCTCTGCGCATACGCGAGCGCGTGGCCATTTCATTTGCAGTTGCACTCCCATGATTTTTATACTGCTTAAAAGATGGATGTTTGTAATATTGTTTCAAACATGTTTATTACTTTAGAATTGTATTTGAAAGTAATCAAGAAATGCTGTATTTTAATATTTAGCCATCTCCAATTAAGTTTCAACTGGAGTACTCCAATCAGGCAAAAACAGTACTTTGATATTGCTACAAAGCATTGAATGGATTTTGGACAGGCTATCCTTATTCACACCTAGTTGAATGACACCCTTAAACTGTACAGAGTTTCTATGCTTTTACTGCGCATTCAACGTGACTAATTTTGCATAGATTATTTGATGTTTTAGAGAATAATTTTCAAATTGTTGCTAAGTGCTTAGTGTCATTTTTTATCTTTGTAATATAAAAGCTTTATTTAGCTCTTGAAATCCATTTGCACATCATCTTATGTTTCAAGTCTTTACCTGCAATCATTCATTCCTATCACTATTTCTCCAGCTACTCTAGTTTCACAGGACAGCTCTCATCTCCTACCTGGCTCTGCCTTCCTTCAAAGGAAAATCTGTAAATCTCTAACTCCTGAACCATAAATCTCTCCAGGATATGTGCCTTTAAATGAGATGTCACTAAGAGTTTGATTTATTGGCTAATCATATCTTACATAGACAAGATCATCTTACATGGTCAATGAATCCAACATGCTTTGTACAGAGAAGGAAGCGATCAAGTGACTTTTTTTCTCTACTCTTTTGTTTTTATGACTTTGGTAAAGCTCTCTAACCGGGATATTTAAAAGGTGATAGTTACGTTAATAATTCATGTTCAAGGTGCACAGTCATTTAAAGATACTTTTGCCAGAGTAGCTATTCACATATGTTACTTACCATTAAAACAGGCAGTTGGCACTGTGAATTACAAAACAAGTTGAAGTCAGTAATTTCTGTCACATGTATCTTCTCATTGGTAGGGTGACTGGTTGTGCCCTTGTTCATTTTATTAAAATCTTTAGGACCAAGCAACTTAAAGCATCTCAAAGCAATCAATTTTTTTTAAACTAGTTAAGCCTTTTAGATGTAGCTGCTCCCATGCCGCCGCCCATTAGCCTGGAGATCAATGAATGGGAACACAGTTCCCATTCATTGATCCAAGTCCCCGTTAGAAAGACCCACGGCTTCTATGAGAGGCCGCAATCTTTCTGAACAACAACAAAAATTTTACATCCTCCGTTCACTTCCAGTAAGCGTGATCGCATGGCCATCTTGTGGCCAAATAGTAAAACTACATTTACATACTTTTTTTTTAAAAATAAACTCAATCAATTACATTTACAATTAACTGTTTACTTCCCACACTCCAAAAAATACCGAAATAAAATGTTTAAATTACAATAAAAAAAACACATAAATAGTTACCTAAGGGTCTGAACTTTTTTTTAATATGCATGTCAAGAGGGCATATTACTATTATTTTTAAATTATACGCTTGTAAATGAGTGATGGATGCAAAACTGAAAAAATGCAATCTTTATTTCCAAATAAAATATTGGCACCCTAAATTGTGATAGGACATAATTTAAATGGTGTAACAACCAGGGCAAATGGGCAAATATAATGTGTGGGTTTTAATTATGGTAGCATGCATTACTTTAAAGCTATAATGGCCAAAAACTAAGAAATGTTTTTTTTAATTTTTTTAATATTCCTGTTAAAATGCATTTAGAAAAAAATAATTCTTAGCAAAATGTACCACCCAAAGAAAGCATTATTGGTGGTGGTGTTTTATGTGGGTTTTCTCCAGCCACTCTAATTTTCTTCCACATTCCAAAAATATACTAATAAGTTAAATATTTAACTTCCCTAAGTTGACAATTAACTTTGGTAGCCTTATTAGACTATAATAAGGTAGTAATATTAGATGGTGTTCTCCTTTGACGACAAGTGAGAAAAATTATTTATAATGTGCTGTGGAAGATATCAGAGCTAAATAAATGTATAATAATACTTTTAGTTCAATCTAGTCAAACGTATCTTTTCATTTTAGTTTGCAGTCGGCTACAATATTCCAAATCTGACAGTGTACTCAAATTGCACTTCTTTGCAAACATGGGGGAAAATAACAAGGAGAGAAATACAACTACATGGAGGGGGAAACATAGGGAGGGAGAGACAGTCTGAACAGGCTGGGGGCCGACAAATGCATGTACCTAGAGATTAATCTGGCCCTGACTGGTTCAACTGCATGGTCTCCAGAGGACTTATGGACCCCTCTGCGGCTGCATGGCTTGCTAGGGCCTATGTCCGTCCCTAGTCTGTCATTTCCTCTGAGTCTAATGTGATACAACTAGCTTGCGTTATCTCTTATTAAAAATACAAGTAAAGTACACCGTTCTTTAAAGAGACTCTGAAGCGAGAATAAATCTCGCTTCAGAGCTCATAGTTAGCAGGAACATGTGTGCCCCTGCTAAAATGCCGCTATCCCGCGGCTAAACGGGGGGTCCCTTCACCCCCAAACCCACCCCCGCAACACTTGGTCATGGAATTGGTCGTTCCTGGAGGCAGGGTTAACGGCTGCAGCCCTGCCTCCAGTTGCGTCTATCAGCGGCGCATCGCCGCCTCTCCCCCACCCCTCTCAGTGAAGGAAGACTGAGAGGGGCGGGGGAGAGGCGGAGATACGCGCTGACAGACGCGCGGGGCAGGGCTGCGGCGGTTAGCCCTGCCCGACCAGGAAGAGGGGATGCGCTGCACAGAGGGGGATTTGGGGGTGAATGGACCCCGGTTTAGCGGCGCGATAGCGGCGGTTTAGCAGGGGCACACATGCCCCTACTATCTATGAGGTCTGAAGCAAGATTTATTCTCGCTTCAGACTCTCTTTAAGGCCATAATAGTTTTCTAACACATTTAGAATATGTTTTCTTTTCAGACAGACAAAAGTGGTTATAGGTGTGGGAGTGGTAAGGATGATGGGAATCTTTGCTACTCAGTCATCTCCAGCACAGATAAGCAATAATAAGACTTTGCAGCTTCCAAGAGGCTTGGCATGCCTGCTGTTTCTTATACATGGTGTAAATCAGTATGGATCATCTCAAACAACTTTCTGCTCTTCCTTCTAGAGGCAAAGCAGCCAATGTTTCATAAGTGATGAATGATTATTGATAAATCATTATTTCTAACGTCTCCATGATCTTTCTGGCTTGTTGATGAGGCTGTCCAAATGTCAGAATAAAAGGTTTACATCATAAACAATCACTATATGGTAAAATTATAAATATGTAAAGGACATACAAAAATCAGCTATAGAATTAATAAAACATGTATTTCCACTACAAATGTAAGCTGCAGCAAATCATAAAAACTAACTTAAAATAAATAACTATACTATTGGACAATATTAATGTCTAAAGCTTACAATCAATGATATACTAAATACCAGCTATACAAACATAGAAATCTCCATAATCAATATCAGGTACAGTGAGGCTAACATTTAAAATTAGTATTAACTCTGCACGTTCTAATCCCCAGGCACAAGTATACTTGTCCTATGGATTCAATATGTTTCTTAGGTGTTGATTCACAAAGCTTACTTATTTTTTACCTGAACTGTAAGGAGAGCTAATGCATGAGATAAACAAATAAGGAGAGATAATTAAAGCGGTTTAACACCCAGCATTACAACTTTGCTTTAAAAGATTGCTTACAGCTTAGAAATTATTATGCCAGATTTTTTTTAAGCAGAAATTCACTGAATGGGTTAAACATGACATTTTAGTGTTGGATTTAACTAGGAATCCGCATCCGTTCTTATCTTTAGTTACAAATGTATCTTTGTTTGGAATGCAATTAGACCTCTGAAAAGCCTGCCGGGGAAGCCCTTTTTGTTCTCTCAGAGCAGTGTTTGTTTATTACTTTGTAAATATATACATTTGTAACTAAACCTAAGCACGGAGGAGGATTTCTAGCTAAATGCAGCACTAAAATGTCATGTTTAATCCATTCAGTGAATTTCTGCTAAAAACAAAAATCTGGCATAATCGTTTCTAAGCTGTAAGCAATCTTTTAAAGCAAAGTTGAAATGCTGGGTGTTAGACCACTTTAATGAGATAAACATAAGGAGAGGTAAATCATAAGTTAAATAATTTAAGGAGAGATAAATTGTGAGGTAATAAGTAAAGTGAGATAATTCAACAGATTTACATTATCACCGATGGCGACTTTACTGCTGGCAAGGAGCATCACTGCAAAAAGTCTGTTTACTGTGTATTCACAGTCATTGGAACCAACACCTTGATTCATATGCAATTCACTTTTTCGCCTGACTTTTCACCTTGTTGATATTTTTACATACTGAGAATCATTTTGATTGTACTTTTTCAACAACTTTTGTGTACTTTGTCAATTGTAACATACTGAAAAGTTAAAGGACCATATGCATTTCTCGTTTTCTCCAAGGTTATATTTTCACACTTTGTTATAAAATGCTTTTTAAGCCACAAGCAAGCAAGAAATTACTGTTGATAGTATTTTTTCACCAATTCACCAACATTTGGGCACTTTTTCAAATGTAAAATGCTTTAAAGTTATTTTAGACAGTATGAAAATGAACTCCTAGGAGATGCAGTAGCTCAGGAGAAAAAGCTAATTGCATATGTGCCACAGTATTTTAAAGAGAAGATGAAAATGATATCCTAGATTATAACTCAGGAGAAAAGATAGTTGAATATGGGTTACAGTACTTTAAAGACAGTATTTTAAAGATAATATGAAAAGTATCTCCTAGGCAATAACTCAGGAGAAAAAAAGTTAATTGCATATGGGCTCTTTTTCTCTTGAGATTTCTCCTAGGTGATATTTTCAAACTTGTCAATAAAACGCCTTTTAAACTTCCAGCAAGAAAGTAGTAAACATTATTTTGATAGAAAAATAAATAAATTTGATAGCGTTTCACCTACTTTTAAGCACTATTTTCATTGCAAAGGGCTGAAGTTATCCTAAATCAAAGAAGAAAAATGATCTTGGAGAAAACTCAGGAGAAAAAGGTAATTGCATACGGCCCCTAGTCTCCTAGAATGCTGTGGTAGGAGAATTCTGCATAGCTAAACAGCCTAGGCTAAACATCACTGGGAGGGTGGGACTGCATATCAATGTAATGTGTTTCTGATTCTGAAACCAGGATAATTAATGTAACATTGGGTATCCTGAATAATGTACACTAGTGTATTCTACTACATTTCGTTACAGTGCCTCTTTCACAACTGAACTTGGAAGCTCTTTTCTTTAAATCTGTGGCATGAAACAGCAGCCTGGTCTTTGGCACCACTAAGCTGAGATGACAATTTTCTATAAAGTCTCTTAATTCCCCACATAGTGGGAAGTTCCAAGAGCCTACATTGTGTATCTGCATGATGTGCTGGACACACACTACCAGTTTCCTTAATTCCAAACAAACTTATAAGGCAATTACCTATGAATCCTCTGTGTTGTATGGTTGGGTGTCTAAATGCAGTAAACATTCATGTGCCACCATATGGTGTTTGGTAGAGTTCTCTTTTAACCTCCTCGGTGATATTCAGAAGTGTTGCTTGGGGTCATTTTTCGCTGCATATAGCAGCATGCCCCCCAGAGGACAGGAGGAAGACTTGCAGAATTAGGCTGGATACCAGGGAGGTGGATAATGTACGCTCTGCTGTGTGTGCGTGTGCGTGTGCGTGTGTGTGCGTGTGTGTGTGTGTGGGGGGGGGGGGGGGGGGCGGCAGTGGGCACTCAAAACTACCTACAATGCAGTGGGGAAAGTACAGTACTACCTCTCTGGCTACCTATAAAGGGAAGGGGGGCCTTTTATGCCTACCTATACTTTGAGGGCCTCTCCAGATATGTACTGTATACTGGGGGAGGAGGGCACTCTCCAGCTACCCATAATGGGAGGTACACTCTTGCTCCCAGTACTGGGGGATCTCTCCTAAACTGGGGTGTCTCTCTCTTGCTACCTACACTTGGAGGTCACTCTCTGGCTATCTACACTAGGGGTTTTTCTTTGGCTACCAAAATTTGGGGGCTCTGTGGCTGCCTATACAGCATGATTACATCATGCGCATTGCGCTCCTGGCCACAGACGTGCACTGTAGGATGAGCGCAGCCCGGCTAGCACCTGTGCAATAAAGCCCAACTCCGGAATAGGATTCTAGGGGGCTTTTAGGTAAGATGCGGGGGCAGAGAGGAGAACTAGGGGAGCGGTGGGCATCAGGATAGGTGACAGCATATGCCTGCTCCCCCCATTTCTCTAGCTTTATTCAGCTGTGGCATCCTTTAAGGATCTGATTCTTTCCAGGTATAACATTGCACTGCTTTTAGATGCTAAAATCGGGAAAGATTCAGAACGCTAATGAGGTTAAATACATATATTTACACATATTTGTATGCATGTAATGCTCTTATACTGACGAGGGTCTTACTGTTACTGCGCTATTTTCCATTGATTTCCATGTTAAAGAAAACAGCTGCTCCAGGCACACTTATTTGATTTCATAATAACTCTATTTTGTACAGAGCCACGTACCCCACCTGCTGATCCTGCTTCTTGAGTCTTTCGGAGAAATAAGAATCTACTGGATGATTCAGCCCACTGGAACTGACCCAGAAATGTTGCTGTTTTTAATATGCCAAGGAATGGTATGAAGCCATTACCGCAGCCACTTTAATTTGAACATTGTGCCCATATTGCAGTATGCTACAACCTATCACTCTTTCCTGTTTTTATTTCTTATTTTTTACTTGGTGAAACCAACAATATACTTTGTATTAGAAATAATGAGTAAGGCACATGCAAAGTGCTCATTTCATTAGCTGGTCTCGCTGCCATCTGTTTACTAAGATAGTTCTTTAGTTTCCAAAACTGGGTCACTAATCTGAATGATGAAAATTAATTGAATCAAGACTACCACACATAAAAAGGAAGTTTGCAAAGCAATGCTGCAGTACATCATTCATACTGTAGATGGCAGCAGACTGACACCGAAGCCAAAGCGAAGACTTTCCAAACAGGAAGAAAGTGGATGTAGACAAAAAAATGATCTCACTGAACAAAAGAACAAGTTTATTTTGTACTTTAATAAATCAATTCCCGCATTGTTCTTTCAAGCCCAATCATATAGTATTGGGTCACAAATTCAATATTTTTCAAAATTGCTGAATTGCATTGCTTTAATTTAAGATATTTTATCCATCTAAAAAAAAAAAAGTCTTTGAAGTTCTATAATAAATATTTTCAGTGACATTTGGCATAAATATAGAAAAAGTGACATCAGTCCAGTTGGATCTATGATCTACTCTTTGCTTGGCTGGCAGTTTAGTTCGTACTTCATAAACCTTCTTGGATTTTTAACTTGCCTTGCATTCAAGCAGATCAGCCTGTTATATTATGATTGTTTATTAAAGGGAAATTACTCAAATAAAGTTGTTACAAATTTATCAGAATCAGAATCAGAATCACTTTATTCGCCAAGTGCGACAGGCGCCGCACCCGGAATTGTTTGTGGACACAAGGCATATTGTCAAGTGCAAACAGTGCAAATAACATTACACACAGTACAATTTAAAAAGAAACATTTCACATAGCAAAAGACACATAAAGCGGTTGTCGCTGTATTAAGCCGAGATGGACATGAGTGCCCGCCCATGGGCGCGCGTTCGTCCTCTAAGTGCCCCGAGGTGCAGAAGGGGATTAGGAGATGGCATTGGGGATAGAGTCTGAGTTTAGGAGAGTGATCGCTTGAGGGAAGAATGTGTTCCTACGCCTGGTGGTCTTGGTGTAGATGGACCTGAAGCGACGTCCCGAGCGAAGGGGACTGAAGAAGTGATTGCCCGGGTGGGAGGGATCGAGTGTGATTCTATTTGCCCTGGACCTCATTCTGGATGTGTGGAGAAGGTCCAGGGGTGGCAGGGGCGACCCAATGATCTTCTCAGCCACGTTGATGACTCTCTGGAGTTTGAGCCTGTCCTTCGCATTTGCACCCGCGTACCAGACAATGATGGAGGAGCAAAGGACAGATTCGATGGTCGCCGTATAAAAACTGGTCAGTAGCTCCCTGGGCATGCCAAACTTCTTTAGTTGCCTCAGGAAGAACAGTCTCTGCTGGGCCTTCTTTTGGGTGGTAGAGGTGTTTACGTCCCATCTCAAGTTCTCCGTGATGGTGGTGCCTAGGAACCGCGCGCTGTGTACCCTGGAGACTTTGGTGCCATCAATGATGACCGGGCTGGGTGGTGGCGCGTACCTTCTGAAGTTCACTATCAGTTCCACTGTTTTTGCTGTGTTTAGTACGAGTTTGTTGTCAGAGCACCATCTGAGAATCCGCTCGATCTCGCTGTGATATTCCAGCTCCGCTTTATCGCCCAGGAGTCCTACAATGGTGGTGTCATCCGCAAACTGCTGTATAACTCTGTCTGTCCTTTCAATGTATAGCTAGCTAAGAATTAACAAAACGGACAGCAAGTTTACATTACTGTTCTTTACACCTTACGAGGTCTTTTCCACTAGCAATCGCCTAATGCAAATGCAAGCAATTGTGAGTTTTCATCAATTTTGTACATGCGATTGCAATGTGTTCATCTTTTAACATTGAAGCGCAATCACAGGTAAAATCGCTCGAAGAAGCAATTGCGCTTCACAAAAAATGAATCACGAAAATAGAAAATATTTTTAGCGATTCCTATTTAAAGGGAACCTGTACTGAGTAAAATTATTTAAAATAAACACATGAGGTAACTTCAAATGAACATTACATAGTTACCTTGCCATCAGTTCCTCTCAGAAGCTCACCATTTTCTTCTGACAATGATCCCTTCCAGTTCTGAAAACTTTTGTCGTATGAACAGATTTTGTTTGTTTTGTTGTATGAACAAATTGTGTTGGTGAGCTCAGTGAGTGGTAGGTGAGTGGTAAATCTGGTCAATCAAAATAAGATTTGTGTACACACAGTGGCATAGCTAAGGAGCTGTGGGCCCCGGTGCAAGCTGTACATTGGGCCCCAGCACTCTATACATAACAATTGATATGACGCACCAAAACCTGCCAATGGCAACTACAGTGTCAAAGGTGCAAGAAGGGGATGGGGAACAGCTTGTTAATGATTACCACTATTCAAAGTATCTATTGAAGTGATTATTACAAGCACAGGACCAATAGAGAGCTAATACTGTAGTTAAGAGAGGACCCTTTGGGGCCCAAGGGCCGTGATGTGGTCCCTGCCTCTGCACCCCCTATTTCTACGCCCCTGTGTACACACACTTGCAACAAGTTCTGTTTGGAGTACTGTGGTCAGGATGATGCAGAATTAATTTGCTGCACAGGGCATGAGGTTTTTTTTTTTATTTGTACACCTACTTTATTGATTGGCATCCAACTTTAGCACTCCTATCTTCCAGGTTCTATCCGAAACACTGTGGGGTTGTTGTGTTTTATATACACATAAAACACAATGAATAATACTGGATGAATATTGGAAAACATTTTGCCATTGATCCTTGCAGTATATATAGCCAAACTGATAGTATTGGGTTTTATCTAAGCAGAAGTTAAAAATTCCCCTTCTTTTGCTTTAGAAACAAAAAGAGGGACACCGGAGCCTAATATAGTGTAGTATGCACTGGTAAATAAAGGTGTGTGGAAAGAGTATGTGCAGTATACTCACAAGTTAGGGTTACCGCATAGGCTACCACTGTAAAGGCAGGTGGGGAGATTAGACCTGTCTCCACTCAGGATTAAGTCCCTCTCTGTAGATCAAGGAAATAGGGGTAACACCCCTCCACGAACGGGGTGGATATTTATAACGTAGTATGGATACAGATGGATAAAAATATCTAAAATGTTTAAAAGTGAGGAGGTAGTGGTGGACTTGTCTCCTCCAGGCAGACACAAGAAAATGGCGATCAATTTTCAGCAAAATAATTTATTTACATACTCCAGTAAAATACAACGCGTTTTGTGGGAGTGATCCGCTTCCTCAGGAGCATGAAGCATATACAAAAACAGGTCTGGTACTATGCTATGCGCATGGCATAGTAGCAGACCTGTTTTTGTATATGCTCCATCTTATTGCCTGAGGAAGCGGGTCACTCCCGCAAAACACGTTGTATTTTACTGGAGTATGTAAATAAATTGTTTTGCTGAAAATTGATTGCCATTTTCTTGTGTCTGCCTGGAGGAGGTAAGTCCACTACTACCTCCTCACTTTTAAACATTTTAGATCTTTCTATCCTTCTGGCGCCTCTGTATCCGTGCAGCGTTACTTTCTTTTGCTTTGGCTAAAATAGCTTTATAAATGAACTTTATTGTTACCTATTGTTGAGAGAACTTTACTTTCTATATTGATGATTGCTGTGATTTCCACATTAATCCATATTTTTTTTCCTATGTGTTTTGATGACCTTTATAGAACATATTTTTGTGTTGTTCAATTTATTTTGTTATGAGTTTTCCATTTTCCAATATGATAGTGATAACTGCCAAGAACACTAAGTACAGTGAAGGAGTGTAGAATCAAACATACCAGGCAATAAAAACTGAGCATGTGATAAAAACAAAATAAATAAGCCAAGTTCCTGAGCTTGTCCATTGGCGAATGACGCTGCCTACCACATGAAAGGACCGGCAGGAAAATTGAAAGGTCAGACATGAGGTCCTGCTTACCAACATTAGTGATTTCCTTCTTATATGCTTATATGCTTAGCAACCGCAGTCATTTACATAGTATCCTGCTGAGTATAGCTTTTCACAGCTGTGGTTTTTGCACCAAATTATTAAGTGTCTGCATGGCTCGTGGTAGGGCTGCATCCAATAGCTTCTTACTACCACGAAAGAGAATTCTTGGGGCACCTCTTCCCATTGCTAACGTAGATTCATTGTTTGTGGCCAGCATTTTATCTTTATGAATGTCAAGTGTACCCAGAGAAGGATTAAGATGAAACTGGGCCTAGGTTTATAAACACAGTGCGGAGGTTGCAGTCAGGAGGGGTAAATGCTTTATTAAAGAGACACTGAAGCGAAAAAAAAATTATGATATTATGATTTGTATGTGTAGTACAGCTAAGAAATAAAACATTAAGATCAGATACATCAGTCTAATTGTTACCAGTACAGGAAGAGTTGAGAAACTCCAGTTGTTATCTCTATGCAAACAAGCCATTAAGCTCTCCGACTAAGTTAGTCGTGGAGAGGGCTGTTATCTGACTTTTATTATCTCAACTGTAAGTGAACTGTTTACTTTTTCTCTGCTAGAGGAGAGGTCATTACTTCACAGACTGCTCTGAAAGAATCATTTTGAATGCTGAGTGTTGTGTAATCTGCACATATTATAGAATAATGCAATGTTAGAAAAAACACTATATACCTGAAAATAAAAGTATGAGAATATTTTCTTTGCTTCTAATCTTCTAGAAATTATTCATAGTACACAACCAATTCATTATATCATATTTTTTTTTTCGCTTCAGTGTCTCTTTAAACCCTGAGCAGGGAACCACTTGATGGATTAATTGGTGATGTGATGAACGAATGTTCACAAACTTTTCCAAGAAAGTTTGCAAACCGACCGTTTGCGGCGAACCCCATTGACTTTAATGGCAGGCAAACTTCTGAAACCTTTCGGGGCATATTTGCAGCCCTAATTTCTTTTTAAAAAGTTCCAAAACTTTCCTGAAACCTGGGCAGTGACAGGGCAGAGGCGAATCAATGGCAATGTTTACCTCCAAAATACATATTTTATGCAGATGCTTTTTTTTTAAGAAAACCTGTACTGAAAAAAAGTTTCCCCGGAGGGTACTCACCTCAGTAGGGGGAAGCCTCTGGACCCTATTGAGGCTTCCCCCGTCCTCCTGTGTCCCACGGCGGTCTCGCTGCAGCCCCCAGAACTCACAGGCGACAAATCCGACAGCCTGTGCAATATTTACCTTTTCTGGCTCCAGCGGGGGCGCTGTTGCGGCTCTTCTGACGGAGATAGGCGAAAATAGCTGATCTCCGTCGAGTCCACTTTACTGCGCAGGCGCAAGTTTCCTGCGCCTGCGCAGTAGAGTGGCCCGACGGAGATTGGCTATTTTCGCCTATCTCAGTCAGAAGAGTGGATACTGCGCCTGCGCTGGAGCCCGGGAGGTAAATATTTACATCGCCGCCGCTACGGGAGCATTTTCGCCGCTGCTGTGGGACCGAGGAGGACGGGGGAAGTCTCAATAGGATCCGGAGACTTCTCCCACCCGAGGTGAGTACCCCCCAGGGGAGTTTTTTTCATTATTTCATTACAGATTTTCTTTAATGTGATAACGCAAAAAAAGCTGCTTGTGTGGAGTGTGGGCCTAGTACTGCACTTAAATCTCAACAGAGATGTAGATGCCAAATTTCATTCATATCCATTCAGCCATGGTTGCGTGATTGAGTAACAAACATCCAAACTTTCGCATTTATATTAGTGAGATGCACAAAGCTTTGCTTATTGCACATTATGATAAATTGCACACAGTATGCATTGATATGAAATACAATCCTCCTCAATCAAGGTTTTAAATATAGCTACACAAACATTTTATCTGCAGCCCCTAACATTGCCAAACAGGAGAATATTTTGAGTTGGTCTCTAGTAGTTTTTTTTCATTATGACTCATGAAATCTTTAAAGTGTAACTGTCGGGCATAAAATCAAAAATCAATTCTTTATTTTTATCTAGTGAACAAGTAATAAGGTTGCTAACCAGGAAATCCAAAAGCTAAAAATTACTATTACTTTTCTTTTTGATAAATGATCATTCCCCAGCTTACCTGACTCTTATTTGGTACATCTGCCGCACAAAGGAAGTTGCAGAGCATGCTGGGATGTCCTTTTTTGCTTCTCTACTTTCCCCTCAGACTTAACTAATGCAGCCTGACTGGATACACAATCAGGCATAGTAGAGTAAGGGAGGAAATTACATCAGGATTGGCAAAATAGACACAGTTAAGATGGAAAATCCTAAGAAGGATTTTTTTTTTTTACTATAGAAAAATCACTAAAATCAAAACGTGGACAGTACAATACATATGTTATGTAAGTAGAGCAAGTATTTATCTACTTATATATTTTTTCTGACATAGTATGGCTGATAGCTCCTCTTTAATAACTTCCTTTTTAAATCTGTTGTCTGATGCCTCATACCAGTTTTCATAGCAAGGACAAGTATTCTGACTTTGAAACTGTTCTCTTTTGATTGTAGCTAGTGCATAGCTATATGGGAGACTGTGGGGTGCATGTCAGGGGGTATGTCTGTGCCTGCAGTTCTATTCTGTTGTGAAAGGAAATATACACCAGCGGATATGTGTAGCACCAAACTTATCTACAGGCTGCTGAATATCTCCCCTGGGATACTGTATAGGGGGAAATCGATAAAGATAAAAACATCCACCGCTGAATCTTTCCATCACTCCATCATATTAGTTCAACTATAGAAGAAATTGACAGTCTGCTCAAAGCAGTTTACAACTTTTTATGGTTGGTAACTAGCCAAATACAATATACATACATGAAAAGGAAACCTAGCTAATTTCCTACAAGACAACAGTACAGTAGTACCTGTCCAGAAAGTAAAAAAAAAACAAACCCAAAAACCCTTTGTTAACCACTTGAGGACCGCAGTGTTAAACCCCCCTAAAGACCAGGCACTTTTTCATTAAATTGGCCACTGCAGCTTTAAGGCCAAGCTGCAGGGCCACACGACACAGCACACAAGTGATTCCCCGCCACCAGAGCTGTCTGTTGGTGGGGTCTGATCGCCCTCAGCCCCCGTGTTTATTTTTTTTTAAATCAATATTTATGTTTACTTTTTTTTTAATAACACATTTTTTTCTTTTGTAGCCCTGCTCCCCCCCTCCCTCCCTCCGCCAGCCTATCAGCGTGATCAGCTGTCATAAGCTCCCAGCCTCAGGAGGGGACAGCCGTGTCACACGGCTGTCCCCAGTACAGCGCTGCTGCTGGTCGCAGCGCTGTACCAGTAATTAGCAATAGCCGCTAGGAGACTGAAGGCGGAGCTCCGCCCACCAAGCAGGAGATTCGGGCGCAGCCTGCGAGCAATCTCCTGCAAGACAGAGCCCCAGGACTTTACGCCGATCGGCGTTAGGCAGTCCTGGGGCTGCCGCCGTGGCCACGCCCATTGGCGTGATGCGGTCGGCCAGAGGTTAAAGCGGTATTGTCACCATAAAAATCTAATTTCAACAGCAACTGGTTTGAGTGTTTTAAGTGATAAAGATGCTAATCCTGCATGAAAAACTTTTTCTGCTCTTATGGTTTGGAGTTATCACATACTTTAGCAGCACTGGCCCTTTAATAGCCATTGCCATTCAGTTGAGTGCTTGGGGTTCTTTTTATCTCTAATATATTCCTCCTCTTCCATTTATTTCCCTATCTAGCTGCTTATCTGCAACAGATCCTCTGCTCACTTGTGTCTACAAGCAAGGCTGAGGTGACTCAGCGATTGGAGGATAAGACAGTGCAGTTCCTAGTATACACCTCAGTGGGAGTGTCTGAAGACTCTGGGAGGAGGGCAGCTAATGAATACACAATGAGGGAGCGTGTAAAACAAGTGTCAGGGAGGATATGATGTCAGCATTAGCTTCGCAAAATGGCCACTGCCTAGAATAGCATTTTCTGATTTTCCTCTATAAAATTCACAGGAATCATTACGTGGATAGCACAATACATCTGTTATGTAAGGAGAAGTAGTATTTATCTACTTATATATGTGTTTTTTATTTCTAGGTTAGCATGGGTGTCGCTAGTTCTTTAAGAAATCAGCAATCTGGTTAGTTTAGCTCTACACAATGCTAGGATTAACCACTTCCCAACCTCATTTTTCCCCTTAAAAAAACAGAAGAATGTTCACATCACACACCTCCCATTCATTCGCCAATAACTTTGTTATTATCACATGGAAATGATCTATACATTGTTTTATTCACCACAAATACGGCTTTCTTTGTGTGGTACTTTTTGCTAGGAATTATTTTATTTTATATGCATTTTAAAGGGAATAATAAAAAATTTGCTATTTGTGCCGGTTATTACAATGTTTAAATTGTGTCCCTAGTACAATGTATGGTGATATTTTATTTGGAAATAAAGGTCTATTTTTTCTGGTTTATATACTACATCAATAATTACAAGCCTTTATTTATATAAAAAAAAAGTAATATACCCTCATGAAATACATAATAAACATTTCCTAAGGTAGCTATGTATGTATTTGTTTTACATTAAAATTGTCTTTTTTTGGAAGTGTTTTATTTTGGTTACCTTTGGGTAGGGGTGAAATGGGTTAATTAATAAAAAAGGTATGTATTTTTCTTTATAATAATGTCTGTGGGTGCATTTTTACTTTATTTTATAGTTTTAACTTGAACTCTGATCACACTGTCACCCAGCACCCTTTCCCCATGTCCCCCCGTAGCTTCCCCATTATATTCCTAACTTACGCTGTGTTCTTGGGAGTGTCCATGTTGCTACCAGTCTCTCAGTGCTGGTGTGAGTAAAAACCAAGAAGATCTGCTATGTGCAGCTCAATGGTTATGTAGCAAGAAGAAATACCTAGCCTGTCTCTACTGAAAGACAGAGTACAGATTACAAGCTAAAAAAATAAAGCACAGCTTGTGCTTGACGTCAGTTTTGGAAACTGACAGCTGGAAATGGAAAGGAAATTTTTGATAGCATTAAAATGAAAACCCTTTTGTATTACTGATATATGTTTTATAGCAAACTTTTGTGTGGATAACATCTCACTTTAAACACAGAGATGTCAACTGCCCATATTTTCAAATATGTATACTCTTCTATCTCTTGATACTATCTATCCATCTGTACCCTGAATCTGATTTCTTCCCTAAGGGAAGCACAGTGCTGTAGTGGATAGTACTAAAACCTTGCAGTACTAGCTTCCCAGTTAGAATTTGGGCCAGGACACTATTTGCAAGGAGTTTGTATGCTCTCCCATGTTTGTGTGGATTTTGTCTAGGCACTCCGGTTTCCTACCACATTCTAAAAACAAATAGATAAGTTAATTGATTAACCAAAAATTAGTCTTAGATTACAATTGGCCATATGCTGTGTAAAGTACCCTGGAAGATGTTGTCTCTGTATAAATACTAAATAAAAACAAAAAATAATTCTCCACATCTCTAATTAACATGTTTTTCTCTACTGGTATTTTCCCTTTCTCACTTTTAAACTCATAAAGGCTGTCATAACACCAACACTTAAAGAGACTGTGTAACAAATTTTTCAGCCTTAGTTCTTCTATCCTATAAGTTCCTATGCCTGTTCTAATCTGCTCTGGCTTACTGCAGTCTTTCCTAACTGCACTGTCTCTGTAATAAATCAATGTATCTTTCCTCTGTCCTGTTTGTCGGGCTAAGGATTGATTGTGTGGAATGTGCAGGGCTGCTTGTGATTGGTAGAAGCGATACACACCCTCTGCAGGCCCCCTGCACACTCTGAATGACTCACACACTATGCTTAGCTGAGCCTATTAGAAGCTGGTTAGTTTGTTTGTAAACACTGCCTAAAACTGTTAATTACAAGCCAGGATTGCAGCAGAGAGTGGCAGAAACAGCACAGAGGGGCACAGGAGAAAATAATGAATAGAATGGTATGCTTTTTATTGTAAGAATATTAGAGTACAGATTCTCTTTAAAGGAATACTATTGAACTTAACAAATTTCTGTCAATAGCATAAATCAAAATTGCATTAACAGTCTGTGCAAACACAGCATATCTTTTTGCTGTGCACTGTTTATTTTTCTTTTAATCTACCTTCTAGACGGATCCCCTGACAAGCTGACGGCGACGGCTAATGGGGCAGCTCATTATGTCAGAGGGGATTCCTTGTTACAGTGCAGTAGTGTGTTATACTAGTCTCATGTTTCCCCGTATAAGGCAACACTATTCAGCATGTCAATCTGCCACAGTAACCTGCTATGAGGAGCGAGAGACAACCGCTCTCGCTCCTATTCTGCCCAGCCAATCTCCCAGGAGACTTCCGTGTCGGGCTGCCGCCGCATCATTAGTTGTTTGCCATCACTACGCAACGGCAACCATAGGAGGAGGGCGCGTCATTTCTTCTTCCCTTCGGCTCCTGCTTCCGATGCGTAGTGATGGCAAACAACTAATGATGCGGCGGCAGCCCGTCACGGAAGTCTCCTGGGAGATTGGCTGGGCAGAATAGGAGCGAGAGCGGTTGTCTCTCGCTCCTCATAGCAGGTTACTGTGGCAGATTGACATGCTGAATAGTGTTGCCTTATACGGGGAAACATGAGCCTAGTATAACACACTACTGCACTGTAACAAGGAATCCCCTCTGACATAATGAGCTGCCCCATTAGCCGTCGCCGTCAGCGTGTCAGGGGATCCGTCTAGAAGGTAGATTAAAAGAAAAATAAACAGTGCACAGCAAAAAGATATGCTGTGTTTGCACAGACTGTTAATGCAATTTTGATTTATGCTATTGACAGAAATTTGTTAAGTTCAATAGTATTCCTTTAAAAAGCAAACGTCTTTTGATCCCACAGTCCTCACAAGCTACCTCTGTTTCACTTTTATCCTTTTAACTCAAAGTACTGGAATGACATATGGTACGTGACATTGCACTGTACTAACTCTCTGTTTTATTAGATTCAGCATAGCTTTTGCCCTAACTACTCCACTAAAACATCCTTTCCTAAAGTTGCCAAGAATTTCTTAACAACTTAGGCCTCTTTTCCATGGACTGTTGAGCTGTGTGCTCAGCAAGCAGTTACCAGGCAGTTGTGAGTGCTTGAGAGGCATTTCACTGCCTATCAACTGTCCGTGGAAAAGAGGCCTAATGCATGGGACAGTAAATCAGTATCTGCTCCTCTAAATGTTCTTATCTTTGAGATTAAAGGGTCCCATTCTTTCTTTGATTTCCCCATCATACTGTCTGTTATTTTGACTACAGCTCCTCTCCACTGCCACTGTCTGTTGGGGTACCTCAAGGCTTTGTCCTTGGTCCTCTTCTTTTCTACCTGTTTACCCATGAAGCCGTCAAGCCACTAATAGGTTCATCTGAACAACATTACCAATTCCATGCTTATTATGTATATCTATCCCATTCCAGACCTTGCTATTGAACTATCTTGTGTGCCCAGTTGTCTTTTTGTTTCGTCTTCATTCATCACCTCTCACTTTCTAATATTTAACATGCGTAAAACAGATGATTATGTTCTAGCCATCTCAATCGAATGCTCTGCCTGAAAGAACAGGCAACAGCATAATGGATTCACAAAGGTGAGTAGTAGAAACATATCGACGTTGTGCATCTATAGTTGTGGAAACCCAGCCTTATGGTCATTTTGGTGTTAGCGTACAGTAATTGGTCATATTTAACTATAACAGGCAATATCAGTTTTTCATTTGTACTTTCCATTAGTTTTAGAGAACATTTATGGAGTTAAAGTTAAGCTTAGTTATGTTCATGCTATTGCTGCTCACACTACGTATTGCAGTTCTCTGCAGTTGACACCAACACTTCAACTCCTTGTTCTCAGTTGGAAGGGGTAAGGTTAAAGCCGCCACTCCTCTCCTCTCTCACAGTAGCTCATAGGAGGATGCGCAGTGTTTTGTGGTAAGGGACATGGGTGAGCTGCCAATTTCATCAACTTCCAACATCCATGCATCCAGTTTCCTGGAGAGTAAAGGTGGGAAAAATAGTCTAGAAGTGGGTCGGAGGGTTGGTTATTTGTATAGCTAATTTCTATGTAGGGGGGGGGGGGGGATGCAGTTGGATACTTTTAATGATTGGATCTAGGCTTTAATGTTCCCTGCCTGGTTCTGAATTTGTACACACTTGCCTTATAATGCTTGCATATCTTGAAGACATTAAGTTTACGCTGGCCAGCTGTCAGGATTGCTTAAATTGCTTATTAGGTTGATATATATTAGCTGCTTTTACAGCCCGGATTCACTGACTTGCATTTAAATCATTGAAAAATATCCTCCTGAATAGAAGTCTGTCAATTGGAGCACAAATCCAATACATGCTATTCCCTGTTGAACTCTCTGGCTGGAAGTTTTCAGTTCCTTTCTCGGTAGTCTGATTTACTTTAGCCGCTGTTTACAATTGGAATTTATGTTATAGGCATTTTGCTCAGATGCAGGGGGGGGGATTTGTCTGTGCAGGTGCAACCAATTAATATATTGCAGCAAGTGGTTCAAATTATTTTAAATACACAATCACTGAAGCTTAGATCTTTGTAGTTAAACTGCTGTATGAAAGGAATAGAGCATCACATTCATCACAGCACATTGGGACGGTGCAGGTTTCATGCAGAGCTGACTGATTTGCCAAGAAGTAAGATTTTCCTTTAATTGTCAAATTTGCATTTAGTTTTCTCTCATCTGCCTCTCGAAGTGTCAGTCGCAAACAGCTGTATGTGCTTCACTGTTAACCCAAGAAACAGCAGAACACCATAAATTTCCTGCTAAACTTTCCCACAGGCATTTCTAACATCTCATCGTTACCAGTTTTATCTCTTAATCATAACAGGTGCACGTTGTGTTTCCATATGGTACTTTTTTAAATGCCCAAGCACACCACACATATACTGGAAAGGTTGATTCAAGATGGCCTGCTATTGAGCAGTCAGAATTTGGCACCATTACCTGTGTCATATCAGATCATAGTAAGGGTTGGCGGAAGGTACTTAAGTTTGCAGCTAGTAGTATGATTGCAATGGCCCTCCACAAGAAGAGATTTTTTTTTAAATAAGTCCAAGACAGCGAGAGTTTATTAATTTTCACTCACTAGGCACTATTTATTATATATGTTATGGCCAGAACCCGGAGTTTGGCCACTTTGCATTCTGGCAGGCCACTTCGGGTTCTGGCCGGTCAATGTGCGAAGTGGCCGCGGCAGGGCGGCCAATGTTAGAAATGAAATGATTCCAGTAAGATTAATGTATGTTCTGGCCGTCTCGCTGCGGCCAAATGTTTCAAAAGTTAGTTCATTTAATGAAATGAAGCCGGCGGCAATGTAACAAATGAAGCCACCGGCTTCAGCTTTCTCTCCTCCCCCTGTCTCTCCTATAGACCAATGGGGCAGGACACACGCGTGTCCCGGAGAGTCGTTCGTCGCGCCAGGGCAGCAGAGCGGGGAGGCTGCAGACATTGCTTCTGCCAGCACCCGCTCTGCAGGAACGAACAGCAGGATTCCCTGCTGCGACGAACGACTCTGGGGGGACACGCATGTCCCCGCCGGCTGCCCAGTATTGTATAGGAGAGAAGCAATGGGAGGAGAGAGAGCTGAAGCCGGCAGCTTCATTTGTTACATTGCCGCTGGCTTAATTTCATTAAATGAACTCACTTTTGAAACATTTGGCCGCAGCAAGACGGCCAGAACATACATTAATCTTACTGTAATCATTTCATTTCTAACATTGGCCGCACTGCCGCGCCCACTTCGCACATTGACCGGCCAGAACCTGAAGTGGCCAAACATCGGGTTCTGGCCATAACATATACATAAAAGGCATATTAGTGGGCCATAGGAGTTGAACCAGTGTATCATAAAGTTCTGTATAGGCAATAGGGATGGTCAATGAACTACAAATAATTGAATCAGTTTATTTTTATCCAAATCTATGCAGCTTTAAGATTGACCATTCAAATGCTGCTGCAAACATTTGCACACAAGTAACACAGAATTTCCATCAACTCTGAATATGACCATTCCGAATAGGCAATGTGAAAAATAATAACAAAGCCACAAGAAATAGTATAGTTTCTATAGTTTCTAGTTAGTTCTATTGTACTCTCTCTTCCTTTACCGCTGCTACTTTAATGTCTCTCCCACCATCAGTTTCTTCCTTTTTCTCACTGTCACTCTTTCTTTATTTCGCTATCTTTACACTGAAAGTGTCCCTTGAAGGGACAATGCCCTATGGACACAATTTAAGTGGAGCCCTTTATTATAATATAATGGTAAAGCTGCTAAAAAGAGCGCAAACACAGATATGCTATAAACATATCCAATGGGGTTGATTCACTAACAGAAATAGCGAGAGAAACCTCATGTTTCTCATGCTATTTCAATAGCGGGCATTAAATGTCAGTGGCTGCATGCTACACTCGCTACTGGCCACATAGCACGCATAATTACCCTCAGCCACAGTAGCACACGCTATGCTACGAGTAGTGCAGCATAGCAAGTGCTAGTAATTTACACCCACTCTCCCTGCAAATAACGAGTGCTCCACTTGTCCAGCCCTGAGCCCCTTTCGGGTCCAATCACTTGGACCTGATCCCCACACTTTGATTGGCCCAATAGGGTGCCTGTCACAGGCTGCCTATCATAATAAATGTAAACTGGCATGTTTATTTGTATTTACGACGATTGTTTACTAATACTGAAGGCCAGGTTTGCTCGAAGACGCACTTTAACCACTTAAGGACTGCAGTCATAAAACCCCTTAAGGACCAGAGCCTTTTTTTCCATTCGGACCACTGCAGCTTTCACGGTTTATTGCTCAGTCATACAACCTACCACCTAAATGAATTTTACCTCCTTTTCTTGTCACTAATACAGCTTTCTTTCGGTGCTATTTGATTGCTGCTGCGAGTTTTACTTTTTATTATATTCATCAAAAAAGACATGAATTTTGTCAAAAAAATTACTTTTTTAACTTTCTGTGCTGACATTTTTCAAATAAAGTAAAATTTCCTATACATTTGAGCGCGAAAGTTATTCTGCTACATGTCTTTGATAAAAAAAAAACCATTCAGTGTATATTTATTGGATTGGGTAAAAGTTATAGCGTTTACAAACTATGGTGCCAAAAGTGAATTTTCCCATTTTCAAGCATCTCTGACTTTTCTGCGCACCTGTCAGGTTTCATGAGGGGCTAAAATTCCAGGATAGTACAAATACCCCCCAAATGACCCCATTTTGGAAAGAAGACATCCCAAAGTATTCAGTGAGAGGCATGGTGAGTTCATAGAAGATTTAATTTTTGGTCACAAGTTAGCGGAAAATGACACTTTGTAACAAAAAAAAAAAAAGTTTCCATTTCTTCTAACTTGCGACAAAAAAAAATGAAATCTGCCACGGACTCACTATGCTCCTCTCTGAATACGTTGAAGTGTCTACTTTCCAAAATGGGGTCATTTGTGGGGTGTGTTCACTGTCCTGGCATTTTGGGGGGTGCCTAATTGTAAGCACCCCTGTAAAGCCTAAAGATGCTCATTGGACTTTGGGCCCCTTAGCGCAGTTAGGCTGCAAAAAAGTGCCACACATGTGGTATTGCCGTACTCAGGAGAAGTAGTATAATGTGTTTTGGGGTGTATTTTTACACATACCCATGCTGGGTGGGAGAAATATCTCCGTAAATGACAATTTTTTTATTTTTTTTACACACAATTGTCAATTTATAGAGATATTTCTCCCACTCAGCATGGGTATGTGGAAAAATACACCCCAAAACACATTATATTACTTCTCCTGAGTACGGCGATGCCACATGTGTGGCACTTTTTTGCACCCTAACTGCGCTAAGGGGCCCAAAGTCCAATGAGTACCTTTAGGATTTCACAGGTCATTTTGAGAAATTTCGTTTCAAGACTGCTCCTCACGGTTTAGGGCCCCTAAAATGCCAGAACAGTATAGGAATCCCACAAATTACCCCATTTTAGAAAGAAGACACCCCAAGGTATTCCATTAGGAGTATGGTGAGTTCATAGAAGATTTTTTTTTTTTTGTCACAAGTTAGCGGAAATTGATTTTAATAGTTTTTTTTTCACAAAGTGTCATTTTCCGCTAACTTGTGACAAAAATAAAATCTTCTATGAACTCACCATACTCCTAATGGAATACCTTGGGGTGTCTTCTTTCTAAAATGGGGTCATTTGTGGGGTTCCTATACTGCCCTGGCATTTTAGGGGCCCTAAACCGTGAGGAGTAGTCTTGAAACCAAATGTCGCAAAATGACCTGTGAAATCCTAAAGGTACTCATTGGACTTTGGGCCCCTTAGTGCACTTAGGGTGCAAAAAAGTGCCACACATGTGGTACCGCCGTACTCAGGAGAAGTAGTATAATGTGTTTTGGGTTGTATTTTTACACATACAGATGCTAGGTGGGAGAAATATCTCTGTAAATGACAATTATTTGATTTTTTTTACACACAATTGTCCATTTACAGAGAGATTTCTCCCACCCAGCATGGCTATGTATAAAAATACACCCCAAAACACATTATACTACTTCTTCTGAGTACGGCAATACCACATGTGTGACACTTTTTTGCAACCTAGGTGCGCTAAGGGGCCTAACGTCCTATTCACAGGTCATTTTGAGGCATTTGGATTCTAGACTACTCCTCACGGTTTAGGGCCCCTAAAATGCCAGGGCAGTATAGGAACCCCACAAGTGACCCCATTTTAGAAAGAAGACACCCCAAGGTATTCCGTTAGGGGTATGGTGAGTTCATAGAAAAAAATTTTTTTGTCACAAGTTAGCGGAAAATGACACTTTGTGAAAAAAAAAACAATACATATCAATTTCCGCTAACTTGTGACAAAAAATAAAATCTTCTATGAACTCACCATACTCCTAACGGAATACCTTGGGGTGTCTTCTTTCTAGAATGGGGTCATTTGTTGGGTTCCAATACTGCCCTGGCATTTTAGGGGCCCTAAACCGTGAGGAGTAGTCTTGAACCCAAATGTCTCAAAATGACCTGTGAAATCCTAAAGGTACTCATTGGACTTTGGGCCCCTTAGCACAGTTAGGCTGCAAAAAAGTGTCACACATGTGGTATCGCCGTACTCAGAAGAAGTAGTATAATGTGTTTTGTGGTGTATTTTTACATATAACCATGCTGGGTGGGAGAAATATCTCTGTAAATGACACATTTTTGATTTTTTTTACACACAATTGTCCATTTACAGAGAGATTTCTCCCACCCAGCATGGGTATGTGTAAAAATACACCACAAAACACATTATACTACTTCTCCTGAGTATGGCGATACTACATGTGTGACACTTTTTTGCAGCCTAGGTGCGCTAAGGGGTCCAACGTCCTATTCACAGGTCATTTTGAGGCATTTGTTTTCTAGACTACTCCCCACGGTTTAGGGCCCCTAAAATGCCAGGGCAGTATAGGAACCCCACAAGTGACCCCATTTTAGAAAGAAGACACCCCAAGGTATTCCGTTAGGGGTATGGTGAGTTCATAGAAGATTTTATTTTTTGTCACAAGTTAGTGAAAAATGACACTTTGTGAAAAAAACAATAAGAATCCAATTTCCGCTAACTTTTGACAAAAAATAAAATCTTCTATGAACTCATCATACACCTAACAGAATACCTTGGGGTGTCTTCTTTCTAAAATGGGGTCACTTGTGGGGTTCCTATACTTCCCTGGCATTTTACGGGCCCAAAACTGTGAGTAGTCTGGAAACCAAATTTCTCAAAATGACTGTTCAGGGGTATAAGCATCTGCAAATTTTGATGACAGGTGGTCTATGAGGGGGCACATTTTGTGGAAACGGTCATAAGCAGGGTGGCCTCTTAGATGACAGGATGTATTGGGCCTGATCTGATGGATAGGAGTGCTAGGGGGGTGACAGGAGGTGATTGATGGGTGTCTCAGGGGGCGGTTAGAGGGGAAAATAGATGCAATCAATGCACTGGGGAGGTGATCGGAAGGGGGTCTGAGGGGGATCTGAGGGTTTGGCGATCAGGAGCCCACACGGGGCAAATTAGGGCCTGATCTGATGGGTAGGTGTGCTAGGGGGTGACAGGAGGTGATTTATGGGTGTCTCAAGGTGTGATTAGAGAGGGGGAAATAGATGCAAGCAATGCACTAGCGAGGTGATCAGGGCTGGGGTCTGAGGGCGTTCTGAGGTGTGGGCGGGTGATTGGGTGCCCGCAAGGGGCAGATTAGGGTCTAATCTGATGGGTAACAGTGACAGGTGGTGATAGGGGGTGATTGATGGGTAATTAGTGGGTGTTTAGAGGAGAGAAGAGATGTAAACACTGCACTTGGGAGGTGATCTGATGTCGGATCTGCGGGCGATCTATTGGTGTGGGTGGGTGATCAGATTGCCCGCAAGGGGCAGGTTAGGGGCTGATTGATGGGTGGCAGTGACAGGGGGTGATTGATGGGTGGCAGTGACAGGAGGTGATTGATGGGTGATTGACAGGTGATCAGTGGGTTATTACAGGGAATAACAGATGTAAATATTGCACTGGCGAATTCATAAGGGGGGGTCTGAGGGCAATCTGAGCGTGTGGGCGGGTGATTGGGTCCCGCAAGGGGCAGATTAGGGTCTAATCTGATGGGTAACAGTGACAGGTGGTGATAGGGGGTGATTGATGGGTAATTAGTGGGTGTTTAGAGGAGAGAATAGATGTAAACACTGCGCTTGGGAGGTGATCTGATGTCGGATCTGCGGGCGATCTATTGGTGTGGGTGGGTGATCAGATTGCCCGCAAGGGGCAGGTTAGGGGCTGATTGATGGGTGGCAGTGACAGGGGGTGATTGATGGGTGGCAGTGACAGGGGGTGATTGACAGGTGATCAGTGGGTTATTACAGGGAAGAACGGATGTAAATAATGCACTGGCGAATCGATAAGGGGGGGTTTGAGGGCAATCTGAGCGTGTGGGCGGGTGATTGGGTGCCCGCAAGGGTCTAATCTGATGGGTAACAGTGACAGGTGGTGATAGGGGGTGATTGATGGGTAATTAGTGGGTGTTTAGAGGAGAGAATAGATGTAAACAATGGATTTGGGAGGTGATCTGATGTCGGATCTTCGGGCGATCTATTGGTGTGGGTAGGTGATCAGATTGCCCGCAAGGGGCAGGTTAGGGGCTGATTGATGGGTGGCAGTGACAGGGGGTGATTGATGGGTGGCAGTGACAGGGGGTGATTGACAGGTGATCAGTGGGTATTACAGGGAAGAACGGATGTAAATAATGCACTGGCGAATCGATAAGGGGGGGTTTGAGGGCAATCTGAGCGTGTGGGCGGGTGATTGGGTGCCCGCAAGGGTCTAATCTGATGGGTAACAGTGACAGGTGGTGATAGGGGGTGATTGATTGGTGATTGATGGGTAATTAGTGGGTGTTTAGAGGAGAGAATAGATGTAAACGATGGATTTGGGAGGTGATCTGATGTCGGATCTGCGGGCGATCTATTGGTGTGGGTGGGTGATTAGATTGCCCGCAAGGGGCAGGTTAGGGGCTGATTGATGGGTGGCAGTGACAGGGGGTGATTGACGGGTGAATGACAGGTGATTGACAGGTGATCAGGGGGGATAGATGCATACAGTACACAGGGGGGGGGGGGGGTCTGGGGAGAATCTGAGGGGTGGGGGGGTGATCAGGAGGGAGCAGGGGGCAGTTTAGGGACTAAAAAAAAAAATAGCGTTGACAGATAGTGACAGGGAGTGATTGATGGGTGATTAGGGGGGTGATTGTGTGCAAACGGTGGTCTGGGGGGTGGGCAGGGGGGGTGTCTGAGGGGTACTGTGGGCGATCAGGGTGCAGGGGGGGCAGATCAGTGTGTTTGGGTGCAGACTAGGGTGGCTGCAGCCTGCCCTGATGGTCCCTCGGACACTGGGACCACCAGGGCAGGAGGCAGCCTGTATAATACACTTTGTAAACATTACAAAGCGTATTATACGCTTCCTATCCGGCGATCGTCGGGTTAACAACCCGCCGGCGCTTCCGATTGGCCGGCGGGTTGACGTCGCGGGTGGGCGGAGCCTATTGCCGGCGGATGCGCGCGCATCGCAGCGCGCGATCCCCGACCAAAGAGTGCCCCAGGACCTGACGCCATTCTGCGTTACATGGTCCTGGGGCTGCCACTTTGCCGCCGCCAATATGAAGTAGGCGGTCAGCAAGTGGTTAAGTCCACTACTGGGTATTCCTACCTTTATGCAAATAGCTGCCATCATCCATAGATACAAAATATCCCCTGAAGCCAGTATTGTAGATGTACGATAGATCAGTGTGTAGCAAGCACCCACGGAGGGAAAGATTGATGTGCTAGGACTTGTAGTGCCTCTGCACAATCAGACACCTCGACATTCTCTTCAGCAGTCAAGTCAGCACTATCCAATAGTATTCAAGCTCTTTTATTTGGTAAAAAGTAGCATAACAAGCATTACAGCGACAGCAGCGCTGTTTCGGTCCACAGACCTTTTTCAAGCTGTATCAAGCAATGTTACACTGAAATACACATGCAATGTATTTAAATAGTCACCTCCTTCACCAAGTACCAATCACAAGCAAAATCCCTCAGCCAATCAGACGTGCTCGGTGGCCAAACGGACCACATAGGGAACTGCAGTCTATAGTATGCAAATTGGGACATCCCATAATAGTAAACAAAAGCATTCCCCCCATAGAGCTGACCTAGATGAAAACCGCTCATTTACTATGTAAAAATATGGAAAAATATGCGCATCTGCCTACCAGCAGCTCTCAGTGAAGATAATCCAGCGTGTGAGCCTGCAGTCACTTCCTGAATCTAATGACATCACTGAGATGTCCGACCATGTGATTAGGCGTCACCAGGGGGCGTTCCCAGGACGCTCCTATTCCCCATGGCAACTAACAGCACTTATATCCGGCCAGTAAGCCGGCAAACAGCACACATAAACAAAAAAATATGTGACTAGACGTCACAGGAGGCCGTCCACAGGACGCTCTATCTCCATAGAGACCTATAGCGCTTGTATCCGGCTAGCCCGGAGGTCTGCCTCACCGTGGCGCAAGTGTCTAGTATAATGTACTTTGCATGCAAACCATATTGGAAGCTAAAGTACCTCCTAGTTTAAGTTACACATTTTTTTTCTGCTTAGCTGCTCCCGAGGTTTTAAATTTAGGTTAGGTCACTTGCCCGGAGATCTGCCTCACCGTGGCGCAAGTGTCTAGTATAATGTACTTTGCATGCAAACCATTTTGGAAGCTAAAGTACCTCCTAGTTTAATAAATGTTAGCACTTGTCTTGGATGCAGGGCATGCATTTTTCAGTCTGGCAGAGGCGGTGTATGCCTGTGCGATTAACCATTCAATTGCAGCATGTGTTTAGGGATACGCAGCCTTTCCTCCCCACCTTTCCTTAACGTTGTAACTATGTAACTGTCAGGTTAGCTGCTCCCAGCCCCTCATCCTCAGTTTCCTGTTTGCATAATAAGTAGTAGCAGATTTGCATATGATTTGCATCTGAATTGAATGCGAAGTGTGTAGAAAGTCTATATAGGTGCTACACACTGAGCTGGTGGTCATTTCAGATGCAGCCTTAGTAGTATGCGCTGGCGTTCTCCTCGCTGTTCTACCAAATGTAAGTTACACATTTTTTTCTGCTTAGCTGCTCCCGAGGTTTTAAATTTAGGTTAGGTCACTTGCCCGGAGGTCTGCCTCACCGTGGCGCAAGTGTCTAGTATAATGTACTTTGCATGCAAACTATAATTGGCCCATAGTCCAGCAAGAGCCTCGACTTGGAGACATCCTGCTCCAGAACCCAGAGATCATCTTTAATAAAGCTACATGACTTAACTGCTCCTAGTAACATGGCATTTTTAGAAATGAGTACGCTGAGGGTTAGCAGCGGGGAGTTTATTATCCTCCACCAGCCTGCCCATGGTGATTTCAGTACCCCATGATGTTGGTGGTTTTAGCAACAGCTTTCAGCTCTGCACGACTGTATCGCCCATCACCTCGTAGCCTCATGACATAATGATGGCACCCATCACCTTGTTGGAGTAGGAGCCACCCACCACCGTTTGCTCCAGTCTAGCTACATCCAGACCCTAACACATTCAGTTGGCTCCATATTTTTGACACTAAGACAATCAGGACAGAGTTGTCTGATACTTTATCTACAATTCCTCACTGGAGGTAAAATACCAGTCATTTCAAAGTAATATTTTTGAAAATAAACAATATCCATGCTGGTTGCATAAAAGAAGAGCCGTTCTAATGCTAAATTTCATACTTTCCTTGTGAACTGTCCCCTTATTGAGAAACACATTTTTCCTATACAAGGCAACAACAATGCAAATGATGTTGGTTTCTACATTGTGATGCTGAGGGCTTTCCAAGCTGACATATCAAACAATTTGTTCTCCTATCCCAAATTCTATATGCATAAGCCATTGCTAAATAACGGTCTAAATTAAAACTGTCTTCCTAGCTCATAAATAACAGATGTCCTACCTTTTTAATTATGTATAGTTTTGAATCTTTCAAAAAATGAAAATGACTACACACATTTTTAATGTAGTTCTTGGTAATTTGCTGCTTGAATGATAAGGTTCCAGATAATCCCAATACACCAGCTTGAAAACTTAAACACTGACAGACTTGTTTATCTTGTGCAACTGCTTTCTTTATCCCTTGTGACACTTTTAAAATTAAAATGCTCATAAAATCCAATCAACACAATGATCATATAATGCTGTTAATAATGCATCCTTCAAAAAAAAGAAAAAAAAAAACTTTGCTAAATGCAATTACATTAAATACTGATTCATGTGAAACACATCTGAAAATTGACAATATTTTTCCATAAAAGATTACATGAGATACATGTTAAACTGTTCAAATGTTTTCTTTTGATTCAAACTCCTTACATTCTCTGATCATGAAAAAAAAGAGACATATGAAATAAATAAATGTGAAAATGTATAGAGGTAACTCAAATATTTCAGTTTTGGCAGATCTGTTTTATTGAGCAGCCAGATGAGATAAATGATTATGCTTCCCAGACCAATTCGTGACAGTCTACCAAACAAGAGACCTTGCAGAAAGAGTTTGTGAAAATACAGAACTTTCATTTATGACTGCAAGTACAAACTTTAGGGGAGGTTAAAGAGTAACGGGTAAAGTTCTTTAGTAGTAACTGTGCAAAGGGCAGAATAGTTCATCTAAACTGGAATTAACAATGTAGCTAGTCAAGTGCTGTAGTAGCTGATCCTCACACATTGCTCACTGGCCTATAGGTAGTGATGAGCAATCTTTCTAATGCTTAGAACACATAATACATGTTTTCGGCAGATTGACGTGAAATTGATTGATTGATTGATTGTCCAATCCGATTCCCTATCGTTTTACTGACCAATTTTTGGATCACTTCTATACAAAATCAATCAGAAAAACGATCAGGAATCAGATCAGACCTATCAGAAATAATCAGTTCGACCGTCAATCTGACATAAAATTGCATTGTGTGTACTTAATGTAGGTGTTGTTTGAGCATTTGTGAATTTGGTTGCAAGCCTTTGAAAACAGAGGCCCATATGCAATTCACTTTTTTTCTCCTGAGTTTTCTCCTAGGAGATAATTTTTCATCTTCTGTTTAAATTTTTTTTAGCACTCTGCAATTGAAAAAGTACTAAAATCTAGGTGAAAAAGTACTGTCAAAATTATTCTGATTATTTTCTTGCTTGCTGGTGGCTTTAAAGGCATTTTATTAATATGGTGTGAAAATATCATTTAGGAGAAAACTTAGTAAAAAAGGGGAATTGCATATGGCCTGTAGAACTCAATCTAATGTACTTAGGCCCATATGCAATTCCCTTTTCCTCCTGAGTTTTCTCCTAGGTGATACATTTTCATCCTCTTTTTAGATGAATTTTTTACCACTTTGTAATTAAAAAAAGTACCAAAACGCAGGTGGAAAAGTGGTATCAAAAGTATTTTAAGTATTTTCTTGCTTGCTGGTGGATAAAAAAGCATTTTATAGACAAGTTTAAAAATATCACCTTGGAGAAAACTCAGGAGAAAAAATGAATTGCGTATGGGCCTTAATCTTCTAAGTTTTCACCTAGGAGCTAATATTTCATCTTCAGTTTAAAATAACTTTTCAGGGATCTGCGATTGATAAAAGTGCCAAAAAAATAGGTTAAAAGTACTGTCAAAATTATTCTGAGTATTTTCTTGCTTGATGGTGGCTTAAAAGGCATTTTATTGATAAGATGTGTGTGCCGCCCGCTATCTCTAAACTCTTAATGCAGGGTGCCTGCACGTGCTCACTGTTTACAGTGGAGGAGGGGGAGAGTGCAAACTGCGGCTAGGCTGCATGTATGATAGTGTAGTTGAGCTTTGAGTCCCGACTGTATGTGTCTTCCCCTCAGCCGCCCTAAACATGGCTAATTTATCTGGTGCCGTAGGCCACGGCCCATGTGGCCTTGCCAGTAATCCGACCCTGAATGGCCTCATAAGATCATTGTGATCTAGGGTTCTCTGGAAGCTTCTGTGCAAGAATTATAAGAGAAAGGTAAGCTGTATAAGAAGAGAGAATTGTGCTGAACTACTTGGTGTGTAGACCTGTATTTTTCAATGGAGTTTTACTACTACTTGAGATGGAGTTTTTCTACTACTTGATATGGAATACATGAATTATCATCCAATTGTCAATCTGCTCATGGTGTATGGATCCTCATCACATCACCGGCAACTCTGAACAAACACCACTCCTTTAAAGAAACATGCTTTGTTATGCATAAAAGAAGTTGGCAGTGCTAGAGAAATCGTAGTTTTCAGGACAGCTATTTTTTTGGAATCCAAATGAGTATTTAGTCATAATCACCTTTATGACTTTGGTAGTGGAAACCATTGCCTCAATTCACTAAGCAGTTTAGACTAGTCTACTGATAGTTTGGTGTAATGTTTTAGACCTGTTCTTAGACCTGGTCTAAAACATTTGCTAAATAGATTGAGAAAGCAGGGGAAATTATCAAAAGATGCAATTCACAAAGGCAAACAACCACGCCCACTTTTTCTGACCGAGATTAGACCAGCTGATTTCTGTTAGTAAAGTAATTCTGTGAGTTATTTTAGATGTGAGGATGGAACCTTTTGAAGTAATTATGCAGGAGTTGAATTGTATCCAGAGGAGAGCTCATCAGAGGGGAAAGTCATTGCTACTCGTTTGTGAATTGCATCTTTTGATCATTCCCCCTTCTTTACTGAATGTTTTACACCAGGTCTGAAACATTCGGTAATTAGTGAATTCCCTCTTGGTGCAACTGTTTTACACCAAACCATCAGTAGACTAAAAACCATCAGTAGACTAGTCTAAACTGCTTAGTGAATTGAGGCCCGTATCTTAAAGAGGTCACTGTAGCTAGTCCAGCATCATTTCCACTTATTTCTGGCATTACATAATCAGTTTTAATTGTTTGGGCCTGAAGCACAATCCAAGGTAAGGGGTGTGCTTCTGTGCTCCAGTGCTGAGCCTCCCATCTCCCATGGTATGCTCTCTTAAAGTCACAGATGATGGTAGCTCAGCAGACAACCAGTTGAGTCTTTTCTTCACACCTTGCCTTCCCACTTACCCACCATTGGTTACTCCCCCTCTGCCTGATGTACATCCACATATCCACCCTAATCTATCCTTCCACTCCACATTTCACCTCTCCAAATAGCCACACATCTTTAATACTGTATATCCTAACACCCACCCAAGTCACTTTTCCCTACCTACGCACCCAATTTGTTACTTATCCTGACCCTTATCTATCATTGCACCTTTCTCATGTCCCACCTATTATGTATCCTTCCACCTCATGTGACTTCTGAATATCACTCACCTTCACATCTTCTATTCTTTTAATACACTGGGAGTGATTCACAAAACTTAGCTCATGAATTTTCTCTACTTGCATATTTCTTGCCATATTCCTAAAAAAACTATTCAGCACTAGCCACACCTACAGGCACTTAAGATGAATTGTCCTTGATTAATTTAACTGTGATATTACTTTTTTAAATTCACTTTTTGGTAGTTTTCTCCTGGGTTGGGTGCTTACACGTTTAATATAAATAAGGTGAAAAACAGGTGAAATAATCCCTGCAGCAATCCCATTGTGGCCACTCCCAGTGTGGGCTACACTTTATCTATCCTACTTCTTCACTATGTCCACTCCAAGCTAACACTTCTATTTCTGTTTTCATCTGTTTTTACTGGTTAATAAATTATTAAATCTTGAATTAGTGGTTTTATTTATTTGTCTAATAGTACATTAAAATGGAATAAAAAAACAAAGTCTAGAAAATCCATTAAGCAAAACATCAACTTAGAAGTACAATGTGCACATTTTTTTGCAGATTGAAAGGAAGAGTGCACTTTAACTACAGCTACTTAAATGACATACAATGTAGAGTTAAATAAATATATACAAATATGCATATCCTGAAATGAAAAAGTATGCGCTGTTTAATTTAAATGGAGTGACAATATGCATAAATATTTAAGCACTCTGTTGTTTTCTTTTTTTCCTAGACATTTATTCCTGCAGGCTAGAATGTGTTTTCAACAATGCCAGTGCTGAAGGGGAAGCCAAAGGTAGTAGAAGGAAAAAGCCTGAATGTCACATAGAATATTATGTTCATTTGATGGAACGTGATCAGCTTCCTAAGAATAGATCAGGCAAATGGTAGCTGTAAGAAGTTGTATATTTCAGCATGTAGGTAACTGACTAAAATGCTCATTCGTTCAGTCATATCCAGATTAATTTAAAGGAAAAAAAATAACACTATATATGTAGGACAAATAACCTTAGGTTTTGTTCTTACATCAAATTTCAATTTTGTTGTTCCATATTAAATTTCTAATCATTGATGAATGGTTATTTGTCCTGAATTGAGTCTAAAAGATGCCCACAGTTAGCCAGCCAATCACGACCCAGTACCTGCTTTGATTGAAAGGACTGACTCCCCTCCCACAGATATATGCAGTCTTAAATTAGACCTGAACTCTTGCACAGGACAGATGTAAAACATATAGAAATGCACCCTGTATCAATTTAGACAATTTAGCCTGTCTAATTCTCCCTCATCTGTGCTTAATCACAAGTTGTAATTTGATCCCTCAGCTGTGTTAGCTGACTACCATGGCAGATAAGCTCATTTGAAAGCACAGGATGTTAACAATATGTCTGCTTCCATGAAAATAGGAAGTAGAAAAACCGCAGATTTACAATAGATTCACACTTGTTCAAAACCGGAGCCACTGGTACCAATGTTAAAAATAGAGTCAGTCTTCACTCAAAAAAAAAACGTCTGCCTCTGCGTTCAGGGGGATCTGGATTTGCAGGATTTTCAGGGACCCGGATCGTTCCCTGATACACGGTGGGGTAGTGAAAATCTATGGCAAAACGGAACCCCCTCTACACAGGCAGCTTTTGACACAGAAACTGATCTGTTTTCTGTGTCCCAGCCCTGCCTGTGGGTGGGGAAGGTAAGCAGCCAGGATGGGGGGGGGTTGCAGCGGGCGGCAGGGAGGGGGGTCGCCCCCCTCTCTCACCCGGGTCCCCCATTCCCCACTCCCCCTCCAGCTAGTCTCTGTTTAAAATCATTTAAAAATCAATGTATTCAAGCAAGCAGCGAGCAGGGAACTTACTCACTTCCTTGCGTTCCACCACTCGCTGCATCACTTCCTGCAATGCCGCCCAAGGAAGTACAGAGGGCAGCATTGCAGGAAGTGACGGCGAGCGGTGGAACCCAAGGAAGTAAGTTCCCCGCTCGCCACTTGCTTTATACATCGATTTTTAAATATTTTTAAACAGAAACTAGCTGGAGGGGGAGCAGGGAAGGGGGGAACCAGGTGAATGACCCCCCTCCCTGCCGCTCGCTGCAACCCCCCCATCCTGGCTGCTACCCCCTCCAGCATGGCGCCCCCCCCACCCATGACCAGGGCTGGGGATACGTTTCCACGGACTGGAAAAAGGTATTTTTTTAGAAAACGGGGAGGAAATAAAATTGATTACAAAAACAGATCCATTTGAAACGGATCTGATCTGCAACCCACAAGTGTGGACCTAGCCTTAGTGCAAGATTTGTATCAGTTGTAACAAAGAATTGTTTTTCTTTAAACGTTGTTGTTATTATCATGCTGATCAGTATCTTTTAGAGCAGAGAAGCAGTTCTAAGCTCAGGTTCGCTTTAACTATTATAAAACATGAGAGCATCCATTGTACAAAGGAACGGGCTTCTCAGCATTCTTATCACATTTCCTTTACAGCAAACGTTCTCAATCATTTGGACATTTCATTTAAATACAATAGAGAAGATGTTTGATATCCATGTACATGACAAATATTATTTGTTTGACTTTGAAATACTATTAGAACGCACATTAATGCACAGTGACTGAAGTGCCAGGTGGTGTGCGCCTGAATATTCATGGCTTAAGTAGCCCATAGAAGAGAAACTTGTGAAGTATGGAAAGGATTGACCTTATAAGGTACAAATTCTTGCTGTGTGGCAATGAATAATTTACCAGGATAAATCTTACTGAAATGTTCTTCATATGTGAGCTACTGTCAAGGCAGTGATGGTTTAATGCACTTGCTTCCAGTACCAAGCCTTGGATCCAGCATCATTTCTTAAATGAATACTATTGTATTCTGAATGTTTATGTTTTTATATAAACAGAAATTAAATCAGATGGATATAAATTATTTTAGCAACGGTTTAATGCAGTCACTTCCAGTGCCAAACCTTGCATTATAAATAAGGATCCAGCATAGTTTCTTAAAGGAATACCGGTACTATTGTATTTTTAATGTTTATCTTTTTTTATATAAACAGGGAAGTATTTAGGTGAATATAAATAATTTTATTGATAAATGTTAATGTCTTAAAAAATTCTTCCCAGGCAGCTCAAAAGGCAGAAAATTGATGCCACTCTGGGCAAATGACTGCAGTGTATGCAGGCAGCTGTGGCAGGAATGGCGTCTGGCCTTCAACAGCGGTGGAGTGGCCAGCATGTCTTGAATAGCGGCATCCTGGTTCCCTTGGCAGCTACGGTTTAGCAGCCCACATGGTGCATACGTGTGAATGCAGAGACCGGGTGGTGTTTGACAGCGTGCTCGTTATCCTTGTGCTGCATCAAACAGCAGAGCGAGGCGGCCTGGCCCCGCTGGCAGTGGCTGAGTAGGCGACCGGAGATGACTATCCGGCCAGGTGGTGTCCTTTCCTCTGGGTACATTACGGAGTGGCGGTGGTGTTGTCCATGGGCCGGCCACTTGAGAGATGGCCGTGGTTCAGCTAATTTGGCACCCGTGATAGTGCAACAGGATCCGGAGCACGGAATGCCCAGGACCCCCAGCACAGGAGAAGCAGGGGAAACTCCTAGCATAGGTGAGCCATAGAGGGAAAAGGGAGAAGGGATTGCGCCCTGTGTGCTGTGGTGACCTCCTATGGCGCCATCTTAGTGATGGGGTTACATTCATTATTCCACACTAGATTGGCACACAAAAAAACAACCACGAATAGGTGTTTTATATGATGAAACTATAGTGTGTCCATATAGCTTTATTGCTATAAAGCACAGGCTGTGGAAGAATCTGTCATTTTCTAGTGCAGTCATTATTTAGCAAGAACTAGCAGTCATCACCGCATTAGCAAATTGTTACCATGATTTAGCATGTAGATTTCAATGGATTTAGGCAGTAATGTTTTGTGAGCTGCTACCACTAGCACTCAATTAGAATACTTTACTGGAGGGCTTCCCAACCCTTTCCTCAAGTACCACCAACAGTGCATGTTTTGTGTAAATCCACAGTGGTTTATCCGTTCTGCTGAGACAATAATTAATTACCTCCCCTGTGAATGTTTGTGGTTTTCTCCAAAATAAGTACTGTTGGGGGTACTAGTGGCATAGCTCACAACTGTCCCTCTTTCGGAGCGACAGTCCCTTTTTGGGAGCCCTGTCCCTCTTTCCCCCTCATTTGTCCCTCTTTCAGGACTTTGTCCCTCTTTCTATATAAATATATATATATTTCTATACTAAAAAATGTGTTTGTTGAATCTAAACTTTATTCCTATCCTTCAAAATGATATTATTACTCATGTTAAAATGTTACTATGAAGGAAAATGAACCAGGATAGAAAGGACCAGTGGGTTTTGAATTATAAAACAACATATTTTTCTTATGGAATCTTTATGGTATGCGTGACTAGGAGCGTGGTAGGGCGTGATCAGGGGTGTGTCCCTTTTTCTCATCTCAAAAAGTTAGGCGGTATGCTAGTGGACAGGGTTGGGAAGCCCTGCTTTACTGAATTCAATCACTACTATTTGCTGCTATGGGGATTCCTATCTGCTGCTATGGGGATTGCAGTTCACACATTCCTCCTGGTGCTATTACATCTAATAAAACCACCATATAAATGGATTATCCTCTGAAAACTTGTAGCCAAGGTCAACATTTTTTTTTCAACGTGAATAGGCACAAGGTTATCATCAGCCATAGTTTATATTTAAATAGACATTCCAATACTTTCTGAAAATATCAAGAATTACATTTCACTTGGTGAATGTCTAGAATGTACTGCCTGCAACTAGCACAGAATGCGGCTGCCAAATTGCTAACAAACCAGCCTTGCCACTGTCATATTACAGTGATTCTTCACACACTGCACTGGCTACCTGTAAAAGGGATGAATACTCTTCAAGATTGGACTGTTGTCGTTCAAATCCCTACATACTTTGGGCCCTGGATACATGTATGACTTGCTGCAACTGCACCATACCTCTCACAACCTCAGATCAGCAGGATCCATAAACTCTGTCACTCCCAGAGTGCAACTTAAAACTTTTGGAGCCAGAGCTTTCTGTCATACTGCCTCTATCCTTTGGAATTCCCTACCACACCAAGTAAAGATAGCCCCATCCCTGGAATTATTCAAATCCAGACTGATAAGCCACCTGTTTAGCCTGGCATTTGTGGACTTGTAAAATTCTTCCTCTGTACCATAATTTACCAATCGACCAATTTCTGGTTTGAGCCATGCTTGTATGCTTTGAGTCCTTTGGGAGAAAAGCGCTTTACAAATGTTATTTTTTGTTGTTGTTGTTGGTAACATGTTGTTTGTTTTTTTACATGGACTTTCTGCTCAGAGCCGGGACAAGGTCCTCCAGCACCCAAGGCTGAGACACTAAAGTGCGCCCCTCCATCCCTGCCACCCCAGCCATCACACACTGATTGCTATTAGACTAAGAGGTGCCACAGGGCCCACAACCTCCCCAACACCTTAATATCTAGTTATCTGGCTTGCAGTCACTGCCATGTATCCCCTTTTCTTATTTATTTCTGCTTCATACACAATTAGGAATGACAGCTGAATGAATTCTGCGCCCCCTCCTACACTGCGCCCTGAGGCTGGAGCCTCTCCAGCCTATGCCTCGGCCCGGCCCTGTTTCTGCTGATTATGGTACGGTGTTACCAAGAAACCTTCCTACTTCCTCCTGACTGATCATCGGTTTGGTAACAGCTGTGAATGTGACTGTTTCATGGACACATTATAGCTATTAATTTTGAAGCATCCTATGATTGCTTACTTCTGTCAGGGGTCATTGAGACATGTTCAGCATCAGCATGGTTATTTAATTGCAATCTCATTCTGTAGATCAGTACTACAAGTGGAAAGGTGTTCTTTCTGTTGCACACCAGAGTGATAGCAGAAATGCCTGTGTTGTAAAGCCCATCATTCTAATATTCTAATGTATTATTAAATTGCTAACTCCAAATAGCCATTTACCAGGACTAAGAAAATGAGAACAAAAATATACTTTGGAATATTTTATTCTAGTGCATATTGAAAGCCTGTTGGGATATTTCATTTAATTAAAAATGCTTATGAATGTAATAATGACCTTTTCCAAAAATGTACTTTAGAAACATTTTATATTATTACCTTTATCTGATTTTTCTTTTTAATGACTAAATCGGCTTCTTATGAAGTGAGCTCATTACGGGGAATGAGCTGAATTCCTCTTAACATTGAAACAATTCCATTAACTATAATAGCAATGGACCCTGCACTGTGCTGGATTGTATTAATATGGCAATTGTCATGCAAGATAAACCCTAGGAAAAAAACACAGGACATTAAGGTTCATGGAAATAAGGAACTGTTCAATCATTTAGTGAAAGCAAACCTCTTTAAGAAAGTGATCTAGTGCAGATAATTAAAACAAGCTACAATTACCTGTGGGAATAAAAAGGGATAGTTGTGTGATTAAGTCCTTGTTCTGCATTGTCCTCTTTAGAAAAACAATCTGAAAAGGAAGAAAAAAAACCTGAATGGTCTTGGCTTAGGTCCAGCTGTTGAATGTAATATGGCTCTGACTCTAAACTGATGAGTGCTGTCTGCAGAATATGCTGTGAATAATGAGGCTGGAGGCACTAATTTTGCTTTAATAATCATGCTCCGGGATATTCCATGTAATGGCAAAATGTAACATTTATTCTAATCAAAGATCATAATATGTGTATCAAAGGGTCATGCTGAAAAAGGTCAGAGCATTTGATCAGTGTCATGCAGAGTCCCACTCTGTGTCTGGGAGAGCCGCTATTCCTCTACACGAAGATTTAAATCATAATTGATATGGCTAACCTCAATGATTGGGCAGGATACTCACTGGTAAATTAGCCTTCAGATATGAAGATTTGCTGCAAATAAGAGGGTCGATTCATCATTAAGTTGCGCTGCTCTAGCAGCTCAAGTTAAAAATCAGCAAGCGCACACTACGTGCGGTAGTGCTATGTAACGTGCGCTCCTTAGTTACACGTGCTCCTTCATAGTTACGCATACTTCTTCCTAGTAATGGTTGCTTCTTTCATGTACTGCAAGATGTAAGTGGCGCAACTGTGATACTTTACTAACGCGACCACTACTACATTAAAGAGAACCCGAGGTGGGATTTAATTATGCTAGTGGGGCACAGAGGCTGGTTGTGCACACTAACACCAGCCTCTGTTGCCCCATGGTGTGCCTCCAAGACCCCCCTGTGCGCCGCTATACCCCCCGCAGTGCTGGCGACACGCAGCGTGTCGCCAGCACAATGTTTACCTATGCCGTGTCTGTTAGCGCCGCTCCCCCGCCTCCTCCGTATCGGCGCTACCCGCCCGCGTCACTTCCCTCCATCCGATTGCATAACTCACTATTTACATGCAACGTTTATGTTGTTTAATTTTCAATCCAAAGCTGGTTATCCGGAGGCACGGCCAATGCACAAGTTCCTCCTATCCTGCCTGCTATCTAGTGCCAATCAACCTTCTCTCTATCACTGATTTATGTTGCTTGTGTTACAGGCATTGAAAGTGATGCATGTATATAGCGAGATATTTAATTTGCACAACTCATTGCCTAAATTATTTATTATGTGTATTTTTTCCTACATTTTTGCTGTTTTCCCTGAGTTCTGATTTAATGTATTCTATTTGGTGCAGCTATTTTTATAATTGAAGTTTGCTATGCAGTGTAATATGTCATTTTGATACCTCTGTGTACAGTCCCGGAAATGGAATGAATTCAAAAACGTTCTTTATAAAATCTCACTTGACTTTTTTATATCTTAATTATTAACATGGGAAATTCTAATGAGTGGATTCTAAGGAAGTAAGTAAAATGAATGATACCCATTGAGATGTAATGTTTGCACAAAGCCCAATTAGTACATGTGTTCAACAACTGAGAATCATTTTTCAAAGCCTTTCATGTAGACAGATGAAACATTATCATAATTGAACGACACATTGTCCTTTCTTGAGAATTTGCAAAGGTGAAAACTAAGACTTGCTAACAAGTTTGTTAATGAGGTGCGAGTGCTGCAGTAAGTTTTTAAAAACCAAATGGCGAATTTTACATTTTTGAATATTCTTTTTTTACTTATTCTTAAGATTCCCATGCTACATTCTTCTCATAACCATTTTGAGGGACTGAAATTACTATGAAATATATGGTGTACAAACATCCTCCATTTTCCATTGTCACAAGACGATTTCCTTTCAAGGTCAACAAAGTGAATATACATACATACATACAGTTATGTGTGTAAATTTTGAGAAAAATTCTGAACAATTGTATCTGACTGTGGGTGTGAACTGCATAGCTAGTGCAAATATAGCACAAGAACACCGCTCAATCAAGTTTTTCATTTGTGTTTCTTTTTTCCCTCATGGTAAATATATACTGTTTTGCTAAGGGAATGACACTAATTTGTGATTTTTTTTCCCTTTGATGTGCTTTGTTTAGATGTTAAAAAAGCGAAAAGGGGGGAAAATAAATAAATACGTTGTAAAGTAAGAAGTAAAAAATTAGAAGAGATCAAGGTATGATTGATATTTGCCATGTAATTTGTTCATAATGTTTAAACCACAATCAGCCTGCACGTAATCCTCTTTACTACTGGGAGACATGTAAAAAATAGATGGCACCAACTGATAATACCTATAACCACATCCCCTAACAATGTGATAGGCTAAAAGGGTTTTCTTTTTTATAGATATACTGCACATATGTACAGAGGGAGATTCTGGTTGCTTGGCAGTTGGAAACAGCTGATATTCCCCACAATGCAACACTGTTCAGACAGGTAACTGTCAGGACCTAGGTCCTGACATCACACTGTGGGAAGTGCTTCACCATAATAACAGGCATACAGACCCCCTTATAACCTATTAGAGGAAAGTTAAAGATTTCTTGTGGGAAATGGGGTATTATCTACTGACTGCGATGAAGTTCAATCTTTGGTTACGGTTCCTTTTTAAGCTATTACTGTATATTCCTGCGTATAAGACTACTTTTTAACCCTTGAAAATCTTCTGAAAAGTTGGGGGTCGTCTTATACGCCGGGTGTCATTGATGCTAGGTGATACGCCCTATCCTGTTACCGCCTCTCAGATCATCTCGCTGCTGAGGGAGCGCAATCTATTCTTCCATACCGCTCTGATAAACAGGTAGACAAGGCGAGCTAACCAGTCTACTTAAGGAGAGTTGACCAATGCAACAAGTCAATTGACTATATACTGTTATATACTGGGTAACACATACAGTACAGCACCAGTATCTGTTTATACATGGCACCAGGATATGATTTTTTTATTTTTATTTTAATTTGGTGTGCATTGGAAGAGGGGTAGTCTTATATGGCGAGTATATCCCAAACTCTATATTTTAACTGGAAAAGTTGAGGGGTCGTCTTATACACCCAGTTGTCTTATACGCCGGAATATACGGTAAGTTCAAGAAGGCACAGAGATGACAGGAATCCAAGAGACAAGAAAAGTCTGGCACTATAGTTTAATCATAGCAAAAATTGATCTCACTGAATTCTTGTGGGCTGCGGGGACTTTGTCAACACGAGTTTGCAAGAGAATTTATGGCAGTTGCGAAGACTGGGGCCAAGGGAAAAAAAAAGGATTATACTATCAGTTATTTAGTTTACTTACAACGACTGACAAGGCTTACCCTATGATGGTTTTATAGATACAGAAGTCCGTCAGCATGAGTGCAGGGGCTGACTCATACAGTATCATATGGGTATTTAACTGGTCATGCTAGAAATTGAAATAAATGACACTGTGAATATTCTGTATGATTGATGTAACTACTGTGGGGGTGTTTCAAAATGTAATGTTTAGTGGTAGTGTCCTTTTAAGGTACCAATTAATATTGGGCTGAACGCGGCCTTTAGAAAACAAAAACCTATACTACCGGTAGTTTTATTCTACAAAACATCTAAGAAAAAGTCTTTACATTTGAAAATTGTCTTCCTAGTCTGGCTACTCCTTTAACAGAAAATCTTTCCACAAGTGCATAATTTTCAGATTAATAGAAAATTCAGTGGAGGTGTTCTTGCTTGGGTAGGTTCTGCCTTGCAAAAATGAAATTATTTATCATTATTCAAATGGCTCCAAAGATTATAAAAGTCTTGATCAGTTGCTGAGATAAGACATCTTGGCCCATATGCAAATTACTTGTTCTTCTTAGTTTTCTCCAAGTTGATATTTTCACACCTTGTCAATAAAATGCCTTTTATACACCCAGCAAGCAAGAAAATACCAAAAAAAATCATTTTGATACTTTTCTACTACTTTTGCATTTTTTTTTTAAATTGCGAAAATGCTGAAATGATATTTTAACCACTTGAGGACCGTGGTGTTAAACCCCCCTGAAGACCAGGCCATTTTTTTTCAAATGGGCCACTGCAGCGTTAAGGACTCGATGCAGGGCTGCACAACTCAGCACTCAAGTGACCCCCCCCTCCTTTTCTCCCCACCAACAGAGCTCTCTATTGGTAGGGTCTGATCCCCCAAAGTTTATTCTTTTTTTTGTAAATATTTTTTTATATAAAAAAGTCTATTTCTTTAATTATTTTCCCTCCCTCCCCCAGTCAGCCTATCACCGCTGAACGCTTCTGTGTTCCCCAGGGGGACTGTAAGGTTTATTAGACAGCAGTTTCACCATCTAACAGTCTCCGCTCCGCCTTCTAAGTGTAGATGCGCATGCATGAGCGTGCGCGCTCTCCTGCTAGCCCTATAGAAGGCCGTTCACGCCAATCGGCGTGGAGCGGTCCTGGGGCTGCCGCCACATTCACGCTTATTAGCGTGAAGCGGTCGGCAAGAAGTTACAGAGATGAAAAATTATCAACCAGGTAAAAACTTAGGAGAAAAAGTGGACTGCTTATGGGCCCTTCACCCATATTAACTTTTTCTCCCAAGTTTTCTCCTAGGTGATATTTTCACACTTTGTCAATATAATGCTCGTTACACCACCATAAAGCAAGAAAATACTTAAAATAATTTTGATAGTACTTTTCCGCCAACATTTTCATATTTTTTCATTTACAAAATGCGGAAAAGTTATTTTAAAGAGAACATGAAAAATTATCTCCTAGGAGAAATCTCTTGGCCCCAAGACAGGCAACGAGGTATTTAGAAATTTAGATCAATATTAAAAACTGCAGTTCATGATGTTCAAAAACATAATAATAGTCTCTCTCCAAAGAGAGTTCTCCTGTCTTAATGTTCCATCAGGTGGATCAGGGGGTGTTCAGTAGTGTTGGGCAAACACCTAGATGTTCGGGTTCGCGAACGTTCGCCGAACATCGCCGCGATGTTCGGGTGTTCGCGCCGAACTCCGAACATAATGGAAGTCAATGGGGACCCGAACTTTCGTGCTTTGTAAAGCTTCCTTACATGCTACATACCCCAAATTAGCAGGGTATGTGCACCTTGGGAGTGGGTACAAGAGGAAAAAAAAAATTTGAAAAAGAGCTTATAGTTTTTGAGAAAATTGATTGTAAAGTTTCAAAGGAAAAACTGTCTTTTAAATGTGGAAAATGTCATGTTTCTTTGCACAGGTAACATGCTTTTTTTCGCCATGCAGTCATAAATGTAATACAGAGAAGAGGTTCCGCGAAAAGGGACCGGTAACGCTAACCCAGCACCAGCAGCAGCACACGTGATGGAACAGGAGGAGGCGCAGGAGGAGAAGGCCACGCTTTGAGACACAACAACCCAGGCCTTGCATGAGGACAAGAAGCGTGCGGATAGCATGCTTTGTACCGCCATGCAGTCATAAATGTAATAAAGATAAGTGGTTCAATAAACAGGGACCACGCGGCAACGCTAACCCAGCAGCAGCAGACGTGATGGAACAGGAGGAGGCGCAGGAGGAGAAGGCCACGCTTTGTGAGACACAACAACCCAGGCCTTGCATGAGGACAAGAAGCGTGCGGATAGCATGCTTTGTACCGCCATGCAGTCATAAATGTAATAAAGATAAGTGGTTCAATAAACAGGGACCACGCGGCAACGCTAACCCAGCAGCAGCAGACGTGATGGAACAGGAGGAGGCGCAGGAGGAGAAGGCCACGCTTTGTGAGACACAACAACCCAGGCCTTGCATGAGGACAAGAAGCGTGCGGATAGCATGCTTTGTACCGCCATGCAGTCATAAATGTAATAAAGATAAGTGGTTCAATAAACAGGGACCACGCGGCAACGCTAACCCAGCAGCAGCAGACGTGATGGAACAGGAGGAGGCGCAGGAGGAGAAGGCCACGCTTTGTGAGACACAACAACCCAGGCCTTGCATGAGGACAAGAAGCGTGCGGATAGCATGCTTTGTACCGCCATGCAGTCATAAATGTAATAAAGATAAGTGGTTCAATAAACAGGGACCACGCGGCAACGCTAACCCAGCAGCAGCAGACGTGATGGAACAGGAGGAGGCGCAGGAGGAGAAGGCCACGCTTTGTGAGACACAACAACCCAGGCCTTGCATGAGGACAAGAAGTGTGCGGATAGCATGCTTTGTACCGCCATGCAGTCATAAATGTAATAAAGATAAGTGGTTCAATAAACAGGGACCATGCGGCAACGCTAACCCAGCAGCAGTAGACGTGATGGAACAGGAGGAGGCGCAGGAGGAGAAGGCCACGCTTTGTGAGACACAACAACCCAGGCCTTGCATGAGGACAAGAAGCGTGCGGATAGCTTGCTTTGTACCGCCATGCAGTCATAAATGTAATAAAGATAAGTGGTTCAATAAACAGGGACCACGCGGCAACGCTAACCCAGCAGCAGCAGACGTGATGGAACAGGAGGAGGCGCAGGAGGAGAAGGCCACGCTTTGTGAGACACAACAACCCAGGCCTTGCATGAGGACAAGAAGCGTGCGGATAGCATGCTTTGTACCGCCATGCAGTCATAAATGTAATAAAGATAAGTGGTTCAATAAACAGGGACCACGCGGCAACGCTAACCCAGCAGAAGCAGACGTGATGGAACAGGAGGAGGCGCAGGAGGAGAAGGCCATGCTTTTTGAGACACAACAACCCAGGCCTTGCATGAGGACAAAAAGCGTGCGGATATAGCAGCAATGCTTTTTGCCGCCATGCAGTCATAAATGTAATACAGATGAGAGGTTCAATAAACAGGGACCGGAAACGCTACACCATCCCAGATGTTCATTGGTCATGTTACTTGGTTGGGGTCCTGGAGTGTTGCGTAGTCATTTCCAATCCAGGATTGATTCATTTTAATTTGAGTCAGACGGTCTGCATTTTCTGTGGAGAGGCGGATACGCCGATCTGTGACGATGCCTCCGGCAGCACTGAAACAGCGTTCCGACATAACGCTGGCTGCCGGGCAAGCCAGCACCTCTATTGCATACATTGCCAGTTCGTGCCAGGTGTCTAGCTTCGATACCCAATAGTTGAAGGGTGCAGATGGATTGTTCGACACAGCTACGTCATCTGACATGTAGTCCTTGACCATCTTCTCCAGGCGATCGGTGTTGGAGGTGGATCTGCACGCTTGCTGTTCAGTGGGCTGCTGCTGCATGGGTGTCAGAAAATGTTCCCACTCCAAGGACACTGCCGATACCATTCCCTTTTGGGCACTAGCTGCGGCTTGCGTTGTTTGCTGCCCTCCTGGTCGTCCTGGGTTTGCGGAAGTCAGTCTGTCGGCGTACAACTGGCTAGAGGAGGGGGAGGATGTCAATCTCCTCTCTAAAGTCTCCACAAGGGCCTGCTGGTATTCTTCCATTTTGACCTGTCTGACTCTTTCTTCAAGCAGTTTTGGAACATTGTGTTTGTACCGTGGATCCAGAAGGGTATAAACCCAGTAATTGGTGTTGTCCAGAATGCGCACAATGCGTGGGTCACGTTCAATGCAGTCTAGCATGAATTGAGCCATGTGTGCCAGAGTCCTACCAGAATCCTCATCATCCTCTTGTGAGCGTTGTGATAGTTGTTGAGATGCATCATAGTCGTCACCTTCCTCCTGGTCTGCTTCTGCTGACCATTCTCGCTGAATTGTGGAAGTCCAACGTGCACCGCTCTGGCCCTCGTCAGTGGTGGCATGAAATTCCTGCTCCAACTCCAGCTGTTCCTCCTCCTCTTCTTCGTCATAGCTGCTGGGGCCAGCGTTCCCTGAGGCGGATGGCCTGATGTTGGTACCATCACGCTGATCGTTTTCTCCTTCAGATTCCCCCAGTTGCATCATGACAGCTGTTTCCTTGATTTTCAACATTGACCTCTTCAGTAAACACAGCAGTGGTATGGTAATGCTGACTGAAGAGTTGTCACTGCTCACAAGCAACGTGGATTGCTCAAAATTTTGGAGGACTTGGCAGAGGTCCAACATGTTGGCCCAATCGGATCCACAGAAGCTTGGCAGCTGTCCGGATGCGCCTCGGTACTGCGCCGTCATGTACTGGACCACTGCACTCTTCTGCTCACAAAAGCGGGCTAGCATGTGCAGTGTAGAATTCCAGCGCGTAGGGACATCACACAGCAAGCGATGGTGGGGGAGATTGAAGCGCTCCTGCATCTTGGCGAGTGCCCCCGAAGCAGTACTGGAATTTTACAATGTTTGGCCACTCGACGCACCTTCAACAGAAGATCGGCCACGCCTGGGTATGTCCTCAGGAACCGCTGAACTACTAGGTTCATCACGTGCGCCAGGCAAGGGATGTGTGTCAGCTTAGCCAACCTTAAAGCGCGAATGAGATTACTCCCATTATCACACACAACCATGCCCGGTTTCAGGTCCAGTGGTGCCAGCCACAAATCCGTCTGTTCCTTTATTCCCTTCCAAATTTCCTCCCCTGTGTGCTGCTTATCCCCAAGGCAGATCAGCTTCAGCAACGCTTGCTGACGCATGCCAACAGCTGTGCTGCACTGCTTCCACGATCCTACTGCTGCTGGGTTAGCGTTTCCGGATGAGGTACAGCTTTGAGATGCGTTGGAGGAGAAGGAGTCAGAGAGGTAGGTGCTGATGTTGTTATCCAGTGGGAGGGACGGCGGTGCAGCTGTTTGCGGCGTGGGCAACACCCGCGCCGTAGCAGGTGAGGAATCGCTGCCAGGCTCCACAAGGTTCACCCAGTGCGCGGTAAGGGAGATGTATCGACCCTGGCCGAACGCACTCGTCCAGGTGTCAGTGGTGAGGTGAACCTTGCAGTCAACGGCATTCTTCAAGCTTCGGGTTATTTTGCTGACCACGTGCTCATGCAACTCAGGCACTGCAGAGCGCGCAAAGTGGTAGCGGCTGGGAACCACGTAACGTGGGATGGCCACTGACATCATCAAGCTGTTTGTCTCCACCACTCGATATGGCAGCATTTCGCAGGCCAGAAGCTTGGCTATGCTGGCTGTTACTGCCACGGCCCGGGGGTCATTTGCTGGCAATTTCCTCTTGCGCTCAAACATCTCCGACACAGACAACTGAACCGTAGTGCTGCACACGGAAGGGCTGTTGGTTGTTGTGTTTGATGAACACTGGGAGACCTCAAGAGCACTACTCCGGAAAGTGACAGTGTCAGCGTCGTCTGATGTTTGTGAATGTTGTGAACCACGCAATGGCTGGGCTACTGCTGCTGCTGAGGCGGGTCTGGTGGTGAGTCTGGTGAACCCAAGGGAGGCAGTGTTGCTGGTACCCTGTCCTGCCGCGTTTGCCCACAGAGTGGGATGTTTGGATAGCATGTGGCGGCTCATGCTGGTGGTGGAAAGGTTGTTAATACTTTTCCCCCTGCTCAGGCGGGTCTTGCACACCTTGCAAATCGCCATGGTAACATCCTCAGTGCAGTCTTCAAAGAAAGCCCAGACTTTGGAGCACCTGCCTTGCTGGCGATTTCTGTTTTCTCCTCTTTTGCCTCTCACTTGAACTTCCACGCTTGTGGTGCCTGAAATTGCGCGCCGCCTACCTTGTGGCACAAGGCGAACTCGTGCAGCAGTGGGTTCTTCAACAGACTCATCTGTGCTGCTGCTACGACGGCGATGTTCTCGTTCACAAACAAAATCTGGGTCTCTGTCCACATTGTCCATACCCTCCTCTTCCATCTCCTGAAACTCGTCATATGTCATTGTGGGGGCCGCCGCCATGGAGTAGAGCTCCCCAGAACAACCTCTGCGCAGCTCACTCCAACGTCGTCTTCCAGATCTTGTCGGCCGACCTCCTGCAATTGCAACCCCTCCTGCCCAACTTGCTCTGGGATTTGGGTTTCCGAGTCCTCCTCGGACTCGCCTTGTATTTCAGTGCGCGGTGCATTTCCCACAGTTAATGGTTGTGAATCCAGGCACAACATTTCTGGCTGTTCCTCCATTGACCTTTGAAAGGTGGAAGTTTGTTGGGCTGGGAATAGCTCCTGCGAATACCCCATTGTGTCCTGAGGTAATTCATCGGACTGGTTATCTGGCAGTTGTGTGCGTGGTGTCGCTGCCGGTTGTGTCAGCTTTGTGCCCACTGGCTCCTTGTAACTGGCTGAGGACTCGGACCTCGTGCGTGATGTGCTGGTGCTGCTTAACCCACTGCTGGACACTTGAGAGGTCATCCAAGTAATTATCTGGTCCTGTTCTTTTGGATTTGTGAGGGTTGTTGTCCTGGACAACATGGGCGGTATTGAGTGGGTTTTCTTGGGTGCTCCCCTGTGGCCTGTACGTGAACCGTCAGGGGAAACACCTCTTCCCTTGCCCCTCCCTCTTTCACCGGATTTCTTCCTCATTTCACTTATCCTTACAGTACACGCTGACTGGCAGCAGTACAGTGGCAGTACAGAAATGCTATACAGTACCACTATTCCCAGCAGCGACACAGAGCACAATGCTATACAGTGGCGGGTGAGCGGTGTACTACTATTCCCAGCAGACACAGAACAGTAAACAGAATGCTATATAGTGTGGCTGAGCGAGGTACACAGAGTGGCAGTAAACAGAATGCTATATAGTGTGGCTGAGCGAGCGGTGTACTACTATTCCCAGCAGACACAGAACAGTAAACAGAATGCTATATAGTGTGGCTGAGCGAGGTACACAGAGTGGCAGTAAACAGAATGCTATATAGTGTGGCTGAGCGAGCGGTGTACTACTATTCCCAGCAGACACAGAACAGTAAACAGAATGCTATATAGTGTGGCTGAGCGGTGTACCACTATTCCCAGCAGCGACACACAGCACAATGCTATACAGTGGCGGGTGAGCGGTGTACCACTATTCCCAGCAGCGACACAGAGCACAATGCTATACAGTGGCGGGTGAGCGGTGTACCACTATTCCCAGCAGCGACACAGAGCACAATGCTATACAGTGGCGGGTGAGCGGTGTACCACTATTCCCAGCAGCGACACAGAGCACAATGCTATACAGTGGCGGGTGAGCGGTGTACTACTATTCCCAGAAGACACAGAGTGGCAGTAAACAGAATGCTATATAGTGTGGCTGAGCGAGGTACACAGAGTGGCAGTAAACAGAATGCTATATAGTGTGGCTGAGCGAGCGGTGTACTACTATTCCCAGCAGACACAGAACAGTAAACAGAATGCTATATAGTGTGGCTGAGCGGTGTACCACTATTCCCAGCAGCGACACAGAGCACAATGCTATACAGTGGCGGGTGAGCGGTGTACCACTATTCCCAGCAGCGACAGAGAGCACAATGCTATACAGTGGCGGGTGAGCGGTGTACCACTATTCCCAGCAGCGACACAGAGCACAATGCTGTACAGTGGCGGGTGAGCGGTGTACCACTATTCCCAGCAGCGACACAGAGCACAATGCTATACAGTGGCGGGTGAGCGGTGTACCACTATTCCCAGCAGCGACACAGAGCACAATGCTATACAGTGGCGGGTGAGCGGTGTACCACTATTCCCAGCAGCGACACAGAGCACAATGCTATACAGTGGCGGGTGAGCGGTGTACTACTATTCCCAGAAGACACAGAGTGGCAGTAAACAGAATGCTATATAGTGTGGCTGAGCGAGGTACACAGAGTGGCAGTAAACAGAATGCTATATAGTGTGGCTGAGCGAGCGGTGTACTACTATTCCCAGCAGACACAGAACAGTAAACAGAATGCTATATAGTGTGGCTGAGCGGTGTACCACTATTCCCAGCAGCGACACAGAGCACAATGCTATACAGTGGCGGGTGAGCGGTGTACCACTATTCCCAGCAGCGACAGAGAGCACAATGCTATACAGTGGCGGGTGAGCGGTGTACCACTATTCCCAGCAGCGACACAGAGCACAATGCTGTACAGTGGCGGGTGAGTGGTGTACCACTATTCCCAGCAGCGACACAGAGCACAATGCTATACAGTGGCGGGTGAGCGGTGTACCACTATTCCCAGCAGCGACACAGAGCACAATGCTATACAGTGGCGGGTGAGCGGTGTACTACTACTCCCAGCAGACACAGAGTGGCAATAAACAGAATGCTATATAGTGTGGCTGAGCGAGGTACACAGAGTGGCAGTAAACAGAATGCTATATAGTGTGGCTGAGCGAGCGGTGTACTACTATTCCCAGCAGACACAGAACAGTAAACAGAATGCTATATAGTGTGGCTGAGCGAGGTACACAGAGTGGCAGTAAACAGAATGCTATATAGTGTGGCTGAGCGAGCGGTGTACTACTATTCCCAGCAGACACAGAACAGTAAACAGAATGCTATATAGTGTGGCTGAGCGAGGTACACAGAGTGGCAGTAAACAGAATGCTGAGCGAGCGGTGTACTACTATTCCCAGCAGCGACACAATGACTGGGGGGACCCTGGCTAGCGTGGCTGGAGCGCGAACTACCCTGCCTGCCTACCCAAAGCTAAACCCACAGACAAATGGCGGAAATATGACGTGGTTCGGGTATTTATTTACCCGAACCACGTGACAGTTCGGCCAATCAGAGCGCGTTCGGGTCCGAACCACGTGACCCGTTCGGCCAATCACAGCGCTAGCCGAACGTTCGGGGAACGTTCGGCCATGCGCTCTTAGTTCGGCCATGTGGCCGAACGGTTTGGCCGAACACCATCAGGTGTTCGGCCGAACTCGAACATCACCCGAACAGGGTGATGTTCTGCAGAACCCGAACAGTGGCGAACACTGTTCGCCCAACACTAGTGTTCAGTGTATATCTGCTGTCTCGCATTCGGTCAATCTATATGCTATATCATTTTGAGGGAACAAAATATGATATTTTGTACAGCTCATGCAATATTGAGTGATCCCTCCTCTCCTCTAAATGTACTTGTTCAGGAATCAACATTTTAGAAAATAAAATAACTTACAGATTTTTTTTCAATATAGATTTTTTATAGATTTTTTTCTTAAATGGGTAAAATATAGATGTGAAAGAAACAACTACTTTGCAAATACCTAACTCAACAGTTTCAGAACTAAGACAGTACTTTTCCATCTGGTGAATTTCATTATCCTGTATTGGAAATGTCTGCAATTGCAGAGATACAGACTATAAAAATAAATGTTATAATCAAAGCACTTTCTAAGCTTTCCGTAAGCTGATTTACATGCAGCAAAGATATGGCAAACTAAAACAGTAATTGACCCGTTTGACCTGTCTTGATTATTAAAGGTGGAGTAATCTCATGGGGACCCATTCATCTCCATAACATAGTTCTTTGCTGACTGCGTTATAATTACTGAACATTAAGGTATAAGTTTATAAGGTTTGTCAGTGGCTAGAGTATAACTGGCTCAATACAATCAACAGGCTTATAATTAGTTTTCTGCCTGGAATAACCTAATTAGAAAATGCTAATAATGCGCACAATGACAATAATGTAAGGAAAAATAAATGAGATATTAGTAATGCAGGTTTCTTTTTATGATAGAGATATTGTAAGGTTATTAAGCTGTTTTGTGCTCAAATAAGCTTAAAATATTATTACTATCGTTCCTGTTTTAGAAAAGAACAATTTGTTCTGTAATGAAATAATAATAATGATAATAATTTTACAATCTGGTAATTTATAACAATAATATGATAAAAACGATGTTAGATTAATGGGATGGCCTTAGCCTGTTTTTCCAATTCATGACTGATGTGTTTGTTTATGCATGTGCATTGCATAGACCAATGTGGAAGAAGCCATCAATCTCACAAGATGTGAAGAAAACTGGATGCCTTTACTGGAATAATTCACAGGTAAAGAAACATTTACAGACTGTTGTTAAAGAGAATCTGTACTCTAACATTCTTACAATAAAAAAGCATACCATTCTATTCATTATGTTCTCCTGGGCCCCTCTGTGCAGTTTCTGCCTCTCCCTGCTGTAATCCTGGCTTGTAATTGCCAGTTTTAGGCAGTGTTTACAAACAAAAGACATAGCATGTGATAGGCTCAGATAAGCAGAGTCTGTGACTCATACAGAACTTGCATGGGGCCTTGTGAGGGTGTGTATAGCTTCTATCCAATCACAAGCAGAGCTGCACATTCCAGCCTGAGTGCCTGAGTCCGACAGAGCCGACAGAGGAAAGAAGATTAGATCATGTAACAGAGATAATACAGCCACTGTGCAACTAGGAAAGGCTGAAGTTAGACAGAGCACATTAGAACATGTATAGGATCATATAGGATAGAAGAAATAAGACTGAACATTTTGTTACAGAGTCTCTTTAACGTGTTCCAAACCAAAGCTCTTAACCTAAACATTTCATCTATATAAAAGCTAAAAATGATAAGCTGTGCTCGTGAGCACTTAGGCAGACATACCAGCTGATATTAAGAAAAACGTATAGGTCACTTAAGAAGCCGGATGTATGCACAGATAAAAATGGAATCCAGACTAACAGCATGCAGTATGTATTTCTGTGGTGCAGCAAAATTGTCTCATAACCACAGTGCAATCGGAAAAGCCACAAGCAGTAGACACAACCTTAGACACAAAAAGATAACAGATAAAATAAAAAAGACTGGTATCATATTTAGGATAACATGATTTTGGAGTTTTGTGGTTAAACAAATTCCTTAAAAAGTTTTGTATTTCTCACCCTTTATGGAAAACAAAGTTGACATGCCACTTACCTTTTTTTGATTTTTTGATGCATTGAATGTCTGAAGTGTTTAGCTATGTGGATCCTGTGTAGGCATGTAGTGTATACCTATTGCAATGCACACTTAATCCAGGTTACCACATAGTACATAGTTTTTATTGCAGTCTGTAAACTGTCTGATTTGGAAAGTCTGTCCTGTAATGCAGGATTTGCACAGTAGTTGATGAGTGGTGTACAGTGCACTACCCACAGGCATGTACATCACATTTCTGTGACCTTTAACACACTAACTCCCAGTGCTACAATTATTCTGCGCAAGTAAACTGGAAGATAACAAAGTCCACACATATCCTGCTGCATGGGCATCATGGGATGGGTGATGGTCTGAGAAGATGGAGGGCTTGTCTCTCAGAGAAAAAAAATGTTTGCAGAAGATCTAGAGTCTTTGTATTTCTAAATGCCCCAGAAGAACCTGGTGTAATGGCGTGGTTGGAGCACCTTGACTCTTATTTCTTCAGGAAAAATGATATATTCCTATATATCGGCAGGTCATTGATGCTAGAGAGAGTAGTAACAGTTTATTTAAGAAGGTTACTGAGGCACCCCAAGTCTCTTCCAAAAACCTGAGCTGAATCACTAGAAAGTTCTTGAAAGGAGTGATGCTGTCCTCATAGTTATTTACATAGTTATTTTGGTTGAAAAAAGACATACGTCCATCGAGTTCAACCAGTACAAAGTCCTCAGATGATAGTGAATCTGGAAACATTCTGGGAACAGCGTCTGCCTTGATACTTTGTGGGTCTGACTGAAACATGACATGAAAATCAAATGTTGAGAGAAGTAGCACTTGACAGGACTTCAAACGTTTTGCAGTACAAATAAATTCTAGATTTGTATGGTCATTAGAAACCGCCACTCTTCTAAAGATCATGTTGCCTCCAAATGTTGTATATTCTTGGAGGGAGATGACTTCTAAGAAATAAAAGTAGCCCACACAAACATGGGGAAATCATACAAACTCCATGCAGTGTCCTGGCAATAGGCTATGGTATTTATTATATTGGGAACCCTTTCGAGAGACAGTTATTGGCAAAAGTATATACTGCAGAAGATGTAAGAACTGTGTAAATACAAAATAAATAGCTTCAAGTGTGTGATGAGTTCTGCTTGGAAAATGTTCTAAATTTTCCACCAGTGCTTCCACAGTTTCCTTTTTCCTTCACTCCGTTTGTAAACGGCATTTCTGCACTCCTTAAAATCCCTGTGCAGATCTTATCAATACATCAGCAAACACGATATATAGACTGGTCATTTAATGTAAACTAGGGATGTTTAAAGAAATGCAAATAATCCTGAGTTGATGCAGGATTATGCAAATTATGTATGTGATTTTATGCAGTTTGAAAATAAATCAATCAGATGCTACATTGGCATGATTTGATTGGTCCATTTTCAATCTGCATAAGTTTTTATAATCCTGCAGCAAATTTTTGCATCTCATTCGCCATCTGTAGTGTAAACAATGCGAGTCACATGCCAATATTGCATTTATTGAATATTATATTATTGATAATAACCTCATCATAAGGCATTTTAGTACAACTCCAGGATGCTTTGAATAAACATCTGTTTTATCAATCATTGCAATTCATTTTTGATTACTGCTTTTAATTGCTTATAGTATCTTTCCAGAGATTGTCAAAACAGCACATCTGCTACTGAGAATATGGTGTATGTAGAGATTGAAATAAACTGACTTTTTCACAATAATAAGCTGCTTCTTTCAGGCATTCTTTTGTGTTTTAAGATATACCTTTACTTTGTGCAGGTGTAGTGCTAGGTACACACAATGCAATTTTCTAAAAGAATTTACTGTATTTCCAACATGTCTCATCTGATTTCAATGATCAATTTTTCATAGAAGTGAATGGAAAGTTGATCAGAACTCAGATCGAACATAGTCGATCTGACAGTAAATCTGTCAGAAAATTGCATTGTGTGTACCTAGCATAATTCAATCAGCCTGTATCTTTTGTTTCTGTATATCCAGATTTATTCAAATAGGTGAGGCATTGCTAAGTTTTGCAGCTGATAACATCTGACCTACAAAATGATAAAATGCTTAACCTATTCAAAAGCAGTTCATTGAGTTCCACTTTAAAGTATACATCAGCCGCAGTTCCGCTGTCAGCCACTCTTCTGGGGGCCCCTCTGTAGCGGCCACTGACCCTACCGAGGGGACCCCAGAAGAGTGGCTGAGGGACACAGAAGCTTCTAGGGGCTGGAGGAAGCAACAGGTAAGTAAATGAGGAGTACATTATTTTGGCTTATGTATCCTTTAAGTGCACCATAGGATAAATATACCAATCCTCTATAATAAAACCCTACTGTCTCTGCGTCCCAGGTCCCTGTGTGTGTGTCCCACATGCGCTGTGCGCATGTGCAGGGATGCAGAGACGTTGAGGGAGAGTGACGCGCGGCGAGCGATGACGGGCGAAGGGGCTTGGGTGGGTGGGCGCATGCGCAGCAGAAATGTGCGTGTGCGGCGGGCGCATGCGCAGTGACAGACCTAGCCATTTTTAAACGGGCTTAGGTCCACTAGTAAGTTAAACAATCAAGATAAAAAAATAATAATTTTACTATTAAATCATAAGCATTTCTTTATCATTCACAAGTACTGTTGTTATTTTGAGAACCTATACATGACATTTTAAAGAAAGAAACATTTGAACAGGAAGTAATTACATACGATTAAGAAGTAATTCCTTACAGTGGGTATCTGGGAATTTTCATCCCACAACCAGTACAAATAAAACAAAAATGAAATGATTTGACATGACTGCTTGAACACGTCCCTGCAAATCCCTGAACATAAAACATTCTAAATCTATAAAAAAAAATACATTTTGAAAAGCAGGTAACTAGCGTGCCTATTCATTTGGTTGCTGATATTCACCTAATGCAAGTTAGTTGTTATATGCTTTGAGCAAGAGATGTTTGGTTTGGGTGGTCGTGTTTACATTATCTATCATTTTCAAGTTTATGACCTCCTGAGGAAGTGCACAGTTGTTTGTTTCATGAGATCGGATGCATCAAAAAGATTGATGTAAGCTTGTTATACTTATTTCCTCAACTAAGGGAGTATTTTGCATCAGTTATTATGTACACCTCTTCCCCTAGAAGAATGAGCTAAATCAGACAAAGTTGGCACCCCCAGATAAGTGTTTTTTTTATATTCTCACTTTATTTTTGTATGACCTCTTTTTGATTTGGTAGACAATCTCTACCACATGCTGTGTATGTTCATTGTTAAAGAATCTTGTAATATTGAGGTGGATGCACAAATTTCTGGAAATATTACAGTGCGCGGTCATCACACGGCAATATAACTGCTACTTCTGCCAGCCGCGTACCACATGTTATGCAATTAGCGGGACCTGCGGTTACATGGGTAACGCAAGTGTTGCTATGGTAATATGTGTAACCACAACATCGCTAGCATTACCCATGTACCATTGGTCTCGCTAATTGCATAATGTGTGGTACGCTGCTGGCAGTTGAAGCGGTAATATTGCAGTTAGTATATCTACCCCTAAATACTTATTGATGCAATGTTTAGTTAATATAACTGCATGGATCATATCTCCTAGGAGAAATCGAGTTTTCTCCTAGGAGATTTTTTCATCTTTGATTTAAATATTCAGGACATTGCAATGAAAAATGTAAAGTAAAAGTAGCTGAAAAAGTACTATTAAAATTATTTGTAGTATATTTTTTTCTGGCTGGTGTTTTAAATGGTATTTTTAAGACACATTTTAAAATAACACCTGGGAGAAAACTCAGGAGAAAAAGTTAATTGCATATGGACCATGTGTTTTATATCTAAAGATGACCTACTTGAAAGTTGTTTTCTGCTTTCTTGCTATTTCAGGAATCCCATTAAAAATCCTTGAGTTTCCCAAAAAGTTTTTTGTGGGGGAGAGTAGGTTTTGCAGAGAGCAGGGAGATTATTATTATTTGGTATTTATATAGTGGATTAGTGATTAGCAAGGATACTCGAAAATGGATAGCGTGGTGTTGAACAAAGGCAACCAGTAAATGAGGAGAAAAATTCACAAGTTGAATAATTATCTGAGGTGCAACTGTATTTTAATCCAGTAGATGGAGGTAGAGTGCACTATAAAGTGCACTTCTTTCCCTCGGCTGTCAACCTCCTGAACTCTCTCCATGGGAATGCCCATCCTCACCCCACAATACCATGACACACTGAAGCACTCTGCACATAGACGGCCCTCCAGCTCAAGCGTACTTTTCGTTTGTTTTTTTTATTGTAATTTATGCCAAATTGTCTCCCTCTGCATAAATGTTATATAATGTTCTGTATTCTGTATAATGTTCTGTTCCTACTGCTTGTCCTGTCCTGTATCTGTAAACACTGTATATCGTGTATCAGTACCCTGTACATGCCAAGCCCAATTCTGGGCACGACTTAGTCGTGCTTGGCGAAATAAAGTTTCTGATTCTGATTCTGAAGTTAAAATGAAAATGTAATGTTAGTGAATGGAGAAACTGAGCTGCCACTATATAAGCAACTACTAGAGGGAGTAATGAGTCATCTGAGCTATCGGTCTTGAAAAAAATCAGTGGGAGCTAATGAAACGCGTCGACCTATTTTGTCCTGACTAGGCCACCATATCAGCGGGGAAAGCGCCATCTGCCACCGCCGAGCTGATACCGTCGAAGACGCCGTGCACAGAGATGAGCAGTGCAAGCCGGGAGCCTCTGGTAATGCGGGGACGCCTGCACTAAAAGTAGGACTTCAAAGAGGCGAAGGGTGAGCAATGGCTTTTGTTCAGAGGTGCTCTGTCATGCTGAACCGCAGCGTCAGGCTGGTGAGAGTGAAGTTAGCCCAACTTGATGAGGAGAGAGACATGCTGTGAGCCATTGGGGGAACGGACCCAATAAACGGCTTTTGGAGGCCGAGTTTGTATCCCAGCAGCCAATTAAGTCCCGGGCAGAAGGTAACTTGCATGCTAACTATGTATGCCAATAGGAACAGTTTTGCTCCAGCGGTGATACAAATTCAATAGACTGGTCTTTAGCTACGTAGCTTGACAGCTCAGTATGCAATATATAGTGCACATTGTGGAAAATAGTTTGCATATAGGAAATGCATAGTTGGCATGAACTGAAGCCGCAAGGCGGGCAGGGATCATCTCCAATTTTAAAGGGTTTGGTGCAATACTTGGGGGTCATATTTTGTACTGAATTGTATTAATGCTTGGGAACATAATACATTTGCATTTTGATACACAGTGTTGATCTCCGGGTGTCTTCATTTATTGGATTTGTAGATGTGTGAAGCACAAAAAATAGGATGTATTTATATGATTTATATAGTGCCGTCATCTTCCGCACCGCTGTACATAGTATATTGTCTTGTCACTTAACTGTCCCTCAGTGGGGCTCACAATCTAATACCTATGAAAGTTATGTCTATGCATATATTGTGTAGTGTATGTATAGTAGCCTAGGGCCAACTTTTTATGTATTTGTATGTTTTTTTGGAATGTGGGAGGAAACCGGAGTGCCTGGTAGAAACCCACAAAGACATGGGGAGAACATACAGTAACAACTATGTGCAGATTGTGCCCTGGCTGGGATTCGAACCAGGGACCCAGCACTGCAAGGGGAGAGTGCTATCCACTATACCACCTTAGCACAGAGTAGGGACACCAAAAGCCAATTAAAGTAGAGTATAGTAGAGTGATAAACTATAGTCATAAAGCAGGGTTACCTCAAAAACAACCACTGTATAGGCAGGTGGGTAGATTAGACCTTACTCCACTCAAGATTAAGAAGTTGCTCTCCGAAGATGAGGGAAAAAAGGGGTAACACCCCTCCACCAGGGGTAGACTTGATATAGCATAGTATGGACACAGAGGTGCCAAAAGGATAAAAGTATCTTTAAGTTTAAAATATGAGGAGGCAGTAGTGGACTTACCTCCTCCAAGCAGACACACAAAAATTGCCGATGTGTTTGTCAAATAGAACAAGTTTATTTACATATTCCAGGGAACAATGCAACATGTTTCACAGGTTTGATTCCGATTCATCAGGCAATAACTAAGGATTAATAGCATATGTGGCCAGTAGGGGAGCCAGGCACCTTTGTTTTAAACTTTTTAGATACTTTATTCTTTTGGCACCTCTGTTTCCATACTACACTACGCCACTTTGCTGCCCCGCAGATGCAATGGATATTGAAAGACCAGGAGGTAACTCCACAGCTATGCTTTGTACACATGTAAAGACTTAGAAAATGAGGCGCATGCATGAATGAGAGTGTATCTTAAGATCTCTTCAGGGAGCTAAATGAGAAATAAATGTAAATTACATTATAGACTGGGTGCTATATTGGACTCATTTAGAATAACTAGTAAATTGAAGCAAGTATTATATAATTTTTATGCTAGCACTATTGTATGAGCTGCATTTTGTATCACGTATGACAGAAAGAACAGAGTGACATAAAGTTCATACATCTTGGACAAGTGCAGCACTGGCTGTGTTAGCACTTTGCTTGACCTCCCTATATATTATCATTTTGTTGATGCAGAGATGTTGCTTCTTCTCAGAGGTTTTCCCTCAATGAAAAACTGTCTTGACAAGGATGCCTGCGATATCAAAACCTTGTGTTACAGGTCACTTGTGATTGACACTTCTAAAAATTCATTAGGTCATAGATGACTGACTGATGGATTGTAATTTTGTTCTCAGAACATCACACAACCTCAAGAGTATATGCAGTGTTATTTATATTTTATTTCCTTACATTGGGGGCTTGCTATTTTTGCATTATTCACAAATGATCTCTTTCTACAACTTTGTCACTTGTGTTACAGATTACCTCTAAAGAGGAAGAGTAGAAGAACACTTAATATCTTGAGCTATTAGGATGATTGTGTGGATATACTGTATAATAAATTGTATTCATCTGGCAGCACCAGCTTAATTACCTAAACTCTTGCACAGGAGACGAGGAAAAAACACAAGAATCTACCCTGTGTGTATTTAGAGACAAGAGTCTGTCTAATTCTCCCTTAACAGCAAGTAATTGAAAGTGTAATTTGAGTTGTCAGCTCTGAGCCACGGGTGTGCCGAGTTATGTGCTAATATGTAATCACAGGAGGTTAACTCTTTCTGTGCTCCCATTAAACCAGGAAGTAGACACTGCAGATGTATTGTAAGAGTTCTGTAAGCTGTAAAAGCAAGAAGTTTTGAATCATGATGATGCTGGCCACAGCGGTCAGAAGGCTGCCCCCTGCTGATGCACTAGGGCTTTGCCCAGATACAGGAGTTTTCTTCTTGTATTGCAGTAAGTACATTTTTATTTGTGCAATTTTTTTTTATTAAAAAGTTAACACACTATGGAGCACTCCTTCCCTCCTTTAGTCTACCTTTTTCAAGTGTGCCATCCAGCCAGGCATTAAGGAGCAGCCCAAGTGTGTTTGATGACCACAACAATTAGTGACTTACACCTGAACTAGCGCGAGATTTCCCTTCTTCTATTCATTGATACCATTTATTGGCTAACTTAGAGAGAAATAAAAATTAAGCTTTCGGCTAATAAGCCTTCATCAGACTTGGTTCCTGCATATACTGACAGTATAAGCAGGAACCAAGTCCGAAGAAGGCTTATTAACCAAAAGCTTACTTTTTTTCGTCCTCTCTAAGTTAGCCAATAAAAGGTATCCTGATTCAAAACTTCTTGCTTTTACTGCTGGCTAACGTGGTACAACACTCTACTGCTTCTGTAAGTTGTAACAAATCAATGTTTTTCTTTAAAGGTTATTATGCTGATAAGCATCTTTTAGAGCAGAGAGGAAGTTCTGAGTTTACCGTAGGTCGGCTTTAGGACATAAATAACACTCCCCAGTGAACTGATCTGTAAGAGTTTTGTAAACACTAGAGTTGGGCCGAACCTCCGATTTTAGGTTCGCGAACCGGGTTCGCGAACTTTCGCGGAAGGTTCGGTTCGCGTTAAAGTTCGCGAACCGCAATAGACTTCAATGGGGATGCGAACTTTGAAAAAAAAAAAAAATTATGCTGGCCACAAAAGTGATGGAAAAGATGTTTCAAGGGGTCTAACACCTGGAGGGGGGCATGGCGGAGTGGGATAGATGCCAAAAGTCCCCGGGAAAAATCTGGATTTGACGCAAAGCAGCGTTTTAAGGGCAGAAATCACATTGAATGCTAAATGACAGGCCTAAAGTGCTTTAAAACATCTTGCATGTGTATACATCAATCAGGTAGTGTAATTAAGGTACTGCTTCACACTGACACACCAAACTGTTCACTGAACAGAACAGGTATGCAGTGGCGGGTTCACTGAACAGGTATGCAGTGGCAGGATCAATGAACAGGTATGCACTGGCAGGATCACTGAACAGGTATGCAGTGGCAGGATCAATGAACAGGTATGCACTGGCAGGATCACTGAACAGGTATGCAGTGGCAGGATCAATGAACAGGTATGCACTGGCAGGATCACTGAACAGGTATGCAGTGGCAGGATCAATGAACAGGTATGCACTGGCAGGATCACTGAACAGGTATGCAGTGGCAGGATCAATGAACAGGTATGCACTGGCAGGATCACTGAACAGGTATGCAGTGGCAGGATCAATGAACAGGTATGCACTGGCAGGATCACTGAACAGGTATGCAGTGGCAGGATCAATGAACAGGTATGCACTGGCAGGATCACTGAACAGGTATGCAGTGGCAGGATCAATGAACAGGTATGCACTGGCAGGATCACTGAACAGGTATGCAGTGGCAGGATCAATGAACAGGTATGCACTGGCAGGATCACTGAACAGGTATGCAGTGGCAGGATCAATGAACAGGTATGCACTGGCAGGATCACTGAACAGGTATGCAGTGGCAGGATCAATGAACAGGTATGCAGTGGCAGGATCACAGTACAGGTATGCAGTGGGCTGAGGGCTCACTGAACAGAACAGGTATGCAGCCAGGAAGAAGTTAAGCCTAACTAATCTTTCCCTATGAGAGACTGCAGCAGCTCGCCCTACTCTCACTAATGCAGGCACACGAGTGGCCATAACGGCCGCCGCTGCCTGCCTTATATAAGGGGGGGTGGGGCTCCAGGGGCTAGTGTAGCCTAATTGGCTACACTGGGCCTGCTGACTGTGATGTAGAGGGTCAAAGTTGACCCTCAGGTGCATTATGGGGCGAACCGATTTTTTGCGAACTTTTGCCGCAAAACGTTCGCGTGCGACACCCGCACGCGAACCACCTAAGTTCGCGCGAACCACGTTCGCCGGCGAACCGTTCGGCCCAACTCTAGTAAACACATGACCTGCATTTGAGTCTGAAAAAAGGTACTTGGACATTATTACTGCATTAATAGATTTGAGAGGTGAGTGTATGTAAAGTGAAAACAGTTCAAAGTAATTTCACAGTTCAAAGTAATCTTTTGTAAAACAACACAGCTTCTTTTATCATTTGCAAGCGTTCATTTATTCACTGTATAAGAAATTCAACTTTTTTTTGTGAAAAAAAAGAAGAGAAATTGCCAAATGGCAGTCCATTATGACTAAGCAAATCTTGCATGCGATGTCCATAACTAGACAGATGGCTGACGGCTTCAAAAAGACTCCGCAACCTTGATGGTTTTCAGCTCACCATATCAACTAATGCTTTGAGTGAATTTGTATGATAAACCAGAGCCTTATGCATCCAAATAGCTGCACAGGAAAGGTTAATGAACTCTTTTAAGCTCAACAGAAGGTTAATTAATAGAGCCACAGAATAATTTGTCTACTCTCTAATAAATAATGTATTTATTTCCGGTCTTTGTCAGTAGGACTGTCCTGATGAGAACATATGGGACAAAACAACTGACACTGTACACAAAAATGACACTTTTTTTCCTAGCTGCCATTTAATAAATTTGGTAAACTTGGATAAACAAATATTATGCACATAGAAATGAAATTGAAGAAATTAACATTAAAAAATGTTGCAAACACAGATGGACTATTAATCATATCTACAGTGGTGTGAAAAACTATTTGCCCCCTTCCTGATTTCTTATTCTTTTGCATGTTTGTCACACTTAAATGTTTCTGCTCATCAAAAACCGTTAACTATTAGTCAAAGATAACATAATTGAACACAAAATGCAGTTTTAAATGATGGATTTTATTATTTAGAGAGAAAAAAAACTCAAAGCCTACATGGCCCTGTGTGAAAAAGAAATTGCCCCCTGAACCTAATAACTGGTTGGGCCACCCTTAGCAGCAATAACTGCAATCAAGTGTTTGCGATAACTTGCAACGAGTCTTTTACAGCGCTCTGGAGGAATTCTGGCTCACTCATCTTTGCAGAATTGTTGTAATTCATCTTTATTTGAGGGTTTTCTAGCATGAACCGCCTTTTTAAGGTCATGCCACAACATCTCAATAGGATTCAGGTCAGGACTTTGACTAGGCCACTCCAAAGTCGTCATTTTGTTTTTCTTCAGCCATTCAGAGGTGGATTTGCTGGTGTGTTTTGGGTCATTGTCCTGCTGAAGCACCCAAGATCGCTTCAGCTTGAGTTGACGAACAGATGGCCGGACATTCTCCTTCAGGATTTTTTGGTAGACAGTAGAATTCATGGTTCCATCTATCACAGCAAGCCTTCCAGGTCCTGAAGCAGCAAAACAACCCCAGACCATCACACTACCACCACCATATTTCACTGTTGGTATGATGTTCTTTTGCTGAAATGATGTGTGACTTCTACGCCAGATGTAACAGGACACGCACCTTCCAAAAAGCTTAACTTTTTTCTCGTCAGTCCACAAGGTATTTTCCCAAAAGTCTTGGCAATCATTGAGATGTTTTTTAGCAAAATTGAGACAAGCCTTAATGTTCTTTTTGCTTAAAAGTGGTTTGCGCCTTGGATATCTGCCATGCAGGCCGTTTTTGCCCAGTCTCTTTCTTATGGTGGAGTCGTGAACACTGACCTTAATTGAGGCAAGTGAGGCCTGCAGTTCTTTAGATGTCGTCCTGGGATCTTTTGTGGCCTCTCGGATGAGTTTTCTCTGCGCTCTTGGGGTAATTTTGGTCGGCCGGCCACTCCTGGGAAGGTGCATCACTGTTCCATGTTTTTGCCATTTGTGGATAATGGCTCTCACTGTGGTTTGCTGGAGTCCCAAAGCTTTAGAAATGGCTTTATAACCTTTACCAGACTGATAGATCTCAGTTACAGTACTTTTGTTCTCATTTGTTGCTGAATTTCTTTGGATCTTGGCATGGTGTCTAGCTTTTGAGGTGCTTTTGGTCTACTTCTCTGTGTCAGATAGCTCCTATTTAAGTGATTTTCTTGATTGAAACAGGTGTGGCAGTAATCAGGCCTGGGGGTGACTACAGAAATTGAACTCAGGTGTGATAAACCACAGTTAAGTTATTTTTTAACAAGGGGGGCAATCACTTTTTCACACAGGGCCATGTAGATTTGGAGTTTGTTTTCTCACTAAATAATAAAAACCATCATTTAAAACTGCATTTTGAGTTCAATTATGTTATCTTTGACTAATAGTTAAAGCGGACCCAAACCAAAAAATTTTTTAATTCAAAATATTTCGTTGCACCACTCTGATACATACAAAGATAAATAAACACTCCTTTAAGCCTATGAGCATTTCAGTGCACGCTTTTCACCCTTCTCTTTTCATAACTAGGGTTATACAGGTGGCAGCTAGTGTTGGGCGAACAGTGTTCGCCACTGTTCGGGTTCTGCAGAACATCACCCTGTTCGGGTGATGTTCGCGTTCGGCCGAACACCTGATGGTGTTCGGCCTTTTAAGTTCGGGTTCGCCCCGAACTTCTAATGGCCGCCGAACAGGGCCGAACAGGGCCCCTGTTCGGCTGAACAGGGCCCTGTTCGGCCGAATACTGCCCCCCTATGGGGTCGCAGGCATAAGGGGGGAGCATGCCCCGATCGCGGGGGGTGGGTCGGAAATTCCCCCCACCCCCTCCGCTAGCGCTCCCCCCTCTGCCCGCTTCCCCATTCAAAAGTTTAAGCAAAGTACCTGTAGTGGATGGCCTGGCAGTGGGCGGCACTGTGGAGTGAGGAGGAGGAGTCCGGAGAGTGACGAGTTGAGGGAGGCCGGGCAGCGGGCGTGAGGTCAGAGAAAGGGCGGAAGTACCACAAGGGTACTTCCGCTGAACCGCCCGCTGCCCGGCCTCCCTCAACTCGTCACTCTCCGGACTCCTCCTCCTCACTCCACAGTGCCGCCCACTGCCAGGCCATCCACTACAGGTACTTTGCTTAAACTTTTGAATGGGGAAGCGGACAGAGGGGGGAGCGCTAGCGGAGGGGGTGGGGGGAATTTCCGACCCCCCCCGCGATCGGGGCATGCTCCCCACTTATGCCTGCGACCCCATATGGCCCCCAAAAGCTGGATGTTCGGAAAGTTCGGGGTTCGGCCCGAACATGCCGAACATCTCGGCCATGTTCGGCGAACTTTCCCGAACCCGAACATCCAGGTGTTCGCCCATCACTAGTGGCAGCCATTACTTCTGAGCTTAGTAGGAGGTTTTAGATCATGGGTGTGTTTGTCATCAGCTACCCTCCCTCACAGGGGCATCATCTATGTGAAATCTCACACAAGCTGAGATCACCTCCCCTGTGACATCATCAGTAGCAGCTTGTGTTTTGTTTTTTATCTCCTCCAGAAGTTTGCCGGAAAAATCCCGGCAATATGAAAGGAAGGTAGGGGTTCCTCCAATAAATGTAAAATATTTTATATTTGTCATCATGCAGCTGAAAAAAGGCTGCTATTTATCATTATAATTTAGAAAATATATTTTATTTCTGAAATCTTGTATTTTTGATTTGGGTCCACTTTAACTGTTTTTGATGAGCCGAAACATTTAAGTGTGACAAACATGCAAAAGAATAAGAAATCAGGAAGGGGGCAAATAGTTTTTCACACCACTGTATATGGCCGACTTCCTACAACCTTTTCTATTCTTGGATCCAGCATCAACACATTCCAATGCTTTTGCAACGTATTTTGTAACCCATACCAGTGGGCGCCATAAGTGGTAATAAACCGTATTGGTTCACTTTTTTTCAGCTTTCTTTTCCCTATAAACACATTTTTCCTTGATTTCTCTGTATTTTTTTTTAAATTCGTGCTCAACTAATTCCCTGGGATAACCTCTATCTTCCAGTCTTTTACTCAACTCCTCCCCCTCTTTCAAAAAATCAGATTCCAAAGCACAATTTCTATGTAATCTATAAAACTGTCCCCCTGGTACTGCACGTCTCTGTGAAATAGGATGGTGACTATTGTAATGGAGCAACGTGATCTTTCTGTAGGTGGAAATAATTTAACCCCGGGAGAGAGAAATGCTTTAATGTATTTGAAAAAAATGGAGGATATTATCATACGACCTAGTGATAAATGGGGAAATGTCGTGTTGCTCACTGAAACTTATTATAAGACAGAATGTCTGAGACTTCTTAGGTGGAAGGGGGCGGAGTTATAGATGAACAGCGGGGAGGAAGAAGTGTCACTTCCTCCCCCGCTCATAATCAACGTTCTGCCTCAGTTGAAGACTTTGACTGGGCAGAATGGGGTCTGCAGGGAGTACTGGAAGGGGGAGGATGGTGCTGTGAGTTAGTCAGTAGAACAGTGTTACAAGTGTAGAGGGGAATTGGGGAACCGGGTCAGGGGTACTTTAAAGTGGACAGTTTGCATACGACAGAAGGAACACATAGAGAAATTCACCCTTTATGTATTTAGAGAGTTTAGACTGTCTAATTCCCCCTCGCGTGTGTCTAATCACCACTGTAATTTGATCTCTCACCTGCAGAGCTGGGACAAGGTCCTCCAGCACCCAAGGCTGAGACACCAAAGTGCGCCCCTCCATCCCTGCCACCCCAGCCGTCACACACTGATAGCTATTAGATTAAGAGGCGCCACAGGGCCCACAACCTCCCCAACACCTTAATATCTAGTTATGTGGCTTGCAGTCACTGCCCTGTATCCCCTTTTCTTATTTCTTTCTGCTTCAAACACAATTAGGAATGACAGCTGAATGAATTCTGCGCCCCCTCCTACACTGCGCCCTGAGGCTGGAGCCTCTCCAGCCTATGCCTCGGCCCGGCCCTGCTCACCTGTGTCAGCAGACTGCCATGGCTGAGGAACTTATGGGTAAACACAGGATGTTAACAATATGTCTGCTTCCATGAAAGCAGGAAGTAGACATACTGCAGCTTTATTGTAGGATTTCTAGCAGCTGTAACAAAGAAATGTTTTTCTTTATAGGTGGTTATTCTGTTGCGTATCTTTTAGTGCAGAGAGGAAGTTCAGGTCTGCTTTAAAAGAAAATAAATATTTCAGCCGTATCCCTCTCACTTGTGATTTTAGAATACAAAATTCAAGTATTTTGAATTATAATTTCATATAAACTTGTTGTATTGCATTTCTTTGGAAAATAATTACAATAAACAAAGCTAACCCTGAACTACAGCTAGAAAGTTTTTTTGGTTTTTTTTAAATACATTTATGTGGCAGTTCAATTACATTTTAAATATTTCTGCCTTTGCTACCAGGAAGAGAAAGCGATTCCTTAGCAGTTTTGGGTATCTGCAGACTGACACTAAAGTGTAATCTTTAAAGACATTAAAATGCAAAGTGGTTTGTGCAGCAATTACTGTATATATGTTATTTAACTTTTTTTTTTAAGAACAATGGATCTTTAATTTAAGCGCTTTACTACCTTAGTCATTTTAACTTTTCTTCTTCTATCGGCTGAAAAAAAAAAAGCATGTATATGTATATATATATATATATATATATATATATATATATATATATATATATATATATATATATATATATATATAATTTATATATATATATATTATATATATATATATATATATATATATATATATATATATATGTACTTAATTATGTATAGACATATTTTCTCATGAGAGTATGACTTTTCAGAATGCTAATTTCCTTTTTAGTCTTTTGTGAGATGGACAAAGAGTTATAATCAGGAGGATCATATTAAAAGTTCTATTGCGTTTACAGGTGCAAATTGGGTGGTACAGAAACAGCATGGTCCAATTTACACATCAAAGCCTGAATGGATAATAAAATACTTTTTCATTTGTTTTCACAAAGATCTGTCTTTCCGTATTGTAACATATTGTCAGAAGAGACTGCTGTCTTCTCACATCATTTCAAACTTTTAGCAACCTTAACAGAACCTTTGAAAAGATGCCACACACACTATCCATAGCTGCTGCTCCCCATCAAACATTCTAATCTTTGAGAAATACCATCTGCTACAAATAACACGTTGAATTTAGTCAGATGTAAGAAGAGTTTCTGAAGCTGACATTTATCTTCGGGTTCTTGTGCCAGAAGATAGCTCAGCTCTGTAAATGTCACCAGCAATGAGTAAAGTTTTAAATTCTCTTATTTGTACAGTAGAAAGTAAGGCTGATGATCTGTTTGCCAAATTCGGAATTTCATTATGAAGTTATTTTGCCTGGAACATGTAAATATTTCATGTCTCTGCACCCTAAAAGCGTGCAATGTCATGGAACCCATTTGGTGTTAAGTAACATCATCTTTGCAACCTACATTTTTCATTATGAAGATATGTATCCCTGGCCCCCACTGTACATTCCTTAGTCTGCATTAACTTTCATTGCAATATTAAACAATGATGGCAGGTTTATAAACCTGATTGATTCACTTAAAGTAGACCTGAACTGTTGCACGGGACAGAAGGAAAATATAAAGAATGCACCCTGTATGTTTTTAAAGATCTTAACCTGTCTAATTTCCCCTCATCTGTGTCTAATCACAAGTTGTAATTTGATCTCTTCCCTGTGTCAGCTGACTGCCATGGTAGATACGCTCATTTTAAAGCTCAGAATGTTAACAATATGTCTGTTTCCATGAAAGCAGGAAGTAGAAACACTGGAGTTCAGGTCTGCTCATAGCAGAACATAAAAAAAAAAAATATTCAGGATACCTATTTTTATATTGATTATCCTGGTTTTAGAATTTGAAATGATTCTTTTATCTATATATTGCTTTTATATTGGTATATAAACACCACCCTCCCAGTGATGTCTAGCTTAGGCTATGATGTCGAGGAGTCTTCTGCCCCGGAGCACTCTGGGAGATCAATAGACATTCCTGTTTACCTGAGAGTGAGAGAGAGAATTAAAAAAACAAAAAAAAAAACATCCCACAGGGATTTACCTTGTCAGTCAGTAGTAAAGATGCCAGCCTCACTGATACATTTAAGAATATAAATCAGGGGGAGGTCAGATTCTACAATGGGCAAACGTTGACTAAATAGTTTATAAATTATATTGTAAAAAGTAAGTCGTTTTATAAATTGGGCTATATTTAGTAGTTCCTCTGTAAGTAATCCTTCAGAGGTCTCTTGATTTTACATTTTAAATCATCACAATACTTCAAATCTCTCTCCACAATTCAAATGACCTGTACAAATCAGAATAGCTTTACGAGTTGTTTGTAAGCTGAAAGAAAATGGTTGTTGATGTTTGAGGGGTGCTAAGTGGAGATCTCAGCATGAACACCATTAATGAGGTTATTACTAGCATTTCAAGGAGCAGAAGAACAAAAAGTGCAGTGATCCTCCTTAGCCTATTAGTACAGCAGAGGAAAATGCTTGCAATAAGCTAGGATTGTTTATACAAATAAACTATTGCTTTAGAAACTGTATGGCTATTTAATAATTGTTTCTTTAAGAATATTTTTTCTTTAGTGGACAATTCTTTAATGCAGGAGGAACTGGTCTGGTGTCTCTAATCCAGTCCCCTCTAGATGGGGAGCATGCAGGGGAAGGATCCTCATTTCGAACTCACTTCAAGTTTGATATTTCCTTAAAGTAAACCTGAGACAATGTGAAATAAAAGTTTTATACATATCTGGGGCTTCCTCCAGCCCCCTCTGCACAGATTGCTTTCTTGTCGGAGTCCAAAGCCTCCTTGATCCTCCCATAGCAGCCCCATTCTCTGCAAGCAGTTGGGTGCATTGTGCATGGGTGGCCCTGCCACGTGCGCCCGCCAAGCTCTCATCTCCAGGAGCATTCTGTGTCTGTGCAGTACTAGCGAGAACACTCCCAGCTGTGGGAGCGAGATGGGGGAGTGCGCTTGGCCCTAGTGGCCAAAGATAGCAGGGCTGCTGTGGGAGGATCCAGGAGGCTTTGGACAGCGGTGAGGGAGCGATCTGCATGGAGGGCGCTGGAGGAAGACCCAGGTATGTACAAAACTTTAGCTTCTCGTCGTCTTAGGTACAATTTAATTAGAGAGGAGGCTTTGGATAGTGTAGAGCTTTCCTGTTCCTCCGTCCCACTCATCATAGCAGTGCCATCCCCTGTTGTAGCTATTCCACCAAATAGCTGTTCGCAACTAATTGAGCAACCTTTGGAACTACTTGAGTCCCCAAGTAGTTCCAAGGATGAGTGCATCCATACTGTGCATGCGCCATACAATCAATTGGCCTTGAGTGATGCACAAGGCTGATTCTGGATCAATTTCAGTATGAAATTGATCAGGAAATTGACCTGCGGTGTATGGGCAGCCGACAGATCTCTCTCTAATCGGATTTGATTAGAGAGAGATTTGTCTCTTGGTCGAATCTGCCCATCATCGCTAGACGTATGGCTACCTTTAGGATATTAAAATAACAGCTTAGCACTGGAGATTTGCATAGAGCTGTTACCGTTGTTTTATAATGCTACCCCCCCCCACCCTATCCACTTAACACAATCCCTCCCTAACTACACATAACACTAACCTCCCCCCTAAGTACACCTAACACTTAACTATCCAATCTACACATAACACTAACCTCCCATCTACCTACACCTAACACTAACCTTTGCCCGTGATAGCATTTAGTTGCTGCTTGTATAAGCTGCTAGGGTGTGCTTCTGAGGCTCTCCATTGGGTTCTTTGATCTGACCAATAAGAATCCTCCTTAGTGGAACTGAAAGATGGCTTTTGCCCGGGCTCTCTTATAGTACTGGGGCTGTTTCTGGTGGTGCTGTAGCAGTAGTGTGGCAGGAATCTGTAGTGGGCAGTGTTCAATCAAGGTTCCTTCTAACACTAAATGGACAGATGAAGAGCATGAAATGCTTATCAAGAATGCAGAAAGTCCCTGTAAGAAAGTATGACAGCAAAGTCCAGGTCTGTATCTATCTGAATACATCTTTAATGTCTTAACATGCCTGTAATGATATATTTTTTCAGATTTACTGAATGAGCGGATGACCACCAAATGAATTAGTCTAGAGAGAGCAGTTGCTAAGAAAGGGAAAAGTTATAATGAAAAACTTGTATTGATTTTCGCCTCTCTCACTTAAAAATCTGGCAGTGTGGTTGCGCAGATCAATCTTCCACCTTATTAGATTGTGTGCCCCTTAAAGAGGTTCATGTCCTGGTGCATTAATCAAAGTGGAATAATGTTCTGCAGAATTGAGTGAGAACTTGTGGATATTGATGTTGGCAAGGGGTTAGTCTCTGTCAGGATGAGGAGGTAAGCTGTTTCTGCATGGCGTGTATGTTTTCTGTAAAGAAACACACAGCATGGATTCTAGTAAAAAACACATGCTGCATATCTCACAAACTGATTGATTGCTGTTGATCTGTCTTGGCCTTATCTTTTTGACCTTGGGTTTGACTCTTCATGTTCTAAGAATACAGAACCTTAGCTGACTAATGTTATTATTCTGCTCATGGATTACCGGTATATAAGCTTTGAGTTTTAGCTTGTCTGGACTTAGCACCTTTGTGGTAAATTTAATTGCTCCTGGACTTGCCAGGAATCTTCAAAGAATACTAAACAGCAATAAACTCTTTTGCAAAACTCCTCATTGAATATATAGCTTACTATGAGCCCATATGCAGCGAAGTAATTTAATCACGGAAATTACTGTATTTATCTTATGATGAACTCTGTGACTATTGTCAAGTATCATCTCTATATTACCGATTACAATCCCATTCTCCATTTCGGATTGCAGATTCATTGCAGCCGCAGCAGGAGACTGGATTGGTCCCATTGTGGGAGGTGCTGTACTGGCGGTACATGTGCCTGTTTCAAGGACGGGATCGTGATAGGTAATATACCAGAGCGGAATGCCAGGATGGTGGGAGGAGGGTTCCAAAAGCCAGTGGCGTAGCTACAAACCTCTGGGCCCCGATGCAGAATCTGGATGTGCCCCCCCCCGGCAACACCCGACGCACACACATATCCGAATCCCTATAGCCAGCTATAGGTCCCCCCAGTATAGGTAGCCAGGAATAGGTAAGCCAGTATAGTTGCCCCCGGTATGGGATAGCCAGGTAGGTGCCTCCAGCATAGGTAGCCAGTATAGTTGCCCCCAGTATAGGTTAGATAGGCAGGTGCCCCAGTATAAGTTAGATCAGTTAGATAGGTTGGTGCCCCCAGTACAGGTTAGCTAGGTGGGTGCCTCTAATATAGGTAGCCAGAATAGTTGCCCCCAGCATAGGTTAGATAGGTAGGTGCCCCCTGTATAGGTTAGTTAGGTAGGTGCCTCCAATATAGGTAGCCAGTATAGTTGCCACCAGTATAGGCTAGCTAGGTAGGTAGGTGCACCCAATACAGGTTAGATAAGTGCCCCCAGTATAGGTTAGATAGGTAGCTGCCCCCAGTATAGGTTAGATAGGTAGGTGCCCCCCAGTATAGGTTAGATAGGTAGGTGCCCCCCAGTATAGGTTAGATTAGGTAGCTGCCCCCCAGTATAGGTTAGATTAGGTAGGTGCCCCCAGTATAGGTTAGATAGGTAGCTGCCCCTCCAGTATAGGTTAGATTAGGTAGGTCAGGTGCCCCCCAGTATAGGTTAGATTAGGTAGGTGCCCCCCAGTATAGGTTAGATTAGGTAGCTGCCTCCCAGGATAGGTTAGAATAGGTAGCTGCTCCCCAGGATAGGTTAGATTAGGTAGCTGCCCCGCAGTATAGGTTAGATTAGGTAGCTGCCCCCCAGTATAGGTTAGATAGGTAGGTGCCCCCCAGTATAGTTTAGATTAGGTAGGTGCCCCCAGTATAGGTTAGATAGGTAGCTGACCACCAGTATAGGTTAGATTAGGTAGGTGCCCCCCAGTTTAGGTTAGATTAGGTAGGTGCCCCCCAGTTTAAGGTTAGATTAGCTAGGTGCCCCCCAGTATAGGTTAGATTAGGTAGCTGCCCCCAGTAAATGTTACATTAGGTAGCTTCCCCCCAGTATAGGTTAGATTAGGTAGCTGCCCCCCAGCATAGGTTAGATTAGGTAGCTGCCCCTCAGGATAGATTAGGTAGCTGCCCCCCAGGATAGGTTAGGTAGCTGCCCCCCAGAATAGGTTAGATTAGGTAGTTGCCCCCAGGATAGATTAGGTAGCTGCCCCCCAGGATAGGTTAGGTAGCTGCCCCCCAGGATAGATTAGTTAGCTGCCCCCCAGGATAGGTTAGGTAGATGCCCCCCAGGATAGATTAGGTAGTTGCCCCCCAGGATAGGTTAGGTAGCTGCCCCCCAGGATAGGTTAGGTAGCTGCCCCCCAGGATAGGTTAGGTAGCTGCCCCCACCCCCATAATGGAGGGGGGAGCCACAGGGAGGACAGCCCAACCTCTCCCTCGCTTTCTCTCCCCGAGCCACCCTCCATGCTCCCCCCTCGGTGTGCAGAGTGAGCGCAGGAAGCAGTGTGTGTATCAGCGGCTAGGCAGAGAGGGGATTATCAGCGGCGAGTGCAGCGATTGGAACCAGGGAGGTGAGTAGTTTAGTACAGCGCTTCCCAATCCCTGCGCACTCACTCTGCACACCGAGGGGGGAGCATGGAGGGCGGCACGGGGAGAGGAAGGGAGCGAGAGGTCAGGCTGCCCTCCCCGCGGCTCTCCCCTATAGCGCTCAGGGCTGCGGCATGGGCGCACGGCCCTAGAAACGGGCATGGGCCCCCCGGGACCCTCCCCGCCTCTTCAGGAGCCGGGCCCGGTCGCGAAGGTGACCACTGCGACCCCAGGCCCTACGCCCATGGCAAAAGCATATAATGGATCGGATCAGAAGGTCAGCAGGAGCGGATCGCGAGGCCAGCAGGAGGGTGGTGGGAAGCAGATCATATACTTAGCATTTAGTGATCAGGAAGCCAGTGGGAGGAGGGTAATATTTAGCATGCAACAGGAGGAGCGGATCAGAAACTTAGAGTACACCATAACTATAGAGTTGGCACCGATGTAGCTGATATTAGTAATGTGCTATATGGCAGTGCCATAATTACCAGGTGTAGTAGTGCCCCATAATTACCTGCTCCGGCCAAGACCCCCACGTGACTTTATGTACTTAAATTACATCTTTAATCTGAAAAGAAATACAATTATAGCAGGACAATGAATATGCATATGCCCACTACCATCAGTGCAACTCCTGTGGCATATGCCCACCATCTCATCAGTGCAACTCCTGTGGCATATGCCCACCATCTCATCAGTGCAGCTCCTGAGCTGTTGTGAAAAGCTTATCCATTGTTATGCTGATTTTCTGTTTACACAAGGGCTGATCAAGATTTCAGTGAACCTTTTACAACAAATCAGTGACTACAAACTGATTTTCCCTGACACATATGCCTAAAGCCTTTTATGAGGCACAATTATTAACCTTTTCACCTTGAAGGGTTTTTCCTCTTAAAAAACCAGAGCAATTTTCACCCGTCAGCACTCCTTCCATTCATTCACCTATAACTTTATTACAGTTTATCACAACGAAACAATCTATATCTTGTTTTTTTCGCCACTGATTAGGCTCTCTTTGGGGGGTACTTTTTGCTAAGAATTATTTTATTCTAACTCCGTTTTAATGGGAATAATAAGAAAAAAAATTGAAAAAATTAATTATTTCTCAGTTTTTGGCCATTATAGTTTCAAAATAAAACATGCTACAGTAATTAAAACCTTTTGTATTGGTCATATGGCGCCAATATTTTATTTGGAAATAAAGGTGCACTTTTTAAGTTTTGCGTCTATCGCTAATTACAAGCCCATAATTTATAAAGTAATTGTAGTAAACAGTTTTTGTATACATATTAAAAATTTCAATCCCTAAGGTAACTATTTATGTATTTTTATTTGTAATTTTTTTTTTAATAAGAAAATGGTAACTTTTGAGGAGTGTGGGAGGTCAGGGGTTGATTTAAATAAAAAAAAAAAAAAGTAACTAGGGATGATAAACTGAAAAAAAGGGGGATGTAATATTACAATTTGGCCACAAGATGTCCTCAGTGGTGACTTCAGCTCCATACTGTTAGTACGGATACGGAAGCACTACGTGCACGGGATTCATGAAAGGCAGAACCGTCTGAATAGACGGCTGCAGTCATTCACAGGGGAACTTAGATCAATGAATGGGATTTGTTTTCCCATTCATTGATCTAGCGGCGGGCGATTGGCGGTAATAAGCGGCGGCACCGAAGCGCACGCGGGGGGGGGGGGGGGGGTTGAGCGGAGGGCGTGGCAGGAGGGACGTAGAACCTACGCCCTGCACAGAGTTGTGGCATTTTGCAGGGGCGTAGTTACTCATCCCGGGGGAGGGGAAATGGTTAAACAACTTTTGTTGTGAAACAAATTGAAACAACCCAAAAAAAGTTGCTTGCTATTGTTCACACAACTGATAAGACTGGTAAGATGTCAATCCAAAAGTTGGATGGACGTCTTATCAGTTGTGTGAACAATAGCAAGCCACTTTCTTTTGGTTGTTTGTTTCAACTTGTTTCACAACAAAGTTGTATGATAATTGTACTGCATAAAAGGCCGCTGTTGAGCATGTGTATGGGGCTTAAGATGGCAGCCTCTGTGTGGGCAAAAAACAGACTTTAGAAATCAGTTAATGGAAAAAAGTAACAGTGTTTAAGCAGGTTTGTAATTTCAAGATGCAGAACATGGATGGATGCCCTAAGTAAAAGTCTACTTAAAGGATACCACAACTGAAAAAATGCAAGGTGCGGTGGCTAGGGAGGGAAAATTACATACTTACCGCCTCTCTTGTTCCCCGCCGTCAGCCGCCGATCTTCTCCAATAGATGCCGGTGTCCGGGAGACTCTCCTGATCTCTAACCCGGAAATACTGCACTGTGCATGCGCAGTATGTCCATTCTTCACTGCTTCTGCCAGCGCATAATTTTGGCAGAAGCAAGTTCACTACCCTGGCCCCTCCTTCATAGCGTCTTGCGCTCCACGGAAGAAGGAGCCAGGGTAGTAAACTTGCTTCTGCTGAAATTACGCATCGGCAGAAGCGGCGAAGAATGGACATACTGCGCATGCGCGGCACAGTATGTCCAGGTTAGAGGTCAGGAGAGTCACCTGGACACCCGCATCTATTGGAGAAGACTGGCAGCTGACTGCGGGAAACAAGAGAGACGGTAAGTATCTAATTTTCCCTCCCTAGCTACCGCACCTTTCATTTTTTCAGTTGTGGTATCCTTTAAATAGTGATGAAATAATCACCCAGACTAGGGTGGCTATGCTACATGATTTCTGTCATTTGGCACTGTATTGGCCTGAGGAAGCGGGCTCAAATCTAAAGATTTGTCTGGATGTGAGTGACAGTGTGGTTGCGATTTTAGTGGAGCCACTCGTGTGTGGTATGATTTTTATTGTTATTTAATTGATGGTATTAAATTGGTTTTGAGTACGCAGGAGTAATACTGTGTTTTTTGTTCAATTCGAGTGGATTGGGGGTACAGATCCATTTTTCTCCTTGCAGCCAACATTTTTGTTAAAGCTCCTTATTGTGGTGCTGCTAGGTGCGCGGCAATCATACATATTCTGTTTTGCATCTTTCAAAAGAGTACCCAGATTGACCAGTTGCCCTATTTTACAAGATTGTATTCTTGCAGTATTTTGCTGTTTTATAAGTAAGATGTCATCCACTAATAATATACACATTAGTTTAGAGATGATCAAGAATCTGTGGACGTATAGAGAAGACAGATTAAATAGAGTGGAGAATTTTTGTAAACGTAACGAGAAGTCAAATGTTGAAAGGGTTGATGGTGATTATGTTAAGAGCAATTGCAGGAAATTTGAGAAATTATTAATGCATGAAACAAAAAATGTATGGGAAGTATCGGCCCTGGAGAAGTATTCCGATCAAGGGATATGTCCACCAGGACTGGTTGTATCCAAAACACTGGCCTATGATTTGCAAACCTCTGGGAACCAAGAGGATTGGGACAATATGTTCAAGAGGTTCTCTATGGAAGTTGTAGATTTTGTGATTGAAGCCAGGAAAATGAACCTCATTATGAATAGTGAAGAGGTTAGAAAGTATACAGCAAATTAGAACCTTATGCAGAAACCGAGGTTTACAAAAACTTGGACTTTAACATCCAGAGTAGACTTCTTAAAATGGAGGAAGATATTGTTCATAGGAAAATTAAGAAATTTGACAGAGATTCTGTATTTTATGATTTATATCAGAACAGGTCTGAGGAACCGGTCAATCATCCTATAGAAGCAATTAAAGGAAGTGAGTCAAATTTGTTGGAAAATCAGGATTTTGCAGTCCATGTCAGTGAACCTGAATTGTCTGTTGATTTTGTTAATCTTACAGAATATTTGGAAGATGTGAGTGGAGATGATTTAGGTATAGACCAGTCCAAATTGAGCAAAGAAATGACTGATAGACACACTGTTGATCTGGGGGGTAATGATGAAGTTCCAGCTGTAATAATGGATTTCGTAGTTGAGGAGACAGTAAGCCCAGACAGTGTTGTGGAGTCTTCTAGTAATAGGGTCGATTTTGGAATTGGCAATATTTTAGATCAGGGAAGTGGATTAGAGGGACTGGAAGGGGCAGTAGGAGGGCAGGAGATTTTTCAAGTATCCAAACAGAATAGATTTAGTCCATTAGAAAATGAGGTTTCTATACCAACTAGACCATCAGTGAGAAGACCTTTGAAGTATATAGACTATAGAACAACTGCTGAATTTGGAATAACAAAAAGCAGAGGAAACAGGGGGACTGATGATCATGCAATCAGAATTAGGTCCCAAACAAAGAAGCTACCCTCCAATAGTATAGGCCCACAGCAGACACTAAGGGAACCAATGATCACCAGTCATTTTTTTCCCAAACAAAGAAAATCAGGACAAGGAACAGAGGAAGTAGGGGTAGGGGAACCCAAAGTAAAAAAACGGAGGTCACATTAGAGCCACTAGAACCTGGGGATCATAGACAAGGCATTTTTAACCTAAGTGATAGAATTCTAACCACGTCAGAAGTGTCTCTTCTAAGCAAGGGTCTAAAGTATGCACCTACGGTTAAAATTAATAAATTTGATACATATGTAGGAATAAAGTCAATCAGACAGTTGTCTTTGAAAAAATATTTTATGAAGAAGCCATTGAAAGAATTTGCATTGAATGATGAATTTGTTCATTCTGGTTTAAAAAATAAGTCTAATTTTTTCCCTAGACATGAAGTGAGTGACTCCATGTCCACATTTGAGAATATGGATATGGAATATTAATGACGTGAGGAAGATGAAAACTACAAATAATTCAAATTTATCCAAAAATGAAAAAGCAGCCATGAAGAAATTGCAAGATGACCCTGATTTGGTTATTAGAACAGTGAACAAGAGGGGGGGTGATCCATAATAAGACCGATTATATGCGGGAGGCTGCTAGACAGCTGGAAGACGTAAGCACGTATCAGCAACAAGAGGCAGGCATATTGAATGCTAATGAGTTTGAATTTATTATGCAGACCCATCCCAGACTCCCGGTATATTATCATTTACCAAAAATTCATAAGAGTATTATTGACCCTCCCGGGAGACCCATTATATCTGGGATTGGATCCCTAACCGCCAATCTGTCCCAGTATGTTGATGCGTTCTTGCAAAAGGCTGTTGTGCAGACTCCAGCGTATCTGAAAGCTACCAGTCATATTCTGTGTGTTTTGAATGAAATAGTCTGGAGAGAGGACTACATTTTATGTGTAGCTGATGTAAGTTCACTTTACACGATTATTGACCAGGAAAAAGGCATCCAGGCAGTTAGATTCTTTTTGGAGAATTATAAGGAAACCCCGATGCCGCAGATCGATTTTTTAGCGAACGCGATCCGTTTCTTATTGACACACAACAATTTTGAATTCGATTACCAATTCTTTTTACAGCGCGTTGGCACGCCGATGGGGATGCGGTTCGCTCCGGGATTCGCCAATCTTTACATGGCCTATTGGGAATTACATGTTCTGGGGGTTTGGGAGGTCCCGGAGCGACTCTCGTCCTATGGAAAAGGTTCATCGACGATGCATTTTTCGTGTGGAAGGGTATTGAGCAGAGCCTTGCTGCCTTTACATCATGGATAAATAATAATGATTTTAATCTAAAATTCACATGTGAATATAGTAGGAAAGAGGTGAACTTTTTGGATTTGACTATTTTTATTAGGAATGATGAGATTCATACGAAAACATTTTTTTAAAGCTGTAGATATGAACAGTTATATATTTTTAGAAAGTTGTCATCTTCTGCGCTGGCTTAGCAATGTACCAAAAGGCCAGTATATTAGACTGCGGAGGAATTGTACTGAGGATATACATTATAATGAGCAGTCTGATATTTTACAGGGCCGCTTCCTTGAGAGGAATTATAATAAAGAAGAACTTGAAAAGATAAGGCATTAAGTGGGGAAAATGAATAGAGCCCAGCTGCTGGAACCAAGAGTAAAAGAATTTTCAGATTTTCCAGTTTGCATAAGTTTGCAATATACACAACAGGCAAGCAATGTGAGGAGAATAATAAATAAATATTAGCATGTCTTACAGAATGACAAAACTTTAACTGCCATACTGCCTGAGAAACCAAAAGTTATTTTTAAGAAAGCCCCGAATCTTAAGAGTATTATAGCCCCCACGATTACTATTAAAAATGCCCCCCTGGGAAAAGATTGCAGTTTTAAAAGGTGCTTATTTTGTGTGCCATGCAGGAGTACTCAGAAAATATTACCAATCACTACTTTTAGATCAACAGTGACAGGAGAGACATATGAAATTAGAGGAAACATGAATTGCAATAGTAGAGGAGTAATATATGTTGTGGAATGTGGATGTTTGAAACAGTATGTGGGTAGAACAAAGCGAATGCTATGTGAAAGAATTTTTGAGCATACAAAAAATATGAGCAAAGGAAGTGACAAATATCCATTAAGCAAACACTGCAGGGAATGCAAAAGTGGATGTTTGAACTTGATCAAGTTTTATGCAATTGAACATGTGCAGCACAACTGGAGAGGTGGAGATTATATTAAAGAAATGTCTCGCAGAGAGTCTTACTGGATCTTTACATTAAATTCCCTTGCACCAAAGGGGTTAAACCAGGATATTGAACTTTTTGCTTTTAATTAATGTTAATTAATGCTGAATTGAATGGAGGAGGGAGGAGTCACCAGCCCCTAGCAGACAGCATAAGAACAGATCCGTATAGCCAGTCACGATGCTCTGAGGAACAGAGGCGAATCCTCTCGAAACATGTCAGCGTGATTGGATACAGTGTATGTGATGTCACGATACCATCACTTCTGGACTACGGGGCTGGTCATCGTGTCCGCTGAATACAACATCTGGATTCTGGCATAGAGTGAGAGCTGACGGCCGCAGCTGCTCATTCCCAGGAGTGCAAGTCCGACTCTTCCTTTAACTGACTGTTCAGCTATACTGGATATACCTACCAAGTAACAGGACTCATTAGAAGCTGCCAATGTCTGATAAAAATCGTTACCACTACTCATAACAGGAGTCGTGAGTATGCAGCCTTATTGCAACGCGGTGTTATGCTTTACATTACTAAGAGGATAATATATACCACTGGCATTGATCCGGAGAATTTATTGTGGAACTTTTTATTGGGATTTTTTTTTTATTGGATCCTTAATCTGCCACTGAAGTGTTTGCTCGCATATTTTTGCATCCTCAAACTGCCGCTCTGAACCATCAGGCTCATTAGCAGGATCCTGCAGGACTTTTCAGTGTGAGAGGTGTTTAAGGTCTCTGCATACCTGCAGATTTGTCTGGATGTGAGTGACAGTGTGGTTGCGATTTTAGTGGAGCTACTCATGTGTGGTATGATTTTTATTGTTATTTAATTGATGGTATTAAATTGGTTTTGAGTGTGCAGGAGTAATACTGTGTTTTTAGTATTCATATTCTTCAATACTTGTAGTGCTGCTGTCTGTGTTTTGTAAAAGTGAAGATGCCTTTCCCATAATGTCCCGCACCTCCTTAGCAGCCATTCAGCACCATCTTATCTCCAGATGGACTCTGGATGTTATCTTCTGTTGGATGTGCAATACTGGATGCCTGGTGTGCAGCTTCTCAGGTCTCCAGCTACTTGAACACTTGCTGATGCCCTGTCTCAGCTGGATTGCTCATACAGCTTGCATAGCATCAAAAATGAAAAAAGAGACGGCACACTAATGGCTGCAAAATACTTGCTGTGTTTTAGCGAACAAGACACTACATGTTACGGAGGACTAACCTCCTTCATCAGGTGTAAAACAGCAATGAAGCATACAACATCAGGTATAAATACACAATCAAGTGTGCAAAAACACCCATTAACTGCTCTGCCCAACCCCCAATTAATCCTTCAGTCCATAGTACAAAAACAGCGGTCATATGGCACTCCTCCTCGGCTACCAATAAACAATATCAATGACTGACCATACTGTCGTGAAAGCCATACCGAGGGGGCAATTCCTCAGGGCTAGGCAAATATGTACTAAGGACGAGGTCTATGTGAGGGAAAGCCGGGCGTTAACTTCTACGTTTGTGCAAAAGGGGTACAGCCAGCGGAAGGTTGAGGCCATCAACAAAGAAGTTGGAGAAATCGATAGGCCTACTTTATTGCACAAAGAAAAGAATTCAAGTAGCCCAAAAGGAATACCATTTGTCACCAGTCTAGGCAAAAATACAGAGTTGGTCAAGTCCACTATACGTAGGTTTTGGCCTTTGCTGAGCAATGACACTGAATTGGGACCGTTGTTCAATGATGAGCCCATATTTTCCATCAGGAGGGGGGAAACAATTTATGACAAGGTGAGACATACTGACACAGCCCCTAGGGATAAGAATGTCAGTACAGGGAAGGCAGGGACATACCCATGCCTGAACTGTAATGTATGCAATGGGATCATCAAGGGAGACAAGATTGGGCACCCTCACACAGGCCGGAACATTACAATTAGGAGGAGACACTATTGCTCCACTGCATGGGTCGTATATGGGCTTAAGTGTCCGTGCGGACTCATGTATGTGGGGGAAACCATAAGAGCGGTCAGATCTCGTGTACAGGAGCATAAGAGGGCCATCACTAAATATGCGCAAGGTGAGCGGGAAAATTATGACACCTCTGTGGCCAGACATTTTTGTACAGCGGGACACAACGCTGCACAACTAAGATGGTGCGTATTGAAAGCTGTGAAGAGTTCTAACAGGGGTGGTGTTTTGGAGAAAGTGTTGAAACAAAAGGAGGCAGGATGGATCCATTACATGGATGTGGTTGCCCCAAGAGGCATGAATGAGAGATTGTCTTTCTAATGCTTTTTATAGGGTTATGTGTACAGTAACTTTTTTGTATTTTTGTACAATCGCTTGATATGTTTGTATAACAGTTGGCAGGTATATCAGTCTTTTAATTATGTGTTTTATTCACAGGTGGTTCTGTGGCAGTCCTCGATCGGAAGTGCCAGAAGTACGGTCAGTCATTGATATTGTTTATTGGTAGCCGAGGAGGAGTGCCATATGACCACTGTTTTTGTACTAGGGACTGAAGGGTTAATTGGGGGATGGGCGGAGCAGTTAATGGGTGTGGTTGCACACTTGATTGTGTATTTATACCTGATGTTGTATGCTTCATTGCTGTTTTACACCTGATGAAGGAAGTTAGTCCTCCGTAACATGTAGTGTCTTGTTCGCTAAAACACAACAAGTTATTTGCAGCCACTAGTGTGCCGTCTCTTTTTTTTCATTTTTGATCTCCTGTTGGATGTCTGTTGTCTTCTGGTACATAATCTCACCAAGGGAATAACGTAAACTATTTTCTAACCAGAACCATTCTGAGTGTGATGTCCTTACTTATTACATTTAGAACAGGCAAGGTCTGTATCAGGCAGGGGCTAGAAATGTTAGCGTATAGCTGTTTGCTGCTTTGTACCTGGGAGACTTAGGAGCTTAAAATATTGTATTTGCAATTGCAGCATTTTAAACCAGGCTCTGAACAAAACTGCTGCTTGTCTGTAAACTGTAAACTCAACTGACTATTACTGTAAATTTTTATTGTGTTGAGCAGTGGGCCTTTTTTTCACTACATTTTTAATACAAGTTTGTGTTACAATAGGAAAAAAAATAAAAATGGCCCCCTCAAATTGTACCGGTGGAATCAAGCTTTAAAAGGGCTTCAAAACAAGAACACACAAAAGCCATCTATTTCTTACATGTGGTGTGCCATCCCGTAATGATGCTGAAAATTAATGATGCAATAGAGTGGATAATCCAGAGTAGGTGACCCCAGACTACCTTCTCCTTGTGTACATGTAAAAAGGGCACAATGGTAATTTGGGCACCAGAGAGCATCTAGTAGAATATCAGTAAAATTACTGATACCCAACTATTGGGCAGTGGTAGTTCTGTTAGTAAAATATTGGTAAATTTTACAGATATTTTACTATACCTAAACCTAACTCTATTCTCACACGGGCCCTTCCTTTACAAATGCCTAACCCTAAACAACCCCCCAATGCCCAACCCCAACTGGCACCCAGATTACTTATTGCACAATGCATTTAGCATTATGGTCTATGTAGCACCCATTATACCATTTCCTGCTTCACTCCTCATTCTCCTAGCCACAGAGCTACTAGTTTGTAGTCAATGATGAGCTGGTTCCGTTCTCTTCCTCCTGTGTCTAATCATTCAGACATTAAGGTAGTCTACAACAAGGAGTTTGCAGAAGTCTCTCAGCATTCCAGGGCTGTTCAGTCATTCCTACGTTCCTACTTTAGAGATAGAAGCAGAACTGATGTACTTATACTTATAGTTTGTACATTCTTATATCTAATTGCTTTGTATACAACTTTGGTAGTATTTTATATAGAACACTGAACTTTATGTTATATGCACTGTTGCCTACAGGTATTTAGGACTTCTTTGTATGGTTTTGACCCCTTTTTTTTTTTAAATATATGCTCCTACAAGCTACAATATACATTGATCCTTCATTAGTGCAACTGAATGCAAATTATGCAGATAGTGCAACTAAAGGTAAATTTTATGCAAGTTGCTTTTATTAATACTAGAGTTTAAGCTATTATGCGTAGTTAAGTCTCTCTTAATTTTAAGGTGTTATTGGGGTCAGTTCAACCCTTGCATAATTAAGCACTACAGTTTCAATGCATGCGATGTGCCTTTAATTTGCTGACAGGCTTCTGCAGACCATTTATAAGGCAGGCAGGGGCTACTTGGAAGTGCTCTTACCTACTATACGTTTTTGTATGAATTGGGGAGGAGGGTTTGTGGGGACTCTCCTTGGTGTTAGAGGCTTTTGCGGATGGTCTCCCTAGGTGGTGAGAGCATTCTTTTGGGCTGCCTGTGCTGCTCCTGCTCCCTTCCGCCCGGGTGTTTTGCAGAGCGGAGTCCTGAGTGGTGTGAGTGCCTGAGGGCCCCTCCTGTATTGTGTACCTCTGTGTGTATCTCTTTAAGATGTTGGCAGAATAAATGTCTTATATGCAAACACATATTCCATTAGAAGCACAGTGTACTCTATGTATTAATTGAGACTGGGAAAATAGCAAATACAGTTGTGCTGAAATAACAATAGCATGTACAGCAGAGGAATGAGGGGGCCTAGCAAGGACCAGGAAGGCTCCATGGGATTCGGAACCTTACCTCTCCATAAGTGAGTATAGTTTTTTTTTTTTTTTTTTTTTGTGCTGCTTCACATTTACCGCCCTTATCCAAATTTAGCTATATCTTAACCATTAAGAGGACCTGATCTCCACATGCAACTTTTTCATTGTCTTAGAAAACATCTTTTGCCAGTATTACATTCATGTGTTACCTCTTTCCCACTGTTTTGCTTTGGAGAGTATTTATTTTCAGTTTTATCTTATGGAGGAAGTATGCTTCATTCCCCAAATTCTCAACAGTATTCAGACCTTGAACCTGAACATATGTTACATGAAATGTCACATCCCCAGATACATTTTATATTCCAATCCCTCTCCCCATCTCACGCTGCACATTTATAATGCTGAAGCACAGAGGTCAGCACTGGAAAATGCTGGAATTTACAACTTGTGTGATGCTTGAGTTGTTTCACGAAAAGTAATTTGTGTGTTCAACAAGTTTTAAAGGGCAACTGAAGCGAGAGGTATATGGAGGCTTCCATATTTATTTAAGCAATACCATTTGTCTGCCAGTCCTGCTGATCCTCTGCCTCTAATACTTTTAGCCATAGCCCCTGATCAAGCATGCAGATCAGGTGTTTAGATTAGCTGCATGCTTATTTCTGGAGTTATTCAGACACTAGTGCTGCCAAATAGATCAGCAGGGCTGCTAGGTAACTGGTATTATTTAAAAGGAAATACATTTGGCAGCCTCCATATCTCTCACTACAGCTGTCCTTATTATTTGGTGTATGCTTATCTTATGAGTCACATATATAAGTTTAATTTTGCATATAATGCACATGTAGAAATATACTTGGCACAGTCATGTAGTCAATAATACTCTCCCCTTGCAGGGATATGGTCCCTAGATTAAATATTGGCCAGAACAGTAGCTCCATTCTGTTGGGATAAGGGCTTCCTATGCCGAAATTCATTGGCAAGCAATCATTTTGGCAGGTTGACTCGGCTGTGTGCAGGCTGAGAGCATTCTTCTTTTACTCATCCCACTTACTCTGTGCAGCCCCAACATGTGGCCCACTTTTTGGCTCTTCCATAGCAATAGAATGTGTTGCTGCTAGCCTGGAGGCTAGCAACGTCTCTGTATAGCATTGGGTCCCAACCTGTTGCCCATGGGATTGAGTCACAGTGACGGTAATTGTGTGTATGCAGCACCACATCTTTTTAAAGTCATAAATAGATTGTCAAATGCAAGGAATTTCATGTTTTAGAATTTGCAAAATGCAATATGGCAGCTTTCATAACGCAGATAAAATACATTTTACAGCTGTGTCCAGCAAGGTCAGATTGCAATCCGCTTTTAAAACATTGTTAAATATGTATGCAACGCATAGAAGGTATGTAATCAAGTGAAAAAAGTTTAAGTAGGTTTTTCTTAAAGGACTAATTTGCAAGTAGCCAAGTTATACTAATTTTATGTAATATAAACATTGCTGAGCTTGCAATTGTTTTTGTTTACAGTTAATAAAGAAAAAGTAAAGTTCCTCATTAGGATATGAGGGTACCATACCCTCCCCCAGACATACAGCCTGATAATGAAATGGAAGACACCTGAATAAACTGTGGAGACACCTAGCTCTACCAATGCTTTTTAACAATAAGTTGTGTCTTGCAGGGGAAGTTGTAAATGTCCTCCACTTTGGTGAAGCAAACCACCATGCCCATTGCTGATGGTACCTTGCGCTTTGGGGTGCCCAGTAGTAAAAAGACTAGGATGTATTATGTTCTTACCACTCTGATATCAGAACAATCAGAGAACTACCGCTGCTCTTGCCAGTAAGGGTCTATTTAGGATCCCTTGCTTATTGGCTATAAGTGAAAAAGTAATAAATACAGCAGCACAAATACTGAGATGACCACTGGGTAGACATAGGGCTTGATTCACTAAAGGGTGCTAAGTGTTAGCACACCAGTGAAAAGCCCCTTAGCACGTGCAAAGGCACTTTGCACGCGCTAATACTTAGCACTGTGCGGTGCGTGCGAAACGTTGCACCGTTCACGGGCTAAGCACACGAACGGTGCGACAGTAAACTTTGCACGGGATCAGCAACAGCTTTAGGCGTGCTAACTAGGTTAGCACCCTTTAGTGAATCAAGCCCCAAGTCCTGCACTACAAATATAAATATAAGGAGGCAAACATCTTACCAAGATGCAACAAATGAGAAAGTATTGGTGCACGTTTGAGACCAGCCAACCTTCTGGGGTTATACCACTCTTGCAGATTCTGCCTAGGCAATGATAACAGTACCAGTGGAGGAAATCCATATCGACATTTTCCTTAGACTTTCTGCCTGTAATGATTCTCCTAGTTGGCAAATGGAGGCACCTCTTATAGGCAGCACCTGGTGCAAATGGTGATTAATAAGAATCTATGGCTGGCTCATTTGGAACAACACACTGTTCTGCACTATTTCACAATACATGTGAAAAACTAGGTCCATAATACTGTTCAGCGACTCCTGTAACTTCCTGCGTCACTTTCCAACCACTTATTTAGCTGTCTTCCTGGCGTTCAATCACAAATCTGGTGCTATTTACTGATTCCAGGTGCTAAAATCACATTGCCTACATTTTAACTGGCTTCTACTGCTGATAAACAGAAGGGTTGTTAGATAGTTTGCAAAGAAAGTGAACTAAAACCAGTCTAGTGATCTTTAAATATTTGAACTAAAGGCTTGAAAACCTATTTTTATTTAAATTGATGGTTTTCTATTTCAGTGCCAATAAAATTCCTTACTGGTAGTCTCGTCTGTGGTACGTGTGATAAAGAATGTAATGTAAGTCTCAGGGCTTTTCCTGTCTATGTCTGTTGTAATAGTATCTCAGCAGTTACATGAATTTCAATTGCAATATGCGTTGACCTGACAGCAGGAGAACTCTGCAGATCTTCATTTAGTCGTTCAGGCAATTCTTTCTGATGCCCATTAGTAGCATGTGTTTCTTTTTTATGATGTTTGCTGACATAATCCCCCCAGAGAACATTGTTATTGTCTGCAGTGTAATGTAGATGCATTATTAGGGGATATGTCTATACTTATCTGGAGTTGTGCTCCGTGACAGTGTAAGCAGCATGGTAGGTGGACAAATAAATGGCAAGGGAATTCAAGGGAACCTGAAGTGAGACAGGATATAGAGGCTGACATATTTAATCAATTTAAAACAATGCACGTTGCCTGGCTGTCCAGCTGATCCTCTGCCTCTAATACTTTTTAGCCATAGACCCTTAACAAACATGCAAATCAAATGTTTCTGACAGAAATCTGACAATATTAACTACAAGCTTGTTGCGGGTATGTGATTCAGACATTTCTGATGCCAGAATGAACAGCAAGACTGCCAGGCAGCTGGTATTGTTTAAAAAGAAATATGGCAGCCTCCATACTCCCTCTTACTTCAGGTTCCCTTTCAGGCCGAGGACAGCACCATATCTGAAGCCTAAGATCATTGGCCAGTTTTTACTGTTTACACAGACTGCTGCCATCCTGCATGGGACAATGATAAAAAATGCACATTTTTACTATAAGTCAGAGCCTTATTTTAAGCGGAATGAAACAAAATAAAAAGCAAAAATAAGATGTTTACTGCCACAGTCACTTAAAACAATGACACCGCCGGTGTGTGTGTGGCATCACAAGCGCCACGCCAGCGGCCTGTATAGGGCTAATGGAAGATCGGCAGATTTGGAAGCGCGCACCGCAACACAGGGCAGGTAATGTATAAATGCACACATACATGCACATTTATACACTGCAGGAACTGCAGCAATGTGGTGGACACGTCGGACTCGGCTGATTCCCGAGCGATTTCAGCATGATCAGATTCATCAGATTCGATCAGAGAGAGATCTGTCTCTTGGTTGATCTGCCCATACTTCGTCTGATGTATGGGCACCTTTAAGGATTTGACTAGTCTGCTGACAGCTCATGTACGGCCATCTTAAAGCTCACCTGACCCGAAGGAAAGCTAACTAAGGTAAGCACAGAGGTATATACCTGCTGAATCCAGTTATCTCTGTGTTGTCATTACTCTCATCATTTCTTCAAGTCTCTGTAAACACACCTTGAAAAATTTGACTTTTGTCTGAAGTCATTTTCAGACAGGAAAAGGCAGGCTTGCATCAATGCTCCCTCCTATCACCCTCCCATTCCCTAACTTAATGAACAGAGAAGAGGAAGGAGTGGGAGGGGGATAGGCGAGCATGCAGAGTGCATACTTGAGCATTTTTCTCCATTCTTCTGTCTCTTGCCGTTGCTTGTTCCTCTGTGCAGACAATTGTTCTCTCTACCTAATGTGCACAGAATAGATGTTGTAAGTTACCTCCCCTGTGCTCTCAGCCATTGTGCTTCTCTCTTCAGATAATCGTCTTCCATTTGGTCTGGGTCTGAAACAATTAGGTCTGCACTCTGCAGTCAAACCCTCCAACCTCATTCCGATCCTGATTTCCACTGCCTGTATGAAGCTTTTTGTCAGCAGTGGAGATCAGGATAAGAGTGAGACAGGAGGTTATGGCGGTATAAATAGGATCCAGAAAACACTGAAGGAGGGATAACACTTGGGTCAGCGGAAAATGCTGGTAGTTTTCCACAGACAATATTTAGTTTTTCAGGTGTATTTCCCACATGCGCCACCCAACAGGTAGCTGCCAGCAGCAATGGGAATCGCATGAGGTGGTGTGCAAGAAGGTAGCGCATACAGCAAAGGGTTTTTCTGGTATGTAGAGACAACAATTGTGTGAGCCAGCCCATTGACTAACATGGGCTGAGGCTGACACATCTGGAGCATTCCTACATGGGAACAATGTGTGATTACCCCAAGTTATATCCCTGCCTAATGGTCCTAGAGCAAATAGAAGACAGTGTGATATGTTTGCTAAAGGGAGGAGCCCGGTGATAAACAACACAAGAAAAGTAACTATAGCAACCTCTCCCCTGAATGCTCTGCTGCAAATACACTGCATATCAGGTAGGAAATTGAGCAGAAGCATAGAGGAAGTGGTGGGGGTGGATAGATGAGGATAACATTGCACTTTGCAAGCTGCACTGTGGATTGGGGGACGTGAGTTGTTGCAGATGAGAGGGGACATTCCACTGTGCACTGTACACTATGCATTGATAAGAATATTAATCTAGATTTGATATCACAGACTATAACTTGGCCTAAACATCTTGGTTTATGTTTGAGTACATATAGAGTTGTTAAAGTGAAACTGATCTCTTGCACAGGACTGAAGAAATACACAGAGAAATGCACCCTGTATGTATTTAGAGAGTTTAGCCTGTTTAATTTCCCCTCATTTGTGTTTAATCACAAATTGTATTCTGATCTCCCCCCTGTGTCACATGACTGCCTATGGCAGAGATGACAGATAAGGCCATTTGAAAGCACAGGAGATTGACAATATGCTTGCTTGCATGAATCAGGAAGTCAAAACAGTGCAGATTTATTTTAGAATTTGTATCACCTGTAACAAAGAAACGTTTTTTATTTAAATGCAAAAAACAATGTTACCTCAGCGCAGTGGAAGATAGTTGTATAGCAAGAGCGCCCAGCGCGCTGTGTAGCTGCCACTGGAACGAGAAAGTAGATTACAGTACCTTATCCTGCAGATTCAGCGCATAGGGAGAAAACAGACATGCGCTGTAATAGAGGAAAGAACTTGCTGTAATTCCGATATCCTATCCAATAAAACTTTAAAATTGCATAATAAAATATTATATGCGAAATCCCATGTGTGAGATCCCATACATACACAATAATCGTCTCCAATGTAATTAGATGATATTGGGATGCCTCAATCCCGTATACATACATGCCAGGAAGAGCTGCAGGCTTACCACTGGCTGGAAGTCGCATTGAAACCACTCTGGAGCGCAGGGCAGGCGGAAAGAGGAAGCACGAGGATCACGTGGTCGGAGGCTCTGGAGGCTGCCCCTCCTGCTAGTGATCTTGATATTTCTTCTATTTTTTAACTTCTCACTTTGCAATGTGTTTATTTTTCCCCCTTTTCGCTAAAGTTCCTATTTAACTTCTGTGAAGAAACCAATAAAGCATAGCTTAGAATTCTGTTTAATTCACTGGGTTTATTTCAAATAAACTTGAAATGTACTGCACAAGAATACAGAATAATCTAAACCCTTACTAATTTTAAATGTATTTCTGGCTGCATTTATTTGATATAAATATTTTATGGATTCTCAAGAACGTAGTTCCTTCTTTGTTCAGCCTTATCAGGAAAATAGGATAAATTCCATAGCAAAAGCTTATTAGTGTGGATTGTAATAATACTTCTTTTCTTCTGAACAAAACACAAATAATTCTTATTCCATGGCTAGTGACCAGCAGAATACAACCCTGTCAACTGATGTGAAATCTTATAATGGACCTGGCCTCCTGGTTTATTCTGGACCAAAGGAAACAATACAAATTGACAGATGATCATAATTCCTTTTTAATTAAATACAATTGACTTTAAAGGGACCCTGAGCAGACAGCTAAGAGTAAAATCTGGACTTACCTGGGGTGTCCTCCAGCCCCCCCTGTAGCCTACAAGGTCTCGCAGCGTCCTCTGGGTCCCTGCCGCGGTCCCGCTGGTGGCTCCGGTAATCTAACAACTTCGACTAAAATTGCGCATGCATGTTCCTGGTGCGCTTCTTGTGCATCATCACGCCAGTCATCATAAAAGTCCCGTGCATGCCTGGTTCTCTGAAGACTGAACCGTGCATACACCATGACTCTTACGGCAACTGGCGTGGTGACACGCAGGGTGTGCCCCAGGACCGCGCAAGCGCGACTTCAGCTGAAGTTGCCGGATTACCGGAGCCATCAGTGAGACCGCAGAAGGGACCAAGAGGACACCAGTGGACCTCGCGGATGGAGCAGTGCTTTTCAGCGCAGGTAGATTTGGGCACAGCCGGCGCCACCATAGACTATTATAGGAATTACATCTATAGCGCACTCAGTGAGTGCTGAAGTTGCTTTTAAAACAATAATTCGACCTCCAGCAATCGCAGGAAGCCGAATTATATCATTCCCCACTATCCATGGCGGCCTGGAGGGGGAATAGAAATTAACACAGCCCAGACTTGTGCAGGAGCAGGATCAGCCATATACCGGCTGTGTCCTGTGCCCAAGTCTACCGGCGCTGATTTTAAATGTATGCCTATGGTGGGCTGTAGGAAGCCCAAAGTAAGTTCGGATTTCCTTTTTTGCTTACCGTTTATGGTCCCTTTAACTGTACTGAGTAATACAAATGAGCAGTGTCGCATACCATCTCTGGTTACCGTGTTTACGTAAATAATGTATGTATGATATTATGAGCAATATCAAAATTCTTCTGATGACCGTGCACTTTTTTGGTTTGGTAAGGGTCAGGAAGCCGCCTGAAACAGCTTTTGGCCAATGTCTATCGCCGTAAATTCATATGTCTAATTACGTGACACTGTAGTTTTTCCTGTGTTCCTTCATTATTTAAACCATTGTGGTTGTTTTATTTCATGCTACACTTTATACCTACAGTATCTATGGATTGTAATTGCTGCAATAGCCTGCAATGTAACTTTTTTTTGCCTTTTTGCTTATTGTTTTTATTAGAAATTGAAGAGTTTTGATATTGCTCATCAAGAGTGCTGGTCACATCGTTAAACATGGGGTGTGGCTATGAATCATGCATTGTGATACACGAAGACACATCATTAAAAAAATAATGGTACACTGATGAGACAGAGTTGTACAGCACGTAAATAGTTATTTAAATTTGTTTATTGAACAATATGTTTTTGCTGTATGGATGGCTTTTCTTTTTTTTTGATGTTTAGTAAATAGTTATTTAATCTGTAGGGCCAATAGTTTTATTTATTTATTTATTGTATTTATAAAGCGCCAACATATTACGCAGCGCTGGACATTAGTTTAGGTTACAGACAATATTTAGGGGTGACATACAGCAAAATGACAATACAGGAATAATAGAAAGACCAGATCATGCAGCACAGTATGAGTACAAGGTAATGCTTAGTCAGTCACTGGAGGGGAGCATGGAGATTAGGCAAGTTAGGTTCAATCAGATGCATAGCATGGGTTCACAGTAATGGAGGTGCATCATCACTGGTAGGACACAAAAGGAGGAGGACCCTGCCCAATGGCTTACAATCTAGAGGGAGAGGTAAGGACACGAAAGGTAGGGGACCAGAGTTCAGCTGTGGGTTTAGCGCACTTATGGGGGGTAGTAGGCCAGAGTGAAAAGGTGAGTTTTGAGGGCTTTCTTGAAGATGTTGAAGGAGGGGGCTGTCCTAATGGGTGGAAGTAGGGATTTTTATAGTGTTGGAGCAGCTTTTGAGAAGTCCTGGAGGCATGCATGGGACTGGGTAATGCGGGGGTCGGTTAAGCAAAGTTCATTGGAAGAGTGGGGTGAGCGGCTAGGTGTGTACCTCTGAGTAAGATCAGAAATGTAGGTTGGACAGGTTTTGTGGACAGTATCTTGAATCTGATTCTGGACTGGATAGGAAGCCAGTGGAGGGATTCAAGGAGGGGATCCGCCGTGGTGGAGCGATGGGAGCAGTGCATAATTCTTTCTGACGCATTCATGATGGACTGCAGTGGGGCTGTTCGGGTCATAGGGAGACCAAACAGCAGAGCATTGTAGTAGTCAAGGCGGGAAATTATGAGGGGATGGATGAGGATTTTGGTGGTGGCAGAGGTAAGGAAAGGTCAAATCTTACAGATGTTACGAAGGTGGAAGTTGCAGGACTTTGTGAGGTTTTGGATGTGGGGAGTGAAGTAGAGTGCAGAGTCCAGGGTGACACCCAGACAGCGGGTTTGAGAGTTTGCGCGAATGGTAGTGTGGTTAACAGTGACATGCACATCTGGGAGGTTCATGGATGGCCGGGGTGGGAAGATCATAAATTCTGTTTTGTCTAGATTTAGTTTCAGGAACCTAGCGGAGATTCAGGAGGAGATGGCTGATAGGCAGGACGAGACCTTGTCCATGGTAGTGATGGATATGTCAGGGGTGTGGAGGTAGACCTGGGTATCATCTGCATACAGATGATAGTTAAAACCCATGGAGGAGATAACCTTGCCAATGGAGGATGTGTATAGGGTGAACAGTAGGGGGCCAAGGACCGAACCTTGGGGGACACCCACCGAGAGTTGATTGGGGGTGGATGAGGACTCATTGAAGGCGGTCGTGAAGGAGCGGTTGGAGAGGTAGGATGAAAGCCAGGACAGGGTGAAATCGTGAATGCCCATGGACTGGAGGAGTAGGGGATGAGTAAATCAAACATTATTAGTAGCTGTAATAGCCCAAATGTGCGACATACTTTGAAGAGAACCTGAGATGATTCAAAAGTAAAAATTCATACATACCTGGGGTTTCCTCTAGCCCCCTTGGGCCTGGGCCGTCCTCTCCCTCCCGGATCCTTTGCAATCCTCCCGGTAACTTTAGCCAGTCAGGGCAAGTCGGCGCAGGCATAGTGCAGCCTTGCGTGCTCCCCTGTCACGCTCCCGCCATGCACAGGAGAACAGTGGCAACAAGGGGATAATGTAAAGTTCCAAAAGACCTAGTGTTTTTTTTCCCCAGAAAGTCACAGACAAATTGGAATTTTGTGTGATGGACTGCATAGAGAAGGCAGCAGAAACATTAGACCAACGAAGCGGGATATTAAATTGACATGGAGGCGCTACATGTAAGCTCAGACCACTAGCAGCAGTCTCTTCCATCAAACATCAGGAAACCACATTGCTAGCTGGCATCAAGAACTGGATGACAATATCATTGAATGCCACCCATAAAGGTGTCTAGAAGTAGCTCCGCTGACATTTGTCTCAAGGATGGAGTACCTGTCTGGGTACATGTAATTGGATAAGTACATAAACAAATGTGCTGTATAGGCACTAGTGTTCCCTGTGAACACTCTCTGCTGTATACCTGTTCTTGACATCCATTTACCTCTGTCTGGACTCTGCTGGAGATCTGAGGTCTGATCAGCTTGACTGAAACCACTCTGTGCTGAGTATCTGCTGCCAAGGGCATTGCAATGTTTTGATCTTCTTGTGAACCTCTATAATTTAATATCTTTTTGTGACTTGAAAATCCATGTTTGACATTGACTATGACCCAAGCAGGAGCTATCTTCATCTTGGACTGAGTGGTGTTGGACAAAATGACTGTACATAAATAGTTATTGGCTGAGAACTGTACCATCCACAATTGCTTTGGTGGGATGACTAAATAGGTCTGCATTTGATAAACAGAAAATGAACTCGTTACTCCAAGGGCAGGTAAATAGTTTTTTTTATTATTAATATACAGCTATTCAGAAAAAAAATGTTTTCTCATTTTAAACTGTTGTTCTGAGATTGAAATAAATAACTCAAATGCAGGCTTATGTAGGATAATTGTGTGCATTTATTGTAATTTTTTCTGTTTAAAAATGAGGAAGGTTATAGCCAGGTCACCTGCCGTTGTGCAAGCACAGCAAAGCCTCTTGTAGGATAATTATTCCATGCCTCACCATGTGCATCTTTCTGTCAAACTGTCTGCTCGATGTCCAGGGATGAACAGGAAGGCTGAACCGATTGTATCAAATGCCAGCATTATTTACTTCATGCTTAATTCAGTTGTGCTGTTCAACACAGGAATCTGAAATATTGTGTTCTTTAATATTTGCCTTACTGTCAAAGCTAAACTACCAACTGAGGCTTGGTATTTTTCTTTACAAAATGAGTTTGAGTTGGTGTACAAGAAGACAGCCAAATGAGGTGTGTGGAATGTCATGCCGGCCAAAGATTTGCAATTCAGTCAAGGCAGTCAGTGGAATAGACAAACTTCCCACTTGGCCCCTTCAACAATGTACATATGGAAATCCTCTAATAAGGAATAAAAAAAATCCTAGCTGTCAAATTCTTCAGCCAGTCCTTTAAACCTCTCCAACCCCATTTCGTGATCACCCGTGTCATCCCGTGCTGGGGAAATAGCAGCAATCCAGAGGGTCTGTATTTCCTCGATCTGGTGCGTGAAAGTGACCTGGCATTAGGAGTAGGGGCCAACGCCAGCTCGCACTGTTGCTCCACCCATTTGCACACACCGCAGCATAATTCCATTATTACTCTGTGCTGCGTGGTGCTGGAGAGCATCAAAGTACCCGACACTTTGATCCACATAGGGGTGTTTACCATAATACATGTATGACAACCTCATTAAAGGGGTATGCAACTCAGAATTTCTTATTTGTTCTAAAAGATTCTTTACAGCATAACACCTATTACCAGAAAACAAATAGTAGCAGAACAGCATTCGAACAGTTAAAAGTCTTGTTCTTCAGTGAGAAACTTAGCTCAGAATCCGAAGTTACATAATTACATAGTTTGGTTCAAAAAAAGACATCAAGTTCAACCAAGAAAAAGAAAACACACAAAAACAACTACACCATACTGAACCCACACATATCCCAATATCCCAGTTAATCCAGGGGATGGTGAAAAACCTTACAAGGCCTAGGGCAATGAGCCTAAAAAAAGGTAAAATTCCTTCCTGACTTCAAATGGCAGTCAGATAAATTCCTGGATTAACTCTCCCAGGAATTGCCTAGTAGTTATAGTGATGAGGGAGTGATTACATTATCCTGTTTAAGGTTCCTTATCAGCCTAGTAAACATTCCTAGCAGTGCTTCAGCTGAATACAAGCAGAAAACGTAAACAAAAGATACATTCTCAACTGATACATTATAATATATACATACATCAGCTATGCAATAAATTACAATGGCAGCTTTCAGAGCAGATAAACTTTAGGGACTTGTAATTTGGAAATGGACAATAACACTTGCGCACAAAAGCAAATATGATAACTGTATGGGAAATACAAAGTAGGAAAACTCAATTAATCCCACTTTAATATATTACCCCCTTAAAGTGAACCTTAAGTGTCCCAAAAAAATGAGTTTTACTCACCTGGGGCTTACCTCAGCCCCCTGCAGCTGATCGGTGCCCACGACGAGTCGCTCTGATGCTCCGGGTCCCGCTGGCGGCCACTTCCGGTTTCGCCGTCAGGACCCGTCAGGCTGTGGAACGCGGCTGATACTACGCGTTCCCAGCCAAAATAGCACCCCTATGCGGCCATATGTCCGCATAGGCACCCGTATGCGGACATATGGCCGCATAGGGGTGCTATTTTGGCTGGGAACGCGTAGTATCAGCCGCGTTCCCCAGCCTGACGGGTCCTGACGGCGAAACCGGAAGTGGCCGCCAGCGGGACCCGGAGCATCAGAGCGACTCGTCGTGGGCACCGATCAGCTGCAGGGGGCTGAGGTAAGCCCCAGGTGAGTAAAACTCATTTTTTTGGGACACTTAAGGTTCACTTTAATAGCTATTATGCTTATTTTGTTCTTGTGTATGATTTGTGCAATCATTTGTTTTATCTGCCAATTTTACAAGGATATTTAACGTATTTGCAGTTTACATCCCCAGTGGTATGTATTGTATATATATGATTAAGAAACAACAATACAATACTATTATGAAAGTACATTATCCTTTGATGGCAATTAGAAGATTGTATTAGCTACTCAGTAAACAAATTATGTTTGAAGGAAGTTCTCTCAACTGGGTATGTAGGAACAAAAGGTCTACTAAGCTACATCTGTGGAATCTGTAAACATGCCAATGAATGGAATGCAGTTAGCTAAGCATTTAATAAATATATTTATGCATATATTGTATGTGCATGTATAGTGTGCACTTGAAAGAGAGCTGTTCTCTAGGGACTGGGAGATGATACTGTGAGTACTCTATATTCAGCTACTAAGCAGGAGCAGTTAATGGGAATTTGAAGCCATTGGCTTGTAAATGGTTATAGTGTCCATAAAACTGAGATAGACCAAAAATAATTTTTTTTTAAACAAATACAGGTAACACTCGAAAAATTAAAATATCATGCAAAAGTAGTACATTTATTTCAATAGTTCAACTTAAAAGGTAAAACTAATATATGAAATAGGATCCCTTTGCAGGTGTTTTGTATTAATTAGCTGATTAGAGTCTGACACTTTGAGCCTAGAATATGGAACATTTTCACAATATTCTGATGGTCTGAGATTTTTATTTTGGGTTTTTTTGTAAGCTGTAAGCCATAATCATCAAAATTACAACATATAAAGTCCTGAAATATCTCACTTAGCATGTAATAAGTCTACTTTATATATTCGTTTCACCTTTTAAGATGAATCACTGATTTATATGGACTTTTGCAATTTTTCGAGTTTCACCTGTAATTTGGAACCAAGGTAGAAAAATAAAATAGACTCTTCACCCACCGATTATTATTTGGTATCGCACTGATTTCTATGGAGGATGTCCAATATTGCAGCTTGTGGAGACATCTTATAACATATAGTTCTGCCATGAAACATCTGCATGCTGCAAGCTGACAGTTTAGAATCATGTCTGTTTTTCCGTAAGATGGACACGGTTTTTGAGGTTCCAGCTGTCTTGCTGCCGGCGGTAAACTCAATAATGATACCCCCTCCCCTTCAACCAAGAAATTGTTGGCGTCTTTGTATAATTTCTGCTGCACGTAATGTATGTCATTTACAGCATACAGGAAAAATGATAATTCTCGCATGTACAGAAAGAAAAACTTTGCTATAGTGAATAAACCACATCAGCAAATAATGATTATATACTGTGCATAATACCAACTTCAAATCAAACCAAATCACAGACAAACTGGATTTTTGCAAAGATCAAAGGTTTATACATTACACCATAATTTACGCCTGTGTCCATAATATCAGCTTGATGTCCAAGATACAATGCGGAAAAAGGGTTTATTATAGTGAAATGTATACAAAATTAGGTCCAGTCATAAATGACATCAGTAAATACATTCACCAATTACTTGAATATGGATGATAAGCTGCCCATGTCAAAGTTATTCTGGGGTTTTGTCACACGTGTCTGGAGAAATTTATGACGATCTGTCAAGAGTAACTGACCATAAAATGTATGATTCAGTTCAGGTAAAAATGTGCCTAAATTTTCCTTTTATATGTGCATCTGAATGTGGGCCTGCCAGGAGAGATAGTAGTACGATAGGATAAGGTGCATGTTTTTAAAACTAATGATAAACATAGAGGTAGCAAACCTTTGTCAATCTCTGTAACATTGATGCACATCTAGCATTTATTATGGTATTTACAGAACCACGATACAGACAAGCTAAGCAAAGATGAGCAATCATAAATCAGGAAAAAGCCCCACAAGGAATGAGTTCAAGAATGCATTCAAGCAGTGGTAAATCAGTGATGACCCTGTGGTAACATGACAATAATGCTGTCATAACTGTCAGGAAGTTTTCTTCCATTGACTTGTGTTGGTATCTGCAATGATCTGCTCATGGCAAGAGACAGGTGAGTATTCCATCCTGATTCTGTTCGATCACTCAGTGTCTTTTTATACATTTGACATTAGTTGCTGAGAAGATTAAGGAGTTCTCCAGTGGTTCAGATCCTTGTAACATAAACTGGTGATAAAAGGACAGTCGTGTGACATGGCTGTCCCCCTGGGGGACACAGAAGCGATCGGCGGTGATAGGCTGAAGCTTATCACAGCCGATCATTGTGATGGGCTGACAGGGAGAGGGAGGGTGTGGGGCAAAACATTTTTATAAAAAAAAAAAGAAAAATATTTGTCCAAAAATAAACATTGGCAGAGCGATCAGACCCCGCCCCAGAAAGCTCTGTTGGTGGAGAGAATAGGGTGGGCAGGGGGTGGGAAATCACTTGTGTGCTGAGTTGTGCGGCCGTGCAGCAAGCCCTTAAAGTGAATGGGAACCGCATTTTAAAAAAAATGAAGAAAATACTTACCTAAGGAGAGGGAAGGCTCTGGGTCATATAGAGCCTTCCGTCTCCTCTCTCGGTGCTCTCTATTCTGTGCTGCCCCCCCCCCCCGTTTCAATCCCCTGCCGAAAGGGTATTTGGAAGTCTTCGGGAGCCATGTTCTCCCAAAGACGTGCGGTTCCATACTGCACAGGTGTGAGCGTGCAAGAGAGCGTGCTTGTGCAGGCGCAGTACAGGGCCGCCCTTCTTCAGGAGCACTCAGGCTCCCTGAAGACTTCTGAAGCCTAATTTAGTCAAATACTGCTACCTGGCGAGCCAGCACTGGAACGAGGGGACCAGGAGAGGATCGGGAAGGCTCTATAGGACCCAGAGCCTTCCCTCTCCTTGGGTAAGTATCTGTCTCATTTTTTTTAAATGCGGTTCCCATTCGCTTTAAAGCTGCAGTGGCTCAATTTCTGAAAAATGGCCTGGTCTTTAGGGGGGTTTAACACTGTGGTTCCAAGTAGTTAAGGATCTTTTTTTTTATCACACAGTGTTCACTGCAAAGCTGGTTTGTACAAAAGTCAGTGGTGTACCTTTTGCAGAATTATGTTTTCTGCCAATGTATCCTCTACAAAAGTACTGGCCTCCAGATGGATTCAGATGTAATGGGGCCCTAGTCATAAAAGTACATTTTGCGCCCCCTTGTGGTCCTTTTGGTAAACCAAAGTAGAGAGAGTTCAGAGAAGGTGGCAGGTTGGCCCTTTGCCACCCACCAGGCACCTGCCTAGGTTGCCTGGTGGGTGATCCTGCTCTGCCTCGAGGTAACATTCCTACTGCAGAGTGCCAAGATGTCTTTATATGCTATAATGTAATCAAGTGAATAGAAGAAAGAGACTGGCACTGCGGTTGTGGGGTCTAAATGGGGATGATTGATTTTCTGGAGGTTTTGAATAGATCCGGATATTAAGGGTACTAACCCCCTGCGTGCTCTGGATACTGAAGATAACATCAAACGTATACATGCAGTAGAGAAATGGATTCATCCGGCACTACATCTGAGGTTAAGCAGAAGTCCTTCTTTATTGTATCTAGATTGCTGATTATGCAAACAGGCTCATACACATTGTAAATGGATGCATAGAAAACGTACCCTTAAGATGCTTGCTGTGGGGCAGTGTGGGAGCAGCGGTCCGCCTGACAGCTGTTTCGCTCAAGTGAGCTTCTTCTGAGGCTCCGTGCGTGGCGAGCAGCCGATGGTTGTGCTCTTAAATAGTATCGGGCATCCGCTCCGACTTCCGCGTACGTCAGGCCGCTAAAAAATGTCACTTCCTGTCCTTTATTGCGTCCTGTGCGCACGCGTCTATATATCCGCATGACGCATACAAAATAATTGTGCGCATGCGTACTTTTATCCGCATGTGACGCGTGACTCCGTCAAAACAGGAAGAGGAAGTGGTTATGCGTCCCACTGTGGTTCTCTGGTTCCAACTTATTAGTGGAAACTTCAGAAAACCGCTAGGTGGTGCTAAACTCAGCTGGAGACATCTGATACTAAGATCAAAAATTTCTCAATTAAAAACCACATTTTTATTCTCTAAAAGATAAAAAATACTTATTTTGTACAAAGAAGTTATAGCTAAAAAGAAGGGGGAAATATTATAGATATATGTAGATCAAGATACATTAGGGGAGGGGAGGGAGAATTTTCCTGAAAAAGAAAGTTGGGGATTTTTTTCCCCCTTAGATGCTATTTAGTATTCTGCGGGTCTTTCTAGCCCTTTTCTACGCTACTCTTGTATCTTACATACATTCAGTTTAGCACCGAGAAAGTAGATGGATAATTAATACCAACGCCACAGGAGCTCTAGGCCTTAATGATGCTATCGAAATGGCCTGTTTTTTAGACCCATAGATCTCTTGAAACCTACAAGTAGATTATTTTGCATAATGTATGGCCTCTCTTCTTCAGAAATTATTTTGATTTCATGTTTTTTAAAAAAAGGGGGATGTAGATTTGGATTCAAGTGTGGGGTACTGTGGGACTACAGTGGTTCCACTTTTTGGAGGTGCTAAACTGAATGTATGTAAGATACAAGAGTAGCGTAGAAAAGGGCTAGAAAGACCCACAGAATACTAAATAGCATCTAAGGAGGAAAAAAATCCCCAACTTTCTTTTTCAGGAAAATTCTCCCTCCCCTCCCCTAATGTATCTTGATCTACATATATCTATTATATTTCCCCCTTCTTTTTAGCTATAACTTCTTTGTACAAAATAAGTATTTTTTATCTTTTACAGAATAAAAATGTGGTTTTTAATTGAGAAATTTTTGATCTTAGTAGCAGATGTCTCCAGCTCAGTTTAGCACCACCTAGCGGTTTTCTGAAGTTTCCACTAATAAGTTGGAACTAGAGAACCACAGTGGGACGCATAACCACTTCCTCTTCCTGTTTTGACGGAGTCACGCGTCACATGCGGATAAAAGTACGCATGCGCACAATTATTTTGTATGCGTCATGCGGATATATGGATGCGTGCGCACAGGATGCAATAAAGGACAGGAAGTGACGTTTTTTAGCGGCCTGACGTACGCGGAAGTCGGAGCGGATGCCCGATACTATTTAAGAGCACAACCATCGGCTGCTCACCACGCACGGAGCCTCAGAAGAAGCTCACTTGAGCGAAACAGCTGTCAGGCGAACCGCTGCTCCCACACTGCCCCACAGCAAGCATCTTAAGGGTACGTTTTCTATGCATCCATTTACAATGTGTATGAGCCTGTTTGCATAATCAGCAATCTAGATACAATAAAGAAGGACTTCTGCTTAACCTCAGATGTAGTGCCGGATGCTATAATGTAATATTTTCTTCAGGAAAGTCAGATACTCTGGCTGGTTTATCATGTCTGGCAAAATGAACACGTGGTTTATCATTTTGCTAGCATTTTCTCTCCATGAAGATTCAATGAGTCAAACATCCACCAATCTTTGTAAAAAGCAAACCAAAACACTTTCTAGTCCCCATTACAGCTGCAGTACTTAGTCAATCACTGTAAAATGTAGCCTACCTTTCTGGCCTGGAGACAGGCTCTATGCAATTGCTGAACTTGCCAGGGTTGAACCATGGCAAGTTAAAAAATCAGGTAACTGTCACCTGATGCAATAGCTATATTCACCTGGTAGGGTGGAAAAAAACGTGCTTGGACTATTTTATCTCCAAGCAAGTTCTTTCCCCCCAGCCCTAACAATAACCCTAATTCCAATCCTCATCCCCAACCCTAATCTAGTCTCCACCCAATCCCAGTTACTATCACCACATGTACAAATCCTAACCCTAGCCCTGACCACTACTACAAACCTGTCACACCCTATACCTCTTACTACTCTAATCTTATTCCCATCTTTATCCCCTAGCACTACCACCATTTCCTTTCCTATCACTAATGAGAATGGATTTTTTTTTGTGTTACTTTTTATGGATCAGTTAGTGATTTTTTTTCTTTTCATTTACAATTGTGTAATTATGGACATAACAGAAATAATATTATTTTAAATGGTGATTGTAGGGACACATGATTATTTATACAAGCTTCTAATATTATATTATTATAATATTTCCAGGCACAATTTGTTATTGATCTAAGCAAGCAGGAAAAAACCTACGAAATGCATTGTCTATTTTTGTGCAATAAGAGTGTCTTCATATCGTTATACTATTGGCTCTTTCATCGAGAGAGGTAAGCCAACTACTTCCTCTTGTATTAACAGTTTTAAAGTTTTTTTTTTTTTTTAGTGTTTTATTATTTTTTGGGAACCTCCCACCTATCAGTTATCTACTTTCTATGCAACTGCTAGTTCCTTGCATCACGACCTGGCAAACATGAAGGGGGATGAGTGAGAACTTATCACCTGCTTGAACTTATCACCTGTCCTTTGTGTAGGCTGGTATAGCTAGGATAGCAAGCAAGTTTCTTATGACTTGGGATTGAATAGGGTCTCTGAGACCAGGAAGTGAGGAATGGTCTCCATTGGGGATACATACAGCAATAAACAGCTGTCAGAGGTTTTAAACCTTTCCTATACTGTCCAAAATTATTATTTTGCTGGAGCTGTTATTTAAGGGAAAACTGAGATGGCAAGGGAGAGAAAATGTATACATACCTGTGGCTTCCTCCAGCCCCCTTCAGCCTGACCACTCCCTTGCTGTCCTCTCCTTCTAATGCATCCTCCGCAATTGGTTCTGTTAAGTCTGCCAGACTGGGGCCAACTGTGCATGCACGGCCCCCATGGGCGTCCGCACATATGGCAAAACCGGGCATCTCCCCGACCCTGGCCGCCCGCTGCCCCCCCGGCCGCGTACCCGTGCAGCCAGCAGGAGGGGAGCAGCGCAGAGAAGAGGGAGAGCTATGGGCACAGTGGGGAAGGGCGGACGTCTCCCCCCCATTCCCTCACCTTAGGGGTTTCTCCCACCCTCGCTCTCCCCTCCGGAACGAAGTGTGCAGTGGCTGGTTAGCGGGCGGAACTTACCTCGTCTCGCTCCTGCGCCGGAAGTTCTGGTGCCGCACTCTGGTCTGGACCAGACCAGAGTAGCGGCTAGTCCATCCGGCGCCTGCAACGAGACGAGGTAAGTTCCGCCCGCTGCCAGCTGCTGCACACTTCATTCCAGAGGGGAGAGCGAGGGAGGGAGAACCTCCTAAGGTGAGGGAAGGGGGGGGGGGAGACGTCCGCCCTTCCCCACTGTGCCCATAGCTTTCCCTCCACTGCGCTGCTCCCCTCCTGCTGGGGCACACTTGGCTACTTATTCTGGGACATATACCCCTGCCTACATATACTGGGCACATATACCCCTGCCTACATATACTGGGCACATATACCCCTGCCTACATATACTGGGCACATATACCCCTGCCTACATATACTGGGCACTTATACCCCTGACTACATATACTGGGCACATATACCCCTGCCTACATATACTGGGCACATATACCCCTCGCTATATATACTGGGCACATATACCCCTGCCTACATATACTGGGCACATATACCCCTGCCTACATATACTGGGCACATATACCCCTGCCTACATATACTGGGCACATATACCCCTGACTACATATACTGGGCACATATACCCCTTGCGATATATATAAAGGGACATATACACCTGCCTACATATACTGGGCACATATACCCCTGCCTACATATACTGGGCACATATACCCCTGACTACATATACTGGGCACTTATACCCCTTGCGATATATAAAGGGACATATACACCTGCCTACATATACTGGGACATATACACCTGCCTACATATACTGGAACATATACACCTGCATACTGGGACATATACACCTGCCTACATATACTGGGGACATATACACCTGCCTACATATACTGGGGACATATACACCTGCCTACTTATACTGGGGACATATACACCTGCCTACATATACTGGGATATATACACCTGCCTACATATACTGGGACGTATACACCTGCCTACATATACTGGGACATATACCCCTGGCTACATATACTGGGACATATACCCCTGGCTACATATACTGGGACATATACCCCTGGCTACATATACTGGGACATATACCTCTGGCTATATATACTGGGGACATATACCCCCTGGCTACATATACTGGGGACATATACCCCCTGGCTACATATACTGGGGACATATACCCCTGGCTATATATACTGGGACATATACACCTGCCTACATATACCCTTGGCTATATATACTGGGACATATACACCTGCCTACATATACTGGGACATATACACCTGCCTACATATTTGGGACATATACACCTGCCTACATATACTGGGACATATACACCTGCCTACATATACTGGGACATATACACCTGCCTACATATACTGGGATATATACAGCTGCCTACATATACTGGGCACATATCCCCCTGACTACATATACTGGCACATTTACCTCTGGCTACATATACTGGGCACATATACCCTTGACTACATATATTGGGTATATGTGCCCAGTTGGCTACATGTACTGGGGACATATACCCCTGGCTACATATACTGGGGACATATACCCCTGGCTACATATACTGGGCACATATACCCCTGACTACATACACTGGGCACATATACCCCTGGCTACCTGTTCTGGGGACATCTCTACCCCTGGCTACCAGTTCTGTGGACATCTATACCGCTGGCCACCTATTCTGGGGACACCTATAGACCTGGGGCTACCTATTTTTGGGGAACCACTGCTGTCAGATTGAGTGTATTTTGGGGAACTGCTGCCAGGTGAGAGGTGTCTACCATATTAAGGGGGCATTCTGCCTATTTATGTGAAATGCTGTCTATGTATGTGCCTCATGACTGCTGAATTTGTCTTGTTGGAGGCCTCATGGTTACTGACTTTGACTTGTTGGGGGCCTCATGATTTGTTGGGGGCCTCATGATTGCTGAATTTGTCTTGTTGGGGGCCTCACGATTGCTGAATTTGTCTTGTTTGGGGCCTCACGATTGCTGAATTTGTCTTGTTGGGGGCCTCATGATTGCTGAGTTGGTCATGTTGGGGGGCTCATGATTGCTGAATTTGTCTTGTTGGGGGTCACATGATTGCCAACTGCGAGACTATGGAAAAAGCTGAATCATCATCATATGAGACAATAGCATTAAACCTACTTTTTCTGCTTTTTAAAACAGAAAATGAAACTGGGAGGTTCTAAAAAAATGAATACATTTTTCAGGAGTAGGATGGATGAAATTGTTTATCTTCACAGTTTATTTTCAAAGTTTTTCCATAATGTTCATGTATGAGTTAAAACGTTTGTATTTAGTTTAAATTGCTGTTGGCACTTTGTGATAGTAAAGTAACTTTGCAGTTTGGACACTCGACCTCCAAAAGGTTCGCCACCACTGTCCTAATCTAATGTCCCACCATTGTTTAGTTCATGTAAACTTCTCTCCACCCACGACCACACCCACATTCTGGTTCATGACCACACCCATTTGTCGTCCCGCTGCGCTAAACGTGCTGCATGATGCAGCGCCATTTTTTGGTGCACTACGCGCGCCACACAACACCACCCCGAATTTTCGGCGTGGCGCCTTTTCCCTCCCCCCTTTTTGCCCCCCCCCCCCTGGAAAATTTTCTGCGGACGCCCATGTCGGCCACCTCACGCTCCCGTTGTTGGGAGCATTCTGCGCCTGCACAGTACTACTGCACAGACGTAGACATCCCGGTCACTAAAGTGCAACGGTGGAATGCGCGGCCGGACTGCGCCTGTGCCGACTTATCAGGGCCGATCTTTCATACAAGAGGCAGCGGAAGACAGCGAGGGGCGGTCAGCCTGGAAGGGGGCTGGAGGAAGCCCCAGGTATGTATACATTTCTCTCCTGCCTTATCTCAGGTACACTTTAAACTGTTTGTATTAGCAACAAAAATCAGATAGTACATGACTGCATTAAAGTGACAGCAGTTTACCTTCTAAAACCTATTATTTAAGTCGTTGCTGGGGGAAACATCAGATCATCGATTCTTGTGCTGTTATGAAATAACCTCCTTGAAGTTCTGTTCTGCCAGCAGACTTTATTACATTTTGTCACATTACATAATGTGACAACTGTGACATTTTGTGAAAATCAAGTGCCCATTTTTGTGCAGACACCCAGTTTGGTAATTGAATAGCAGTCATTTTATAGTTATCAGCAGGCCGGCTGGACATCTGGTTACTTTTCTGTCCATTATATGTCAATGCTATTAGGCTTCTAGGCTACTCTCTAAAATGATAGCTTTCCTGCCGTGGATTCTTCAGAAAGCTGTAAAATACAGCTTTTTGTAAATGTGTTCCGACATAGGTAACATTTTAAAGGCAGACCTGTATCTGAAGATGAATTCTGTCCTTGGAATCTTCTACACAAAAACAGTAATGCTGAAGTTTCCTTCTTTTCTCTCTTTTCTTTTTTCATATAATATAATCAGTTCATTCTAAGTGAGTGTTGCTGAAATTTGTATCAGGTCCTTCACCTAGTGAGTAGCAGTGTTTGGAGGTGTTCATGATAACTGGGGCATGGTCGGGTCATATCAGAATCGGTAGAGCTGCATGTCATGGTAATGAGAGAAACATGATTATATGTATTGTCAGGGGCGTAACTAGAGAGGAGCAGCCCCTGCTAATGCAGGAGGACCCAGAGCTGTGGGGGACCCCAACTACTAACCTTCCCTTCCCATGATACAGGGGACTATACTTCAGATCTGGTCACTTACTTATACCCTGGCAGTGCTGTTTCGGGGGTTCCCTTCATCAGAGGGTATTTGTATGAGGCTCTTTCCTGACTGCTGCTGCCAGGAAGGAGCTTCATACAAATACCCTCTGACAAAGGGACCCCCCCCAAAATGGTGCTGTCAGGGTATAGCTAACCCATATGGGACACTCTCTTTGCTATATGTCATTATTGTTCTCATGCTGATTGACTTCTGTTACTTCACTGTTGTATGGCATGCAATTGTTTATGCTGCTCTTTGAGGCCATGTGATCCCAGGGGACATTGTTGATTTGCTCCCTCTCTGTTGTATCTTCATTGTGTACTGAAAAACTGAGTCATTGTTACCAGATACTATTTAATACGGCTTACTTTGTATGTACTTTGCCATTATTTTGTTTTTGTTCAATACAATCTTTATGCATTGAATCGCTGTGCTGGTGTGCTAGTCAATTCCTTTCTACAGTGTTTGTAGGACTTTTACCACAGTCCGGTTTACAGACTCAGCACCCAATTGAGTACCCTTGCTAAATACGCATGCTTTTTTATGTGTGAAACAGGTGTGCAAACCTTTTATGTTTAAATTGCACTCTTTTTTTATGACCCTTGTGAGATGGGCCTGAAGGCTGTGAAGGGCACCAAGGGGAGGCAAAGGAAGGGATGTGAACATTGGGGGGGGGGGGGCATCAAAGTTTCACTGGGGGGCCCCATTAATTGTAGTTAGTTAAGCCACTGTGTATTGTGGTACAGTGGTAATGATCCATCTACAGAAATGTAAATACATATAGATAACAGGGAAATGCAGGATCAGCAAGCACACAGTGGGGGTTTAAGTGTCCCCGAAGTGGCGTGGGGGTAAGGGCAGATTATACACAGTGGCATGTTCCCTGGTCCATGACAGGCCTCTGTATCCCCTATGTGCTGCTCTCTGTTCCCCCCCTTCCCCGTGCCGTAAGCCCCCAAAATTGCCAACATGCAGCTTGTCAGCATCTAGAGGGGAAGGGGTGTCCCTAGCTAAAGAGTGCACTCCTGCAAAACGCATACTGAGGGCGTTCCTAATGCCCCTTCCCAAGCTCTAATAGTGCAGCTCTGCCTCTCCCACGTCGCTCCCTCACCTCCCTGCACTCTGCTCTGTGATGAGAAACACTGGGCAGAGTTTCCAGTTTCCAAGCAGAGTTGTGACCCCAGGGGACACGGAAACTAGAAGATTGCTGGCCACAGCAGTGGCAGAGAAGGCGGGAATTTTGGCTTCCTCATCCAGCCAGCCCCACGGATCAGATAGTGTGTGTGTTTTGTTTTTTTTAATGAAAATGTGCTGCCTCGGATTCTCTTTAAGCTATCTGCCTAATGTTCAGGCAGAGGGAATTAGTGTAGCAGTCCCAGTATTTGTCAACATGCTCTAGGTATAACACAGTGACAAGAAGAAAGACACTGTCTGGCACTGTTGACTATTTATTGATCAATAATAAAATGAAATATGTTTGCAGTTATGCATAATGTTCACACAAACACGCAGTGCAATGCATTGATGTCTAGCTTCCTCTGAGGTGGATGTGTGCACCAATTGGTCAACAGTGCTATACAGTTTCTTTCTTCTCGTTACTACATATAAATAACAACAGAAGCTGCATCATTACTTTTTATCCAGGGTCTCTATGGAGGTGGTGCACTATACCAAAGGGTTGAAAATTGCAATGTTCACAAGATAGACTGTAATCCCTATGCTTCTGGCCACTCAACTTGCATGTTATGTTTCATATCGATTGGAAGAAAGCCTTATAATACTTGTTTGAGCTTTCAGAGATTTTTTCTAAATATTTTTCCATTTGGGGGGGGTCAGGGAAAATTGTGGCAAACAAGGCAATTGCCCCGGGGCCCCATAGCCTCTAGGGGCCCCCTTCCCCAAGATTCCCCACCCTCCAGCTACCCATGGGTGCTGAGATTCTGCCATTAATGCAGAGACGTACAATGCCTGCGTGTCATAAAGATAGAGATACCGCTGCAGGGGAGCCATGGAAATGGGAGGACCCCCTGATTAATTTTGCCCCGGGGCCCCATGGTGGCTAGAACTAGCACTGTGGCCACCCCCCTTGAGCGCCCTTACCCTGTAAAAACTGGGTTCTGCCTGAGTGCTTTGATGGGTGGTGGCTGAAGAGGGCTGGGTGCTGGGCGCTTTGCTGGGTGCTGGGCGGGGGCTGGCTGGGAAGGGCAGGGTGCTGGGCTGGGAAGGACTGTGGGCTTTGCTGGATGCTGGGCCGGGGGCTGGCTGGGAAGTCCTGGGTGGTGGGCTGGGAAGGACTGGGGGCTTTGCTGGGTGCTGAGCTGGGCTGGGGGGGGGGGGGCAGCTTGCTTACTGCTGCTTGCACCACCTACATTTATTGACTTGGCTGGGTGATGCAGATGGCATATGTCAGCTGTGGAACAAACTAAAGATAAGCCCCAGTTAAAGTGCAGCTCTGGCTATGAGTTCCATTGCTATAAATTGGAAGTCCTCCTCCTTATCTATATTGCAATTTGAGAAGTGCACTGTGAAGCAGGTCCTTGCTCCAGCTTGCATCCTCTAGTGTCCCGTGCAGCTTCTGAACTGGCCACTAGAGCTCCAGACTCACTGTCATGCATCCACAGTGAGCCTGGAACTCTAGTGGCCAGTTTAGAAGCTGTATAGGACACTAGAATATGCAAGCCAGAGTGAGGACAGGTAGCTATACATACTGCAGCTTGCTCTGCAGCACACTCTGCATACGGGGGACCCCCGAACATGTCACCCAAGGTGTATCCCCAGGGATAGGTCGACCCCCTACTTTGAACCCAAAATATATATGTCAAAATGATGGCCTATCTTCAGTAATGTACGGTACCTCCTGAGCCTAACTAAAGTACCCCCTGGGGTACACTTACTATGCTTAAGAAACAAGGTTTTTACAGTCGAAGAACTCATAATGAGACAAAAAATGTAGTTTTACTTACCTGGGGCATTTTCCAGCCCCTAGAAGTCATTTATGTCCCTTGCCACATCTCAGGTCTTTGCCCATCTCCACTGGCAGCCTCTGACGATCGCCTGCATGCGCAGAAGACCCCAACCCATCTGGGGGTTGCTGATCTTCAGAGGCTGCCAGTGGAGACGGGAGAAGACTGCAGATGTGGCAAGGGACCCAAATGACTTCAAGGGGCTGGAAGAAGCTCCAGCTAAGTAAAACTACATTTTTTTTGTCACCTCGTGAGTCCTTTAAAGCGGTATTGTCACCATAAAAATCAAATTTCAACAGCAACTGGTCTGAGTGTATTAAGTAATAAAGATGCTAATCCTGCATTCAAGACTTTTTCTGCTGTTGTGGTTTGTAGTTATCACATAGTTTTGAAGCACTGGCTCTTTAGTAGTCAGTGCCAAAGAGTTGAATGTGGGGGTTCTTTTTATCTATAATATATTCCTCCTCTTCCATTTATTTCCCTGCCTAGCTTCTTATCTGAAACGCCTCTGCTCACTTGTGTTTACAAGCAAGGCTGAGGTGACTTGGCCATTGGAGGAGAAAAGAAAAAAAAAGACAGTGCAGTTCCTAGTATACGCCTCAGTGGGAGTGTCTAAAGACTCTGGGAGGAGGGCAGGTAATGAATACACAATGAGCAAGAGAAGGGAGGGGGAAAAACAAGAGTCAGGGAGGATACAATGTCAGCATTAGCTTGGCAAGATGGCCACTGCCTAGAATAGGATTTTCTGCTTTTCCTTTATAACATTCACATGAATCATAACGTGGATAGCACAATACATCTGTTATGTGAGTAGAGGTACTATTTATCTACTTATATATGTGTTTTTAATTTCTAGGTTAGCATGGGTGTTGCTTGTTCTTTAATAAAATTGAGGCCAAACATAGAGATTGCAGTGGCACGTGTGATCTCTGCTGACACCTGATGGAATATCATGTGGTAGCCATTTGATACCAGTCAGCCAGTTAACAGCTATTTAGTTGAGCTAAAGCCACATCAGATATTTGATGTTGCTCTTAATGGAGTTAATTTACTAAAAAAAGGGATTGGATGATTGCACATCTTAAATAAAAGTGATTTAGTTAATTTATTCCTCTGCCCATACAGCACTTCCTTTACCTGTGATAGTTTGCATTTCCAAATAGGATGATGTAAAAGGCAAAATTTGTGTGCCAAGAAGCAGATTAATTTAATTACTGTTTTTCTATCTTTATTAATAGGTTTGTATGCATGCCACTGACTAGCAAAGGTTGCCACATTTCTCACTGTTGTGTAACATTGTTAGCGTGGGCCATTTGTTGGCCTATTTAATGTTTTGACTAGAAAGAACATTATGCCAGTACTTGTAGTGAGAACAATTTCTGTGCTATTCTTGCATGGAAGAAAGAAAATAAGAAAACAACAAATGTCACAGTCTCAGAGCTTATACGAGTCCTCTACATATTTTTTTTTCCATCTTCTTACTAAAATGTTTTCTATCTTGAGAACAGTCATGCTGAGCTTTGTGAAATCTAGGTCAGTGTGATTTGGCCCATTTGGATTGTAATGGATTCATGGACTGCAGGACATAATATCTAAAGTCAATGGCACACAGGAGTTCAGTAATGCCTGAATATTTCCACAAGACTTTCCATACTGTGACTGACCAACTGCATCAATGGGCTAATATGTGGGAACATGGGAAGCACAAGACTCCAGCATTTGAATTAATGTAAAGAGGACACTGCTGCATGAATAAATGGCTGTGTTTCCAGGCCCTGATCTTCAAAAATGATTGTTATATTTAAAGCCATAGCTCATTCTCATTTTATTTAATACACTGGATGGTACATTTGCATTCATTAGCAAGGCACAGTGTTTTGTGCATTGCATGTCTGTACTTTTTTTTGAGTAAATAAATGTAACATACCTGGCTGGCTGGAGTCATGTAGCATTATTTCCTTTTGTGATGCCAGTGAAATTTTACTGAAGAAAAAGTCACGCCTTCATACATCCCGATCCCATTATCATCCATACATGAAGTTCTCAGAGGGGACCTGGAGGTGACAAAAAATGTGGGCACTGCCGCACTCGGCACTCCACAGACACCGATATTAACACTGGCAATTAAGAGAAATTTGCATGCCCAGAGCGCCCAATAAAATAGTGTTCACCGGGGCCGCCAGATATTTTATTAGGTGTCACGGGCACCCAAATTTTCTTTCACCCCTCCCAGGTCCTCTCTGACTGCTTCATGTATAGATGATAATGGGATGTATGGAGGTGCAGTTTTTTTCTTCAGTAAAATTTCACTGTCATCGCAATAGGAAATAATGGTACAGACTCCAACCAGCCCAAATTTCCTTTGATTGCAGTTATTAACAAAGGCACCTATGCCAAGCATCTGCGGTGCCAAATATATTTATTTTTTGCAGCAGCGAAAGTGGCGCAGTTTGAACCTTGTGGTGGTGGTGGGGAGTTAAGGTTAGGCATTACTGGCTGTCAATTAGGGTCAGGTATTGGTTGCAGGGATTGGTTAGGATTGGGTATTGCTGGGGTATCGGTTATGGTTAGGCATCGGTGGGGTAGGTTAGGGTTAGGCATTATTATTATTATTATTTAGTACTTACAGTGGCTTGCAAAAGTATTCGGCCCCCTTGAAGTTTTCCACATTTTGTCACATTACTGCCACAAACATGAATCAATTTTATTGGAATTCCACGTGAAAGACCAATACAAAGTGGTGTACACGTGAGAAGTGGAACGAAAATCACACATGATTTCAAACATTTTTTACAAATCAATAACTGCAAAATGGGGTGTGCGTAATTAATCAGCCCTCTTTGGTCTGAGTGCAGTCAGTTGCCCATAGACACTCCCTGATGAGTGCTAATGACTAAATAGAGTGCACCTGTGTGTAATCTAATGTCAGTACTAATACAGCTGCTCTGTGATGGCCTCAGAGGTTGTCTAAGAGAATCTTGGGAACAACAACACCATGAAGTCCAAAGAACACACCAGACAGGTCAGGGATAAAAAGTTATTGAGAAATTTAAAGCAGGCTTAGGCTACAAAAAGATTTCCAAAGCCTTGAACATCCCATGGAGCACTGTTCAAGCGATCATTCAGAAATGGAAGGAGTATGGCACAACTGTAAACCTACCAAGACAAGGCCGGCCACCTAAACTCACAGACCGAACAAGGAGAGCGCTGATCAAAAATGCAATCAAGAGGCCCATGGTAACTCTGGACGAGCTGCAGAGATCTACAGCTCAGGTGGGGGAATCTGTCCATAGGACAACTATTTGTCCTGCACTGCACAAAGTTGGCCTTTATTCAAGAGTGGCAAGAAGAAAGCCATTGTTAACAGAAAAGCATAAGAAGTCCCATTTGCAGTTTGCCACAAGCCATGTGGGGGACACAGCAAACATGTGGGTGAAGGTGCTCTGGTCAGATGAGACCAAAATAGAACTTTTTGGCCAAAATGCAAAACGCTATGTGTGGCGGTAAACTAACACTGCACATCACTGAACACACCATCCCCACTGTCAAATATGGTGGTGGCAGCATCATCCTCTGGGGGTGCTTCTCTTCAGCAAGGGCAAGAAAGCTGGTCAGAGTTGATGGGAAGATGGATGGAGCAAAATACAGGTCAATCTTGGAAGAAAACCTCTTGGAGTCTGCAAAAGACTTGAGACTGGGGCGGAGGTTCACCTTCCAGCAGGACAACAACGCTAAACATAAAGCCAGGGCAACAATGGAATGGTTTAAAACAAAACATATCCATGTGTTAGAATGGCCCAGTCAAAATCCAGATCTAAATCCAATCGAGAATCTTTGGCAAGATCTGAAAACTGTTGTTCACAAACACTGTCCATCTAATCTGACTGAGCTGGAGCTGTTTTGCAAAGAAGAATGGGCAAGGATTTCAATCTCTGTCTAGATGTGCAAAGCTGGTAGAGACATACCCTAAAAGACTGGCAGCTGTAATTGCAGCAAAAGGTGATTCTACAAAGTATTGACTCAGGGGGCTGAATAATTACGCACACCCCACTTTGCAGTTATTGATTTGTAAAAAATGTTTGGAATCATGTATGATTTTCGTTCCACTTCTCACGTGTACATCACTTTGTATTGGTCTTTTACGTGGAATTCCAATAAAATTGATTCATGTTTGTGTCAGTAATGTGACAAAATGTGGAAAAGTTCAAGGGGGCTGAATACTTTTGCAAGCCACTGTATATAGCGCCGGAATCTTACACAGCACTGTACAGAGTATATTGTGTTGTCACTTAACTATTGTGTTGTTACTTAACAGGAAGGCTTGGGGGATAATAGGATTCATTTTAGCAATAGTAAAATATCAATAACATTTACAGATAGGAAATTGCAAAGTTATAGTAATTATACCCAACACGCGCTAACTAAAATTACTGATGTTTTATTCAAAATGCATAAATTGTAAAGTTGCATATAAACCACAATGTTAAATAAATCAGTCCCACCTACATTCATGCCACATTCAAACACACATCTTAGAAGGGCCCTTCTAAAAAAATATATAAAATAAATAAAAATAAAAAATATGTAAAAAAGTACTAGGACCAAGGTGATCCAATTAGGTTAAGTTGGAGGTGATTAGAGATATAAGGATCCTGTTAGAAACCTCATTGCAATAGTCCCACATATAGAAACTCACATAAGGCGACTTCCGCCCTACTAGACCTCTCACAGTACGTTCCGTAATCCGAAAGTTCAAGCAGAAAGCCCAATCTTACGTCAGGGATGAGTCTTACTCACAGTCCGCTGCAACTGCCTCCATGCAGTCTTTTTTATTCCTGTCGGCAATCCACCACGATAGCGGGACCTTGTACAGTCAGCCGTTCACTTGATCAACTCACGCTGGCTCCCCAGTACGGCGCACGTCACTTCCGTCACCTGTAAGTAAAGATCCAGAGGTCCTTTGAAGTGGTGACGTCACCCACATCAACCAATCCGGAACTAAGCAGGCTGAGCGGAAGTGCGGCTAGTGAGTCACCGTAACGTGTATACGGAAGTGACGTGCGCAACTTGCTTTCAGACAACCTCCCAATTTGAGACAAATGATTATCAGAAGTGCATTATCTACACCAGAAACTCCAGGCACATTACCCTGTAATAACGCAAGGTGTGAGACCTGCCCTTATATCTTGTGCACAAGCCAAATACAAATACCAAACTCACAGAAATATCATCAAATATCAGACCAATTTTCCTGTGAATCATCCAATGTTGTATACATGATACGCTGCATGAAATGCCCCTCAAGAGGAATCTATATAGGAGAAACAGGACAAAAACTGCGCACAAGAATGAACCATCACCGCTTTAAAATTAATGAGGGTAAAATGGACACACCAGTGGGCCAACACTTCTGCGAACCAGGACACAGCATGCAAGATCTAAAAGTATTTATTCTTAAGGGTAACTTCAAAAATGAACAAGCAAGAAAGATTTCTGAGTACAAATTTATGAAAATGTTCAAGACATTAACAGAAGGTTTAAATTGTGGAATGGGATTCATGACTCCTTATGTAACATGATTGACTTGGCTTCACTATCTTCAGAAACCTGCTAGATTTCATGTTTGCTTGCATAAGCTCACTGGCTCCAGCGTGCTGATCACCTGACATCTAACTGCTAAACAGCAACCAGTACAACTGCCATCTTCATGCAGCTTCCCTGCATCAGTGTTTTACTACAGCTAACATCTAGAAATATGCCTGAAGAAGGGGACTAGATCCCAGAAAGCTTGCATTATTTAACTTTATCAGTTAGCCATTAAAAGGTATTACTTTTACAAGACTTTGTTTTTTTCTACCTACATATAGTAACTACTGATAATTATATGCACACACTTTAGCATTTTATTATCTGGTAAATGGATGATTTAAGCCTTTTGTTCCTTATTTATAGATCAGTAATTCTGTGTGAGTGCAGGTGGGTGTGTTTTGTGTTCATGCAATGCATTTTAAGGAAATCTAGCCCTTTATAGGGTAACAAATCCCTCCAGGACATCTATATAGAACAGTCATTTCTGAATATATTTCAGAACTGACTTCCATTATCTGACATGTCAGTCGCCTCAATAAACAACTACCGTACTTTATGACTTTTGTTAACTATTTGAGAACCAAAACAGAATATGGCAAGATAGGATGAACTGCTAACTTGTGTACAAAAGGGAGTTTTGGTGTGAAATTCACCTAACACTCTACTCTTGTCCTGATTGCAAATAGTTATGCATTACATTTACTATGTCGTAGTTTGTATGTTTACTAAAACGTAGCTGGCTATTTCCATATGGAGGACCTATATGGAGGAGTGAGAGATGTGGAGCTCTGGCTGATCTCAGGCCCGATAGCTGCTAATTTGCAGCTTAAAGGCCCCAAACAGTGGAAAAACAGCACACCATTTTGTGGGGAACCCTCCAGCAATCCACCATACCACATATGGGGCTTGATTCACTGAACTGTGATAACTCAAATGTCACACCTTATCAAAGTTATCACACCTCATCAAAGATATCACACCTTATCAGAGTAGCATAGCGAGCGCTACAAACTTATGCCTGCTAATTGGCAATGGCACTCGTCCTTCCCTAAGTCCCTGCGGGTCCGTAGCCCCTGATATGCTACTCTGATAAGACAAGACAAGACAAAACATTTATATTGCGCTTTTCTCCTGGCGGACTCAAAGCGCCAGAGCTCCAGCCACTAGGATGCGCTCTATAGGCAGTAGCAGTGTTAGGGAGACTTGCCTAAGGTCTCCTACTGAATTGGTGCTGGCTTACTGAACAGGCAGAGCCGAGATTCGAACCCTGGTCTCCTGTGTCAGAGGCAGAGCCCTTAACCATTACACCATCCAGCCACTGATAAGGCATGTTTACTTTGATAAGGTGTGATATATTTGATAAGGTGTGATATTTGAGTTATCACGGTTTAGTGAATCAAGCCCATGAAGTGGTACCTTACTGGTGGGCACAGCAGACCGCTCCGGGGGCCGCACAGCTCTTCCTGCTCCAGCGTGGCCATACAATACCAAACTCAGCCTGCCCACGCATGCGCAGTAAGCTGGCACCTCGGACTCCGTGGTACTGCACATGCGAGCTTGCGTGGCTACTGCACGACACCACATCAGGAAGAAGAGCTGCGCGGTCCCGATGTGGAGAGTATCCGTGCTCAACAACAGGGGGCTGTAGATCAGTGAGGAAGCCTCAGTAGGATCCCGAGGCTTCCTTCTCTTAAGCTATGTATGCGATTTTGATCTTCGGCTCAGGATCACTTTAAGTGGGAATGGCATTTTACTAACACCTAAAAAAATGTTTGATTTGAGACTTGGGTAATTACAGCTCTAATCTACTCTGCTATCTTATTCGATTTTAAAAGGAACCTTCCAGGAATCTAAAGCCGTGTTTCAGCTGTCTGAGCCTTGCAGTGAGATTTGCATGTAAATTTTTAATTTAATGTCTTCTGCTACCTATTTGGGCAGTCATGTGAAGGCTCGGCTACTGCATGCATCAGTACAATTAGGCCCTGACAAGTGCAAGCAGAACCAAGGCCAGCTGAAAATGATGCCAAGAGGAAGATGAATTTGTATTGGAATGTTGTCTTTTCAATTAAAAATAACAGGAAGGCTTCTCCAGGGCTCCTGACTTGTGCCAGGCAGGGCATTCAAGTGCAGATCAATGTGTTCAACTGCAGATATTGCACTGTGAGTTTTCATTTCAACTTATACAAATAGCATATAATCATAGCCTCCCTGAATATCATTATACATCGCCCCCTAGGAACTATTGCACTAACTAGTACCCAGAATATAATCAAATGATCATCTGCTGGTGCTATGTTCATTTTATAGCTCAGATTACAGATTTCCCTGAAAAAGTACCTGCTTTAAAATCCTTTCTCGATATTGGAGACAAAATTGAATTGATTTAGTAGGAATATTAATGGGCTCTTAAGTTCATTGGAAAAAATGTATGCTTGCAGATGGTAAAAGAAAATATAATAACGCACAGAGGCATAGCTATGGGGGGCAAGGGGGGACATATGTTCATGGGTGCAGTACTGTGACTGTGAGGGCGTCAGCATGGCCGCTGCACCCCCACGTGCATGAGGGTCAGCTTGCTGGCTGTCCAAAGAGCTCCTGCTTCTCTCTCTCTCCTTCTGGAGAGAGCGTTAACAGCAGCCGAAAAAGTGGGGCACATCTGGCCATCTAAAGAGATCACATCTGGCTATCTAGAAGAGGGCACATCTGGCTATAGGTGGCACATCTGGCTATCTAAATGGGGAGAAGGGGAGCACATCTGGCTATCTAAATGGGGAGAAGGGGAGCACATCTGGCTATCTAAATGGGGCACATTTGGCTATTTAAAGGGGGCACATCTGACTATCTGAACAACATTTGACTCCACCCCAACCACAACCACATTCTCATGCATTGCCACCCCCATTTTGTCCAGAGGGGGCTGTCCTTGTCCACGGGCGCTGAAAACCCTAGCTACACCTCTGACAAAGTAGTACCATCACATCAAGTTGGTGGTCAGTTTAGGAAAGCTTTTTTTTTTCATCAGTGTACTGGCCATTTTTCTGTATTTAAAGAAGTAAAATGAAACTTGTTTACAGTATATTTGTCTCTATTTTAATACCTAACGTGGAACTTACCAATTTTCTAATTCACTTTTCTTGATACTGGACAGGAGCATCTTTAAAAGCCATGCCCTCCCCCCCCCCTCCCCCCCCGACAAGGTGCCACTACTCACCGCTGATGGCTATGGCTGATGGTAAACTGAGTTAGCAGAACCCACACGTGTGGAGTTTTCTTCTGCTTCTTGGCACCTTCTTGGGGTATCATGAGTGTTGTTGTTTTCTTTTTACTGCTTTTCACATACAGCACCATGGAAAGCTTCCTGGGATTCAGTAGAAGATGAATAGGGATGGTCAGTAAGATGAAAATAATCACAGGTAAATGGATAATTATGCAAATCCCATATATAAATATATGCGGCTAAAAATCGTCCAATCGATTCCTGCAAGGGCGGAATTTGATTCCATTTTCAAGCTGCACACAATTACATTCAAAATTTGCACACACCTGCATCCCCTCAGACTTATTTGCATCTCATTAACCATCCCTATATCCTATAGTTGAACAAGTACCGTATGCTTAGCACATATCAAGTGGTGCTTAGTCATGAACTTGCTTGTAGTTACATGTGTAGTAAGCTGTGATTCCCAATGGAATACCTATTAGAAATGCATCTTTCTGCAATGTTTCCAAAACATCTTCATGTTCTGCAGTGTTTTCTTTACATGTCTTATGAATGTATGGCTGATTGCAACTAGATAAAAAAATAATATACTTAAGGAGAGAACCCAATCAACTTGTTTGCCTTTTAAGACCTTAGTTTGTAAAATATAGCACACTGGAGAAAATGGAATTCAAGTAGGAGCAATTAACACAGTTTTCTGCAATTTCTTCCTAATCTTCTAAATTTAGCTGACAAGTACAGTAGAATGAATTCAAAGGAAGTTTAGTTTAGTCTCTTTTTTGAAAGCCTTGTTTCTTATAGTGGCAGCAGGTACACATATAGAGGGGCACCAACAGGAACTGCCTAATCTGACTTAGCAAGTTGGCTTTATCATTATGTTTACTGAGAGATGTCCTCCTTCACACTTGAAAGAATTCTGCTCTGTTTTATACATGGGAATTCAACATAGCCCCCCAAAATGAAAATTTGGTTCAAGCCTCATTCACGTTCTCAGCACTGGCGAGTGACTCACTGGAATCTTTCATTAGCTTTATAGTCAGTTGTGTGAACTTGAATTGAATCGAGGTGAAACTGAGTCTCCTGAAGTTATGCACATTGGAAGGGAAGGGTTGCAGAATCAGATACTTTGCCTGTCCTTAAGGAATGCTAATGTTTCTGTTTTTGATTGAAACTTGGCAATTCTTTTTGCCATTATAGAATTTCTGACATGGACACAAATGACAAATTGAATATGAGGAGTCAAAACCTTTTAATTTTTCTTTAACAAAAAGATCACTGTCCTGAACCCACTCATATTCCATTTGCTTTAGAGGAAGGTGAAAAACCTTTACAGGCTTAAAAGGGAAAAATTACTTCTAGGCTCCAGATGGCAATCAAATATATCCCTGGTACCGTATACACTCGCATATAAGCCGGCCCACGTATAAGCTGAGATACCCACTGTTCCCACAGAAACCAGAAAAAGTGATTGACTCACGTATAAGCCCCATCCAGAGTAGCCAGATGTGCCCCCAGTACAAGTCGGCCCCCCTCCCCATAGCCAGATGTGCCCCAAGGGTGATACAGCTGATACACCTGTGTCTCAAGATGGCACTTGATGGCATCATAGATATGAGGCAAAGCGATTGCCAAACAGGAAGAACCCCCGATTATTGAACTGCTTGCACGCTCCATTCCACAAGCCAGGGGACACATGCAGTCTTGAGCAGCACACTCTGCACACCATGTTGCAGGAGATGGGGGGCATGGACACAGCAGGGAGCCAGCTGGCAAGAGCAGCATCACTAGTGCACGTTTCTTACGCTCCTTTGCCAGTAACACAACCTGCTCCACCACCCGTTCTGCTCCACCGACTCGCATATAAGCCGAGGGGGTAACTTTTCAGTACATTTTTTTTACTCCAGATGTGAAGTCACAAGTGATTTATACAAATGCAGTTTTATTTCCCATTTTATGCATCTCAGAATTTGATTTGCTTTAGCTTTTGCTTTAGCTACCACTGCTTGGCATAGTCTTCTATTCTGATGTTTCCAGCTGTATGCCATTTATTTTATATGGTACTCTACAATTGACATGTCCAAGGTGCATGACTTTACATTTATGAACATTAACTTTAATCTGCATAATGCCTGCCCATATGGCCATGCTGTTAACATCCTGGCTGTAATATATCACTATACTGCGGAGTGTTGATCATTCTGTATAATTTTGTATTATCTGCGAAGATGGCTTGGACTCCATTGCTACCAGTTTCCCATTTTGAGTATGATCCATTTGCTATCACTCTTTGCCTTCTGTCCCTTAAATGGTTCTCTATCTACATACATACATTTTTTTCCTAATCCCTGTATCCTCAGCTTCTGCACCAGGCTATTGTAGGGAACAATATAAAAACTATTTACAAAGTCCAAGTGTACTGCATCAATTGCTTTACCAAGATCAACATTTTCATTCGCCATTTTATAAAAGCTGAGCATGTTATTCAGACAGGACCTGCCTTTAATAATCTCATGCTGTTTTGCTGAAATTAGATTATTCTGTGCTACATCATTTTGTATAGCATCCCTTAGGATAACTTCAAACAATTTGCACACAACTGATGTTAAGCTTACAGATCTATAGTTTCCTGCTTCTGATTTTTTTTCCATTGTTGATTAAGGGCAAAACATCAGCTGTACGCCAGTTATAGGGAACTGACCCACTTTAAAGAGAATGACAGAAAATAAGATAAAGTGACTTATTGATAAATTAACTCAACTCCTTTAATACCCAGGGGTGGATGGCCAGGTGCCTCGTCTATCTTGATCTTATTTAAACATGCCTGCGCATCTTCCTGTGTTGGGCAATTCATGCTGGATGAAGCAGAGTGGGAGCAACCCAGAGCCGTATACTGTAGTTTCCCCTTAGGTGGTGTTGGGTAGTTCACCCTCTACATGTATTGTTTTTGTGGAGCTAGTTTGGCAGTGTCAGCCATATATATATATATATATATATATATATATATACTACACAATACATACATAGAGATATAACTATGGGATTAGACTGTGAGTTCTTCTGAGGGACAGTTAAGTGTCAGGACAATATACTCTGTACAGCTGCAGAAGATGTCTGCGCTTTATAAATACTAAAATAATTATACTGTCCCTGCAGGTTTCTTTTTTTTTTTTAATTTAGGCACAGTCATATACCTTTATTTTTCATAGGAGCACTTGGAAGGAATCTCGAGCCCTATTAAAATGCCAAATAAAATAACTCAGAGGAGACATAGCAGAGTGAATATTTATTGGCACTGTCACTATCAAGTACAGCATGTTTTAGGAACCTTGTTAGAGGTTTTTGCTTAACAATGCAGAAAAGTGTGGTCATTTCAATACAGGTGACAGCATGGGATATTGCCATGCCACACAGGTAGGGCAGTTCCAGAGGGCAGACCTGCATGGAGGTCTTGTGACCAATCACAGTGCATAGTGTGAAATAACCACACTGGCCTACCAGATCACATTAGGTAACAGGGTTTAAAATAAACTGAAATCAGTGACTAAGTCATCTGCTATGGCTGGCTGCATAATAAGAAAAAACAGATGAAAAGACTGTATGCAGAACATTATGTTCCATTCGATATCTATACATTATGTATTGGCAAAGGTTTAATTGGTAGGCACCAGGAGGTTCCCTTCACACATTTCTACTTGATCCTACAATCTAAGCAAACAGAAAATACATTTATTTCCTAGAGTGCCGGTCTTTGAAGTGATTATGTTCATTCATTTTCCTCTCTCCAAGACTGGTTGTACTTGACAAGTGGCCTGAATTCCTCAAGCTGATCCCTGCAGGTTTCACAAGTTTAATTTAAAACTATATAAAAGCCGGTTAAAATTTAATAGGAGTACTATGGCAGCGCAGTAATGGCTTGCTGAAAGTGGTAATGCAATACAAATGATAAAGAATTGCTGATGCAAGCTAGTGTTTCCTGTTTTGTATTCCACAATTAGATCTCATTCTAATTTTTCATCAGATGAATAGGATTTTGCTTAGCAAAGCTCAACATAATATTAAATGTAAATATTATATATTGATATACGCGGAATGCCGTTTGGGTAAATAAAGAAAAATAAAATAAAATTGAACAAAACAATACTCTCATAAATATGTAAATACCGGGTATGTATAGAATGTGGTGCTTATAATAAAATGCATGTAGTACACCACAGAAGCTATATTTATATATGCTGCCTACAGAAGATATTTTAGATTACCTTGTTGTGTATTGTACCAATTTAACTACTTAAGGACCGCGGTGTTAAACCCCCCGAGTGACCACGCCATGTTTTACTAAATAGGTCACTGCAGCTTTCAGGGTTCGCTGCAGGGCCGCACAACTCAGCACACAAGTGATCCCCCCCCCTTTTTCTGCCCACCAACAGAGCTCTCTGTTGGTGGGCTAAGATCCCTGCCAGGATTTTTTTGTAAATATTTATTTTATTTATTTTAAATAAATTTGGCCATTTTTTTTATTATTCTCCCCTCCCTTTCTCCCCCCGCCAGCCAGTCACTGTGATCGGCTGTCATAGGCTTCATCCTGTGACAGCGGATCACCCCTGAGCCTCCCAGGTGGACAGCCGTGACACACAGCTGTCCCCAGTACAGTGCTGCCTTAGATCGTGGCGCTGTACCGTCTTATTATCTAGCAGTCTCCGGGTGGCTATCCCTGCTGGGAGACTGATGGCGAATGCGCACACATCTGCCATCCCCGCCCCTTGCACTTCATGCTGATCGACGTGGAGTGGTCCTGGGGCTGCTGCCCCCGTTCACGCCATTAGGCGTGGAGTGGTCGGCAAAAGGTTATATGTATTAAATGCTATAAATTATCAGTAGGTAAAGTGTACATTATAATATGAAATACTGAAATAACCCCCTTCAGGACCCTGTTGAGTCATGTATGAATATTTAGTGTTGCAGGGAGTGCACACTGTCAGTAAACTGTATTGCTGAAACAACAGTAATCAACCAAGGAAATCTAACTTGACCAATCTCTTAAAGAGAGTCTGAATTGAAAAAAAAATCATCTGTTTACCTTGCAGTATGCGCAAAGATGAAATGCTGCATCCGCGCGGCTGAACAATGCTTTTAACCCCCCGAAATCCCTGGTGAAAAATCCTCTGTTACTCCTGGAGGAGGCAGAGCTTTGGGCTGTAGCTCTGCCTCCATTCACATCAATCTGTGCTGATCGGCGCCTCTCTCCGCCCCTCTCAGGCTTCCTTCACTGAGAGGGGCGGGGTGAGGTGGTGATCAGCGCAGATTGATGTGAATGGAGACAGAGCTATAGCCCAGAGCTCTGCCTCCCCCAGGTAGCAGAATCCACGACTTTGAAAGTCGTGGAATTTTGCCCCAGGATTTTGGAGGGTTAAATACATTGTTCCGCCACGCGGATGCGACGATTTATCTTTGCTCATACTGCAGAAGAGCATTGTAAAATAAAAAGAGCATTATTTCTTCGCTTCAGGCTCTCTTTAACCACTTCCGGATTCTCGGAGCGTATATACACGCCCCTGAATCCAGAAGTGTATACCATGGAAACGGCCGCTCGTATGAGCGGCCGTTCCATGTCAGCTCACGAAAGGTTTCTCCGTGAACACCCTGCGAGCCGATCGGCGGCTCGCAGGGTAAATGTAAACACACGGGGAAGATCTTCCCCGGTGTTTACATGTATACGGCGCTGCTGCGCAGCAGCGCCGTAGAGGAGATCGGCGATCCCCGGCCTCTGATTGGTCGGGGATCACCGGCATCTGATAGGCTAAAGCCTATCCCATCAGGCGCAGGACGGATTTCCGTCCTGCGCCGCTCACAGGGGGAGGGAGAGGGAGGGAAGGGGAAGGAGGCCAGGAAGCGCTGCGGAGGGGGGCTTTGAAGAGCCCCCCCCGCAAGCGCAAGCAGCCGGCGGCGATCAGACCCCCCCAGCAGGACATCCCCCTAGTGGGGAAAAAAGGGGGGAAGTCTGATCGCCCTGGCTGCTAGCTGATCTGTGCTGTGGGCTGGAGAGCCCACGCTGCACAGATCAGCATAAAATGTCATGGTGTGGAAGTGGTTAAAGAGAAATTTTGACCAAGAATTGAACTTTATCCCAATCAGTAGCTGATACCCCCTTTTACATGAGAAATCTATTCCTTTTCACAAACAGACCATCAGGGGGCTCTGTATGACTGATATTGTGGTGAAACCCCTCCCACAAAGAAATTCTGAGTATGTACTCTTGGCAGTTTCCTGTCTGTGAACCCTGTTGCATTGTGGGAAATAGCTGTTTACAGCTGTTTCCAACTGCCAAAAAATGCATGCAGCTGCTACATCACCTGCCATCAGTAAACATGTCACCATGTAATAAATGTCAGAATGTAAATCAGGGATTAAAAAGATTTAACAATGGGCAAACACTGACTAAATCATTTATACATAATTATTGTAAAAAATGAAGCATTTTTTTATTACAGAGTTCCTCTTTAAGCTCCTTACACACTGTGGCACCTATGCAATTAACTCTTTCTCCTGAGTTTTCTCCTTGGTGATATTTTTTACTACTTTTCAAGTAATACCCTTTAAAGGGAACCAGAGATGAACGTTTCACACAAAATGTAGAAGCTTTCCAGAGGTGCCAATAGAATAAAAGTCACTTTAACGAGCTTAAAACTGATGGGGCAGTGGTGGGCCTATCCCATCCAGTCTGCATGGATGGGATAGGCCCAGCACTGTCCCATCGGTTTTAAGCTCGTTTAAGTGACTTTTATTCTATTGGCGCCTCTGGAAATCTTCTACATATTGCTAAGTCCACCCTTGGTGGAGGGTTGTACCCATCTTCTTCCCATCTACAGAGAGCGACTTTTAATCCTGAGTGGGGTCAGGTTAATCTCCCCACCTGCCTTTACAGTGGTTGCCTAACGGTAACCCTGATTTGTGAGTATTAAATTGTTATATTACTCATTATTTATTATCATCTATACAATATCACACTATTGGGCTCTTGGTGTCCCCCCTCCCTTTGTTTCACACAAAATAAACATATCAGTTGATAGCTCGTAAAGAATAAATGCTCTACCTGATAATTTTGCCGCTCTGGTGTGCCTTTTTTAGTGTTTTTTATCCATTATTTCTCCAGGAAAAATCAAATATGGCCGCCGGCTCATATCCCTTCTCCTTCCGGGTTATGAGTTGTTCTGGATGTGCTGTCTAGGCTATATGAGACTATGCTGCTATCTAGGCTAAATGCAGCCTTTCATCTATGTGCTTTCATTTTGGTATGATGTACAGCTGCCTGTAGGAAGTGTCTCTCATAGGAATGAAACTGCAGTCATCATCAGTATCTACAGTATGCAGACAGAGTGCACACAGAGCACATAGGGATCATATTGCAGCCACACTCTCTCAGCAGGAGCAGCCCCTCCCATGTCATCACAGCTCTCAGTATGCAAAGCAGGAAATCTAAGCCAGGAGGGGGAAGGCTTGGGCTTGAAAAGACTACACAGAAGAGTGACTCAGCTATAATGATTCCAGGTCAAACCTCGACTGAATAGTCGGTGGATTCTTATCACAGTTGCTAATAGACTAATTAAGCAGATAACAATGAAACTAAAAGCAGGGTAGGTGTTTACTGTCATGTTCCCACTGATAAATGTAATAAAATACATGAGGGTGCTTCGTCTCTGGTTCTCTTTAAGCCACTAGCAAGCAAGCAAGAAAGTATTAAAAATAATTTTGACAGTACTTTTTCAATTACTTTTTGGTACTTTTTCAATTGCAATATGGTGAAAAATTATTTTAAAGAGAAGATGAAAAATTATCTCCTAGAAGAAAACTCAGGAGATAAAAATTAATTGCATATGGGCTTGTGCATGTTGCATTGTAAAAAGATCACAATGCAAACGCAGCTAAAAAGTTGCATCATGTGGTAGCGTTGCAGTGCAACCATACAGTGAGGCATACAGTACAATGAAAGTTTGCTTCACTCACACAGTAAACGCCCACATTGCCCTGTAAACACACTGCATTCTGTGATTTACCCCAATTAAATGGCGTACGAGAGATAACTGCGCTGGAGACTTGGGCGCAGGATTCAGCCGGTATATGGCTGATCCTGCTGTCGCACAAGTCCCGGCCGTATTAAATACTATTCCCCCTCCAGGCTGCCATGGATAGTTGGGAATGAAATAATTCGGCTTCCAGCAATCGCTGGAAGCCAAATTATTATGTTTTAAAAGTAACTTCAGCTCCGTCCTCTGACGGCGCTGAAGTTACTCCCTGTGCCGGCTATAGCCGTAATTCCTATTACGGCCTATGGTGGCACCGGCTGCACCCAAATCTCCTGCGCTGGTTTCAGAGTGTTCGATTAAATGTGCCTCTACACAATCAATGTGATAGCCTCAACGCAATACAATGGACACAGTGTAAAAGGTGCCTTATTATTGTCAGATGGTATTCATTCCGTCACTGTATTGTTGCATAGTGTGACATTAAATAGACCGCTTGCTTGTATGAGGAACAATAACTCGCAAGTTCATACAATACTGTTTGGTCAATTTCTATACCAACTAGTACAATATTGAGGATGCCTCAAGATAGATAGAATAGCAATAACATTAATCCTACCTTTCTAAATAGCCATATCACAATACTCAACCACAAAATAAAATAAACCTTAAAAAAGCTGTTTCAACTAGTAAAGGGGTTCTGTGTTATTGCAGGGTTCCTCTTTATACTTATCAATTGGAAGGGGAGGAAGGCTTGGAGAGATTATATTTGTACCTATTCCTTTTCCAAACATAATATATAGTCACAGCATCTGCAAAAACAACAAACGTAACATCTAACAAGTACAAAACACTTATCACCATGCTTTTTAAAGTAAGTACGATATCTGCAAGTCCGTCATCTGATCCTGTATCAGACATCTTGCTAGTGGTGCCCCGTGGAGTAGGTGGTGTGTGTAGGCCCAGTCTCTTGAAGAATGTAATGTTCCCTATTTTTATTGTCCTCCTGTTCAAGTCTCAAATACTTTATATCAGCCTGAGTCTGAAAATGCTCGTCCTTAAGGGCATTGTGATGGTGGATAATATCATCAGTTTTGTCCTCCAAGGCATTGGTATGCTCACCGATGGCTGCTATATCTGCTTTAAGTTTGTTAGTAGTTGTGGCTATCAGCCTGTGCACTGTGTCCACCAGGGAGTCCTTGGTCTTTTCCAATAGCCTCTCTAGCTAATCCACACTTTATGCACCCCTGAAGCTTGGGGGAGAGTTGTCAGCCTCCTGGCTTCCTCTGAAGATCCTGGTGTGCACGCTTAGTTTTCCCAGCGCAATCACAGTAATCTGCCACTGTTGTGGAAGTCCGAGGCAGTCTCCTTCTAAATTTAGGCCCCATATTTGCGGCCTAATCTCTGCCGGCAAAACTAAACATTTTCCCAATACTCCGGCAAGCACATAAGACACTTTTGTTGCCTCAATTTGTTGCCTCAATATCCACGGAAGGGCCCAATTTATCTGTAGAAAGACAGAGCTCTCCCACTGAGTGTCCATTCACATTGCCTTGTTAGCCATGCCCCCTTTAATATTTTTTGCCATAGAACCTGAACAAGCATGCAGATCAGGTGTTTCTGACTCACGTCTGACTGGATTAGCGGCATCCTTATTTTAGGTGTGTGATTCAGACACTACAGCAGCCAAAGAGATCAGCAGGACTACCGGGCAACTGGTATGGTTTATATGAAAATAAATATGGTAGCCTCCATATACCACTCACTTCACATGACCAGAAGCAGCTGAGCTGAAGCAGCTATTACAAAGTTCTGTGCAGGGAAACTGCTTCTGGGCTAGCATCATCTTCCCATTCAGACTATGGGGGGGGGGGGGGGGGGGGGGGGGACCGAACTCACAGATTACAGCCTGCAAAGTCTGTGTTGTAGGAAGGAGCTGATTCATTTTATTTACATTAGATTTATTTTTCATCGATTAATCACAAAGTGCAAATGCATATAAAAACAACATTAGGTGCCAACGTCACAGTTAATTAACATGTTTGCCTTCTGCTGAGCTTTAAATAACAGATGAAAATAATGGTAAGAGTCACCAACAGAACCAATGAAATGTTTGAGTCCCACACAAGGGTACACTTATAGAACTCTTTGCATATTTTATATAATTATGTAAATATACTACTCGCTGGTTGTGTGAAGAGGAAGCAGACAAGAATGATGTGCATTTAATGAGGTTTTAAACACCAACAATTGCAACATTCAGTTAACTGTCAACTGTAATGGAGAAATCATAACGTTCTTGGACTTGAGGAATGCCCAAAAGGGTCCTATACAAATTACTTCCATGTTTAGGGAGTCAGGCATCAACATTCTCCTCTATGCCACCAGCCACCATCCTCCTGTCATAAGGAGGGGTGTTCCAGTTGGGCAGTTTCTGCATCTTCACAGGAACTGCTGTCGCTCTGATTAAAATTGAGGCACTGGGCCTGTTCACTGTAAAAAGTGTGTTTGTGGGTTAAAAAGTGTCTGTTGCCATGTGCTTTTTCTGTATAAATTTGAATGCTTTTGTGTGGTTTGCAGATGCATTTATGCTTGCTTTTCTTTAATATTCCATTTCTATAGTGGTCAAAGGAGGAAATACATGCTGTTGCATGCTAGACCAGGTTTGTGATTGCAAGTGTTTTTAGAAGACCGCATCTCTTGACTAATTTAGAATCCGATGCAGCATGCTGTGCTTTTCATATAGCACGCTGCATTCCATTGCATCCACTTTGAATGAGCTACCTATGAGGCCATGAAAATGGATGCAGGAAGAAAACTGCGCTGGAATGCACCTCCTTTAAAGGGCCCTTAGGAGCTTTGGGCCAGTTTCACAATGACCTTTTCACTGTAAAGCAGCAGTGCAATGCAATGTATCAGGAAAGCAGCGCCGCATGTTTCCTGTGTGTTACGTCGCATACTGTGACGCACACAGTCAATTAAATGTATACGCCATGCAGTGCATTACCATGCTACAACCTGTTATACCACAATACATCACATAGGTAGTGCTTTGCAGTGTGGTAAACCGTGTTACAAAGAAGCTGTTCTACCGCACCACTCTGAATGTGGCCTTATTGTACGTTTAAGGAGCTGTCCCCACAAATTTTATAACATTTGGGATGCTTGGATAAAAATCCACACCCCTTAGCTCTCTGGAAAGTGAGTGGATGGACATGACCTTACACCTCTCTCACAGTTGGGCCCCCTCACCAGGGAGGATGATTTAGCAAGCCTGGGGCACAGTGGTCGGAGCAGCTAAATGTAGCGCGACAAACATGGCCGCTCGCTAAATAGCGCTTGGGGGGAGGGGGTTATATTAGTTGCTGAGGGTTATTAGTTGCCCGGGGGGGTATTAGTTGCCCACCAGGGGAGAGTTCTGTGTGAGAATAGGCAGAGGTTAGGTCATAGTGAAATATCAGCAAATATTACCAATATTTCACTGTATCAATTAAGTTGTAGACTAGTGGTAAATTTATGAACATTCTACTAACGCTATAAAATGCTCCCTTAAACAGGAATTTCAGCCTAAACAAACATACTGTCATTAACCACTTAAAGAGGAACTCCAGTGAAAATAATTTAATATAAAAAGGTGCTTAATTTTTAATATAATTATGTATACATGATTTAGTCAGAGTTTGCTCATTGTAAAATCTTTCCTCTCCCAGATTCACATTCTGACATGTATTACATGGTGACATTGTTACTGTGGGCAAATTATGTAGCTGTTCTGGCTTTAACAGACAGCTATAAACAGCCATTTCCTGTGTGTGTCATTGTTACATTGTGGCAGTTTGCCCAGAGTACCGTACGGTACCAGAGCCTCTTGTGGGAGGGGTTTCAGCACAAAATCAGTCATACAGCGCCCCCTGATGGTCTGTTTGTGAAAATCATTATATTTTTCATGTAAAAGTGGGTATCAGCTACTGATTGGGATAAAGTTCAATTCTTGGTCGGAGTTTCTCTTTAAGGACCTAGGGCTTTCTACCCCTTAAGGACCGGCCACTTTTTTTCCATTCAGACCACTGCAGCTTTCACGGTTTATTGCTCGCTCATACAACCTACCACCTAAATGAATTTTGGCTCCTTTTCTTGTCACTAATAAAGCTTTCTTTTGGTGCTATTTGATTGCTCCTGCGATTTTTACTTTTTATTATATTCAGCAAAAAAGACATGAATTTTGGCAAAAAAATGATTTTTTTAACTTTCTGTGCTGACAGTTTTCAAATAAAGTAAAATTTCTGTATACATGCAGCGCGAAAAATGTGGACAAACATGTTTTTGATAGAAAAAACCCCATTCAGCATATATTTATTGGTTTGGGTAAAAGTTATAGCGTTTACAAACTATGGTACAAAAAGTGAATTTTCCCATTTTCAAGCATCTATGACTTTTCTGACCCCCTGTCATGTTTCATGAGGGGCTAGAATTCCAGGATAGTATAAATACCCCCCAAATGACCCCATTTTGGAAAGAAGACATCCCAAAGTATTCACTGAGAGGCATGGTGAGTTCATAGAAGATATTATTTTTTTGTCACAAGTAAGCGGAAAATGACACTTTGTGACAAAAAAAAAAAAAAAAAAAAAGTTTCCATTTCTTCTAACTTGCGAAAAAAAAAAAATTAAATCTGCCACGGACTCACCATGCCCCTCTCTGAATACCTTGAAGGGTCTACTTTTCAAAATGGGGTCATTTGTGGGGTGTGTTTACTGTCCTGACATTTTGGGGGTGCTAAATTGTAAGCACCCCTGTAAAGCCTAAAGGTGCTCATTGGACTTTGGACCCCTTTAGCGCAGTTAGGCTGCACAAAAGTGCCACACATGTGGTATTGCCGTACTCAGGAGAAGTAGTATAATGTGTTTTGGGGTGTGTTTTTACACATACCCATGCTGGGTGGGAGAAATATCTCTGTAAATGACAATTTTTTAATTTTTTTTACACACAATTGTCCATTTACAGAGTTATTTCTCCCACCCAGCATGGGTATGTGTAAAAATACACCTCAAAACACATTATACTACTTCTCCCGAGTACGGCGATACCACATGTGTGGCACTTTTTTGCACCCTAACTGTGCTAAAGGGCCCAAAGTCCAATGAGTACCTTTAGGATTTCACAGGTCATTTTGCGGAATTTGATTTCCAGACTACTCCTCACGGTTTAGGGCCCCTAAAATGCCAGGGCAGTATAGGAACCCCACAAATGACCCCATTTTAGAAAGAAGACACCCCAAGGTATTCCGTTAGGAGTATGGTGAGTTCATAGAAGATTTTATTTTTTGTCAAAAGTTAGCGGAAAATTGATTTTTATTGTTTTTTTCACAAAGTGTCATTTTCCACTAACTTGTGACAAAAAATAAAATCTTCTATGAACTCACCATACTCCTAACGGAATACCTTGGGGTGTCTTCTTTCTAAAATGGGGTCATTTGTGGGGTTCCTATACTGCCCTGGCATTTTAGGGGCCCTAAACCGTGAGGAGTAGTCTGGAAATCAAATTCCGCAAAATGACCTGTGAAATCCTAAAGGTACTCATTGGACTTTGGGCCCTTTAGCGCAGTTAGGGTGCAAAAAAGTGCCACACATGTGGTATCGCCGTACTCGGGAGAAGTAGTACAATGTGTTTTGGGGTGTATTTTTACACATACCCATGCTGGGTGGGAGAAATAACTCTGTAAATGGACAATTGTGTGTAAAAAAATCAAAAGATTGTCATTTACAGAGGCATTTCTCCCACCCAGCATGGGTATGTGTAAAAATACATCTCAAAACACATTGTACTACTTCTCCTGAGTACGGCAATACCACATGTGTGGCACTTTTTTGCACCCTAACTGCGCTAAGGGGCCCAAAGTCCAAAGAGTACCTTTAGGATTTCACAGGTCATTTTTGTTTCAAGACTACTCCTCACGGTTTAGGGCCCCTAAAATGCCAGGGCAGTATAGGAACCCCACTAATGACCCCATTTTAGAAAGAAGACACCCCAAGGTATTCCGTTAGGAGTATGGTGAGTTCATAGAAGTTTTTATTTTTTTGTCACAAGTTAGCGGAAATTGATTTTAATTGTTTTTTTTCACAAAGTGTCATTTTCCGCTAACTTGTGACAAAAAATAAAATCTTCTATGAACTCACCATACTCCTAACGGAATACCTTTGGGTGTCTTCTTTCTAGAATGGGGTCATTTGTGGGGTTCCTATACTGCCCTGGCATTTTAGGGGCCCTAAACCGTGAGGAGTAGTCTTGAAACCAAATGTCGCAAAATGACCTGTGAAATCCTAAAGGTACTCATTGGACTTTGGGCCCCTTAGCGTACTTAGGGTGTAAAAAAGTGCCACACATGTGGTACCGCTGTACTCAGGAGAAGTAGTATAATGTGTTTTGGGGTGTATTTTTACACATACCCATGCTAAGTGGGAGAAATATCTCTGTAAATGACAATTGTTTGATTTTTTTACACACAATTGTCCATTTACATAGAAATTTCTCCCACCCAGCATGGGTATGTGTAAAAATACACCCCAAAACACATTATACTACTTTTCCTGAGTACGGCGGTACCACATGTGTGACACTTTTTTTCAGCCTAGGTGCGCTAAGGGGCCCAACTTCCTATTAACAGGTCATTTTGAGGCATTTGTTTTCTAGACTACTCCTCGCGGTTTAGGGCCCCTAAAATGCCAGGGCAGTATAGGAACCCCACAAGTGACCCCATTTTAGAAAGAAGACACCCCAAGGTATTCCGTTAGGTGTATGGCGAGTTCATAGAAAATTTAATTTTTGTCACAAGTTAGTGGAAAATGACACTTTGTGAAAAAAAACCAATAAAAATCAATTTCCGCTAACTTTTGACAAAAAATAAAATCTTCTATGAACTCGTCATACACCTAATAGAATACCTTGGGGTGTCTTTTTTTCTAAAATGGGGTCACTTGTGGGGTTCCTATACCGCCCTGGCATTTTACGGGCCCAAAACCGTGAGTAGTCTGGAAACCAAATGTCTCAAAATGACTGGTCAGGGGTATAAGCATCTGCAAATTTTGATGACAGGTGGTCTATGAGGGGGCGAATTTTGTGGAACCGGTCATAAGCAGGGTGGCCTTTTAGATGACAGGTTGTATTGGGCCTGATCTGATGGATAGGAGTGCTAGGGGGGTGACAGGAGGTGATTGATGGGTGTCTCAGGGGGTGGTTAGAGGGGAAAATAGATGCAATCAATGCACTGGGGAGGTGAACAGAAGGGGGTCTGAGGGGGATCTGAGGGTTTGGCCGAGTGATCAGGAGCCCACACGGGGCAAATTAGGGCCTGATCTGATGGGTAGGTGTGCTAGGGGGTGACAGGTGGTGATTGATGGGTGTCTCAAGGTGTGATTAGAGGGGGGAATAGATGCAAGCAATGCACTGGCGAGGTGATCAGGGCTGGGGTCTGAGGGCATTCTGAGGGTGTGGGCGGGTGATTGAGTGCCCTAGGGGCAGATAGGGGTCTAATCTGATAGGTAGCAGTGACAGGGGGTGATTGATGGGTAATTAGTGGGTGTTTAGGGTAGAGAACAGATGTGAACACTGCACTTGGGAGGTGATCGGACGTCGGATCTGCGGGCGATCTATTGGTGTGGGTGGGTGATCAGATTGTCCGCAAGGGGCAGGTTAGGGGCTGATTGATGGGTGGCAGTGACAGTGGGTGATTGATGGGTGGCAGTGACAGGGGGTGATTGATGGGTGGCAGTGACAGGGGGTGATTGATGGGTGGCAGTGACAGGGGGTGATTGATGGGTGATTGATAGGTGATTGACAGGTAATCAGTGGGTTATTACAGGGGAGAACAGATGTAAATATTGCACTGGCGAATTGATAAGGGGGGGTCTGAGGGCAATCTGAGCATGTAGGCGGGTGATTGGGTGCCCGCAAGGGGCAGATTAGGGTCTGATCTGATGGGTAACAGTGACAGGTGGTGATAGGGGGTGATTGATGGGTGATTGATGGGTAATTAGTGGGTGTTTAGAGGAGAGAATAGATGTAAACGCTGCGCTTGGGTGGTGATCTGATGTTGGATCTGCGGGCGATCTATTGGTGTGGGTGGGTGATCAGATTGCCCGCAAGGGGCAGGTTAGGGGCTGATTGTTGGGTGGCAGTGACGGGGGGTGACAGGGGGTGATTGATGGGTGATAGGTGATTGGCAGGTGATTGACAGGTGATCAGTGGGTTATTACAGGGAAGGACAGATGTAATTAATGCACTGGCGAATTGATAAGGGGGGGGTCTGAGGGCAATCTGAGCGTGTGGGCGGGTGATTGGGTGCCCGCAAGGGGCAGATTAGGGTCTGATCTGATAGGTAACAGTGACAGGTGGTGATAGGGGGTGATTGATGGGTGATTGATGGGTAATTAGTGGGTGTTTAGAGAAGATAACATGTAAACAATACATTTGGGAGGTAATCTGATGGCGGGTTTGCGGGCGATCTATTGGTGTGGGTGGGTGATCAGATTGCCCGCAAGGGGCAGGTTAGGGGCTGATTGATGGGTGGCAGTGACAGGGGGTAATTGATGGGTGGCAGTGACAGGGGGTGATTGATGGGTGATTGACAGGTGGTTGACAGGTGATCAGTGGGTTATTACAGGGAAGAACAGATGTAATTAATGCACTGGCGAATTGATAAGGGGGGGGTCTGAGGGCAATCTGAGCGTGTGGGCGGGTGATTGGGTGCCCGCAAGGGGCAGATTAGGGTCTGATCTGATAGGTAACAGTGACAGGTGGTGATAGGGGGTGATTGATGGGTGATTGATGGGTGATTAGTGGATGTTTACACCAGATAACATGTAAACAATACATTTGGGAGGTAATCTGACGGCGGGTTTGCGGGCGATCTAATGGTGTGGGTGGGTGATCAGATTGCCCGCAAGAGGCAGGTTAGGGGCTTATTGATGGGTGGCAGTGACAGGGGGTGACAGGGGGTGATTGGTGATTGGCAGGTGATTGACAGGTGATCAGTGGGTTATTACAGGGAAGAACAGATGTAATTAATGCACTGGCGAATTGATAAGGGGGGGTCAGAGGGCAATCTGAGCGTGTGGGCGGGTGATTGGGTGCCCGCAAGGGGCAGATTAGGGTCTGATCTGATAGGTAAAAGTGACAGGTGGTGATAGGGGGTGATTGATGGGTGATTGATGGGTAATTAGTGGGTGTTTAGAGGAGAGAATAAATGTAAACAATGGATTTGGGAGGTGATCTGATGTCGGATCTGCGGGCGATCTATTGGTGTGGGGGGGTGATCAGATTGCCCGCAAGGGGCAGGTTAGGGGCTGATTGATGGGTGGCAGTGACAGCGGGTGATTGACGGGTGATTGACGGGTGATTGACAGGTGATTGACAGGTGATTGACAGGTGATCAGTGGGGATAGATACATACAGTACATGGGGGGGGGGTCTGAGGGGGGGGGGGGTCTGGGGAGAATCTGAGGGGTGGGGGGGTGATCAGGAGGGAGCAGGGGGCAGGGGGGGGGATAAAAAAAAAATTGCGTTGACAATTAGTGACAGAGAGTGATTGGGTGATTAGGGGGGTGATTGGGTGCAAACATGGGTCTGGGGGGTGGGCAGGGGGGGGTCTGATGGGTGCTGTGGGCGATCTGGGGCGGGGGGTGGGGAAAAATCAGTGTGCTTGGTGCGACATAGGGTGGCTGCAGCCTGCCCTGGTGGTCCCTCGGACACTGGGACCACCAGGGCAGGAGGCAGCCTGTATAATACACTTTGTAAACATTACAAAGTGTATTATACACTTTGTATGCGTCGATCGTCGGGTTAACATCCCGCCGGCGCTTCCGTATGGCCGGCGGGATGTTGTGGCGGGTGAGCGGCGCCAGGCGGAGGCGGAGGATCGCGTCACGGATGACGCGATCGCTCCGCCCATGCCCCTACAAGGACCGCCGCCATTTGTCTATACGGCGGTCCTTGCGGGGTGCACTTCCCGGCCGCCAATTGTACATACGGCGGTCGGGAAGTGGTTAAGTTACATTGGTTATGTTAATTAAAATAGATAGGTAATATAATCTCTTACCAACCCTGTTTTAAAAGAACAGGCAAATGTTTATGATTTCATGGGGCAGCCATCTTTTTGGTTGAAAAGTGGTGACAGCCTGGGAGCATGAGACACAGTTCCAACTGTCCTGTGTCCTGATCACCCCTCCCAGCTGTGCACGCTAGGCTTCAAATCTCAAATTCAAAATTAAAAAAACCCAAATTTGCGCCAAAATAGCAGGACGAGATCAACAACATCAGAAATCTCATCATGCTTTGCACAGCATCAGGGGAAAAATGGCTGGGCATTTTTCTTTGATGGGGCAGTGCTTAGCTTCTGTGCAGCTAAAAATGAGGCTTGCGTAAGAAAAACAAAGTTCTGATGTTGTGAAACTGTTAAAGAAACACCAAGCCAGTGCTTCTGAGTAGATTTTTAGTCTGGAGGTTCACTTTAACTGATTTTTTTTTTCATTTAGGCCAATGTCCAAATTAGCATGCAGCCTTTTGAAATGTATGCCACATTGGGCGCTTCTGTGAAAGTCTTTTGAGACGAGTGTTCTGATATAGCTTTCCTTGGGAGTGATGAGAATCAGCAATAGTAACAGAGAAGCAATACTTCTATGCAGCATGGGCTGCGTTGTGACAAACTTGCATTTAACAAGTTAAAACTCCACTTCTCACTACAGTGGTTAATGTTTACTAATTTGGCTAAGCCCAGACATAATTGCTCTTTAGATTATTAGCAAATTAGCTGCTTGATGGCGGATTGACACAGACCTTCTAATTTGCGTATTGAAAAGAAAATAAATGACCCAGGAGAGGTATGAAACAAAATTTACAGCTGAGGCTTTACTTCCCAATAAGCTCTTCAATTTTCTACTTACGCATCCATTCTGATTCAAAATGCATTGAAATTCAACTTGAACTGCTGTGGAAATCCAGAGCTTTAACAGGGGTTATAAATCGCACAGAATTTGGATGAGCTTCAGATCCTTTTGTGTTAATCACATTAAGGCAAAGATACTGCATCTCATAAAAGTGTGCCCATAGGCAAGCGTGAATCCAGCATCCCTGAGACATCGCATTAAGCATTGCTAAACTTTCTTTTATTACACTGCGCACTGTCGAAAAACCAAATAGGTGAAAACATTTCTGGCGATTCTAGCTATATACAATATTATAGTATAGCCAAGCAACAGCACTGCCGGGAACTCTGAGCTTCACTGAACGCACCTGTGCTTAAAGGCAGATTTCACTTTTGTCATAAAATTGCCTCAAACATGTTATTAAAATAAGTTTTTCATTTTATTTTGCACCTGAAAGTTTCTAACATTCTATGTGCACCTTTTTGCAACATTGACAACAGTACTCTGGATTTCTGCTGCAATGATATATGTTATAATTCACGTGCATTAAAATACTTTACCTGTCCGGCTGCCTGCTATTGTCCAGCCCTCCAGCTTCCACACATTGGTGCTCAACATGGCTGCCAGCGTATATAGCACATGGGATGCGTGTGTGACATCACACACGTACCACATGCTTAATGCAGATTGTTATGTTCGATGCGAATGCGGAAGCAGCTGGACACTAGTGGCTGGTGGCCAGGCAGGTAAAGTATTTTAATGCACTGGCTTCGGGGGGCACATATAACATTTGAGGTCCCAATATTGCACGCCATTACCATCCCAATATTGAGGTCCCAATATTGAGGTCCCAATATTGCACGCCATTGCCATCATGTATGCTCGAGATTTCCCAGCATGTGCGATTGTTACATTTGACCGATTTTGGACCAAAATCATTCAAATTCTCGATCAGGCATGCTTGTTGCGATACTGATTTTCATCCGATTCATTAATAATTATCAAATAGGATAGTTGGTCTGCCTAAGATTGCCAGATGTATGGCCACCTTAACTGTTCTCGCCTTGTGAACCTCCCTGGCATTCAATTTCCCAGGATTTCTGTTCAAAAAGTGATTCAATTAATTTTCATAACCTTTTTTTTTTCATGTAACTTGCCAAAATGTGTCAAACAAGGGTCTAGTATACAGTACAGGACAGTATGCATGTCAATACTGGTCACAACATGTTTTGTATTGACATGTATAACCGTCAATACGGCTATGGAGGTAAAGCTTATTACACTTTGAACTTTTCTGCAGTAAAACCGTATAATCTGCCTTCTCCTTGACAGATAACAGGCTTTTGGCTTCAATTTACTTTTCAGGAAACCGGACTGAATTTGACATGCTAACTGGCAAGCTCTTTTGCATAAATAACTTTGAGTTTTGCTGTACTTGAAAACAGAAAGGGACTTCAGAAAATGTATTGGTACAGCTAGCACTATATGTACCTATGTTTAGCTCATCATGTCGAATGGCACTTCAAATACACATGAAATAATTGTGGCACTCTACATCTTGAAGTAACAGAGTTTTGCACATATGCACCTTATGCAAATAGTATAATGGATGTTGTGTACATAACACAAGTTGGGCTATGTCTGTAGCACACCTTGTAGAGTGAAATACAGGTAGTAGAATGAAATACAGGCAGCACTGACATTGTAATGATAAGCACTATTTTATCTTGGGTCCCTGTCATTAGAGCTCATAAATGATGTGAGTATATTTGTTGATGTGGTGGTAGGATCACTGTGAGCAACAGTTTAATGGTGGCCAATCTTTTTTATCTAATCTTACCATTTCTATGTAATATAAGGTATTGCCTAAATTATCAATATAGTTACTCAATTTACCCATACACTACATAAATTTGGTAAGATTGGATGAAAAATATTGGATCATTAGTGGCAACCTTTAGGGCCCTCTCAGAATGGGACGGTGCAGTGTATCAAATTGACGCACTGCTACTGCAACCTAATGAAAGTCTATGGGTAAGTTCATACTTCCCACGTTATGGTACGCTGCCTCGGAAGTGCCCGATTTTACGCTAGCACATACCTACAGTGCTGCCCATAATTATTCATACCCCTGGCTAATTTTGACTTTAAGTTACTTTTTTTCAATAAGCAAGTAATTTTTTTGATGGGAAATGACATGGGCGTCTCCCAAAAGATAATAAAACGATATACAAGAGGCATTATTTTGGGGGGAAAAAATTCTCAGCTTTTTTTTTACATTTGAGTAAAAATTTCCAATCCACAATTATTCATACCCTTCTCAATAATCAATAGAAAAGCCTTTATTGGCTATTTCAGCAATCAAATGCTTCCTATAATTACAGACCAGCTTTTTGCATGTCTCCACAGGTATTTTTGCAATGAGCTTCAAATCGTTCATGTTGGAGGGTCTTCTTGCCATCACCCTGATCTTTAGCTCCCTCCACAGATTCTCAATTGGATTTGAGTCAGGGTTCTGGCTGGGCCACTCCAAAACGTTAATGTTGTTGTCTGCTAACCATTTCATCACCACTTTTGCTGTGTTTTTGGGTCATTTTCATGATGAAATGTCCACTGGTGCCCAAGGCTAAGTTTCTCTGCACACTGCCTGATGTTGTTTTTGAGAATCCTCATGTATTGCTCTTTTTTTCATGCTGTCGTTTACTGTGATTAGGTTCCCTGGTCCATTGGACCCCTCCTAAAGCATTAGGTTCCCACCACCATGTTTGACAGTAGGGATGGTTTCCTTTGGGTTGAAGGCTTCTCCTTTTTACGCCAAATGAAGGAAACATCATTGTGACCAAACAATTCAATTTTGGTTTCATCTGACCATAACACAGAAGACCAGAAGTCTTCTTCTTTGTCCAAATGAGCATTTGCAGAAGCCAAGCGAGCTTTTGTGTCCCATATCTGGATAAGTGGCGTCCTCCTTAGTCTGCATTCGTGGAAGCAGTGCATTGAGGCATTACCACCAGCAGAGCCCCGATTCTTCAGGATGGCCTTGGTGGTGATCCTTGGATTCTTTTTCACCTCTCTCACTATCCTCCTGGCCAGGTGTCACTTTTGGATTCTGACCATGTTCCACCACAGTGCGGAACATCTTGTATTTTTAATAATACTTTGCACTGTAGCCACTGGAGCTTGAAAACATTTAGAAATGGCCTTGTAGCCCTTTCCTGACTTGTTAGCAGCCACAATGCACAGCCACAGGGCCTCACTGAGCTCCTTTATCTTAGCAATAACTGTCCACAAACCAACTGCAGAGAGCTGCTGTTTTTCACCTGTTGAGTTGATTAAAACAGCTCTCCCCAATTAATCAGGGTAATTAGAATACTTTAGAACAGCTTAGACTATTTGGAATGGTATAGAACTTTGAATTTTCCCACAGACTGTGACAGTTTGTGAAGGGTATGAATAATTTTGCACTAAATCCTTTTTGCTCAAATGTAGATAAAAGCTGAAAAATGTTTTTTCTTTTTCCACAACAATGCCTTTTGTACATCGTCTTATTATCTTTTGGGACACCTATGTCATTTCCCGTCAAAAAAGTACTTTATGGTTGAATAAAAGTAACTTTAAGGGCTGGTTCAGACGGACATTTGCAGAGCGTTTACTGCCAGCATTCGGGGCTTGGCGTTAAACGCTCCCATTCAAGTGAATGGGAGCGTTTGTACCAAGCTTTTACGCGCGTTTGCACAAACGCGGCGTTCGGGTCCCGATTTTCACTGGCATTCAAGGAGCCCCTGGAAGCTACATGTTGCTTCCAGGGGCGGTTAACCGCGACGGGTAATGTCCCCCTAGGGGAAGAAAAAACGCGACCGCATCCGAACGCAATGCGAACGCTGCTGAAAGCCTGAACGCATCACGAACGCAACGCCAACGAACGCGACGCCTCCAAACATCCGTCTGAACCAGCCCTAAGTCAAAATTTGACAGGGGCATGCATAATTATGGGCAGCTCTGTATGTTACCGTGCTGCTCCTTCATCTGCATCGTCCCAGAAGTCATGTTAGTTTATGGCGATGCAGGGTTCTTTAACCAGGACGTTGCCACGTCGGGGCATGCATGCATGGAAGAGTATTTTTACAATACGGTTCCATGAACTTCTGCATACCCGCAAGCGTGCGTCACTTCCTGCTTGGCATAATGCCAGACAGGGAGTACCGTGTACTAACGCGATGTTACCTAAAGGCCTGTTTTTGTCGTTGTGATGTGGTGCCTTGGGTGCGACGCACCGCAATGCTAACGCCAATTTGCAGTGTGAAACCATCCTAAGGTGTATGCAAGATCGGCTGCCTGACAGATCTTATTGGAGTTCAAGGAATATTGAGTTTTTGATACCAAGTGTATTCTTGAAAGTACTGTAACAGTTTTTTATTTGGAGTTCTCCTTCATCTGGTTTTATTTCTAAGTCCAGGAGCCTAGATTATTGCCTGCCAATCTGTATTCAATACTTCACACATACTGTGGGTCTCATTATAAATAGGGACGCTAAGATGAGAACCAACATTCCCTGCCAGGTTTCCTTGGGGATGGAGATGATGACTAATATTGCCTTCTCCTGCTTAGTTGCTCTTTTACCCATGGGGCAAATCTGGCAGTGGGGATATCAGTTCAATGCATACAGAACCTCTTGTTAGGAGTGAGCATACCAATGCACATACATGAAATAAAAATGTAATATTCAGTTTATGAACTCAAATACAGCTCCCCAGCCCATGGCTGCATTAATGTACCCCTTATGCTAATAAGCTCTTAAGCAATCTAGATAAATCCATATTAACTGTCCCGCATTCTTAAAAGCTATAAATGTTCCTTTATATTCATGTATTTACATTTTTCTATAATTGCTCAAGCAACTGGTGCTGCTGACAGGAAACTAGATGCTTGACCACACAACAGCGTATTTATACAGCTCTTCCCTGCAGCTTAGATTAGCTAGACTCACATTGCTTAGGCTATTTATCTTCCATATACTGCTTGACTGGAACTGATCTGAATATCCTGCAGCAAAGAAATATTTATGTTCGAAAAATCCCCATGCCACAATTAAATGCTATAATAAAATATGTTTTACCATTCACAGGCAGGGATCTCTAATCTCACTGCAAAAGTGCAAATGCAATTCTCGCCTGTTATTCTGCTTTTTTCGGGACTCCCGGGGAAACATATTTAAACTTTTATCAATGACTTTGATGGTACATAGATTAAATGGAGGCACATTATCCTCTGATTTTGATTCAATTATTACCGTAATGCACATGGAAGTGCCTCTACCTGGGGAGTACAAAGGAAGAAAGCACATAACATAATAAAGAAGTCAGGTAGAAAGTGTCGTGAAGAGCCAAGTGATTTGAGAAACAGACAGGTGGAACGTTTCTCATTTCCTGCTGTCCAATCTCTATTCACTCCATTTAGTGAACCGTATTTTAACATCAGCAGCATCTCCCATTCAAGCACATCAGTTTACTATGATCACTGATCCTTTGCCTCTTATTGAGCTTGGCTTACTTCAAGAATATAAAGAGGAAAGTGTATCAATTACACAAGGGAGGAATCATTTTCAGATCTTCTACCTCCAAGCTGATGGCCTTCGAAGATTTTTCTGTGTGTTTGGCAAGATGCATGATATAGAAATAAAAAAGCCAAGGAAAGATAAATTGCGTTAAATTCACTACTTGGGAAAATCACCTGAAAATGAAAAATATTTACTATATTTACTTAAATGCAGACTTTGGTACCACGAATGGGAATAGTTTGGATAGTCTGATTCTTGAGGAGTTTTGCATCTCTCTTAGCACAAACTACCTCACATTTACTCTCCTTCCCTAGTAACAGGAAAGGTTGAAGCTGATAGGTTGCTAGGAAAGAAACAGAAACTGTTCTACAATTAGACATAAGTTAAAACATTTTATTTCAATTAATCTGAATTGTATACATTCTTTCCTTAATGTTATATGATACCTTAAACTTTTTAAAATATATATCTTCAGCAGCAATGTACAGAGTATATAGTCTTGTCCCTTAACTGTCCTGCAAGGGGGCTCACAATCTAATCCCTACCATAGTCATAAGTCTATGTATTGTGTAGTGTATGTAACATAGTGTAGAGACAATTTAGGGAGAAGTCAATTAACATAGCTCTATGTTTTTGGGATGTGGGAGGAAACTGGAATGCCCTAAGGAAACCAATGCAGACACAGAGAGAACATACAAACCATGCAGATAATGCCTTAGCTGGGATTCAAATCAAGGATCCATCCCTGCAAGGCATGATGTCTATCCACTATGCCTTCATGATGCCCAAAATATAAATTGGGGCAAAGAGGTACAGAAAGAGTAGCTCAAATAGTTCCAGAACTTTGTCAGGGGGATTAAATGAGTACTAGATCAAGCCACTCAAAAGTGAAACAAATTAACTGTAGGTAATCTCCTTATTTTCTCTGTAATGTCCTTTCCTGCCAGGAGTATCATAGAAAATGTTGCTGTCTAGGAAAAGTGAAATTATTATTATTATTGTGTGTCTATATAGCGCTTACTTCTTCCACAGCACTTTACAGAGCACATAGTCAATTCATTAAATGTCCTTTAAAGGAGCTCACAGTGTTATTCCTAGCATAGTCATAAGCAATTGTCCCTATCCTGGTCTGAAGGTGGTCACAGATGATATAATAAAATGATCCAATTTTACAGCAATTCAAGTGCATTTCCAGTTTTCTTCAATAAAAGTTGACCAGGAGTGGCAGGCCTGGATTTACATCACAGGAGCCTATAGGCACAGATGTCCTGGAACCCTAGACTTGTCCCTTCATGAATCTACAAACCCCAACGCAAGTGTGCTGGCTGTTCCAGCTGTCACTTCTCTCTTACTTCTCCTGCCCATCATAGGTAGCTACAGGTGCCCCTTAGTATTAGGTAGCCAGTCCTAGCCTCAGTATTTAGTAGTTAGAAGAGGCCCCAAGTATTAGGTAGCTAGAGGTGCCCCCGACTATATAGATACACTATTTGGTCAGTGGAATGCTGATACCACCTGATACCACCCACCTGATACCTGGGTGAGTAACCTCTCATTTACACTCTGCTCAGGACTCTGCTTAGGTAAGGAAGAAGGGAGGCACTCTAGGAGGGGATTGAGCAGCCTTTTAACCATCAGGCGCCTGTAGGCACGTGCCTACAGGGCCTTATTGTAAATCTGGCCCTGAGGAGTGGTTGAATTTTCTGAGCCATTTACAAGAGCATTAAATGATCTAGGGTAGATTGTCAATCTCCTGATTTATAGACTGAAGCAATTTATTCTCAATTTTTTTGTTCATAATTGGGGGAAAAAAATAACACGTGCGATACATTGGACAGATTTTTCAAATGTTACAATTAATCAGAAAAATTCTTAAATTGAAAAGAAATATATACAAAATTGTATTATATGTGGCTTCCTTTAGGCCATTTATTTTGGGGCAAAGCCAATTTACTTACCGGCATGCATTTTGGATGTGGGAGGGAACCTCAGTTCCTGGAGTTAACTTACATAAACATGGGGAGGACATATCAACTCTTAGCAGATAGTGTCCTGGTCCAGATTGAACCACAGTGCTAAGGAAGATGTATCCTTTTTCTGCACCAGGAGCTTTCGGCACTGGAATGGTGGCACCTGTTTTATTCCGGAACCTATTTCAATGAATGTTCCTGCCTCCCAGTGACTGACATTAATCTATGAAAGACTGGAATGCCACAAAACACACTAGAAATTGAAGTGACTTTTTGCTCTGAGCCATTCTAGCTCGAGATCTAAAAGCTACTGGTGGTAACTCATCATGCTCTATACCTACAGAAATGTGTTGCTGTAGACGGTAACATGAATTTAAATGAATGATTTGTAAATTCCTTGTGCTGTCCCAAAGTGATGCATCATGGGTCATGCTCCTCCTACATGTGCTTGTGAAATGTGTATAGTTTTAACAAAGCAAAATTGTACTTGGTTTAACTTTTCAATAGGGGGACTACTGAGATCCTTTGACCCGCAACAGAAAATGTTTGTGGTTCTGGTTCTCCGTAATTTAATAACACTCTGTGACTAATCAAAGTTTTGTCTACTAGTAGAAACTGGTAACTTGAAGTATGGAAGAGAAAAGTGGGGTCAGCTACCATTATTGGGAGTGTGTTGTGGGCTGAGGAATCCCCTGGGGGAGGGTGCTACCCTCACTCACAAATGCTCTGCATGCTCTGGAGATTTTGTTTTTGTTTTTTTTTGTTTTACTAATGTTTATTAAGAATTTTTCTTATCAGATAAAAAATATACAATACTAGATAAACATAATAACAATGAACAGGGCTAACAGCACCTAATAGAATGAGTTCACTAGCTATGAACATGTCCATGGTCAGCTGTTGTCGAAGTTAGTGTTCCACAGTAATTAACCACTTGAGGACCCACCCTTTACCCCCCCTTAAGGACCAGCGCTGTTTGTTTGGATCTGTGCTGGGTGGGCTCTGCAGCCCCCAGCACAGATCCGCGGCCACACAGAGCGATCAGATCGCCCCCCTTTTTTCCCCCCTATGGGGATGATGTGCAGGGGGGGTCTGATCGCTCCTACTTGCAGGCATTTTGCGGGGGGGGCACCTCAAAGCCCCCCCCGCGGCGACATTCTCCCCCCTCCCTCTCCTACCTGCTCCCCCGGGAGATCTGGGCTGCACAGGACGCTATCCGTCCTGTGCAGCCAGTGACAGGCTGTCTTCTGTCACATGGCAGCGATCCCCGGCCGCTGATTGGCCGGGGATCGCCGATCTGCCTTACGGCGCTGCTGCGCAGCAGCGCCGTACAAATGTAAACAAAGCGGATTATTTCCGCTTGTGTTTACATTTAGCTTGCGAGCCGCCATCGGCGGCCCGCAGGCTATTCACGGAGCCCCCCGCCGTGATTTGACAGGAAGCAGCCGCTCGTACGAGCGGCTGCTTCCTGATTAATTAGGCTGCAGCTGGCGACGCAGTACTGCGTCGCTGGTCCTGCAGCTGCCACTTTGCCGACGCACGGTATAAGCGTGCGGTCGGCAAGTGGTTAAAGTTCTGATGGCAAGAAGCTATGGAGAATATGTGGCCGTCCAATGATAGTGCACATATACAGTCTTGACCATCCTGTGGAGCGATCAAAGAAAAGAAGAAATTCTGGAGAACATATAAACGAATTTGAGTGAATGTAATACCAGGGCACTGTTAGCCTAAGAAACACTGAAAATGGGGTATAACAAAGGAGGGGGTCACACCAAAGATCAATGAGTGATGAGGAGAAGGCCTATATGTGTGAGTTGAGAGAAGCAAAAGTTTGCTTTCTTAAAACAGAAAGAATTTGCGATAATTCAGGTTGGAGTGAGTTTGAGATGTCTCCCAAGGCATCACTGCTGAATATATGCAAATTAACCATTGTACCCTTAGAAACTAAACACACCTCCAGAACCGCTGGAATGCAATGATGTGTCAGCTTGTTAATTTGTACAGAGCCATAATAATCCAACATGCATACAGACTGTTTCGGATTGTTTGATCCTCATCAGTGCATGGCATGGATTAATTTGGCTCTATGCAGTAGGGCTTGTAACACCGAGAGGGACAGACTAACCAGCAAGCTCATGGTGACCCAGAACTCATTGGAGTGTGTAAGGGACTACAGTTGAGAGAAGTATACCGTTGACCTTCAGATAATACAAAAGTTGATGTATATGAATGCAGGGGCTTAAAGGTTTAGGGTTGGTTATATGGCAATCTGAAGACAGAATATTCCAAATTCATCTGTATGATGCAGGAGAATGGGCATAGTCAATGAATTAAGGTGATGGATGGAGATTAGGGGAGCATAAGGTCGGGAGAGGTTAGGGACCAGGGGCTCCAGACTTTATGAAAGTGAGATTCAATGGCCCATATGCAATTCTCTTTTTCACCTGAGTTTTCTCCCAGGTGATAATATTTCATCTTTGATTATAAATAACTTTCCAGTACTTATCAACTAAAAAAGTACCAAAAAGTTGGTAAAAAAGTACTACTAAAATTATTTTGAGCATATTCTTGCCTTCTGGGGGCTTAACATGTATTTTATTGACAAGTTTAAAAATATCACCTAGGAGAAAACTCAGGTGAAAAAGTGAATTGCATCAGGCCCAGTGTCTCTTAGGGATGCTGTCATTTGTTCCATCTCTTTGGTCCATTCTATCTTGAGTTTAACATCTTTTAAATTTGGAGGAGCAACATTTTTCCAAGACGAAGCAATTGACAGACGTGTGGCTGTTAGGATATGAGTGATTAAGCGTACCGTGTGCTTGGGAGTATCTGGAGGGGATTTACCAAGAACCATATAAAGGGGGTCAAAAGGAATTGATATCCCAGTTTGTAGTTGAATAAGATGTTAAACTTCAGACCATAATGGGGAGATCTTTGGGCAAAACCAGAAGATGTGTTCCAAGCTCCCTTTTTTCATTACAGCCTCTCCAGCCCATATGGGAGGAGTTTGGACATATCTTGGAGAGCCTAGCTGGGGTGAGATACCACCTGAACATGACTTTGTAAATATTTTCCCTTATCTGTATACACATAGAGGAGTGCTTAGCATTCTCCCAGATTTCTTCCCAATCACTTAGTTGTATATTTTGAGATAAGGCAGAATCCCATTTGGACATATATGTGTGATCAGGGGTGTTTAGGCCAGATTTGGTATGTAGTAGGGTGTAAATCTGAGAGATCAAGCCTTTTTGATAGCCCTTAGATTCACATATATGCTCAAAGGGAGTTAATGAGGGAATAGAGGGAGAGTCCCGCAGTAGGGAAAGGAGGAAGTGTCGTGTTTGGTTGTATTCTAATACGTATAGGGGTGAGGATGGCAATTTATCCTTTAAGCTAGACCTAGTTTGCAGAAGGCCAGTGAGGGGGTCTTTCCAGTCAAGGAGGTTGAAAAAGTTAAGGTTATACCATCTGGACATGAAGTCTCTGGACATTCCAAGGGGGAAAGCAGGGTTGCCCAAAATGGGTGTTAACGGAGAGGGGGAGGATCTTAAGTTGGCTGAGATAGCCGTTGACCGCCAAATTTGTAGGGCATGCTCTGGAGATTTAACAGTCAATTGTAGCAGTAAAAAAGAAAGCCGAGTCTGGCACTGCAGTGCAGATGCAAGCATTTATTTCAGTAGTTTGTATACTGTACACATTATACATACTATACAGCGTTCATATAAGTGGTATATGTCCTAATGCTAGGAGTGAGGGTGATGGCAGTGGGTGCTGGGCACAGAACAGTAGCCTGACAGTGGTTTTACATGACGGTGCCTATTCTGAGTCTGACCCACTTGTCAGCCTTGGAAGGTGCACTGTACAACTTGCACCACCAAGGTACAACATGCACCAAATGTCACTACTGGAATAAATTGTTGCATCTGCACTGCAGTGCCAGACTCTGCTTTCCTTTCTACTGCTAACAAAAACTGGCCTATAGGAGTGTGTTGCCCATCAATGGATTAGTGCAGGAGTTAAAATGAGTAACAATGCCTGCTGCCTTGTGCAACTAATTACTCCTACAGCAAGGTGGCAATTTCTAGACACATAGCAACTTTAGAACAGATAATATTGTTGCTATATTATTTTTATCTATTTAAGTATTTATATAGTGCTGGCATATTACGCAGCGCTGCACAGAGTATATTGTCTTGTCACTAACTGTCCCTCAGAGGGGCTCACAATCTAGTTCCTACCATAGTCATATGTTGTCTATGTATGTATCGTATAATGTATGTATTATAGTCTAGGGCCAATTTAGGGGGAAGCCAATTAACTTATCTGTATGTTTTTGGGATGCGGGAGGAAACCGGAGTGCCCAGAGCAAACTCACACAGACACAGGGAGAACATACAAGCTCCATGTAGTGCCCTGGTGGGATTCGAACTGGGGACCCAGCGATACAAGGCGAGATCGCTAACCACTAAGCCACCGTGCTGTTTTTCTTTCTGCCTGATGAATTAAATGGGAAGATAATTTGTAATAGCATTACATTGCAAAATGTTGGTCAATACCCATCCAAGTTTATGGAAATGCAAATACTGGTGCACATGATTGAAGGGGCGCAGGGCCCTGCCACTGCCTGGGACTCCTAAACCCACATGCGACACAAAGAGGCCCCCTCTTTGTGTCGCATGTGGGTTTAGGAGTCCCAGGCAGGTGAGTCCAGTGCTCCCACCACCAGGCTATTCACCCACACTGCCACTAAATGCTGAATGCAAAACGCAAGAGAAGCAAATGCTCACACCCAGCCAGCAACCTGCCATTTCCTATTGGTACACAGACAAGTGTAATCAAGTGTAATAGTATACACCCGTGTCTGTAGTACCAAATCTAGCAGAGTATTTGTGCCGGTCCTCGGCGATCCCTTCACTAGGGAGGAGATCGTCTTTGGCCTATGGAGAAGGTGAGACCAAGAGCCCTTATGGTGCAGTATCTATATATAATATATATATATAATATGATGAATATGATAAATATGAATATGATAAACAAATAATGTGGGTAGTATATACTCACAAAGGTGGGTTGCAATTTTGCAACCAATGACAATGCATGCGTAAAAGAACCGTTTCCATCTCCGCTTTCTATGTGCCCCCGCATTGCACGGCTATCAGTTAAGGTTATCTGTTTTATTGACCTGAGGAAGCAGTCTGTGTCCTGTGAAACGAGCTGCCTACAGCATAACCATTTTACTTTTTTAATAAAGACTCCTTTTTCCACCCATGTGAGTCTTTTTGTGAGGTAAGAGACCTCTTTTTATTACTACCATAGTATTGTTACACCTATAATAAATCTTTGGGCGCCTCCACCTACGTGCTTCTGTACCAAATCTATCAGAAGCTGTATAAGTTCAGCAAAGAACAGGTGAGAAGGTTCAGTCGCACATAATCATAGACTATGTGACCAGCAGGGGGCACCACGTGCAGGTAAATCTCTCAAAAATTAATGGAAAATGGGAAAAGGAAGCTGCAAAAGGTTTTTCAGTGTAACATTAGTGGTGTTTCCCTTTAAAGCTTTGATTTAAGTACAGTACTCATGAGAAGAAAAAGTAACATTTGCAAGGAAGGTGAGTGGCTCAGCTTACGTCGCCAGACAGAACTCATGAACCTGAAACGCATTTCTGCTTCAGAAATCTCATTGAAAGCCTCCATTCAATTCAAGACAAAGGCGAAGTAGGATGCCAACATTATGCATCATTTGAGGCCTTTATCAGTGAACTCCAGCCAGTACCATGGGGATAATTACTATGATTTGTACAGCCAGTGTACGGACACTGCATTCAGCAGATTTCCAAGTGTGCCTTGTTTTATTCTTAACCAAATTTAGAAATGACTATTAGTATAACTAAATTAACTTGTCAGCATTGAAGCTAATTTGCTTTATATTAAGAAATAACTGAGGCAGGCGCATACACCTCAATGTATTTCTTCTGCACTGAAATAAAGTTTCATCAAGAATCCTTGTCATTCTTCCAGGAGTGTGAAGTGAAGTAGAAATTCAGAGTGATTATTTCTGGTCCGCTCAGCAGGTAGCTGGTAAAATTTAGCTTTCATTCAGAATAGGTACATTCAATCTTCCAGTCAGATATTGCCAGATAATGTGGCTCTGAGGAACTGTGCTCTGTACATATTTTAATAGAAAAGTCAATTCGTATTGTGTGACAGAGCAATAAGTCAGGATATAGTGCGTCCACTAAAGACCTTCATATATCTATATGTATGTCATAATTCCTCCAGTGTATTATCCAAATACTGTGCCTGAAGTTTAATCTAACTTAGAATTGGTGACTTCTGAATGCTTAAGTGTACTATATTCTTCTTTTTGATTGGTGAATTCTCTAGCAGTCAGTGGCGGCTCCAGGAAATTTTTTTAGGGGGTGCTATGCAGGTGCTGGACCAATTTCCGGGGGAGCTGACGACCTGCGGCGCGCGAAGCGCGCCGCGCCAAAAATGGGTGTGGCCACAACCTGCGGCGCGCGAAGCGCGCCGCGGCGAAAAAATGGGCGTGGTCATGACCGGATGAGGGCGGGGCTAACTGTAATTTAAAGTGAACCCAGGGTGAGAGTGATATGGTGGCTGCCATATTTATTTCCTTTTAAACAATACTAGTTGCCTGGCAGCCCTGCTGATCTATTTGGCTGTAGTAGTGAACTGAATTACACCAGAAACAAGCCATGCAGCTAATCTTGTCAGTTCTGACAATATTGTCAGAAACCCCTGACCTGCTGCATGCTTGTTCAGGGTCTATGGTTGAAAGAATAAGAGGCAGAGGACCAGCACGGCAGCCAGGCAACTGGTATTGCTTAAAGGGAGATAAATATGGCAGCCTCAATATTATTCTCACCTCGGGTTCCCTTTAAAAGTGCAACGCAAAGACAGAGGGCCCAAGTTTTGGTGACCCTTTTCCCAGAAAATTCACATAATTGTGCAGGTTTTCTCAAGAAAATACACGTAATGTGAGCAGATTTTAACAAAAAACACGTCCAATGACCCCAATATGCACAATCGTTATCAGATATGGCCCCAATATGCACAATCGTTATCAGATATGGCCCCAATATGCACAATCGTTATCAGATATGGCCCCAATATGCACAATCGTTATCAGATATAGCCCCAATATGCACAATCGGTAGCAGATATGACCCCAATATGCACAATCGTTAGCAGATATGACCCCAATATGCACAATCGTTATCAGATATGGCCCCAATATGCACAATCGTTATCAGATATGGCCCCAATATGCACAATCGGTAGCAGATATGGTCCCAATATGCACAATCGGTAGCAGATATGGTCCCAATATGCACAATCGGTAGCAGATATGGTCCCAATATGCACAATCGGTGGCAGATATGGTCCCAATATGCACAATCGGTGGCAGATATGGTCCCAATATGCACAATCGGTGGCAGATATGGTCCCAATATGCACAATCGGTGGCAGATATGGTCCCAATATGCACAATCGGTGGCAGATATGGTCCCAATATGCACAATCGGTGGCAGATATGGTCCCAATATGCACAATCGGTGGCAGATATGGTCCCAATATGCACAATCGGTGGCAGATATGGTCCCAATATGCACAATCGGTGGCAGATATGGTCCCAATATGCACAATCGGTGGCAGATATGGTCCCAATATGCACAATCGGTGGCAGATATGGTCCCAATATGCACAATCGGTGGCAGATATGGTCCCAATATGCACAATCGGTGGCAGATATGGTCCCAATATGCACAATCGGTGGCAGATATGGTCCCAATATGCACAATCGGTGGCAGATATGGTCCCAATATGCACAATCGGTGGCAGATATGGTCCCAATATGCACAATCGGTAGCAGATATGGCCCCAATATGCACAATCGGTAGCAGATATGACCCCAATATGCACAATCGGTAGCAGATATGACCCCAATATGCACAATCGGTAGCAGATATGACCCCAATATGCACAATCGGTAGCAGATATGACCCCAATATGCACAATCGGTAGCAGATATGACCCCAATATGCACAATCGGTAGCAGATATGACCCCAATATGCACAATCGGTAGCAGATATGACCCCAATATGCACAATCGGTAGCAGATATGACCCCAATATGCACAATCGGTAGCAGAAATGACCCCAATATGCACAATCGGTAGCAGAAATGACCCCAATATGCACAATCGGTAGCAGAAATGACCCCAATATGCACAATCGGTAGCAGAAATGACCCCAACATGCACAATCGGTAGCAGATATCGCCCCAATATGCACAATCCGTAGCAGATATGACCCCAATATGCACAATCCGTAGCAGATATGACCCCAATATGCACAATCCGTGGCAGATATGACCCCAATATGCACAATCCGTGGCAGATATGACCCCAATATGCACAATCCGTGGCAGATATGACCCCAATATGCACAATCCGTGGCAGATATGACCCCAATATGCACAATCGGATCCGTAGCAGATATGACCCCAATATGCACAATCCGCATCACCTGAAAAAGAAAAGAAAAACCCATTTACTCACCTACAGCCAGAAGACCTTCTTTCCCGACCTCCCGTCCCGAGTCCCGACCTCATTGTGGCGCGCAGCGCCCGCGCGCCCACGATCCTCTTCCTTCCCGACGTCACGACGAGACTTCCTGCCTGCATGCAGAGAGCAGGGCTACGGGAAAATGGCCGCCCGAAGTCTGCAGAACAGGGCTCCGGGCGGCCATCTTACCGTAGCCCTGCCTGCTGCTCCGTGCTGCCGGTGTGTGAACTGACTTGGCGTCTTTTAGACGCCTGAAGTCAGTTCACTCCAGGGGGTGCTTTGGGGGTGCTTGGACAATTCTAGGGGGTGCTCGAGCACCCCCAAGCACCCCCCTGGCGCCGCCACTGCTAGCAGTGTGTTAACATTGTCCACGGTCCACGGACTGTTACTCTGTGTAATTCCTTAATATTATTTGAACGGAAATCCAGTTTGTGATTAGGGATCCATACCATTGTTCTGAATGTACCCTTGGGCTGCTGTGCATGTCAAATAGCTTCAAAAAGTATGAATTATCAGTCAATCCAGTGCTCACGCTTCACGTTCTACCTACCCAAAGTAGCGAGGTGGCGGACCGACCCTCAGATGTTGTATGTGTGATGAGTTTGCACTGTTCTGTAACCTTGCAGTTCCTGAATGCCACACAAGCCAGTAATCAACCACATCAGCTTATCAATCAGGTACACAAATGTTTCATATATTACCTTTTTGCATGATATCAAGGAGCTTATTCACAGCCAGTAACTAAGTGCCTACACAGGTTCAGGTAACTGTTTGTGCCTGGAATGTGGCTTTAACCCCCTGGCGGTCTATTAAAAACCACCAGGGGGCAGCAGAGCAGTTTTTATTTTTTATTTTTTTAAATCATTTAGCGAGCCCAGGGCTCGCTACATTATAGCCGCTTCCCAGCGGCATCCCCCCACCCTCTTTGATCAGGAAATCCTGTTTAAAGAACGGGATTTCCTGGAGGGCTTCCCCCGTCGTGACGTCATTGGGAGTCCCAATCTACCCCTCAGCACTGCCTGGCACTGATTGGCCAGGCAGCGCACGGGTTCTGGGGGGGGCGTCACGGCGCGGCGAGCGGCGGACAATCGGCGCAGAGCGTGTTGCAAAAAAAATTATGCAAATTGGCCCAGCAGGGCCTGAGAAATCCCCCTGCGCGGCATAGCCCGTGCTCAGCACGGGCTTACCGCCAGGGAGGTTAAGGATCCTCTGCATGGCTTTTATCTAGCCTCAAAAAATGTGAATGCCCGTAAGCCAATTCATGTGGCTCTGCAGAAAGAGCAAGGATTTGGAAAACTAGCATGGATTTTGCATAATTCTGACTTCTGCATCAGAATTTTGCAATTTCAAGTTGAGAGTCAGAATTCGGAATGTCAAGGTAAAAACACTAACGACAGGATAAAATCCGATTACATGAGGGGCCCTATCAAAATAGGGAACCCCATGAATAAAGTCCGCTGTGCATAAAGTCACAATAAGATGAAATAATGGTGCTGCCTGTCTCCTTTCTTACTAGTTTCACCTAATGACTCCTTCAGGGTAGTGTTGGGCGAACATCTAGATGTTCGGGTTCGGGCCGAACAGGCCGAACATGGCCGCGATGTTCGGGTGTTCGACCCGAACTCCGAACATAATGGAAGTCAATGGGGACCCGAACTTTTGTGCTTTGTAAAGCCTCCTTACATGCTACATACCCCAAATTTACAGGGTATGTGCACCTTGGGAGTGGGTACAAGAGGAAAAAAACATTTAGCAAAAAGAGCTTATAGTTTTTGAGAAAATCGATTTTAAAGTTTCAAAGGGAAAACTGTCTTTTAAATGCGGGAAATGTCTGTTTTCTTTGCACAGGTAACATGCTTTTTGTCGGCATGCAGTCATAAATGTAATACATATAAGAGGTTCCAGGAAAAGGGACCGGTAACGCTAACCCAGCAGCAGCACACGTGATGGAACAGGAGGAGGGTGGCGCAGGAGGAGAAGGCCACGCTTTGAGACACAACAACCCAGGCCTTGCATGAGGACAAGAAGCGTGCGGATAGCAATTTGCATTTTGTCGCCATGCAGTCATAAATGTAATACAGATGAGAGGTTCAATAAACAGGGACCGGAAACGCTAACCCATCACAGATGTTCATTGTTCATGTTACTTGGTTGGGGTCCGGGAGTGTTGCGTAGTCGTTTCCAATCCAGGATTGATTCATTTTAATTTGAGTCAGACGGTCTGCATTTTCTGTGGAGAGGCGGATACGCCGCCGATCTGTGACGATGCCTCCGGCAGCACTGAAACAGCGTTCCGACATAACGCTGGCTGCCGGGCAAGCCAGCACCTCTATTGCGTACATTGCCAGTTTGTGCCAGGTGTCTAGCTTCGATACCCAATAGTTGAAGGGTGCAGATGGATTGTTCAACACAGCTACGCCATCTGACATGTAGTCCTTGACCATCTTCTCCAGGCGATCGGTGTTGGAGGTGGATCTGCACGCTTGCTGTTCTGTGTGCTGCTGCATGGGTGTCAGAAAATTTTCCCACTCCAAGGACACTGCCGATACCATTCCCTTTTGGGCACTAGCTGCGGCTTGTGTTGTTTGCTGCCCAGGACCCCTGTAACTCTGGTTTGCAGAGATGTAGGGACCCCATCTTTGGAATCCAAGTCTAACAATATGTCTTCTACCTGCATGAGACATTTCGTGAGATTCAGACGTTGCTAACGGCCATTGCTGCGATTTATGTACGCCACCATCACTACCATTGAAATAGCCCAAATAAACAGGTTTTTGTGACCCTAGGCTATGACTTCTTCGGCCTAGGGGCCCGAAACTCACCAGTCATGTTCCCCCTAAGGGTCCCTACAATGCTAGAAAATTTGGTACTGCTGAGCCATTGCCCTTTGAAAAGATGTGAGATTTTGGAAAGTGAAATAGGGAGGCAATGAAATCCTATGGGGGATTTTACCAATTTTGGACCCCTGTAACTCTGGTTTGCAGAGATGTAGGGACCCCATCTTTGGAATCCAAGTCTAACAATATGTCTTCTACCTGCATGAGACATTTCGTGAGATTCAGACGTTGCTAACGGCCATTGCTGCGATTTATGTACGCCACCATCACTACCATTGAAATAGCCCAAATAAACAGGTTTTTGTGACCCTAGGCTATGACCTCTTCGGCCTAGGGGCCCGAAACTCACCAGTCATGTTCCCCCTAAGGGTCCCTACAATGCTAGAAAATTTGGTACTGCTGAGACATTGCCCTTTGAAAAGATGTGAGATTTTGGAAAGTGAAATAGGGAGGCAATGAAATCCTATGGGGGATTTTACCAATTTTGGACCCCTGTAACTCTGGTTTGCAGAGATGTAGGGACCCCATCTTTGGAATCCAAGTCTAACAATATGTCTTCTACCTGCATGAGACATTTCGTGAGATTCAGACGTTGCTAACGGCCATGGCTGCGATTTATGTACGCCACCATCACTACCATTGAAACAGCCAAATAAACAGTTTTTTGTGACCCTAGGCTATGACCTCTTCGGCCTAGGGGCCCGAAACTCACCAGTCATGTTCCCCCTAAGGGTCCCTACAATGCTAGAAAATTTGGTACTGCTGAGCCATTGCCCTTTGAAAAGATGTGAGATTTTGGAAAGTGAAATAGGGAGGCAATGAAATCCTACGGGGGATTTTACCAATTTTGGACCCCTGTAACTCTGGTTTGCAGAGATGTAGGGACCCCATCTTTGGAATCCAAGTCTAACAATATTTCTTCTACCTGCATGAGACATTTCGTGAGATTCAGACTTTGCTAACGGCCATTGCTGCGATTTATGTATGTCACCATCACTACCATTGAAATAGCCCAAATAAACAGGTTTTTGTGACCCTAGGCTATGACCTCTTTGGCCTAGGGGCCCGAAACTCACCAGTCATGTTCCCCCTAAGGATCCCTACAATGCTAGAAAATTTGCCACTGCTGAGTAATTGCCCTTTGAAAAGATGTGAGATTTTGGAACTGTAAATAGGAGGCCCAATGAAAGCCTATGGGGGATTTTACCAAACTTGGAGCCCTGTAACTCTGGTTTGCAGAGATGTAGGGAACCCATCTTTGGAGCCCAAGTCTAACAATATGTCTTCTACCTGCATGAGACATTTCGTGAGATTCAGACGTTGCTGACGGCCATTGCTGCGATTTATGTACGTCAGACTCGCCACCATTGAAATTGCCCAAATAAACAGGTTTTGTGACCCTAGGCTATGACCTCTTCGGCCTAGGACTGCATTGAACGCGACCCACGCATTGTGCGCATTCTGGACAACACCAATTACTGGGTTTATACCCTTCTGGATTCACGGTACAAACACAATGTTCCAAAACTGCTTGAAGAAAGAGCCAGACAGGTCAAAATGGAAGAATACCAGCAGGCCCTTGTGGAGACTTTAGAGAGGAGATTGACATCCTCCCCCTCCTCTAGCCAGTTGTACGCCGACAGACTGACTTCCGCAAACCCAGGACGACCAGGAGGGCAGCAAACAACACAAGCCGCAGCTAGTGCCCAAAAGGGAATGGTATCGGCAGTGTCCTTGGAGTGGGAAAATTTTCTGACACCCATGCAGCAGCACACAGAACAGCAAGCGTGCAGATCCACCTCCAACACCGATCGCCTGGAGAAGATGGTCAAGGACTACATGTCAGATGGCGTAGCTGTGTTGAACAATCCATCTGCACCCTTCAACTATTGGGTATCGAAGCTAGACACCTGGCACAAACTGGCAATGTACGCAATAGAGGTGCTGGCTTGCCCGGCAGCCAGCGTTATGTCGGAACGCTGTTTCAGTGCTGCCGGAGGCATCGTCACAGATCGGCGGCGTATCCGCCTCTCCACAGAAAATGCAGACCGTCTGACTCAAATTAAAATGAATCAATCCTGGATTGGAAACGACTACGCAACACTCCCGGACCCCAACCAAGTAACATGAACAATGAACATCTGTGATGGGTTAGCGTTTCCGGTCCCTGTTTATTGAACCTCTCATCTGTATTACATTTATGACTGCATGGCGACAAAATGCAAATTGCTATCCGCACCCTTCTTGTCCTCATGCAAGGCCTGGGTTGTTGTGTCTCAAAGCGTGGCCTTCTCCTCCTGCGCCACCCTCCTCCTGTTCCATCACGTGTGCTGCTGCTGGGTTAGCGTTACCGGTCCCTTTTCCTGGAACCTCTTATATGTATTACATTTATGACTGCATGCCGACAAAAAGCATGTTACCTGTGCAAAGAAAACAGACATTTCCTGCTTTTAAAAGACAGTTTTCCCTTTGAAACTTTAAAATCGATTTTCTCAAAAACCATAAGCTCTTTTTGCTAAAAAATTTTTCCCTCTTGTACCCACTCCCAAGGTGCACATACCCTGTAAATTTGGGGTATGTAGCATATAAGGAGGCTTTACAAAGCACGAAAGTTCGGGTCCCCATTGACTTCCATTATGTTCGGAGTTCGGCCATGTTCGGCCCGAACCCGAACATCTAGATGTTCGCCCAACACTACACGTGACCCGTTCGGCCAATCACAGCACTAGCCGAACGTTCGGGTAACGTTCGGCCATGCGCTCTTAGTTCGGCCATATGGCCGAACAGTTTGGCCGAACACCATCAGGTGTTCGGCCGAACCCGAACATCACCCGAACAGGGTGATGTTCTGCAGAACCCGAACAGTGGCGAACACTGTTCGCCCAACACTACTTCAGGGGATCAAAAAAAAGAAATAGTTTGTATTCAAAGCATGCAGCAGACAAATAACATACTATTTAGTTTCTCTATCTTTTGTACAGATTTTTCATGCAAGCGTTTGATTCCTCCACGGTATGATTACCTATTCCCCATCATATAAGGCTTACATGAACCATAAAGTAATATGCTGTTCTGGTCACTTGAGCAACTATTGCAGGAAAGCATTGAATGCACTTTACATTTGCCTATCACCAAGAGGTTCAAGCTCTGGGTACATTATTATATTAACCTAAATAACTATGTAACTATGTATTTTTCTTTGTATAAAGGGTATTTTGCACTTCATGGTGTTGTATGGTGGCTTCGCATCTGTGAATTATTACGGTAAATGTTGTTTTGTAAGGTTAAGGTGTATAAGTATTTTGTTTATTAGTTCTTTATATTTCCTTGCTACAGGCTCCTTACTGAATTTAGATATAACCATCTGGGCAAACTCTCTTTGGGAGGATGAAAACTGCTATGCCTTTGGCCAGCATTTAAAATTGACATCTGAAAGAAAATAGAGTTATAAGGCCATTTCCTATTTCAGAAAACAAATATGATAGTTTCAACACGCCATGACCAAGAAAAATCCCTTTGCAGAAGAGGTGAAAGTTTTAGCTTTTGAAGTGATTTTCCTCTGCCTGGTACCTCTTTCTTTTGGTGTTCTGCAGTAAGCTGTTTAGTTTCTTATTCTTCTTTTTCAAGTCCTGAGATGATAAACAACTGGCGTTTCATGCAAAATCAATTTCTCAGCAAAACTGCTCTTTTGATTGAAACAAAAATAAGAAAAAGGTTTTGAGAGCATCATTTTTATTTTGTTTCAGTCAGGAAAAGTTGCCGAAATATTTTAAGAGCACTCAGCAACACACATCACTGTGCGATACTAGGGACTGAAAACTTTACAGAGTACATTGTTAGGCCATGTTGACCCAGAGTAGTGTTGGGCGAACACCTGGATGTTCGGGTTCGGGAAAGTTCGCCGAACATGGCCGCAATGTTCGGCATGTTCGGGCCGAACCCCGAACTCCCCGAACCGTAGTAGAAGTCGTAGTAGTACCGTACTACTGCTGAACCGCCCGCTGCCCGGCCTCCCTCAACGCGTCACTCTCCGGACTCCTTCTCCTCAGTCACTCACTTCACAGTGCCGCCCACTGCCAGCCACCCACTACCAGCAGACCGGTACTTCCTGAAACTTTTGTATGGGGAAGCGGGCAGAGGGGGGAGCGCTAGCGGAGGGGGTGGGAAGAATTTCCGACCCCCCCCCCCCGCGATCGGGGCATGCTCCCCCCTTATGCCTGCGACCCCATAGGGGGGCAGTATTCGGCCGAACAGGGCCCTGTTCGGCGGCCAATTAGTAGTTCGGGGCGAACCCGAACTTAAAGGGCCGAACACCATCAGGTGTTCGGCCGAACTCGAACATCACCCGAACAGGGTGATGTTCTGCAGAACCCGAACAGTGGCGAACACTGTTCGCCCAACACTAACCCAGAGCTGCTATGATTTTGCAAGAAACTTAAAGTGTATTCACACAATGTACTTTGCATCCCCTGTGTTGCTACATGGAAACTTACTGCCCATGCAACTAGAGTACATGGGCATGAGCATGTTCTTCAACACTATCCAAATGCACTTTCTATGGTGTGTTACATAGCAATTATTCAAACTATAAAAAATAACAATTCAATATGGTTTAGTGTGCAGAACATGTCTGTGTAGTGCCTGCATTGCAGTGTGGGCAGAAGCAGGGCTGGTTCTCTCATGAGGCAAGGTGAATCATTTGCATCAGGCGCAGAGATTTCAGGGGCAGCATTCTTGTACTGTTGTATCTACCTGAGGAGGAATGGAGTAGCTGAGGGTGAGTAGTTTGTTTGTCACAGACTCACAGCCAGCCAGTGTGCTATTGTGTTGAGCTGCAGCATGTCATGTGAGAACATTCAAAGAAGCAGAGTAAATTGTTGAATGCTGTGCGATCATTCCAAATCGTGGGGTGGGGCGCATCCTCACAAGCTTGCTTCAGGCATCAAAAAGTCTAGAACCGGCGCTGGGTAGAAGTAGTTCATATGGAATCTAAAAAAACACACAGGCTCTGGCAATAAATTCAAATATACTAGTACATCATCATCTAGAGAAGAACCAAAGTATTGAATAGCAAAGAGTAAAAGTGAGACCAACATATGGTAATAATAAAGGAAATGCAGGATAAAGACACAATGCAAGGATATATCCACAGTGTGGTGCCAACAGGGAATAAAGAAAATAATTATGATTAATACACAATGTTTAAAACTAAAGATAATGTGCTAAAGTGGAGTACTATTGTCATCATGATGTACAGATATAACTAGAAAAAGATAAAAAGGCATATCTGAAACTTAGGAACTGTTTAAATGATTTACATTATTCAGTCCATACTGTTGTATCCTATAGAGATTGTGACTGGTGTTTATTGTTGGTGATGTACAGTCAAGGACAGGGCCTAAAGGGAAACTGTAGGGGGGGGTCGGGGGAAAATGAGTTGAACTTACCCGGGGCTTCTAATGGTCCCCCGCAGACATCCTGTGCCCGCGCAGCCACTCACCTCCAGTTCACTTCTGGAATTTCAGACTTTAAAGTCTGAAAATCACTGCACCTGCGTTGCCGTGTCCTCGATCCCGCTGATGTCACCAGGAGCATACTGCGCATGCCCAGTATGGTCTGTGTCTGCGCAGTACACTCCTGGTGACATCAGCAGGATCGAGGACATGGCAACGCAGGCGCAGTGGTTTTCAGACTTTAAAGTCTGAAATTCTAGAATTGAACCGGAGGCGGGGCGGAGCATCTGTGAGTGGCTGCTTGGGCACAGGATCTCTGCGGGGGACCGTTAGAAGCCCCGGGTAAGTTCAACTCATTTACCCCCGACCCCCCTACAGTATCCCTTTAAGCAGGTCCAGTGCTGCATTCTGAGGAATCCTTCTGATCACAATCTGTTTAGTTATCTGGGGTTTCTGGAAATGTCTCTTGGAGAGTTATGTTGTTTTGGTTTCACAAAACTGTGGATACTGTACATGTACTGTTAGTCACAGCATCTACCACTAGTCTTTGCCAGAAAAGTGAATTTGTCTTTCTGCATCGTGTCTTGTCCATAGATTTATGGCACAGAGCTTTTCATCCCAAGTGATATACAGTACCAGACAAGGTTGTTAAGAATGCTGAAATTGCAATGATTTCCCTGTTAAAGCACTTGAGCTGCTTTTCTCTTGTATGCACTAACATATTATACAGGGTTTTGCAAAGTTCAGCTTAAAATGATGATCTATGTGTTTAGGATTGTTTTAGCTAAAATTGGTTCCTAAAGAAATGCTGCATGAAACCTGTAGAATACCGAAATTCAAAATTACAGGCAGGTAGCTTTCCTGTTTTGAAAAACTGTGACCACCATGTTAAGTAGGGTACTACAGTCGATTATAACCATTTAAATACCAATCTCAGCCTTTCATACCAGGTATGCCTTACTAGTATGCAAGTGATGTGAGATGATGTGAGAATCATTTGGGCTTGGTGAAGTGACTAGGCTTTGACCAAAATAATAGAAAATATTAAGTTTGTTTACTGTTTTTTTTTTTTGGTACAGTTACTTTATATTTTTCTTTGTAATGTTGGCTCTTTGTCACTTTCTTCCATTTTTCTTATGAAAACTCTTCCTTGACATAACTTTGCTTGTAGTTCTGAGCTTTGTGGCAGTAATAATAGGGGTGATAGGGGATAGGACTAGAGATGGGCCGAACGGTTCGCCGGCGAACGGTTCCAGGTGAACTTTGGGGGTTCGCGTTCGCCTGCATCAGGCGAACTTTTGCGGAAGTTCGATTCGCCCCATAATGCTGTATTGAGCAAAATTTTTAGCCTCCATTTCACTGTCAGCAGACATGTTATTGTCAAACACACTGCTTTCAGTGCTAGAGAACCCGCCCACCCTCCCTTCAAGCTAGGTCCCTTTATACCATTTGACTCAGTTGTCTGCCTACACTAATTAGTTATGGGACAGCTGCTACACACTCTGCTAGGGAGATTTTAATTGGCCTCCCTCCTCCCTTCTCCCTTCTACCGGAGGGAGGAGGGTCTCTTCTGCCAGGGAATTATACTATTTTAAAAACCAGTATACATCATACCATAGCCGGGAATTGAACCTAGATCTCACTGTGTGGTGGGCACGTCACCCTAAGCACTGTACCACTACAGTAGTAAGTGAAACTAGCCTAAAATGTACCATTTATGCTCAACGCAATAGAACCATTAGGTTGCTTAAAGGAGAACTGTAGTGAGAGGTATATGGAGGCTGCCATATTGATTTCCTTTTAAGCTATACCAGTTGCCTGGCAGCCCTGCTGATCTATTTGGCTGCAGTAATAATCATAATAATAATAATCCAAACATTTGTATAGTGCTTTTCTCCTGTCGGACTCAAAGCGCTCAAGAGCTGCAGCCACAGGGATGCGCTCAAGAGGCCACCCTGAAGTGTTAGGGAGTCTTGCCTTGAACTCCTTACTGAATAGGTACTTGACCTAGCCAGGATTCAAACTCTGGTCTCCCATGTCAAAGGCAGAGCCCTTAACCAGTACACTTTCCAGCCACTGTAGTGTGAATCACACCAGAAACAAGCATGCAGCTAATCTTGTCAGATCTTACAAAAATGTCAAACACCAGATCTGCTGCATGCTTGTTCAGGGTCTAGGGCTAAAAGTATTGGAGGCAGAGGATCTGCAGGATAGCCAGGTAACTGGTATTGCTTAAAAGGAAATCAATATGGTAGCCTCCATATACCTTTCACTACAGTTCTCCTTTAAGCAACCTAATGGTTCTATTGCATTGAGCATAAATGTTAAATTTTAGGCTAGCTTCACTTACTTCTGTAGTGGTACAGTGCTTAGGGTGACGTGCCCACCACACAGTGAGATCTGGGTTCAATTCCCAGCTATGGTATGATCTGGTGTTTGACATTTTTGTAAGATCTGACAAGATTAGCTGCATGCTTGTTTCTGGTGTGATTCACACTACTGCAGCCAAATAGATCAGCAGGGCTGCCAGGCAACTGGTATAGCTTAAAAGGAAATCAATATGGCAGCCTCCATCTACCTCTCACTACAGTTCTCCTTTAAGCAACCTAATGGTTCTATTGCATTGAGCATAAATGTTAAATTTTAGGCTAGCTTCACTTACTTCTGTAGTGGTACAGTGCTTAGGGTGACGTGTCCACCACACAGTGAGATCTGGGTTCGATTCCCAGCTATGGTATGATCTGGTGTTTGACATTTTTGTAAGATCTGACAAGATTAGCTGCATGCTTGTTTCTGGTGTGATTCACACTACTGCAGCCAAATAGATCAGTAGGGCTGCCAGGCAACTGGTATAGCTTAAAAGGAAATCAATATGGCAGCCTCCATATACCTCTCACTACAGTTCTCCTTTAAGCAACCTAATGGTTCTATTGCATTGAGCATAAATGTTAAATTTTAGGCTAGCTTCACTTACTTCTGTAGTGGTACAGTGCTTAGGGTGACGTGCCCACCACACAGTGAGATCTGGGTTCGATTCCCAGCTATGGTATGATCTGGTGTTTGACATTTTTGTAAGATCTGACAAGATTAGCTGCATGCTTGTTTCTGGTGTGATTCACACTACTGCAGCCAAATAGATCAGCAGGGCTGCCAGGCAAATGGTATAGCTTAAAAGGAAATCAATATGGCAGCCTCCATATACCTCTCACTACAGTTCTCCTTTAAGCAACCTAATGGTTCTATTGCATTGAGCATAAATGTTAAATTTTAGGCTAGCTTCACTTACTTCTGTAGTGGTACAGTGCTTAGGGTGACGTGCCCACCACACAGTGAGATCTGGGTTCAATTCCCAGCTATGGTATGATGTATACTCATGTATGTATCCCCAGCTATGGTATGATGTATACTCATGTATGTATTCCCAGCTATGGTATGATGTATACTGGTTTTTAAAATAGAATAATTCCCTGGCAGAAGAGACCCTCCTCCCTCCGGTAGTTTTTACCTTCATACTATTGAAGGTAAAAACCACCTCTTCAGTCCCTGACATGACCTTCCACTGGCTTACCTTCCTGAACTCCGGGAGCTTCCACTCACCCATTCATCCTTGCTTCTGTTGCCTCGATTTCGACATGACACCAGAATAAAAGACAGATGGGTCAGCCAAAGCTCTTGGAGTCTGGGATGACAAAAGTGAGAAGGGGAGAATAGATTACTCAGGCCAACTGCCAGCACTTTTAGGGTGCAGTTCCAGCCAGGATTTCAGGGTTTGTAAACTCACAAATGCTACTTTGTTAGTCGGCTGTTAACCCACATGAAAGCGGTTCACCCCATTAAAAAGTTGGAGACATGCCCTCAGGGGCGTAGCAAGAAATGACTGGGCCCCATAGCAAAAAAAATGTATGCCCCCCCCACAACCTTCCAACCCCACGGACCCACCACACAAACATTCCTCCAGGACCCTCCACCCCAACAGTCCCACAACCCTCTAAGTACAGTATAAGTAGCCAGGTCTATAGGTGTCCCCAGAATAGGTGGCCAGGGGTATAGATGTCCCCAGAACAGGTGGCCAGGGGGAGAGATGTCCCCAGAACAGGTAGCCAGGGGTAGAGATGTCCCCAGAACAGGTAGCCAGGGGTAGAGATGTCCCCAGAACAGGTAGCCAGGGGTATATGTGCCCAGTATATGTAGGCAGGGTACAGGGCCGGTTCTAGACTGGCACATATGAGGGGGCAGTCAAAAATGGTTAGGGGGCAACATGTTCGAGGACATTTTTGAAAATGGGCGTGGCCATGATGTCATGTGGGTGGGGCTAACTAATGTAGTTATACTAGCTTATGTAGCTACATAAAAAAATATGAAGTAAATGCACATAATGAGAGACAGCGTTTCCCCAGTAAACGCACATAATAAGAGACAGCTTTTCACCAGTAAACGCACATAATAAGAGACAGCTTTTCACCAGTAAACGCACATAATAAGAGACAGCTTTTCACCAGTAAACGCACATAATAAGAGACAGCTTTTCACCAGTAAACGCACATAATAAGAGACAGCTTTTCACCAGTAAATGCACATAATAAGAGACAGCTTTTCACCAGTAAACGCACATAATAAGAGACAGCTTTTCACCAGTAAACGCACATAATAAGAGACAGCTTTTCACCAGTAAATGCACATAATGACAAACAGCCAGTGTCCCCAGTATATGTAGCCAGGGATATATGTGCCCAGTATATGTAGCCAGAGGTATATGCCCCCAGTATATGTAGCCAGGGGTATATGCGCCCAGTATACGTAGCCAGGGGTATATGCGCCCAGTATACGTAGCCAGGGGTATATGCGCCCAGTATACGTAGCCAGGGGTATATGCGCCCAGTATATGTAGCCAGGGGTATATGCGCCCAGTATATGTAGCTGGGTTCCGGGCCGGACGGCATCATAATTAGAAAAAAAAAAGTCCCCCGACTCGCACGGGCCCCCTGTGGCTAGGGGCCCCGTAGCAACTCTATGGTGGCTATAGCGAATGCTACGCCACTGCATGCCCTGATTCAGAAAGTATTTCTCCTGGGAGATGTTTTTATACCTTATCAACAAAATACCCTTTCAGACCCAGAAAAAAAAATTCAAAATAAGCAGCCCCAAATGTATCCCTTAACATCAGGTTTAACTTTTCTTTTCTACATTTCAGTAGTTTTTCACTAGGTTCTAAAGCTAAAAAAAGTATTTCATAGATTAAATGTAAAAACATCTGTGAGAAAACTCAGGAGAAATGTTTATTGAATCTGCGTAATATTATGAAGATGATACAATATGGGGGTTGTTCACAAAACTTATCTCACCTTATCAATATTAACTTACTTTATAGAAAACCTTTGAAAGCACCTGGAAACCACAAAAAGTGCTAAAAATGTGATAAGAAATGAATGTAATATCAAAGTTTGAGTTTATTGAAAACAACTTATTTTGAGGGCTTCTTTTACTTAGAAAGTGGCAAAAAGATAGAAAAGGTGAACAATGGTTAACGGAACATAATTAATAAGTTATGTTTTATCAACCCTGTGGGGAGAAAAGTCAAATGCATGGCCCATTAATTGCATTAAAGATCTTAACTGTTATTTGAATTTTCTGATTGAATACTCTTTCTATTGAGCATATAATATGTTGTCTTTGCAAGCTATAATGTCCACATAGGCATCTGTTGTAATATTTCTTTTATGCTGTCCAGGTAGAACATTAGGCTTTTTAGTAGGTAGTTTACCAGATGCCCTCAGCAATACGCATTCTAATGGATAAAATCACAGTCTGCTATCAGACTCCATATTAACTTCGCACTGTTGGCTGTAGAACTGCATCTTGAAACTGTTGTAAGCCATTTGGTCACTGATACATAATTGTGTATAGCTGAAGACAGCAAGCTGTTTGCATTAATTAGCAATCAAAGTATATTGCTGGATGGGGATTTGTTTGCCTTTGACATCAAGGCAAAACTTGATAATTGAAGCTGCAGATGATCCTGGGTTTTGATTTGCTGTGTCTCTGTAACTATGAACTTCCAAACCCATCTGCCCATTGAACCATCTGTAAACATCGCACAAAAGCAGCTGGAAAAAAGACAGAGACTAAAGAAACACAATATTGAAACAGTTGCCAAGACCAAGACGAAAGCTTAGCCTGGATAAGTTTAACAGGAAGCATAAGCTTGGAACAAATATTGTTACGTCTTATGCAGGGAGTCAATATAAAACGACAGAAATGAAACTGTATATCTGCTGGTTATAACTAAAATATGCACTGTTTATTAACAATAAATCTGTAAAGATTTACAAACCACTAAAATTTTTTGTTTGCATACTGAACATTCTTCTTTTATTAAGTATAAAGTATATTCATATAGTGAATGAAAATTGCACTGCCAAACAGCTATAGATTTTGGCTATCAGTCTGTAGGGAAAATCATTTAAATTGGTACCAAATTGGTACCAAACTCAAAACTTACTCTCTGGTCTAATAGATTAGTTATAATGTGATAATCTTTGTGGAAGAAAAATCTTCATTACAATTTATGGAAATCCTAAAAAAAAGGAGAATGGGTTCAGTCTCAATGTTGACTACAGGGAAAGCTGCCTCAGCAGAGCCCTCCTGCTCAAAGTTGCTGGTAAGAACTAATTAGACAGGGTGACCTTCCTACACAAACTTAGAACACAGAGAAGTGAATTTCTTCAGCAAATATGTGTGAAAAAAAATACATTTCACTGCGTGCTGAGCAAGAGTTTGGATCTGCTTTAAGACAGTCCAATTCATAAAGTATATGTACACACACACACACACACACACACACACACACACACACACACACACACACACACACACACACACACACGCGCACACACACACTCGCACTCACACACACACACTCACACACACACACACACACACACATTGACTGTCGCCCACAAGAATTGTGACCCAGTGCTGTACAGATTCATTGCATGACTACAGCCTAGCAATGCATTCTGATGCTATGGTGGGAGGAGGAGGTAAGATGGTGCAGGACATAATGGCTACTGGCAGCTGGAGCAAGTACGGGGACAGTGTACTCACTCAAGATAATCCAGCACTCCAAATTTTTCAGTACAACACATCAGTACATATGGTAGATTCAATTTAGACTAGGGTGTGTACAAGGTTTTAGATTCACCAGGAAGCAGCACCAGAATCTGTTACTGATGGAGTGCCAGTCAGCAGATTATTTGAAAGTATATCACAGTTTCTGTAAGTTTGCTCACCTACGGCATTCAATTAGCTGCCTCAGTTTTTGACAGAATTTTAAGCAAAACTGGTACATCTATAAGATAAGGTCATGGTGACTGCTTATCTTGGTTCATTTAGTTGCTGGTTAAAGAGATGTATTAATCAAATTACCCTGCAGTGCCAAATCAGTTTCCTACAACAGTTTCACACTACCTGCTGTGCCATAAATTTAATAAAACACCTCCTTTGTTTCACACAGTGATTTTTGCTTACAAGTATGGGAGACTGAAACAAGACATCCACTTGGTTGCTAATAGACTGCTAATGAGTACATTTTCCCTATACCGTTTGAAAAACGAAAACATCAATGAGCTAGTTGAACGGTATTCTTAAAATCTAAAAGAATCATTTCTGTCAAAGCTGGTGCTAAAACCTCATTAGTGAACCTTTTAGACAGGCAAGTGTTCTTGTTAACTAAACTGCACGATAATATTCCAATTCAAACAGGCAAGTTTTGGTTGATGAATCCTAAATAAAGCAACAAAATGGTATATAATTCTCAACCCTTCCATACTTGTAATTTGCCTTTGGGATGCAATGCGACTACTATTTGATTGCATCACAGTGGTCTGGAAATGTTGCACTGCAACATTAAAGGCACAGTGCAGCCTTCCAGTAATGCTGTGGTGATCAACACTCTACAAAAAGAACACAGAAACAACAGGAGCCCAAATGGTGCAGTATGTCATGAGTTAAACGGTACATGTAAAACAAGGTTGTGGTACTCATAAAGGGAGGTTGCACAGGGGGCAACCAACCACTGAAGGCAGGTGGAGATTTATAAACCTGACTCCACTCGGGAGACCAGATGGAACTGGATCTTGTTGCACTCTTGGCAAAACAACAAAGGATCTATCAGTGGCAGAGCCATTGGGTACCAGAGTACACCCCATCCAAAAGAGGGTGAAAAGCACAAAGGGAGAAGAGGGGTCAAATGATAGATAAAACTGTGTTTAAAAAAGCTAATATAATAAAGGGAGAGGTGGCTTACGTAAATAACAACACATTCATACACATATGAAGTTTAATTAGGCATAGGCAATGTGTTTCATTGGTCTAACACCAATTTCCTCAGGCCAAATACAGTGTCGGATGTATCTAGAGCCTAGAACAGAGAGCCTCTCTAGGGGCTCCAGTGTTGGCTCTAGATACATCCAACACTGTATTTGGCCTGAGGAAGTGGGTGTTAGACTCACGAAATGCATAGCCTATGCTTAATTAAACTTCATATTTGTATGTATGTGTGTTCAGGTAAGTCACCTCTCCCTTTATTATTATTATTATTATTTAGCTGTTTTTAAAACTGTTTTATCTATCATTGGGTGCCTATTCCCCCCTTTATACAGTAAAGCATGCAGTACCATTCCAGTCTCCCTTTGTAACGATCGGTGTAACACAGAGAGGGTCTGATTACCGGTGATCTGCAGTATCACCGAGAATACAGATATATACCCGATTATTGATGATCTGCAGTATCACCGATAATCAGATATATCTTCTACCCTCTGGACACCTGAGAGATGAGAGTGTTTGGTGCAACAGTAATACTTTGAGGAAAGCACCTGTAAGATAGGTGCTAGACAGTAAGAGCTACTGCTCTGGATCAGATTCCTTCCACAGGTCTGATGCTCCCCAAGGGGCGGAGCCAGGCTGAGGGAGTGGGAAGGACAGAACGTGAGTGACACCAATGGGCAGTGTCACTAACAGATCTGTGAACTATCTCTTAACAGGGGAGATAGCTCTCGAGGTCAGACAGGCCAGGTCGTAAACACACGGACAGATACAGTACAGAGACAGGAGACAGATGCAGAATCCTGAGACTAGCAGAGTTTGGCAACAAGGTATCAGAAAGACAAAGGTACAGAATCAGAGATCAGAAGAATGGTCAGGAAGGCAGAAGGTCGTAACAGATAATCGACAATGCCTAGACTTGAGTGTGAGCTCCTAGATTCTCACACTCCAGGAACTAGACTAGATAATAACAATAATACAGATGGTACAGAATTCCTAGACTAAAGGTGCCCATACACTCGTCAGATTGGCAGCAGATAGATAAGAAATGCATCTGATGATCTATCTGATGCATTTTTAGAACATTTTTTACCAGGATAGAATTCCAATAGATTTCAGTTTGAAATCTATTGAAATTCGATCTGATGGCATTTTTTTGCCATCAGATTTCCATTAAGGCCAATGCAAACTGATAAGCAATCTCATCAGATCGACCTAAATTTTCCACCCTGCAAGTTCGATGGAAATTCATCGAAATCGATCGAAATCGGCCATCGATCGGTCGATTGGCCAACCGATTTGCAATCGATTGATCGATCGATCGATCGGGATCGATCGGTCGGCCAGAAAATCGGCTGAGTGTATGGGCTGCTTAAGGTGTGAGTTCCTTGGCCATCAACACCTTGGAAACTGGTCTAGATAATATTACAGATAATAACAGAATTCCTAGGCTAAGGTGTGAGCTCCGTGATCATCAACACCTACGAAACTGACAAATAAACACAGATACTGACAAGGTCTGAGTGCTACCACGTAGTGATCGCAACGGCAGACACCAGATAAATGACCAGCACCCAGTATATATACACTAGCGCTCTCCAGCGCCTCCCCTAAGTGCTGGACCAATGAAAGTTGCTGAAATTGTCAGCTGACCGGCTTGGTCAGCTGACCCCCTTCTGACTGCCATAAAGGCCCTGCCTCTCTGCACGCGCGCGCGTCCTCCTAAACCAGTGTGGACTATCAGTCCCAGCCACACCAGTCATGTTGTAATGTTTCTGCTGTGTTGGATGCGGAAACCGCCGCACCGCTGTCCGTGCGTGCGGCGTTTTCTCCGCATTACTGAGAGGAGCAGGCCTATGCGTGCAACTTGCCGCATTGGACGCGGAATCCGCCGCCCTGTCGTTTGAGCATGCGGCGGTTTCTCCGCGCTCCGACTGCACGCCAGCTGCCATGTTGAACGCGGAGTCAGCCGCCTCACTCTGAGTATTAGCGGCGGCTTTTCCGCATTTCCTCACACCCTTCCAGTGGACACTTGCATGTCATATTGTTAACACACTGCATGCAGTCCATTGCTGCATTGGTACTCGCCCCACCCCACCACAATCACCATGACAGTCCCACAGGGCTATCATTGCTTCTGCATCAGGATGCGCCAATTCTGTGTAATGGGATGTGATATAACAGCGGAAAGGTGAAAAGGGCTTTAACTAGTTGCCGTTGCGTGAAGTTCTGATGCGCGTGCATCTCCGCTTGAATGATGGAGCTCTGCTCCATCATCAGTCTCCCATTGGCGATCGCCACAAGAAAACTGTAACACATAGAAACCACCGTCTATTTACTATGTACAGCACTGCGATCTAAGGCTGTCCCCTACAGAGGATCAGGACCGATCGGCTCTCATAGGCTTATGCCTATGACAGCCAATCATGGTGATTGGATAATGGGGGGTGGGAGGTCTGGGGGAAAAAAATAGACAAATTTAGGAAAAAAAACCCCAAACAAATAAATAAAAAAAAACAAACAAACATGGCAGCAGTGATCAGAGCCCCCCAACAGAAATATCTGTTGGTGGGCAGAAAAAGGGGGTAGGGATCACTTGTGTGATGAGTTGTATGGCCCTGCAGCGAGCTCTTAAAGCTGCAGTGGCCTAATTTGCAAAAAAAAAAAAAACTGGTCACGTGGGGTGGGGGGTGGTAAAGCCTTTGGTCCTTAAGTGGTTAAGCTATGCACATAAGTAAGCTTTTGTAGGCTGATATGATTATTCATGATCATGTCAAGGAAAAGTCTATTTATAGTACAATCGCTCCCCAATTTCATTCGACTCCCCTTCTGCAAACTGCTTAATATCTCAATGGTCAGCTGACCACGATTGTAGATCTTGCTTTAGTCTATAGCTGGACTCTTTCTACTTATCCTCCTCTCTCCCTCTCCCTTCACCATAGCGCAGAAGGGGCTGCTTGAGTGAGAGCTAAATAGTTCATCTGTACACTGAGAATGGATAAAGTGTTACATGAAGCAACCATTAAAGTTTGTTTCCCATTGTGTACATAGCTTAAGACAAGCAGAAAAGGGGACACTTAGTAGATTTTCTCTTCTTCCCTTAGGCAGCTTTTCCTAAATTTGAAATGCATAATAATGAGATGCAGAGAGGCCACTATTTGAGAGGACAACATAAATATTTGTTGGGTTGTATCCTGAATGAGGATATTGTTGTTATGCTTTCAGAAAAAGTAATTGCTAATATATCCTAGAGGAAAGTATTGTAATTAATTATATTCTACAATGGAAATATACTGAGTGGGACTTAAAGATGAGTTGCTGCAATGCAGAAAAAAATACAATTAATTACTGCTATGTAGAAACTGTTGATATTCTAGTTGAGACTGAACAGAGGTAAAGCCCCACTCCAGCTGCAAACGTTTGCCTAGATATATGTAGGCACACGCTTGCAGAGCTTGTTTTTGTTTTAGGAGGCACTGTTTAATTAGCTGATGTAAAATAACCCTCTTTTAAAGTAACTGTCACTGATATGTCACTGACATATGGTGCAATCTTCTCAGAGAGATTCAGTCTGTTAGGGCTGATGCACACCGGAGCGGTTCTGGAGCGGTTTTTTAAATGCTTGCAGGGGGAAACCGCTTGCTCATGAAAGTGAATGGGCTGGTGCACACCAGAGCGTCTCGTTTTTTCCACAAACGAAAACTCCCGGGCTGCAGCAATTTTTAGATTTCTGAGGCGAAACCTACACTATCTCTAAATCTGCCTTTTGGTCATGTGTTTAATAGTTCAAGACATTGGTTTCAATTCATCAAAGGGTGTTCGATAACAAAATCCCAGTCCTTAAAATACCGCATTCGGTATTTTACACTTCACTGTGCTAATTCATCAAAATTTTCACATGTGTGGTAGAGGTTCGTTAAGTTACCGAAGTACTACGGCTTCAGTTCATCAAAGGCTGTTTGATAACAGCAGAGTGGTGCAGAGCAGCTTAGAATGTCTCTGAGTTGTTACAAGCTGATTACAATAGAAGGCATCCAGACATCCCTTTATATGTAAACGTGTTATATTTACTGTTACTTATACTGCCTCTGCTGCTCTGAATCTGTCCATCAGTGTTTCTTAACATTTTACTTATTTGCCACACTGTAGATAAACTTCCTGGAGACATTACAAATGCCATGCTTGGTGATTTTACCACCAGCATCTTTGCATATTCAAACAGGGACTCAAAGGGTTACACCACCGTTCTCTCTGCTCACTGCCTGGGTGGTCTGGAAGCTTGTGTGGAGAAGCCTGTGTGACCTATCAGCACCTATCAGCGGCACTTGCAGGAGAACAGGGGCTGTTTCTATTGGCTGCCTGCTCCTGCTAATCATGAAAACATTCCCACAGAAGGCTTTCGAAGCCTGTAACGACAGGGGAGAGCTGGAGATAATCCCCGAATGTGTTAGCAAATGTGGTAACCTTGATGAATTAACATTTACTGACATTGGTAATTTATCTCATTGCTCTGTCATTTTAGCTTCTCATTCGGTAACAGCTTTGATGAATTAACATTTTCGAAAGTGCTCCGTTAAGTCAGCTGTTTTCAGCATTACCGAATGCGGTAATGCTTGATGAATTGAAGCCATTGTTTTTTTAGCTGCAGAAACAGTACTTTAAAATGAAAAGGGGTGACATTTGAGCACTTTAGTTACTAAATGTCATGAACCTGTGGCAGTATCTGCTGGTTGCATCTGAGCTTCAGCCAGGCAGTTTTGACTTCCATACATGCATGCAGCTGCAGAGTGTTGCATGCATTTGCAATGAGAGTGATCATCAGTCAGTCTGCCATTCTCAATCACAGTAAAACAGGATTATAGCACAGAAACCCCTGAACTGCTGCATGCTTGTTCAGGGTTTAAGGCTAAAAGTATTTGAGGCAGAGGATCAGCAGGACTGTCAGGCAACTAGTGTTGTTTAAAAGGAAATAAATATGGCAGCCTCAATATCCGTCTCACTGCAATTGTTCTTTATCTTTAATTATATTTAGGGCAAATTTGCAAAAATATGTTCAATAAGCTACAATTTTGTTAAGAATTTTCACATAGAGTTTTCATATTCATGTCCCTTGAGCACGCTCCGTAGACATTTTTGGTTATTTATGCAAAAAGGTCTGTGCATTACATGAACACAATTTTGGGTAACTGTCAAAATGTATGTGTATAAATTCTGAATTCTGACTTAGCACAGTTGAAAAATTCTGATGCAAAAGTTATAATTTGAAATTCAAAATCTGTGGTACTTGTATATTGTGATGCTTTTACAGATCTGACAAAAAAGTGCTAGTGCTTTTTCACTTTCTTGTTGGTACTTGTAATGATCCGCTCAGCTGTCTGCACAGACAGACAGCTGTTTGACCATTCCTTAAGTCTGAGGGCTGCAGGTCTCTGGAAAAGAGACCTGTCTTGTCTTTGCAAGTTTTAGACCTGCTCTGCTGCTGAGGAATTTGCAAGAAAGAGTGTTGGAGGCTGGCACTTCCAAAACTAGAGAAGCTCTTTATTGAAGCATTAAAAACAGTGGTAACACAGCGACAGCCCGTGTTTCAGGTCTTAGCCTTTCTTCAAGCCGTTTTAACCACAAATGAGATCACACATACATCCAACATATATAGTGTCAACCCCCCCAAATGTCCAATCAATTCAAATCTCCCACAGCCAATCATCTTACCTGAGCTCTCCGGCGGACCTGAGTGGAGACTACATTGCCAACATGCAAAATATCCTGAAAGAAACTGTCACGGAGTGTATCAGCGCACAACGCCGATAGGAAGCCACCTCCGCATTCCTATTTGCTACTGCAGGGTCAGGTGATCAAAGAGCGGCACACGTCACCACGCACACGCTGCCTGGAGTCCACCCGTAGCTCTGCGCAAGCTCAGAGCGCATAGAGCAATGTATGCGACATGATCAATTCGCCGCCCTCAAGGGCGTACATCAATGACGTCGCATGTAAACAAAGCGGCCGCTCTCAATAGCGGCAGGGTAAAGTAACCATAGCAGCGCGTCCCTGGCAACGCACGCACGCAATAAAACAGTAAATTTAAACAACACTTACCAAATCCGCAGCAGCGAATACAAGTTAGCCATCACTCCACTCAAATTCCCCCAACCGAAGCAATATGAAAGCTCTGTAATAAAGAGCAACATTAATACATCAGAACAAACAGCATATCAAGGAAAATTAAATACAAAACCCCAAATCATATTCTCTATTGAGCCCACCCTCCCCCAACACACCCAACCTCTTGATCCACCCCGCCTCTCTCCTAAGTAATTCTTTAAGTCTACTATGTCTTCCCCTCCATGTAATAGGTACCCCATCAATAATTTGTACCTTTAGTTGAGAAACACTATGGTGCATGCTAGTAAAATGAGCTGAAACCGCCTGTTTCATATCACCATTCCTAATAGCACTTTTATGGGAACAGATCCTATCTCTAATCTTTTGAGTGGTCATACCTATGTATCCCAAGCCACATGGGCACTTCAAATAGTACACCACATAGCTTGACTCACAAGTATATAAATCTTTAATCCTAAACTTAGTCCCCTTAGAGGGATGTGTAAATTCTGGTCCTTTTGTAATATGCCCACAAAGGTGGCAACTCAAGCAAGGAAATGTCCCCATCCACCTACCAGACTCACCAGAATCTGATGTATGATAGAACACCTTGTCTCTAATCATGGGGGCCTTTTTATAAGAAAAAAGGGGGGGGAGGTATCTAAACTCAGGGATATTGGGAAAACCATGACTCAAAAGATGCCAATGACGTCTGATACTTTTCCCAACATCATTGCTACTGGTATTAAAAGTGGAAACAAAAGGGAGTCTGAACTTCTTATTGGATTTTCTTTTAGGACGTGGTCTTTGCTGTATAATTTGTTGTGGATAACCCCTCTGTCTAAATTTATACTCCATAGCCTCTTGTCGCGGAGTAGGAGCAGGGCCAGGAATAAACGTACGAAAAGAATCAGTAAAGAGTCAGATGGAGTTACGCAAGAGACCCTAATCGAGTCACCACAACTAGTAGTTAACATCTCTAGTCATGTTCTTACACCGACTGAGGAGAGGGTGCTTAACTATGGATTAAACTTTAGCCCCACCAACTTACCCAACTTCTTTGAATTAGACTAGGAACTGTTTCGATTTTTTAGGACAATTAAACTCAAATATTTTTTTGGGACAATGCCACACTTTGCCAACTCTCGTGAGGCAGTGGAGGAATCTATTTTTTGCCTTAAGGATCTTGGACTGAGGAATAAAAGTTCTTTCTCTCCATCAGGCAATTTGGTGATTGACAACTTCTGTGCCCGTGTTATGGAGGATGTGGGGAAATTGGAGACTGAACAACAAACAAAAAGAGTACAGTTTAACCTTACCCGAGATAAGCGAATGGCATTGGAAGGTCTGAAGAAGAGAACGGAACTGACTATACGACCCGCCGATAAAGGCGGAGCCGTTGTGATCTTAGACAGTAGCTACTATGAGGAGGAGATTAGGGGCCAGTTGGCTCAGGTTGAAGTTTATGGCAAAATATCTGAGGACCCTGTGGTCCATATACAAAAGAAGATTAAAAGCATTATTGAAAAAGCTAAAAGTGTAGGAATCATTGATGAGGGGTTAGCCAGGTTTTTAGTACAAGACAACCCTGTCACACCAAAATTTTACACGTTACCGAAGATTCATAAGGACCCGTGCCGTCCACCGGGGAGACCCATTGTGGCCGGCACGGGTTTGATTTTTGTCCCTATTGCACAGTTTTTGGATAAGCTGTTACAGCCCTTGGTGGTGGCATTAGAATCCTATGTTAGGGACACTAGTATGTTCCTACAGAGGATTGGGGATTTGGATCTTGGAGAGGAAAACCTTCTTCTGGTTACGTTGGATGTGGAGAGCCTCTACACCTCCATCCCACATGATGGGGGTGTAGAGGCTATCGATTGGTTTCTTATGACTAGGACAGATTTATCTAAACAACAGCGCTTATTTGCCATTGATCTGCTTAATGTGGTACTACGTTTTAATTACTTCTCTTTTCAGGATGAATTCTTTCTGCAGCTACGGGGCACGGCGATAGGGTCGAATGTGGCCCCATCCTACGTGAACCTCTACATGGGTCTATATGAGGAGGCTTTTGTCTACTCTAACCGTCTTTTTCAGCAGCACGCCAGATGTTGGCTTAGATATATTGACGACATTTTTTGTGTGTGGGTGGGGCCACATTCGACCCTAGAAACTTTTTTAGTTGATTTGTCCCAATGCTGTAGCGAGATTAAACTTACATGTCATACGAGTTCAGAACAGGTTACCTTCTTGGACACTACCATTATCAGGTAAGGACGGTCCCTTATCTCTGATCTTTATATTAAGGATACTGATTGTAACTCTTTGTTACATTATGACAGCTTCCATCCCCCCCATGTGAAGGATGCTATCCCTAGGGGACAGTTTGCTAGACTAGATAGGATTATCTCTACCCCTGACTCTTTACATGAGCGACAAGAGGCTATGGAGTATAAATTTAGACAGAGGGGTTATCCACAACAAATTATACAGCAAAGACCACGTCCTAAAAGAAAATCCAATAAGCAGTTCAGACTCCCTTTTGTTTCCACTTTTAATACCAGTAGTAATGATGTTGGGAAAAGTATCAGACGTCATTGGCATCTTTTGAGTCATGGTTTTCCCAATATCCCTAAGTTTAGATACACCCCCCTTTTTTCTTATAAAAAGGCCCCCACGATTAGAGACAAGGTGTTCTATCATACATCAGATTCTGGTGAGTCTGGTAGGAGGATGGGGACATTTCCTTGCTTGAGTTGCCACCTTTGTGGGCATATTACAAAAGGACCAGAATTTACACATCCCTCTAAGGGGACTAAGTTTAGGATTAAAGATTTATATACTTGTGAGTCAAGCTATGTGGTGTACTATTTGAAGTGCCCATGTGGCTTGGGATACATAGGTATGACCACTCAAAAGATTAGAGATAGGATCTGTTCCCATAAAAGTGCTATTAGGAATGGTGATATGAAACAGGCGGTTTCAGCTCATTTTACTAGCATGCACCATAGTGTTTCTCAACTAAAGGTACAAATTATTGATGGAGTACCTATTACATGGAGGGGAAGACATAGTAGACTTAAAGAATTACTTAGGAGAGAGGCGGGGTGGATCAAGAGGTTGGGTGTGTTGGGGGAGGGTGGGCTCAATAGAGAATATGATTTGAGGTTTTGTATTTAATTTTCCTTGATATGCTGTTTGTTCTGATGTATTAATGTTGCTCTTTATTACAGAGCTTTCATATTGCTTCGGTTGGGGGAATTTGAGTGGAGTGATGGCTAACTTGTATTCGCTGCTGCGGATTGGGTAAGTGTTGTTTAAATTTACTGTTTTACTGCGTGCGTGCGTGCGTGCGTGCGTTGCCAGGGACGCGCTGCTATGGTTACTTTACCCTGCCGCTATTGAGAGCGGCCGCTTTGTTTACATGCGACGTCATTGATGTACGCCCTTGAGGGCGGCGAATTGATCATGTCGCATACATTGCTCTATGCGCTCTGAGCTTGCGCAGAGCTACAGGTGGACTCCAGGCAGCGTGTGCGTGGTGACGTGTGCCGCTCTTTGATCACCTGACCCTGCAGTAGCAAATAGGAATGCGGAGGTGGCTTCCTATCGGCGTTGTGCGCTGATACACTCCGTGACAGTTTCTTTCAGGATATTTTGCATGTTGGCAATGTAGTCTCCACTCAGGTCCGCCGGAGAGCTCAGGTAAGATGATTGGCTGTGGGAGATTTGAATTGATTGGACATTTGGGGGGGTTGACACTATATATGTTGGATGTATGTGTGACCTCATTTGTGGTTAAAACGGCTTGAAGAAAGGCTAAGACCTGAAACAGCGGGCTGTCGCTGTGTTACCACTGTTTTTAATGCTTCAATAAAGAGCTTTTCTATTTTTGGAAGTGCCAGCCTCCAACACTCTTTCTTGCATGGATTGGATCTGATGGTGTGAGGATCCTCTGAGGCTTGGGCACCCTTTTCCCTGTGTATTGCGAGTGCCACTCTTTTTATCAGCATCTGGAGCTGAGGAATTTGCATACATTTGTTATGCAAATTGCCTAGCTGCCTCCTTTGAAGGCTGGCAGTATAAATAGAAGAACCTGGGTGGTTCGAAAGGCGTCTGTGTTGTTGTTAACAGTTGATTGTTTAGTATTGCTCCTTGAGATAAGTTCGTCAGGTTTATATTTAATAAAATTTGTATTCCTTGCTGACACCTGGAGCCCAAGCTTTCTTTGTTTTTTCATGTGCATATTTGAGGGCTGTGTCACGCTCTGTATCGAAGAGCTTAAGGTACAATTGATCTCTGACGTGTTAATGCACATAACAAGCCTCCTTTTTTGATTGGCAGTATAAATACCATGTTCTCCCAGAATGCTGGTCATCCTTCATGGTTTGTTACTGATGAACTCTCCTAGAGTATCAGCCCTGTCTGTTTGTTAAAGTTTATCTGTTTTGCCTGTGTTGTCTCTGCTGCGATTGTCCTGTCGCCAGCGGTGGTCGACGGGAAATCGTTCTGTCTGTCTGGGAGTGTAGGCCAGAGCTGCAGTTGCTACTGGCTGCTCCATCTGTCTGGATCGCACTTGCCCTAGTGGTAGTGGCAGTGCCTCCTTCTGTATCTCAGCCTTTGGGGTGTTAACCAGAGCAGCGGTTGCTACTGGTAGCCCCTTCTGTTTATCTGTCTGGATCACACTTGCCCTAGTGGTAGTGGCAGTGCCTCCTGCTATATCTCTGCCTTATGGGTGCTAGCCAGAGCAGCGGTTGCTCCTGGCAGCCCCACCTGTCTGTCTGTCTGTCTTGTCTGATACGAACGCTTGCTGTAGGCTCAGTGAGGTAACCGTTTAGCAAGCGTTCGCGCTCTCTATTTCGTGTTGTGTGTCATTGGTCAGTTAGGGTGGCACGCTTATCACTAGGCACCTAACGTGCGGTGATCGCGAAGAAACGCGTTCGCTGTTGTGAATGAGTGCGTTTAGTTAGTGTTTGTTATTTTCTTTATTTGTTCTGATTCTTGTTTGCTGTGCCTTTGCTACTCTCTTGCTCTGTCCTTCTCAGTTTGGTGTCTGTTGGCAGTCATCATTCTTGCAATTGCATTCGCGCTTTCTTTCCGTTGATGTGTGTTCACCGTCGCTGGGGGGCGACTAGATTGGTGAACACACATTCTGTCTGTCCCTGTGCTATTTCTCTTTGAGGGCTATTCAGCCCTGTTTGATCCTGCTCGTACAATTCCCATCTGGCATCTGTGGCAGTGCAGAGGCAGGGCTCGTCTGCACTCCACAGCTCCATCTGCCGGTGGAAATTGCCCTCTACCGGTGCATTGCACCTAACCTGGGTTCTCCCAATTACACGTTTGTGGAGGATTTCCGCCGCATCAGCGCACGTCTGGTGCGCTGACCACGGAAACGATTCCGCAAACGTTACAGTACTTTTTCCATTGCAAATTGCTAAAAATTTATTATAAATCAAAGATGAAGAATTATATCTTAGGAGAAAACTCAGGAGAAAGAGTTAATTGCATATGGACCCTTGTCATAAAATTCCTTTTAAACCACCTTGCTGGCAAGAAAATGCTGAAAATAATTTTGAATGTACCCTTTCACCAACTTTTGGGTACTTTTTCAATTGTAAAATACTGAAAAGTTATTTTAAAGAGAACCCAAGGCGGGGTTCTCACAATGCTAGCTGCATTCAGAGGCTGGGTCTGCCTATAGAGCCCAGCCTCTGTTGCTATTTCAATCCCCGCTAAATCCCCCCTGCGCTCTGTAATCCATTATAAATCACAGCCGCTGTGTGCGGGCTGTGTTTATCTCTTTACTGTCAGTCTGCCGCTCCCCCTGCCTCCTGCAGAGTTTCGGTCCCCGCCCACGTCCCTTACCTCTAATCAGCATCGAGGGAAGGGACACGGGCGGAGACCAGAGCTCTGCAGGAGGCGGAGGGAGTGGCAGACTGACACTAAAGAGATAAACACAGCCCGCTGTGACAAGCTGTGTGTCAGCAGCACGGCTGTGTTTTATGGTGGATTACAGAATGCAGGGGGGGGGGGGGGTTAGGGGGGATTGAAATAGCAACAGAGGCTGGGTTCTATAGGCAGACCCAGCCTCTGTACGTGGATTGTATTGTTAGAACTTCACCTCGGGTTCTCTTTAAAGAGAAGATGAAAATTATCTCCTAGGAGATAATGCAGGAGAAAAACTTAATTGCATATGGGCCCTAGTTGGAGATTTAATCCCTAGAATTTATTGTTACGTATTCAGTAACCTGATATCCATATCAAGAGTCCCAAAGTGAGAAAAATATAGAGGGTACAGTAAAACCTTGGATTGAGAGTAACTTGGTTTAAGAGCGCTTTGCAATACAAGCAAAACATTTTGTGAATGCATCATGTCATCACAGCTGAGTCGATAGTGTAGAGACTGCAATGTCACATTTCCATGAAATCCTCAAAAGTGACTGTCATTGGATGAGTTCCTTGTTAAAGCCACACACAAAAATAAGGTTGGGGTGGACCAACAAATGGCAATGATTCTGTTAGTTCTAGCGAAAGTCTTTTTTAATTATATACTATTTCACTATAAATGTTTTTAGATTGTGGAACCAATCAACTGGGTATCCATTAAATCCAATGGGGAAATTTGCTCTGATAAAAGAGTGCTTTGGATTACGAGCATGTTTCCGGAACAAATTATGCTCGCAAAACAAGTTCCACTATATTATCTTTCTTGTCAAGTGTCTGGCTTGGTCTGTTTCACATGGGCTGATGGGGAGATAGGATAAAACTTCAGCTGTATGTAGTTATTAGAAGCAGAAGAAATGCTGTGTCCAGGAGGTACAGGAGGAAATTGGAAATGACTCAGTGGAGGACACTTTAGGGTGGTTATCTGTGACAAATGAGCCACAAAATGCCATTAATATGTACTAAAGCAAAAAAACAGAGAAACGTACCCTAGAAAAGCAGCACCACACTGACCAATTAAATAATGGAATAATGACAAAACTTTGAGACATTACACGAAACTGATTTATAAAACCAATTAAAAATCACCATAAGGTGATATGCGTGGTGTCACACGTATAAAATATTATATAATGATTACTAACACAATTACAAGGTCTGTCTAATCCAAAAGATTATTATTAACCACTTGAGGACCTAGCCTTTACCCCCCCTTAAGGACCAGCGCTGTATTTTCAGATCCGTGCTGGGTGGGCTCTACAGCCCCCAGCACAGATCAGCTGGCATGCAGAGCGATCAGATGGCCCCCCTTTTTTCCCCCCTAGGGGGATGATGTGCAGAGGGGGTCTGATCGCTTCTGCATGCTGTAGGTGTTGCGGGGGGGGGGGCACCTCAAAGCCCCCCTCCGCGGCGAAATTCCCCCCTCCCTCTCCTACCTGCTACCCTTCCGGTGATCGGGGCTGCACAGGACGCTATCCGTCCTGTGCAGCCAGTGACAGGCTGTCCCATGTCACATGGCGGCGATCCCCGGCCGCTGATTGGCCGGGGATCGCCGATCTGCCTTACAGCGCTGCTGCGCAGCAGCGCCGTACAATGTAAACAAAGCGTATTATTTCCGCTTGTGTTTACATCTAGCCTGCGAGCCGCGATCAGCGGCCCGCAGGCTATTCACGGAGCCCCCCGCCGTGAATTGACAGGAAGCAGCCGCTCGCGCGAGCGGCTGCTTCCTGATTAATTAGCCTGCAGCCGGCGACGCAATACTGCGTCGCTGGTCCTGCAGCTGCCACTTTGCCGACGCGCGTTATCAGTGCGCGGTCGGCAAGTGGTTAATGTATATTATATATTTATATATATCTCTCACAAGCACATAATCCAAATGATTAAAGTGAAGCAATGTGGGTATTGCTTACAGGGCTGGATTTAGACCAAGGCCATCTAGGCCATGGCCTAGGGCACCACAGGAGCAAGGGCACCAAATCGGCAGACTAAACTTATGCAGCATTTGCAAGCTTGCAAATGCTGCAATGCAGGGAAATCAGGCGAGCGCCTGACCATGGTACTCTGCTGCTAGCTGCCTGTGCAGCGGCCACCTTGCTCTCTGTGCATGTTGCATTGTGGCGGGCATCTATAGACTTGGGCAGCATTGGAGACAGAGGGTAAGAGGACGCTTCTCCACTGGAGAGTAGCTGAGAAATTATTTAAAACTGATGGCTGCTGCGGGCTGAAGGCAAGCTGGCTACCTATACTGAAAGGGGTGGGGGGGGGGCGTAGGAAAAGGAGTGATTAAGGGAGACATCTGGCTACCTATACTGGATGGAAAAGGGGAGGGGTCATCAGGCTACCTGTACTGGAGGAGGGTCATCATGTTAACTATACTAGAGGGAAGGGGTCATTTCCCTACCTATACTGAAGGGGGGAGGCTGGTGACAGTGGCCTCTGGCGATAAAGAGCACAAATCTGGCCCTGATTGCATAAAGGTGGCCACTAACGGTCCAATTTCTAGCAAAAAATGGCTTGAGCAATCAGAAAATCTGATCGGACAAAAAATCGTTCACTACACCATCAATTATCCAATTATTGCTTACTATCTATTACAACCAACAAGAAAATCCAAATTTTGGTTCGACGAAAATTCAATCGGACGATTGTTTTTATAATTGTTCATTATCGATTGTGCCCATCAACTGAGATTATTTACAACCAATCCGATCAGAATTTCTGATCGCTCAAACAATTTTTCACTAGAAATTGGACCGTTAGTGGCCAGCTTAACCTCCTTAGCGGTAACCCCGTGCGTGACACAGGGTAAGCCACCGGAGGGTGCCGCTCAGGCCCTGCTGGGCCGATTTACATAATTTTTTTTTCAAACACCCAGCTAGCACTTTGCTAGCTGCGTGTTTGGTCTGATCGCCGCCGCCCGCCGCCGATGCGCCGCTACCTGCCGCGGATACAGGGCCACCCCCGCATACCCCTTGCGCAGCCTGGCCAATCGCCGCCAGGCTGCGCTATGGGGTGGATCAGGATTACCTGTGACGTCACGACGTCCATGACGTCGATGACGTCACTCCGTTCGTCGCCATGGCGACGGGGGAAGCCCTCAAGGCAATCCCGTTCAGAACGGGATTTCCTTATGGGCAAGCGGCGCCGGCGGTGATCGGAGCATACGGGGGGATGCCGCAGGGAGGGGGGAAGCATGTAGCTAGTGCTAGGCTAGCTACATGCTAAAAAGAAAAAAAAAGGTGAAAAAAACGCGGCCGCGCAGCCGAGGGAATTAAACCGCCATGGGGGTTAAGAGGGAAAACAACCCTGAATAGTAGGCAAAATGTCATGAAAAAAATATATTATTATATTAGTTGTATGCAAATATATAATAAAAGTGCATTGGTGCTGGCAGCATAAGTGAAAATATTGGCTATAGCAAGAAATAGTAAAAGTGGTAAAGAAAGTGGTAAAAATGACCTAAATAGGTATGATGAAAATATCATCAATTAATTTGCTCCTATTTTCACAGAAAAAAATTGCAAGGTGCAAAACAAACTGCTTATGTGCAAAAAACAGACCAGAGAAGACCAGGAGACACCAGGCGCAAAGCCTGGAATCAATATGTGGCTGTTATTTAGATGATGATGACTAATTCCCAATATTAATTTTTGTTTTAAGAAATGAGAAACAGACTTAAAGAATCTTGTTGTCTGATTAGAAATGATGAGTTCGCAAAGGAAAAACGGAAAATCACATCCAGCCATTGTGTATGAAGTGTGACTAGGCTCTTCTAAAAATATGAATATAAATGAGTGGAAATTATTCAGGAAATAGAAAGGTGTGTGGAATTTATAAAATATGATAGCCTGTTCTTGACGTTATTAATATAATGCAGGAAGGCATAGACACAAAATAAATCTTTAATCAAAACATGCCTCAGGGAAACTATTAATGAAATGGTGAACCATGAATCTTCGGAATCCTAAAACACGTTATATTTACGGTCTGAGCAACACGTACCTGAACAATTTTTCAATAGAATGTGGCAGATGTGAGCACCTCCAAAAAAATGATGTTTTGGAAGTATGTTACTGTGTGTCCTGCTCTGAAATCCATGCTAACTAGGTACCCACATTTGCAGAGTAAGGTGTTCCTGTCCTCTGGGAAACATGACATAATTCTGAGCAAATAAACCTCCTGTTCTGTTAAAGAGCAACTGTCGGGCAAAAAAAAAAAAAAAAATCAATTCTTTATTTTTACCTGGTTAACAAGTAATAAGGATGTTAACCAGGCAATCCACTAATACTTTTCTTGTTCATAAATGATCATTTCGCAGTTTACCTGACACTTATTTGGTACACACAAAATTTGGTACACAAAAAGGAAGTTGCAGGACATGCTGGGCTGTCCTTTTTTGTTTTTTTTACTTCCCCTCAGACTTAACTAATGCAGCCTGATTGGCTGAAGCTTCTTTCTCTCCTGTTTTCCCCTCCCACACCTCTGTTCCTCTCTGATTGGCCAATATTTCTCATGCTGAGACAATGCACTTTTTATAGTGAAGGGCAGGCAAATCAGTCAGAGGAGAGTTATGCTGGGCATACACGGCTCGATTTTGCCGCTCGATTCTCCCGTTCGATTGTTTCGCCGCTGGATTCCGCAGTCAATTCTCATATATTCCGCTCATTTTTCTTATCTTTTTCCATTCACTTCAATCCAGAATCGAGCGGCGAAACGATCGGGCAGGAGATCGGACATTAAACAAGGAGGAAAGTTGGCACATCCAAAATCAATCTATTCATTAGTTTCATGTAAAAATATGGCCAACGTTTCGGAGCCGCGTAGGGCCCCTTTGTCAAGGCAATATTTGCTCTGAGGCAAAGATCTGTTTGCTGCTGCAAAAAATTCTACATAGGAATTCGGGAGTCTGGCTCCTCTAAAACACTCGCTATCAGCGATGTGTATCTGTCTGGGGCAGCAGCAGTCACATTGAAACAAATTACTACACATGGGTACCTATATAAGCTATAATGTATTTTTTATATTTCTGCTAACATTCCAGCATGTCACATATTCATTTTGAATTATGTCATTGTTTACTGTTTCACTGTGTCACAGCCACCGACATAAAATGTAAATTGCAAGTCTTGTCAGAAGTTAAATCATGCTGTTATTTTCTAATATAAACCAGGAGAACATTTTCTTGGACCTGTTAAACTATGTGAGTTGCTATCATTATTCATGAATTACAGTTTACTATTCAGTAACCATTCTTTAGCTTCACCACTGCTTACATTTATCAGTGTACTTGTAGTGAAACCAGATTATCAATAACTATTTTTTTTATTATTTATATATAATGGACACATTTTCAACCTGGGTTTGCAGAGTGCATTAAATATATCCTGTCTCTAACTGGAGAAGTTCAAAAACGAATGTCCTCACCACCGGCTAGAGCCATTTAACATGCTGCCAGCACATTGTGGGAAGAAGAAGTAACCCATGAAACCACTGGAGAAAAAAGTCTGTGTTGATAGTGTCCGGGTCATGATTTGAACCTGACACTCTAGCATAACAAACTGTACAGGAAGCACCTGGACAAGTAATACCGCCCCACCTGTGGTGACAGAGCAGCTACAAAAATTCCAGGATAGACCCAAATTAACAGGCACTCAAAATGTATGATAATAGGAAAATAAATAGATAGCCCACTCACATATTGGAAATATGAATGCATCCACTGGAGAATGGTGTCAGAGTGATGTCAGGCTGAACAGCCAATCAGGAAATAGAAAAAAACTACTGGGAACAGTATGAAGTGCTTTGCCTGAACTACAGGTCTTACTATTTTATTTTTTTTATCAAAATAGCTGAACATGTATATGTTATCTCTAAGGCAAGAACCTCCATATAGGAAAAAAACTGTATAAAACAACTAAATTGTAGCCACTGTAGCCATAATGTTGCTGCAGGCAATGCAGATGGTTACTCATGCAGAATACTGTATGTACATGTTCATCCTATCATCTAAAGACAAGAGAAGCAAAGCAAAATAATTGTACATGTAAATACACTTAAGAGTCAGTAAATTTGCTGCAGAAGAGTGCTCCTTTATACAGAGCACAGGGCTAAGTATAAAACTCCCAAGGAATAAGTGAGTTAAGGCAGTCAATATATGGAAGATACTGTATTTATATTGCATGTTCTGGCTCTCCAAAATGCAGCATCACAGCCATCCAAACAGCAGTAATGAAACAGAGTTGCACTGTGAATTGTATTTAAAACTCCACCTGGGGTATTTAAAACAGCGGGGCAGTGGAGTACTTGTAATATATTATTATTATCTTGAGTCTGCATATAGCTGGTTCGTAGTATGCAGCATCACTGCTATTAACAACCCAAGTCTCAAATGGGAAAACACTTAATACCATTCCGATAAATTTTTCTACCCATTATTTTTATTATTATTAAGTGTTTATATAGCGCTGACATCAGTGCTGTACAGCATACGGTACCATATATTGTCTTGTTACTTAACTGTCCCTCAGGGGGGCTCACAATCCAATCCCTACCATAGTCATTTGTCTATGTATGTATTGTGTAGTGTATGTAGCATAGTCTAGGGCTAATTTGTGGGGAAGCCAATTAACTTATCTTTATGTGTTTGGGATGTGGGAGGAAACCGGAGTGCCTGGAGGAAACCCACACAGACACAGGGAGTACATGCAAATCAGTCTGAGGTAATCTCCTTCATAGACTTTTTTTTCCTCCTCCCTGTCATTATATACATACTTGTCACTATGCAAAGTAAACTTTACACTAAGAAAATTATTTTAGAACATTGGAAGCCAATCCAAGACAGCTTGCGTAAATGGCCATCGAGTGCAGTCACTTTTTAATTTAAGGCAGGAACTCGTTGTAATCCAGTTGTCAAGCTTATTGCACATTACATAAGTATATTCTATTTTGGGTGGCAATCCACTTTAGTAGCAAAACAGTTTACCTTCTTCCCGTTAGACTTTTAAGTGTTGACAGCTGAAACTGGTTGCTAAATTATGCCAGTCAGTTCTCACTTCACAGCAATGACTCTAATTGTGAGTGATAAATATAACTTGTAATAACTCTTGAAACATCAAAATAATGACATAAGAATGAGTCATAGGCTTGTATGACATTGCATATGACATTCCTGCCCTGCTGCATTTATGTGTGGCACTGCAAAACTGTTTGTCATGCTATTAAACTTATTGATTACCATACGTTGGCTTATGGAACTACAAGTTTCCTAAAATAGCTGGTTCCGATGAAAATGTTTTTATCTTTAATTTCTCAGTACTAAGGAAAGTAACAGAACAGATTACAGTTGAAATGATTTCTGTGAAGGTTCTCTCCTGGTCATGGTTTATGCAAAGAAAAAAGTATAATTGCTCCAACTGGACATTTTTGAATGTTACTTTTACTGTGCAAAGCCTTTAAAGAGAACCTACCTGAACTGAAAATAAAAAGTCAAAATAAACATACACAGGTCACACTTACCTCCCATGTAGTCTGCTCATCAATCTCTTTCTCCTCTCCTGCATCTGGTTTGTCCACTGTGATCAATGGAATTCTCTGTCCTCCATTTTGAAAATGGCTATTACCCCACAACAGCTTCCTGGTCAGCACACTGTTAAACTGTTATATCGCCCACTTGAGCCATAGGGAAACATGGACATTACCTTGCACATTCAGTTGTAAACAAGATGGCGCCGGACACGGACGCCTCGGCCACAGGGCTCCGGCCTTTTTCTCCCTTTTGAGGAGGTCTCTCCCTCCACTTACCTCTTGCTTCGTCTTGTGCTGGGGTAAGAGGCGGAGGGCATCGGTGGATCCAGTCTGGCCCCGCAAACAGCCACGGACCGCGGGTGGGAAGGCAAGGAAGCGGTGAGCTGCTCGGAGAGGAACAGCTGTTCGGGAGCCCACATGCAGCATGGAACTCAGCTGCACGGAGCTCCGCTGATCTACCGCCGCTGCCCCCGGACCATCAGGACACCATCCGCGCCGCAGAGGATCAGCTGTTCAGGAGCCCACGTGCAGCATGGAGCTTAGCTGCACGGAGCTCCGCTGATCTGCCGCCACTGCCCCCGGACCATCAGGACACCATCCGCGCCGCAGAGGATCAGCTGTTCAGGAGCACACGTGCAGCATGGAACTTAGCTGCACGGAGCTCCGCTGATCTGCCGCCGCTGCCCCCGGACCATCAGGACACCATCCGCGCCGCAGAGAGGATCAGCTGTTCAGGAGCCCACGTGCAGCATGGAACTTAGCTGCACGGAGCTCCGCTGATCTGCCACCGCTGCCCCCGGACCATCAGGACACCATCCGCACCGCAGAGAGGATCAGATGTTCAGGAGCCCATGTGCAGCATGGAACTTAGCTGCACGGAGCTCCGCTGATCTGCCGCCGCTGCCCACGGAACATCAGGGACACCATCCGCGCCGGAGCCACCGACCCCCGCGCAGCATTGAGGCCCGACTACCAGGTTTGGCTCCTAGGGAGAGGCCACCATACTCCGCACACTCAGGGGACAAATGTCATGAAGGCCTCCAGCGGTGCGCTCGGCCGCACAAACCGCCTGAGGGCCGACAGCTGACCAGCTGTTCGAGCCACCGCCACTCCATGTGTGCAGGAGGCCTTACCTTCCGGGTCTCCCACGTGGTAGGGGGGTCCTTTCCAGACGCAGCCCCCAGCCTTCATCAGGGTCATCCGCCACTGCCGAAGCTCGTATCGCCCACCACTCAGCCGGAAGGACCAGCGGTGTGCCTGCTCCACCACTCAGCCAGGCACCTGGCGACTTTCCATGGGGACAGACTCTGTTTCGGACTGTTTTTTTTGTTTTTTTTAATTTTTTTATCCTGCAGCCCTGGGGGGGACTCTGCCTCTGTCTCTCTCCTCTTGCCCTGGCTCCTGCTCTTCTCTCTTCCTTCCTCAGTCTTTTTAGCTATTCCTTCTCTTTTCTCTCTTTTCGCTGTCCACTTTTCTCTCTTTCGCTCCTTTCGCTGTACACCTTTCTCCAGGACACACGGCGGGGCGTCTGGAGCTGCTGCGGAGCTGAGCGAGCGCCACCGGCAGATGGCCACCGACTGCTCCCCTCACACAGCTCTCCAGACTTCCCCACGCGTCCGTCAGTATAGCTAGTGTGCTGTATACATAAGTGCTGTGTATATAAGTATATGCTACTTGTACTACTGTACCTGACTGTATATGTTGGACTGCATGCACGTGTTTGTACCATCTCCGATGTCTGTGCCAAAAATAATTCTGGGTACAACCCCCGTTGTACTTGGCGAAATAAACGTGATTCTGATTCTGATTCTGAAATGACAGCAGCTGTTATATAACTGACAGCAACTGGGATATTTCAGTTCTGACAAAATCTTGTCAGAACTGGAAGGGATCACTGTAAGAAGAAAATGGTGAGCTCCTGAGAGGAACTGACGGTGAGGCAAGTATTTAATATTCATTTGCAAGTACGTCATGTGTTTATTTTAAATAATTTTACTCAGTTCTGGTTCCCTTTAATGAACTGGAGTAAATGCCAGACAAACTAAGTCTGAGCAAGCACACTTTCATCAAAACTGTACCCACTTGTGTCCAAGGAGGGGGCTGTCGCAGAGAGGGTTAATTTATCTGGATGACCTCCTCTTGCCACAGCACTACACCTTGTGCCCCATCCTCCCGAACACTTCCTGTTTCACAGCAGGTGTTATGGAACGCCAAGGCAAGAGAATCCTCTTTGTGGATGTGCTCCCCTCTGTGTATGAGCACAGCCACACTGTACAGGCATGCTTGTGCATGCAGTGCAGCAGCAGTCGTATACGGAGGGGAACGTGGCCAGGAGCAATATTTAACATCAATGTTGAATATTCTAAAGAGGTTCACAGCGCAGGAACAGGGGGATTCAGGAAGATCAAGGAAGCCTCTGGACTATCCTCTACTGAAGTAAGTAAGTATCTTACTTTTTTTTATACTGGCTACAGGTACTCCTTAGACCCCTTTTACACTTGCCTTGCAAGTGTGCATTGCGTTACCCTGTTTTACCGGAGTGTAACACAACGGCAATGCAAGGCAATGAGGTCTAGCACACTTAGCACACTTACCATGTCTCATAGTACTGCGCCGGACGTTCCCAACTGGCCTCGGAGCCTCCGCAAAATTAACAGCGTGTTGCTGTCAGACTTCTGGGGTGATGCAGCGGGGCCGGCGGCAAAAGTAATGAAAATCAATGGGTGATGTAGAAAATGTAAATACGTTGGTGTTGGTGTGACATGCATGGAACAACATGATGACAACAGGGAAACCTGGGAATCCCAGTGACATACTTCCTGTCCAGCAGGGAGTAAGTCACTGGGCAACGGATGGCAAAAGGTGTTCAGGGGGGCAATGCTGCAGATGGCCCTAACGGCGCACTTTGCCACAGGGTCATAGGAATGATGTTTTTGGCATTGCAGTGAGATGCGATGGGGCAGAGCATCACACTGCAATGCAATGGGCAGGTGTAAAACCGGCCTCAAGATGCATAAACACACTCTATAACTGCCGCCCTTAAAGTTCATGCATTGATCATTGGAGCCATAGTTTGGGACATTAGTGCTATATAGGTATGTTGCTTGGCTATATCTGATTAGTGTGTACCTTTTAATGAAATGTAACAAATTAATTTTTATATTTTCATAAGACAATTCCCAGTCATTTGATTTACATTCACTTCTTCTGCTCTGGACTTGCTGTACACATGTTGTTATAAATCATGTTTGCAGTGAAAAGTGTTATATTGCTATGCACACAGCACCAAATTCACTTTGGAAAACTCTTTGAAAATCACAAAGACAGCTTTGGTTCCCTGTGCTTTTTTTCTGATTCTGAATAACAACTATGGTGTACAATAGAGGTGAAAGGCATTTCCCTGTATGCATCTCTGCACATCAGTGCATAAAATGTATTAACATGTCAAGATTCATCAGTTACCATATGCTCTGAGAACCATGTACTGTATTTAAACTCTTGACTTCAGCCCTGGGGATTCTTAGGTATGTTTTTTAAGTTTATTCAATCCTTTTGTCCAGTTGCAATAAGTAGAGATGTTTCTGCAATGAGATAAAAAAGACTATGAGCACCGCTTAATAATTACCAGTGATCCCTAAGCATCGCCAGAAGGGATATCATAAGTGCTCCAGCAAACTGGATTCATTTTTAAAAAGCTTTCCTATTGAGTGGTTAGGATTTACCACCCTCATCTGGGTCATATTAGCTGATACTTAGGGTTCCTAATAGGTATGCTAACTGATGTAAATTGTTTTTTTTTTGTTATTAAAGGCTTTATTGAACAGATTATCAAATACAACCGCATCAGAAGCAACTGATGTAAATTGTATTCTGTTTTTTATTAAAATTTATCCAACCGCTGTATTGGATTGGTCCATTTCCGAGATGCACAAAATGTGCATAAAACTAGAATAAAATTTGCATTAACTTAGAATTGTTAGCATATTATTGACTATACATTAATACATGATTGTGTGGTCGCAGTTGCATGCAACATATTTGTTTTATTAGAATATGAATTTCTGAAATTCTACTAACTGTTAAAGTAGATAGTGGAAGATTGATACACTTTACTGATATTCCTCTAACCAATAAATCTGCAACCATTTTAACTTGCGGCTTTTTAAATTTAAATGTATGCATACTGGGGGAGGGAGGGGTGAGGGTTCATCTGACTATGTATACTGAAAGGGGAAACACCAAGCTACAAATACTGTGGGGGATATCTGGCTACTTATACTTGAGTTGGAAGCTGGCTACCTTTACTGGGGAGTAGCATCTGGCTTTCAGTACGGAGGGGGAAATTTGTGGTTGGGCACGTATGCTGGGGAGGAGGTCATTGCTAGTAAACTATACTGTCAACCTAAAATTATGAGGGTGTTCGTCTGGCTACCTAATACTCTATGGGGGGCACATGTGTCTACCTATTACAGGACTACCTAATGCAGCTAATAGAGGTTAGCAAATCGGTTTATCTAATACTTTCTTATCTGGAAGAATAACTGCTTATTTAACCTTGAGGCACATAGCTACTTAATTATTGTATCTATTGTAAAACTATAATGGCTGAAAACTAAGAAATACATTTTTTAAATTTTTTTCCCTATAAGATACATATAAAATAAAATTATTTGGCGAGCAGGTGTGCGCGCGCTGAAATGCGGCAGTGAGAGAGACTTAGAGCCCGTTTTAAATGGACTTAGGTCTACTAGTTACAAATATAACATAAAAAAATGAAGATTCCATAAGACTTGCTGAGTCTAATCTCTGTTTTACATTGGGATTTTTCTCTGAAATATTATTCATGCATAATGCATTATGGATTATGTGTTGTTTTAATGTCTAATGCTATATTAACAGACCTTGCTGATTAAATAAATATCTCAATAATTAATATTTAAAGTACTGTCATAAATAATAGAGGCAACAGACTTTCTGGCAATAAACTTCAATGTATTTTCAAAAGATTTTATGAGGCAGTTTCTAATTAGGAGTTGTTTGCACTTTGCATTGCATTGTCTAGGCGTTTCTCAGTTTCATGCTCCAAATATGCTCTGTATTGACTTTCATATAGCATGCTTTCTGTCTTCTGCCTGAACTATTTTACATTTATTTTAAAGTATAATGCTGATAATTTATCACAGCGTTTGAGGGGTTTTTATCACATCACAAAACCAGGAGCTATGATGTAAATTTTTAAACAAACTTATCAAGCTTGTATAGTTTTGTCACCTTGGGGTAAGCACATAACGCGTAGCTGAGAGGGATATTTAAAATAAATGCATATAATATTATTTTGGCATATTATAACATTCTGTGCAGATATTTCACTGCAGTAAAAAATAAACATTTTACCTAAAACAATGCATGCATCATACTGATTAGGTTTATTTAGATTAAACTTCATCTGCTCAGAGAACACAAGTAATTATATGCAAACACTGATTAACGGTGCAACACATTCCCAGAGGGATGGCCCTGAAAGTTCCATAACATATAACCTTTATTAGGCATGCATTAAACTTAGAGGCATCTACTTTGTGCGCAAATAACTAAGAACATGCAAAAGAGGTGTTAGACCACTGCTGAAGAGAGGCTCACAGTGTTGGTGCTGCCTCTTTTGTTATGACCTCCCTTCTGCTACTCCACCTGGTTGGGCTGCTACTGAAAGCATCTAGAGACTTTGGCAATGCTAACTATTTCTCCAGCATCTACCTTGGAATAGGAAAATTGCACTGGTTTTAGTAATCAGTTCTGCATAACTCACTCATGTAATAGAAGATGCCACAAAACTGCATAAGGCAGGAGTGACATCACAACAGCAGCAATACAATCTCTCAACTATGAATTCAGACATGAATCAATAACTACACAGCAGCACTGCACAGCAATATTTAATAGATACAAGCATTGTACTGTTCGATGCCATCAATCTGCTGCTTCTCCTGCCTTACCCCCAATTGACCTAGATCTTGCATCCTGTCCGATTGATACTTTGAATTGATTTCTGGGCAATCTGAGGGAAAAGATTCCTAGCACATCAATCAAATCTGCCAGGAATCAAATGGGAAATCAATATGTGTATGGGCTCCTTAAAGGTAACCTGAGACGGGGGTGGGGGAAAATGCATACATACCTTGGGCTTCCTTCTGCCTCCATCTGCCACCAAAGTTTCTCGGCATCTGAAGTTTCTCCAGTCAAGGCCAGTCGGCACATGAGCAGTTTGCCTGCACTTTTGCTGCCATCTGGCTTTCATCGCCAGGAGCATTCTGTGCCAGCACAGTAGTAGCAGTACGTTCCCAGTGATGACAGTCCGTACGTAGCTGGGCCACTCATGTACAGTACACCAAGCTCATGTACAATACGGAGAAATTTCAGAGGACCCTAGCGGCAAATTGAATCGAAGCAGCCTGGGAGGACAACAAGGGAGCGAAAGGTCTGAAGGGGGCTGGAAGAAGCCCCAGGTATGTATTAATTTTTCCCCTAGTCCCATCTCAGGTACACTTTAACAGAATAGCCATTGTTACCATACATGGTACTTAAAAAATGTTATCAGAAAAGAGAGTACCATTTACCTCCAGTAACTTTCTGGACATCACTATTTGGAAAATCTCCACAGGCTGCAGTGTATTTTGTTGAACCACAGGAATCCATTCTTTTAACTTAGTGTTTGGCTTAAAGGGAACCTAAACTGAGAATGATATGTATTTTCCCTTTTAAAATAATACCAGTTGCCTGACTCCTCTGCTGATCCTGTGTCTCTAATGCCTTTAGCCACAGCCCCCGAAACAAGTATGCAGATAAGGTGCTCTGACTGAAGTCAGACTGGATTAGCTGCATGCTTGTTTCAGGTCTGTGATTCAGCCACTACTACAGCTAAAAACATCAGCAAGACAGCCAGGCAACTGGTATTGTTTAAAAGGAAAAAAATCCATATCCCTCTCAGTTTAGGTTCCCTTTAAGAATATGTCTTATTGCAGAAAGATACTGGATGGTCATCATCAGAATCCATATAATGTTTATGAGTCTCAAACAAAATACATTTTTGGGCCTTCCAGGTAAAATTTTGGTCTTCTTCTCCTAGGTCGGGTGCTGGGTTACTGCCTGAACCCCTCTTGTAGTGGTCCTGCTGGGTTTAAATCATGCATGTTCCCTGAAGTTCTGTGACTCAGTGTCCACATATACACAAAGCATGTTAAAGTTTCCGTGTACGGGAAGTGCGCATTACCAATGTTACATGGGTTGTGCTATTTGCACAACGCACACTATGTAACTGGCATAGGTGCAGGTAAAATACTGTGCACAGTAACTTTAACATATGTTCATGAACACATCCCCTTGTCCCCACCCTAGAACCTAGGTTATCAACACATGGTTATCACACCTCAGTGGGTACACTAGTTGGGCTCAATGAGTACAGGAACTTATCATAATCAATCTTTTGTAGTAAGTATTTAGATGAAAATAATGGTTAACTCTATATAAATTAACCTGAATAAGTATGTATAGTCAGGGCTGCCATCAGAAATTTTGGGGCCCCTCACACATCATCAAGCCTGGGCCCCCCTGGGCCCACCCACTGTCTGCAGAAGATGTTAGCGCTATATAAATAAATATTAATAGTTGAGGGCCCCTGAGGGCTCAGGTGATTGTGCTCCCCACCCCCACACAGTTAGTTTGGTAAGCCTGCCTGAAATTAAATGTGTTGACCCCCAAACCAACACCCCCCTCCCCCGATCCAGGCACTGGCACACTGCCTGCCTAACTATCTCACCGTGACCATGCTGTCACGGTAACTGCGCTGTGCCGCCCTGCACGCTCTATTTCTTAAAAATCACTGCTCTCGGCTGAGTCGGCTCACTCTGCACACACACTAGTGCAGAACTGTGCAGTCTACAAGTTTCCCGGCCTCCTCCTCTCTGATCAGCACCAAGCGGCAGCGTCATGACGTCAATGACGTCATCGGCGTTATGACGCTGCCGCTCAGTCCCAATCAGAGAAGAGAAACCGGAAGGCGGAAATGTGCAGAGTGGCGATCACTGGACAATAATAGCACACTGCGGCACAGACCCCCGGGCAGGGACTGGAAGGTTTAGCAATGCCATGCCAGCACCTGAATCGGGGTGGTGGCTGGTGGGACACTTTATTGCTGGCTAGCAAATACTTTGGGGGGACAGCAGCGCAGCGCTCAGTCAGGATGTTAATGCCTGGGGGGCCCTGGGGCTGCGGGCCCTCTGGCAGCCCCGGGCCCGTCACTGAAGTGACAGTTGTACCCCCCTGATGGCGGGCCTGTGTATAGTTAATTTAATGCATAAAATAATGTTTTGAAGCATTTATAATCAATTATGATGGTACGCTTAAGCAATGTGTATGTGTCAAGGGGTACTTCAGATAGTATTACCCAAAATAGGGGATATTTGGCCAAAATGGCTATTAACCTCCCTGGCGTTCAATTTCCCCAGGATTTCTATGTAAAAAGTGATCTAATTAATTTTCATAACCTTTTTTTTCCTGTAACTTGCCAAAATGTGTCAAGCAAGGGTCTAGTAAACAGAGCAGGAGAGTATCGATGTGTATGCACGTTTATACTGTTCACAGCATATTTTGTATTGACGTGTATATCCGTCAATACCACAAGAGTGATTAATACAGTGGTGTATGCTAAAATAATGTTGAGAAACAATACTGTTTAAGTTGTGATTGTAATAGCCTTTGTGATAAGCAACCAGTGTAATAGAAGCAGTCTTTTTTTTGTACAAGGTTGGTTTGCTTCTTGTCACAAGTAACCAAAATCTCCATTAACTCGGTACAACATGTTCTGTAGATTTCACTTTGTGGTGTCCATGTTTTCAAAATTCCTATTTTTCTGCCACTGTAGCTTTTACTATGGCCTTAATTCGCTAATCATTACTGCATTTGGTAATGCAGAAAACAGCTGATTTTACCGATCACCTTACCAAATGTCAATTCACTAAACCTATTACCACCCTGGAAAGTAAAATTACAGACTAGTGAGGTAAATTACCGACTTGTTTGGTAAATACATCAAGAAATGTCAAGAAATTGCTATCATTCGGTAAATCAAGCAAAAGTGCTCGGTATTTATCTCTAGCTCTGACCAGCCAGTAATTCACACTCTCAATGTGGTAACATTGACAGATATACCAGACAGCCAATAGGGAGAGCCACACAGCCCTGCTTCTCACCTCATTTTGTCTGATACTCTGGAGGGTGGGACTTCAGAACGCAAGAGTAGAGAAGGAGGCATTTAAAAAGTCTTTTCTGTACCCCTTTAGATGTGCATATCTGTATACTGGTATACAGAAGAGCTCCCTCTGGTGGCTGCAGCACATCTAAAGGAATGCTAGGGGATGCACTGGACAGAAAACCCCAACTCATGTACACCACTTGTGGGAAGACTCACAGCTTCCTGCTTGACCTGCTCCACAGCTGGTGAGACTTACCGAGCTGGGCTTAGTGAAGTGAAGCTATTTCGGTATATTACCCAACTTCTACTGCAGGCAAATTTAGTGAATTTTGAAAAAAAGTGTGAAATACCAAATGCAGTATTTTACTGACCTAAATTATTTTTCTGAACTGCCCTTAGTAAACTGAGGCCTATGTAGGAAGAGTAATGCGCGCTACCCTCTTCAGCTAATTACTGTACTAATACAGAAAGAGGGCAGTTAGCAGAAAAGCTGTTCTCTAAAAAATATTGTCTCCACCATTGGGTAAATAATATACTTTAGTTTCTGGGCAGTCTTCACATTCATAGATAGCTCAAAATGAAATTGAAAGATCATTTTTAATAACATTAAATTGCAAACTGAATCGTGTGGCATTGATATCTATCATAGTAGGTTTTTTTTTAGTGTAAGTTAAAAATCACTTTAAGTAGCATGCTTAACCTAAGTATACAGCTCTTTAGCCCATATAAATATACAGCAGTGTTCTCAAGGTTATCTCAACTGGCAGTACAGAACTATCTATTTGATATTATGTTTGCAGAAACACGCTGGTCTCAGTTTCCTAGGAACCAGAATTAAGATTTGCATTTACTGCCCCTGCACTGTGGATTAAATTTAGCTTTACTTTTTTAGGTAGTTCCTTGGTTTATTCCAGGTGCTTTGAATGCATATTATATTACATTTACTTTTAACTCCTTTCCTACCACAAGTTTGCAGCTTCACCAGCTAATTGAAATTTATAACAGCCTAGCTCCTAGTTTCAGTAATGACCAAACTAAACTTTGACTGACTACAGTGTCTCTGATTTAATAGTTTGGGCCGCAAAGTAGTACTCATGAATATTATATAGTGCTGTACTTGAAATCTATTTTTTTTTCCTAATAGCTTGTAAAATTGCTATTCCATTTTCTACTGGTGAATTACATTTTGATAGCATTACAAAGTTTGCCTACATTGCTGAGTACAGACATGCATAATTCATGGACATGCGGGACATGAGTGAGTGCATATGTGTATTTAGGTAATCGCATAGATATGTGAGAATATTCATAACCGCCCTATAACTTTAGTTATTCTTTGTTTGCAGGAATATAATCAACAGCCTATGATGATGTTCATGTTGCAAATGACTGTAATAAGGGAAACAATAGCATAGATTGTTAGTAGCTTGAACTACACTATGTACCTTTTCCTTGTCAAAACAGAATAGTTTACAATGTTTAACCTCCCTGGCGTTCTATTAAAATCGCCAGGGAGGCTGCGGGAGGGTTTTTTTTAAATTAAAAAAAAACTATTTCATGCAGCCAACTGAAAGTTGGCTGCATGAAAGCCCACTAGAGGGCGCTCCGGAAGCGTACTTTCGATCGCCTCCGGCAATCGAAAGTAACAAGATAGGCCGCAATGAGCGGCCTATCTTGTTTCGCTTTCCTCGTCGCCATGGCGACGAGCGGAGTGACGTCATGGACGTCAGTCGACATCCTGACGTCAGAGCCGCCCGATCCAGCCCCTAGCGCCGGCCGGAACTGTTTGTTCCGGCTGCACTGGGCTCGGGCGGCTGGGGGGACCCTCTTTCGCCGCTGCACGCGGCGGATCGCCGCGGAGCGGCGGCGATCGGGCAGCACACGCGGCTGGCAAAGTGCCGGCTGCGTGTGCTGCTTTTTTCAGATTGAAAATCGGCCCAGCAGGGCCTGAGCGGCGACCTCCGGCGGCATACCCCGAGCTCAGCTCGGGATTACCGCCAAGGGGGTTAAAGTGTACCCGAGGCATTATGTGACATGATGAGATAAACGTGTATGTACAGTGCAAAACATTAATAACTGTAAGGCTTGACAGGTTATGTTCCCAATCAGTCTCTATGCCCCAATCTAGTGCCACGGCTCTGAGCCCGGCCTACGGTCTTCACCTATGGACAAGCCCCTGTGTGAACAGTACATTTTATTTGTCTCCTGGCTACGGTTACCTCCAGGTCTTAATGTGCAAGGCATACAGACTGAAGTGGAGAGGACAATAGCCTGCCAGAACCCCACTGAGGCAAGTATAGCACAGTTCAATAGTTCATAAGTATCACACAGGACTAGTACCTTGATTTTAGGAGGATGAGACCCTCAGCATCGATTGCCAGTAATGGGAGATGATTCAGGAAACAGGCAGTGGATGATCCAAGTAGTAGTAAAAGAGTTTATGGAAGGTCAGCATGCAAGATTATCCAAGCAACAGACAAGGGTCAGTCCAGGTATATGCAAGAGTATCCAGTAAACAAGCAAGAGTCGGTCCAGGCAGCAGGCAAGGGTTAGTAACAGCAGACAAGAATGGTCAAATACTAATCAAAGTCAAATTCCAATAGTTTAGACAATGTGAGTGCACACCCAGCAACTAGCCACAGCTATGCTTATCACGGGCGATGACTGGGAGCACTCTGCGCGTTTAAATAAAACTTTCATCCAAACAGTGGCCGGCCACACTCCGCACATCCAATCACAGCAGAATCACCTGCCAAATGTCAGCCGCGCAGTCAGCTGACGCTAGAGCTGTCAGCTGACCTCAGTCATCTGACTATTGTTTACCTTTGTGGAGGGCGTACTGAGAATGCGCACTCCACCTATCAGGAAGTGCGGCCTGTGTCCCAGCCTGCACGTCATCAGCTGGGAACAAGCGCCAAGACCTGGAAGCAGCGGATTCGGCCTGGGGCTCAGGAGAAACATCAACATTAACAGGCAGGTTCCTTATAATAACCAAACGACTTGACTAGCTTTATTTTGCTGCCTGAAAAAGTTAATTTTTAGGCATGGAAGTGACAGCTTCTGACTTGTTGGTACCTTGTTGGGAATGTAGTAAACATCACTGAAAAGCAAATTACAGCCATACAAGTTTTCCTGATAGAAGGCAACTTCTGACAACCCGGGGAGGGGGGGGGGGGGGGGATAGAAAAAGATCAATAGTTCATGTATTTTCATTTAGGGACACTTAATAAGCTGCCACTGAGCAGAGACAACAAAACATTCAATCTACTTTGTACATGTTTAAATATAAAATAAAGCCACAGGATATAAAAAAAAAATAGTCATTTTTAGGATTAGCAGGATAAATACAATTGTTTATCTTATCAGTTAATTTTCACCTCGGGTTCACTTTAAGTAGCCTACTTATTATGGATGATTACCCACTTCACCACTGAGGGGTTTTACCCCCTGACCACCAGAGCAATTTTCACCTTTCAGCGCTCCTTCCATTCATTCGTCTATAACTTTATTATTACTTATCCCAATGAAATGAACTATATCTTGTTTTTTTTGCCACCAATTAGGCTTTCTTTAGGTGGGACATTATGCCAAGAATTATTTTATTCTAAATGTGTTTTAATGGGGAAATAGGAAAAAATGTAGGAAAAAAATATTATTTTTCAGTTTTCGGCTATTATAGTTTTTAAATAAAGCATGCTACTGTAATTAAAACCCATGAAATGTATTAACCCATATGTCCCGGTTATAAAACCATTTAAATTATGTCCCTATCACAATGTTTGGCGACAATATTTTATTTGGAAATAAAGGTGCATTTTTTTCAGTTTTGCATCCATCCCTAATTACAAGCCCGCAGTTTATAAAGTAACAGTGTTATACCCTCTTGACATAAATATTTAAAAAGTTCAGTACCTAAGGTAACTATTTATGTTTTTTTTTATTGTATTTTTTTTTTTTTAATTACAAAAAAAAAAAAAAATTGGGGAGTGTGGGAGGTAATGAGTTAATTTATTGTGTAAATGTAATGTTTGTATATGTAAAATGCTTTTAGGGTGTAGTTTACTATTTGGCCACAAGATGGCCACAGAGTGTTTGTTTACATGCGACCTGTAAGCGTCCGGAAGGACGCTTACAGGAAGCAGTAGGAGGCTGGGAGATGCACAATGATCTCGCTGTTTCTGAAAGAAGCAGCAGATCATTGCGGGGGCTAGATCAACGAACGGGAATGGATTTTCCCGTTCATTGATCTCCGGGCGAGCGGGCGGCAACGTGCACGAGCGGCGGGTGCGCGCGCACGAGCGGCGGGAGCGCGGACAGCGGCGGTAGCGCGGAAGGTACGGATTTCTCCGTCCCTGGTTTTTTAGGAGGGAAAAAAGGGGCGGAGAAATTCATACCGCTGGGGGTAAAGTGGTTACTTAATGTATGTTATAGCCTAAGTTGTGATTCTGTACAATTTCTTTATATTAAGTGTCAAAAGGCACAGGTACATACCAAGTTATATTATAGACTTGTTTCTAGCTTTATTTGCTTTTACTACCAAAGAAAAGAGAATAACTTTGCCAATAGTAAAGATGCTGCCATCTGTGGTAAATTTAAGAATGTAAATCCAGGTGAAGAAAGATTTTACCATGCTCAAACATTGGCTAAATAATTTACAAAATAATCGTCCCAAGAATTCAGCCTTTAGGAGACCCTGAATCTGAACACCAGTTTAGTCTAGGGGTGGAAATTGATACTGTATGATCTGGTATGATTTGGTGTTTGGAGAGCAGCTACAGCAGACACATTTTCAAAACTGGCATGGAAAGAAGATCAAATGTCTAAGAAAAAGTGGGCCCCGATCGAATTCACTTTTTCTCCTAAGATTTCTCCTAGGAGATAATTTTTCATCTTCTGTTTAAAATACCTTTTTGGTACTCTGCAATTGAAAAAAGTGCCAAAAGTAAGTAAAAAAGTACCATCAAAATTATTCTGAGTATTTTCTTGCCTGTAGGTGGCTTGGAAAGGATTGTATTGATAAGATATAACCTGGGAGAAAACTTAGGAGAAAAGGGGAATTGGGTCAGGCCCACTGTGTTGTTCAAAAAAATGAGTACAAATGTGTAAACAGGTGGAGGAGAGGAGCTATCAAGTGCAACTTTGAGGGCAAAAGCTCTGTGGAGTCCTTCAGCCCTGCTCATACATTGTAGTGCATGCTGCAAGTTGGCAGTGCATGATTTGCTTTAACGTTTGGTAAAATTTTCATTTGAATGCCTAGGTTTGTACACAAAATTGGCAGCACCACAATAAAACAAATAAACAAAAATTAGTCAAATTAGTCAAATTAAAATAATAATTAAAATAATTATTTTATAAGAAATAAAAATATATGGAGGGATGTCCCTGCCCCCTATAATTCTATAATATAAATAATAAAAATAATAACAGATACTAGAGACTCAATTGGTACTTGCCGTATAGACAGTGAAAGAGACCTAGTGGAGACTGCAGATGTATAAAAGATACAAAATCCTTTCAAATAATAAGTTCACTTTAAAATGCTATTGTAAGAAAATATATAAATATCTGAAAAAAATCCTAGATCATGTCACCTTTTTAAACATGCTCTGCATAACTATTGCTTCCTGGAGTCAGAAATAGACGTCATTAATATAAAGATGCAGTGAACTTCTCAGTAGGATGTCTACATCTACACACATCATTAGGTAATGCCTAATGATGTTGATCCAGGGATTTTATCTGATTGCCATCTGGAGTCGGGAAGGAATTTTTCCCTTTTGGGGCTAATTGGACCATGCCTTGTAAGGGTTTTTTCGCCTTCCTCTGGATCAACAGAGATATGTGAGGGAGCAGGCTGGAGTTGTACTTTGTACTGGTTGAACTCGATGGACGTATGTCTTTTTTCAACCAAAATAACTATGTAACTATGTAACTATGTAACTATGTAACTCTACAGACTGAAGAATCAGGGAATCCTGTCACAAACTGCACAATACTGTATGTCTCTTGTTGTACCCTGTCTCTCTCCAGGTTGGAAATTTCAGTTCAGTAAAAACAACAACAACCCAAAAGAAAATGGGAAGCACTAATTGCTGGTTAAGAAGTTATTGATAACATTGATGAGCTCTTCAGTTAGTTAAACCTTACATAAAACATAGCAAGTTCAAAAGAGCACACATTTCCAGCAGTAAGATAATACATTAGCAATGTGTGAAATGCGATCTACAGTGTTGTAACACATATAGCCATTAATAAACAGAAGCTGTAGCTGGATAGTGTAATAGTTAAAACAAACCAAGCACAATTTTTAGCACCCAGGGCATCTCAATAGCACACTTAATGTGCATGCCAACAATGATTATTAATAAAAAAAAACTCTTAAATTGTACCTATTCTTTTTACATTTTAAAGTTTATCAGATGATTTTATTAGCCTTTTTCCAAGGCCTGCCCAGAAGCCTTTCAGGCAGAAAAGCACTGCTATAAATATTGTATTGCACACATTAGCAGAGAGCAAACAAAGGCTTTCATCAGCAGGTGGGGTGGGAGTAGATTGGACATTGTGTTTCAAAGAGTTTAGAGAAGTCACAGATGCTATCTTCCCACCTTCCCCTGGATACATAATGTGCAGCTAGAAGGTGAGGGTGGAACATTATAGCTCCTATAGATATTAGAAACCAGGGAAAAAAAGTGGTCATTGGTTCCCTTTACGGGCTCTGCCTCTGACATAGGAGTCCTGGGTTCAAATCGTGGACTTTCCTATTCAGTAAGCGAGCACCTATTCAGTAAGGAGTTCTACTTCCTACTGACTGTGCGTTAGTGGCTGCCTTGCAGGTGCTTTTAGCTCATCAGCAGAAAAGCGCTATACAAATGTTGGAATTATTATTATTATAAACAAACATTGTAAGTATCAAGTAACTTGTATATAGCTAAGAGATCATTACATATAATTGCAAGGTCTCCACTAGTGTTGGGCGAACAGTGTTCGCCACTGTTCGGGTTCTGCAGAACATCACCCTGTTCGGGTGATGTTCGAGTTCGGCCGAACACCTGACGGTGCTCGGCCAAACCGTTCGGCCATATGGCCGAACTAAGAGCGCATGGCCGAACGTTCCCCGAACGTTCGGCTAGCGCTGTGATTGGCCGAACGGGTCACGTGGTTCGGACCCGAACGCGCTCTGATTGGCCGAACGGTCACGTGGTTCGGGTAAATAAATACCCGAACCACGTCATATCTCCGCCATTTGTCTGTGGGTTTAGCTTTGGGTAGGCAGGCAGGGTAGTTCGCGCTCCAGCCACGCTAGCCAGGGTCCCCCCTGTCATTGTGTCACTGCTGGGAACAGTAGTACACCGCTTGCTCAGCCACACTATATAGCATTCTGTTTACTGCCACTCTGTGTACCTCGCTCAGCCACACTATATAGCATTCTGTTTACTGCCACTCTGTGTCTGCTGGGAATAGTAGTACACCGCTTGCTCAGCCACACTATATAGCATTCTGTTTACTGCCACTCTGTGTACCTCGCTCAGCCACACTATATAGCATTCTGTTTACTGCCACTCTGTGTCTGCTGGGAATAGTGGTACACCGCTCGCTCAGCCACACTATATAGCATTCTGTTCACTGTTCTGTGTCTGCTTGGAATAGTGGTACACCGCTCGCTCAGCCACACTATATAGCATTCTGTTTACTGTTCTGTGTCTGCTGGGAATAGTGGTACACCGCTCGCTCAGCCACACTATATAGCATTCTGTTTACTGTTCTGTGTCTGCTGGGAATAGTGGTACACCGCTCGCTCAGCCACACTATATAGCATTCTGTGCACTGTTCTGTGTCTGCTGGGAATAGTGGTACACCGCTCGCTCAGCCACACTATATAGCATTCTGTTCACTGTTCTGTGTCTGCTGGGAATAGTGGTACACCGCTCGCTCAGCCACACTATATAGCATTCTGTTTACTGTTCTGTGTCTGCTGGGAATAGTGGTACACCGCTCGCTCATCCACACTATATAGCATTCTGTTCACTGTTCTGTGTCTGCTGGGAATAGTGGTACACCGCCCGCTCAGCCACACTATATAGCATTCTGTTCACTGTTCTGTGTCTGCTGGGAATAGTGGTACACCGCTCGCTCAGCCACACTATATAGCATTCTGTTCACTGTTCTGTGTCTGCTGGGAACAGTAGTACACCGCTCGCTCAGCCAGAGTATATAGCATTGTGTTTACTGCCACTCTGTGTACACCGCTCAGCCAGACTATATACCATTGTTTACTGACACTCTGTGTACACCGCTCAGCCAGACTATATACCATTGTTTACTGACACTCTGTGTACACCGCTCAGCCAGACTATATACCATTGTTTACTGCCACTCTGATTCTGCTGGGAACAGTAGTACACCGCTCGCTCAGCCAGACTATATAGCATTGTGTTTACTGCCACTCTGTGTACACCGCTCAGCCAGACTATATACCATTGTTTACTGACACTCTGTGTACACCGCTCAGCCAGACTATATACCATTGTTTACTGACACTCTGTGTACACCGCTCAGCCAGACTATATACCATTGTTTACTGCCACTCTGATTCTGCTGGGAACAGTAGTACACCGCTCGCTCAGCCAGACTATATACCATTGTTTACTGACACTATATAGCAGACTATATAGCATTGTGTGTACACCGCTCAGCCAGACTATATACCATTGTTTACTGACACTCTGTGTACACCGCTCAGCCAGACTATATACCATTGTTTACTGCCACTCTGATTCTGCTGGGAACAGTAGTACACCGCTCGCTCAGCCAGACTATATACCATTGTTTACTGACACTCTGTGTACACCGCTCAGCCAGACTATATACCATTGTTTACTGCCACTCTGATTCTGCTGGGAACAGTAGTACACCGCTCGCTCAGCCAGACTATATAGCATTGTGTTTACTGCCACTCTGTGTACACCGCTCAGCCACACTATATAGCATTGCGTACTCTGCCAGTCAGTGTGTATATTGCTGGGATCAGTAATACTCCACTCACCGTCAACCACTATATGAGCTCAACATGAGTTCCCCAGAGACCTCCGCTGTGAGCAGCACTCCCAACAACAGCAACAGCCAACGCCCCACGCAAGCTATAACATCCACCCCAGCAGCCAGTGGTCAGCAGCAGCCCTCCCCGGAGGAGAACGTTGTGTCCATCAGTCGGTCGCCAGAGCGATTAATGAGGGCTGCCATTGAGGAGATGATGGGGCCTGATGTGGAGGAGGAGGTCTGGCTCAGGCCAGCATCCCAAGTTAATGTTGAGGACGATGAGGGGTCTGTGTCTGGGGATGTTGGGGTGGCAGAGGTGGTGGGTGGGTCAGACTCAGGAGAAGAGTTGTATGATGAGGATGATGATCGGGACCATCTGTATGTGCCTCAGAGTCCGACCCCGGAAAACATGTTGTATCGTGTGTTTAGGTACTAAAATCTGCGTTCCCTCCCAGTAGTGTTGGGCGAACAGTGTTTGCCACTGTTCGGGTTCTGCAGAACATCACCCTGTTCGGGGTGACTATATAGCAGACTATATAGCATTGTGTTTAATGCCACTCTGTGTACACGGCTCAGCCACACTATATAGCATTGTGTTTACTTCCACTCTGTGTCTGCTGGGAACAGTAGTACACCGCTCACCCGCCACTGTATAGCATTGTGCTCTGTGTCACTGCTGACAATAGTGGTACACCGCTCACCCACCACTGTATAGCATTTCTGTACTGCCACTGTACTGCTGCCAGTCAGCGTGTACTTTAAGGATAAGTGAAATGAGGAAGAAATCCGGTGAAAGAGGGAGGGGCAAGGGAAGAGGTGTTTCCCCTGACGGTTCACGTACAGGCCACAGGGGAGCACCCAAGAAAACCCACTCAATACTGCCCATGTTGTCCAGGACAACAACCCTCACAGATCCAAAAGAACAGGACCAGATAATTACTTGGATGACCTCTCAAGCGTCCAGCAGTGGGTTAAGCAGCACCAGCACATCACGCACGAGGTCCGAGTCCTCAGCCAGTTAAAGTCTGGGCTTTCTTTGAAGACTGCACTGAGGATGTTACCATGGCGATTTGCAAGGTGTGCAAGACCCGCCTGAGCAGGGGGAAAAGTATTAACAACCTCTCCACCACCAGCATGAGCCGCCACATTCTATCCAAACATCCCACTCTGTGGGCAAACGCGGCAGGACAGGGTACCACCAGCAACACTGCCTCCCTTGGGTTCACCAGACTCACCACCAGACCCGCCTCAGCAGCAGCAGTAGCCCAGCCATTGCGTGGTTCACAACATTCACAAACATCAGACGATGCTGACACTGTCACTTTCCGGACTAGTGCTCTTGAGGTCTCCCAGTGTTCATCAAACACAACAACCAACAGCCCTTCGGTGTGCAGCGCTACGGTTGAGTTGTCTGTCTCTGAGATGTTTGAGCACAAGAGGAAATTGCCAGCAAATGACCCCCGGGCCGTGGCAGTAACAGCCAGCCAGCATAGCCAAGCTTCTGGCCTGCGAAATGCTGCCATATCGAGTGGTGGAGACAAACAGCTTCAAGGGCATGATGTCAGTGGCCATCCCACGTTACGTTGTTCCCAGCCGCTACCACTTTGCGCGCTCTGCAGTGCCTGAGTTGCATGAGCACGTGGTCAGCTAAATAACCCGAAGCTTGAAGAATGCCGTTGCCTGCAAGGTTCACCTCACCACTGACACCTGGACGAGTGCGTTCGGCCAGGGTCGATACATCTCCCTTACCGCGCACTGGGTGAACCTTGTGGAGCCTGGCAGCGATTCCTCACCTGCTACGGCGCGGGTGTTGCCCACGCCGCAAACAGCTGGATAACAACAGCAGCACCTACCTCTCTGACTCCTTCTCCTCCAACGCATCTCAAAGCTGTACCTCATCCGGAAATGCTAACCCAGCACCAGCAGCAGTAGGATCGTGGAAGCAGTGCAGCACAGCTGTTGGCATGCGTCAGCAAGCGTTGCTGAAGCTGATCTGCCTTGGGGATAAGCAGCACACAGGGGAGGAAATTTGGAGGGGAATAAAGGAACAGACGGATTTGTGGCTGGCACCGCTGGACCTGAAACCGGGCATGAAGCTAGACACCTGGCACGAACTGGCAATGTACGCAATAGAGGTGCTGGCTTGCCCGGCAGCCAGCGTTATGTCGGAACGCTGTTTCAGTGCTGCCGGAGGCATCATCACAGATCGGCGTATCCGCCTCTCCACAGAAAATGCAGACCGTCTGACTCAAATTAAAATGAATCAATCCTGGATTGGAAACGACTACGCAACACTCCTGGACCCCAACCAAGTAACATGACCGATGAACATCTGGGATGGTTTAGCGTTTCCGGTCCCTGTTTATTGAACCTCTCATCTGTATTACATTTATGACTGCATGGCGGCAAAAAGCATTGCTGCTATATCCGCACGCTTTTTGTCCTCATGCAAGGCCTGGGTTGTTGTGTCTCACAAAGCGTGGCCTTCTCCTCCTGCGCCTCCTCCTGTTCCATCACGTGTGCTGCTGCTGCTGCTGCTGCTGCTGCTGCTGCTGGGTTACCGTTGCCGGTCCCTGTTTATGGAACCTCTTATCTTTATTACATTTATGACTACATGGCGGTACAAAGCATGCTATCCGCACGCTTTTTGTCCTCATGCAAGGCCTGGGTTGTTGTGTCTCACAAAGCGTGGCCTTCTCCTCCTGCGCCTCCTCCTGTTCCATCACGTGTGCTGCTGCTGCTGCTGCTGCTGCTGGGTTACCGTTGCCGGTCCCTGTTTATGGAACCTCTTATCTTTATTACATTTATGACTACATGGCGGTACAAAGCATGCTATCCGCACGCTTTTTGTCCTCATGCAAGGCCTGGGTTGTTGTGTCTCACAAAGCGTGGCCTTCTCCTCCTGCGCCTCCTCCTGTTCCATCACGTGTGCTGCTGCTGCTGCTGGGTTAGCGTTGCCGCGTGGTCCCTGTTTATTGAACCTCTTATCTTTATTACATTTATGACTACATGGCGGTACAAAGCATGCTATCCGCACGCTTTTTGTCCTCATGCAAGGCCTGGGTTGTTGTGTCTCACAAAGCGTGGCCTTCTCCTCCTGCGCCTCCTCCTGTTCCATCACGTGTGCTGCTGCTGGGTTAGCGTTGCCGCGTGGTCCCTGTTTATTGAACCACTTATCTTTATTACATTTATGACTGCATGGTGGTACAAAGCATGCTATCCGCACGCTTCTTGTCCTCATGCAAGGCCTGGGTTGTTGTGTCTCAAAGCGTGGCCTTCTCCTCCTGCGCCACCCTCCTCCTGTTCCATCACGTGTGCTGCTGCTGGGTTAGCATTACCGGTCCCTTTTCCTGGAACCTCTTATATGTATTACATTTATGACTGCATGCCGACAAAAAGCATGTTACCTGTGCAAAGAAAACAGACATTTCCCGCATTTAAAAGACAGTTTTCCCTTTGAAACTTTAAAATCGATTTTCTCAAAAACTATAAGCTCTTTTTGCTAAATTTTTTTTCCTCTTGTACCCACTCCCAAGGTGCACATACCCTGTAAATTTGGGGTATGTAGCATGTAAGGAGGCTTTACAAACCACAAAAGTTCGGGTCCCCATTGACTTCCATTATGTTCGGAGTTCGGGTCGAACACCCGAACATCGCGGCCATGTTCGGCCTGTTCGGCCCGAACCCGAACATCTAGATGTTCGCCCAACACTAGTCTCCACCACAGGTCCCCACAAACACAGACTGTGATGGTCTCTGTGAACTCACCATACAGTTTCCATGATTACACAGAGGGGCACATAAGGTCAGAGCTTTTAAATAAAATGATATCCATACTCCACCAGACCACCCCATTCACTGCAATTAGCCTCCAAGCATGAATGACACAGCATGGCTCAAAGGAGCCATCTGCAGGGTGCAATAAACCTAATCTGAAGTTCTGGAGTACTGTTGTGAATTCGCTGAGCGGATCTGTCAGAAACAGTCTTATCAGTCTGCCGACAGCGTGTACACACGTCCTACTGTCCGCAGAACATCTACCCAGCGGGAGGGATTTTTCTGAATAACTTGTCGTTCAAACTGGTCATTTGAACGACATTTGGACATGTGTACGTTCCATCGTTAGACTGATAGCAGCAGTTTTGACTGGACTAACTGTCGTTCAAACGGCAGTTAGGAAACTGCTTTATGTATTAAATGACTGGTCAAACGACTTGTTGTTTGAATGTCTATTAGTTAAAGAGAACCTGTACTGAGTAAAAATATTTAAAATAAACACATGAGGTAACTTCAAATGAACATTACATAGTTACCTTGCCATCAGTTCCTCTCAGAAGCTCACCATTTTCTTCTGACAATAATCCCTTCCAGTTCTGACAACATTTTGTCAGATCAGAAATATATCAGTTGCTGTCAGTTATATATCAGTTGCTGTCAGTTATAGCTGAGAGGAAAACTGATGTACCAGGTAATGTCCATGTTTCCCTATGGCTCAAGTGAGCGATGTTACAGTTTAACTGTGTGCTGACCAGAAAGCGGTTATGGGTAATGGCCATTTTCAAAATGGAGGACGGAAAATTCCCTTGATCACAGTGAACAAACAGGATGCGGGACAGGAGAAAGACACTGAGGAGTAGACTACATGGAAGGCAAGTATGACTTGTGTATGCTTATTTTGACTTTTAATGTTCAGTTCAGGTTTTCTTTAAGGGCCCGTTTCCACTAGTAAGTGATGCGAATGCGGCTACCTAGCCGCATCACTTCCGCCGCCGGCCGCATCACTTCCGCATCTCCCGATGCGGAAGTCCATGGAGGAGATGGGATGCGGCTGTGGGTGGATGCGGCCATGCGAAAATCTGCAGCATGCTGCAGATTTTCGAATCGCTCCGCACCGCACAACATGCATGCAATGGAAACTCTTCCACTGGCGTGCATGTGTTTCAGCACACCCGCAGTACGATGCGGCTATGTAGCCGCATCGCACCGCTCCTAGTGGAAACGGGCCCTAATAGACACTCAAACAACAAGTCGTTTGATCAGTCATTTAATCTAGTCCATTGTTCTATCCAGTCCATTGTAAATTATCAAGTTGGTTAAACGACATGTAAATTAGCATATCAAATGACTTGTTGGTCAGCGTGTACATGATCTCAGAACGACTTGTTGTTTGAACTTCAAGTCGTTCAAACAACAATCAGGCGTAAAGTTGGATGTGTGTACGCACCTTAAGAGTCGTGCTATGCACAGAACTTGCAGCACACTGTAAAGAGAAGAAGGAATCTAGGTGGGGCTGCTGCAGGAGACAGACAAGTAGGCTGGTTCTGGCGTAACTGTGCTGAACTTGCTGGTGCCTACGAAGAGAGAAAGGGGGAAGGAACTCGCTTCTCATATTCTAGACCAGGCATGGGCAAACTCGGCCCTCCAGCCGTTTACGGAACTACAAGTCCCACAATGCATTTGCCTTCATGAGTCATGACTGTGGCTGTCAGATTCCTGCAATGCATTGTGAGACTTGTAGTTCCTTAATAGCTGGAGGGTCAAGTTTGCCCATACCTGTGCTAGACACAGGCACCATTTCAGTTCTGACAGGATGAACAATTGGAGAAGCAGGTACCCATAGTAAAAACCATGTGTGCACCTTAGCAAATACTCATCAGCACACTAAGCATTGAACAACACACAGTACCACTGTAGCAGCAGACTTCATCCACATACACTCTCAGCACAAGCTCTGCCCAATGTATAAGATTAATACTCCTGTACACTGTAATGATGCCCATACACGGTATAAATGTTTTCATCCAATCTTACCATTTCGATGTAGTATAAGGGTAAATTAAGTGAGTATACTCAAAGGAGAATTTCGGCAGTTCCCTTTATATTACATAGAAATGGTAAGATTGGATGAAAAAAATTGTACCATGTATGGGCACCATAAAAAGAAGTATAAAAGCAGCACTGCATTATAGCACACTACAATACACACCAAATCACAATATGAAAGCATGTGTCAATAAATAAGGCATTTAGCTGCATACATATACAACAATTAACTGACATGCTCTCATGAACTCACCATTTAGTGGCTGGCCACACACACCCTCCACCAATCAGATGCCCAGCCTCACTTCCTGGTATGCAGAGCCGGGACAAGGTCCTCCAGCACCCAAGGCTGAGACACCAAAGTGTGCCCCTCCATCCCTGCCACCCCAGCCATCACACACCGATTGCTATTAGACTAAGACAGGGGTCTCAAACTCAATTTACCTGGGGGCCGCAGGAGGCAAAGTCAGGATGAGGCTGGGCCGCATATGGAATTTCACAATCGTGGCGCATCGCCGCCTCTGCCTGCCCCTCTCACTCTTCCTTCACAGAGAGGGGCGGGGAGAGGCGGCGATCTGTGCGGCGATTGACGTCAGAAGGGGCAGAGCTGAAGCTGAAAGCTCTGCCCCTTCCAGGAAATGCCGGCGGATTGCCCCCCCCCCAAGCGATTTGAGGGCTCTGCAGCACTCGTTTAGCGGTGGGGATGCGGCGGATTACTTGGGAGCACTGAAGCGAACTATAAGGAAGCTTTTGCCGGCGAGGGCCACAAAATATTGTATCGAGGGCCGCAAATGGCCCGCGGGCCGCGAGTTTGAGACCCCTGGACTAAGAGGTGCCACAGGGCCCACAACCTCCCCAACACCTTAATATCTAGTTATATGGCTTCCAGTCACTGCCATGTATCCCCTTTTCTTATTTCTTTCTGCTTCAAACACAATTAGGAATGACAGCTGAATGACAGCTGAATGAATTCTGCGCCCCCTCCTACACTGCGCCCTGAGGCTGGAGCCTCTCCAGCCTATGCCTCGGCCCGGCCCTGCTGGTATGCCCTCACAACACACTACGTAGGCCAGCATCTGAGTGTGTAGGCTGAGTGTGTGACCCGATGCACTCATCTCAGAGCTGCCAGACCTAGCACATGCACGCAGGGATGCCGAGGCTGTCGTCACGGACCGGCTGTGAATTGCACAGCTCCGTCCACCTCCCGGAAATAATTGGTTTGCTAGGGCACGGTCAACAGGTGAGTTCATGACACATGCACCTTGAGCATTACATACATAAATGTATTAGAGCTCTAAGTACTATATATAAATTGACTTGGCGCCCGGATACTTAGACTGAACTACAAACAGGCACTATTATTGACACGAGGAAGCGGCTGTGGCCGTGAAACGTGTTGTCTAGAGCACCAATAAAAACTGACTTTTTATCTTGAACTTCTACTGTTTTTTTTATCCCAAATGGGACATCTATAAGGTAGGACAACTTTATGCTATTACACTGTGGGATACTACCATATAGAGATATATACATAGAAATACATTACCTTCTCTTTCCCCTGGGTGCCTCCAACCTGTTTTAGGGTATAAGTATGTAAATGTTACAAGCAAAGTACAGAATCCAGACATCCTATAGAATATTTCAGAGAATGTACAAAATGCTTCATATCTAATAATCCAATAATAAGAAAAGGGAAACCATTTATTATTTTTTCCCCACTAATTATGGTAATACCACTTATGCTATTTAATTTTTGGCAAAATTAGTACTATCCATAACTTCATTAACAGACACATGATTAACAAGTAAAGTGAAGCATACTTTTCAGTAACTGTATGCTTCATTGTATGTGACACAACACGCGGCCGTAATGTGCAGTACAACTTTTTCGCAATGTCCCACTATGATTGTGGCCTCAGGCATTCTATAGAATGCCTGGATTTCATAATTAGATTGTAACATATATCATCTTGGTTTATAGGACATTGAAATACCTTTTATCTAAAGATGCAGTCACAACAGCAAAGTTGTTCAAAGACTTTAAATTTGACATTCTGCTCACAAAATGTTTGCTCACAAAATATCAAATGACCTCCCCAGTAATACAGCACATTCGGGAGTATTTATATCCCAGATGCACCAGATGAACCAGATAATGTTGCATCCAAAATTCTTTTCTTTATATATCCTGGGAATCCCGTACTTTTATTTGCACCTCCACTGGAGCCTAATAAAAAATGTTATGCCAAAATCGATTACGAGATGTGTGTGCATTTTTAATATTTTATTAATAAATGTTACTGTCTGACATTTACATTCCCATTGTCCTCTAAAACATATTTTAAATATATTCCGTAGGAAGAATTTTTTTCAGCTTCAACCTAGATCTTAGTAGCCTCGTCTCTCTACAGGTTTCTTCCCCAGAAAGTTTACTTAGCAGAATAAAGCTCTTATTGCCCAATATATTTTTATGAATTATGGCTGCAAACTGTCAAATGTCTTCAGTTGAAATAAATGTAATCAATCACAGCAACTTGTAATTTCCCACACCTCGTTCACTGGGGTGTCTGCTTTCTAATTACATCTGGACTCACAGCTCCGACTTCTACCTCTTAAAGTTACAGTGTCTTGGGAGAGATTCAGGGGGATCATTTTTTTTTTATTTTATAACTATAGTTAAAAAGATGTGTGCGAGAAATGTAACATGATAATACTAGATGACTTAACAAACTTAAGATTGTTTTCCAGTTTTTTGTAACATCTGGAGTCATGGAGACAAAACATGAATCCTTTCAATACATTCCCTGTTCTCTGTCATATCAAACATTTGAAAAAATATTTACACTGCAAATACCCACACAGCCTCCTCAACATAGACTTAGGGCTTTTTCACACTAAGGGTGTTTTTGCCTTTTTTTAAGCACTGGCGATTTTCAAAATCACCCTAAGGACCCTTTTCCACTTGCAATCGCTAGCGTTCACGCTGAACGCTAGCGATTGCTGAATCGCAATTAGCGGCGATTCCCCGACGTTCGCGGCCGCGATTTTGGTATGCTATGCACTGCATAGCAAAATCGCGGCAAAAGTCGCTCCGCGGCGCGATCGCGATCAAGTAAAAAACGAATCGCGGTAGTGGAAATTACCTACCGCGATTCCTATGTTAAAAAGCAAACCGTAGCGATTGTAAAATCGCTAGCGGTTTGCGTTTTTGCGATTCAGCCAGCGCTGGTGGAAAAGGGCCCTAAAGGTGCTTGTGCAATGATTCCCTATGAGAGTGTTCACATATGAGCGGTTCGATTTCAATCCGCTCACCAAAGCGCTGCCTGTACCTTTTTTGGGGCGATTTGCCTCAATGGAAGGTATTGGGTAATCGCAAAACGCTTGAAAAAGTGCTTTGTATAGCAATTTCCCCAGCACTTTTAAGAATAAATACATTGGGCCTGATTCACAAAGCGGTGCTAACAGTTAGCACGCTGGTGAAAAGCCCTTTATCACGCCTAAACTCAGTTTAGGCATGATACATTTAGGTGTGATAAGTTTAAGCGTGATAAGTTTAGGTGTGATAAGTTTAGGTGTGATAAGTTTAGGCGTGATAAGTTTAGGTGTGATAAGTTTAGGCGTGATAAGTTTAAGCACCAACTGGGTTAGCACCGCAGTGCACAGCTGATCAAAAGTTTTGTGCTAGCAAAGTCTGGTGCACTTCGCATAGAGTTTAATGGCACTGCTTTGCGTGTGGGACTTTGCGCGCGATCTAAACTTATCTAAACTTATCACGCCTAAACTTATCATGCCTAAACTAATCATGCCTAAACTTATCATGCCTAAACTGGCTTTTCACCAGCGTGGTGCAATGGTTATCACGCCCAAAGGCTCTAACTAGGTTAGCACCGCTTTGTGAATCGAGCCCATTGTGTTTATTCTTTTCTGCATAAAGTGTATGTATGGGGCTTAAAGAGACACTGAAGCGAAAAAAAATATATGATATAATGAATTGGTTGTGTACTATGAACAATTACTAGAAGATTAGCAGCAAAGAAAATATTCTCATATTTTTATTTTCAAGTATATAGTGTTTTTTCTAACATTGCATGATTCTTTAATATGTGCAGAATACACAACACTCAGCATTCAAAACGATTCTTTCAGAGCAGTCTGTGAACTAATGAACTCTCCTCTGCCAGAGGAAAAGTAAATAGTTAACTAACAGTTGAGATAATAAAAGTCAGAAAGCAGCCCTCTCCACGACTTTTGAAAGTCGTAGAGATAATGGCTTTTTTTTATAGAGATAACAACTGGAGTTTCTTAACTCTTCCTGTACTGGAAACAATTAGACTGATGTATCTGATCTTAATGTTTTATTTCTTAGCTGTACTACACATATAAATCATAATATCATAGTTTTTTTTTCGCTTCAGTGTCTCTTTAAAGCCCCATACACATACTCAACAGCGGTCTTTCATGCAGCACAATTATTAAACAACTTTTGTTGTTAAACAAGTTGAACAACCCAAAAAAGTTGCTTGCTATTGTTCAAACAATGGATAAGACTGATAAGCCGTCAATCCAACAGTTGGATTGACGTCTTATCAGTTGTTTGAACAATAGCAAGCAACTTTTTTTTGGTTGTTCAACTTGTTTCACAACAAAAGTTGTTTGGTAATTGTGCTGCATGAAAGACCGCTGTTGAGTGTGTGTATGGGACTTAAGGATGTGATTGTTTCTGAGAATACGGTATATATTTTCACATTACAATACAAGGTAAATACAAAGAAAAATATGTTTCTTTTAATTCACAGATAGGCATTATGGCTACTCTAGCCTTACAGGTACAATCCGTATCTGATGTTGGCTGCAATGTGGCACTATTGTGAAGGTTTTCATGATGCTTCATATAGAACCCAGTACCTGGATTGTCTGTTTACATAGATTTCAACTGTTCATTTCTTAACTAAATCTGCCTGACCCCATCACTTCATAAGTCAGGTTTTTTTTGTACTACTCTGATATGCCATATATGTCTTTATAAAAGAAAAGCTTATTTTGTATTGTTTCCTTTTGTGCTTATGCCTAGCCTCTTACTAGCTTGGTTATTTTCAATAGCTTACACTAAGGAACAGCTGTGATGATGGAAAGGGCCAGTCTAATTTTAAAAAAAGTACAGGATCTTCTCAAAAAATTAGCATATTGTGATAAAGTTCGTTATTTTCTGTAATGTACTGATAAACATTAGACTTTCATATATTTTAGATTCATTACACACAACTGAAGTAGTTCCAAACCTTTTATTGTTTTAATATTGATGATTTTGGCATACAGCTCATGAAAACCCAAAATTCCTATCTCAAAAAATTAGCATATTTCATCTGACCAATAAAAGAAAAGTGTTTTTAAAACAAAAAAGTCAACCTTCAAATAATTATGTTCAGTTATGCATTCAATACTTGGTCGGGAATCCTTTTGCAGAAATGACTGCTTCAATGCGGTGTGGAATGGAGGCAATCAGCATGTGGCACTGCTCAGGTGTTATGGAGGCCCAGGATGCTTCGATAGCGGCCTTAAGCTCCTCCAGAGTGTTGGGTCTTGCGTCTCTCAACTTTCTCTTCACAATATCCCACAGATTCTCTATGGGGTTCAGGTCAGGAGAGTTGGCAGGCCAATTGAGCACAGTAATACCATGGTCAGCAGAGCAGGGACAAGGTCCTCCAGCACCCAAGGCTGAGACACCAAAGTGCGCCCCTCCATCCCTCCCACCCCAGCTGTCACACACTGATTGCTATTAGACTAAGAGGTGCCACAGGGCCCACAACCTCCCCAACACCTTAATATCTAGTTATCTGGCTTGCAGTCACTGCTATGTATCCCCTTTTCTTATTTCTTTCTGCTTCATACATAATTAGGAATGACAGCTGAATGAATTGTGCGCCCCCTCCTACACTGTGCCCTGAGGCTGGAGCCTCTCCAGCCTATGCCTCGGCCCGGCCCTGATGGTCAGTAAACCATTTACTAGTGGTTTTGGCACTGTGAGCAGGTGCCAGGTTGTGCTGAAAAATGAAATCTTCATCTCCATAAAGCTTTTCAGCAGGTGGAAGCATGAAGTGCTCCAAAATCTCCTGATGGCTAGCTGCATCGACCCTGCCCTTGATAAAACACAGTGGACCAACACCAGCAGCTGACATGGCATCCCAGACCATCACTGACTGTGGGTACTTGACACTGGACTTCAGGCATTTTGGCATTTCCCTCTCCCCAGCCTTCCTCCAGACTCTGGCACCTTGATTTCTGAATGACATGTAAAAGTTGCTTTCATCCAAAAAAAGTACTTTGGACCACTGAGCAACAGACCAGTGCTGCTTCTCTGCAGCCCAGGTCAGGCGCCTCTGCCACTGTTTCTGGTTCAAAAGTGGGTTCATGCTTCCATCTGCTGAAAAGCTTTATGGAGGTGAAGATTTCCTTTTTCAGCATGACCTGGCACCTGCTCACAGTGCCAAAACCACTGGTAAATGGTTTACTGACCATGGTATTACTGTGCTCAATTGGCCTGCCAACTCTCCTGACCTGAACCCCATAGAGAATCTGTGGGATATTGTGAAGAGAAAGTTGAGAGACACAAGACCCAACACTCTGGATGAGCTTAAGGCCGCTATCGAAGCATCCTGGGCCTCCATAACACCTGAGCAGTGCCACATGCTGATTGCCTCCATGCCACGCCGCATGGAAGCAGTCATTTCTGCAAAAGGATTCCCGACCAAGTATTGAGCGCATAACTGAACATAATTATTTGAAGGTTGACTTTTTTTGTTTTAAAAACACTTTTCTTTTATTGGTCGGATGAAATATGCTAATTTTTTGAGATAGGAATTTTGGGTTTTCATGAGCTGTATGCCAAAATCATCAATATTAAAACAATAAAAGGCTTGGAACTACTTCAGTTGTGTGTAATCAATCTAAAATATATGAAAGTCTAATGTTTATCAGTACATTACAGAAAATAATGAACTTTATCACAATATGCTAATTTTTTGAGAAGATCCTGTATGTCTTTTGCTTCTTAATTACTATGAGCACCTGTTACAAGAGTTATGGCAGGAGGTGGGTCATTGTTCAAAAATGTTTATGCAGAAAGATATACTTCTTTCTTATCCCAGTAGGGATATGTTGGGAAGTATGTCTTTGCTGCATGATCTAATGCCAGAAGAAGTTAAATGGATACACAATGCATGGAAATGGCAAGTCACTGTGTTCAGCATGTGATAGCATATCTAGAAAATCTCAAGGTGGTTCAATGCCATGACCAATAGGTTACCAAAATTTTGTAAACTGATTTTTATTATGTCCAATGTTCAATTCTTGTAGTCTTCTAACATCTAAGAATGTGTCATTTTATGCTTTTTGTAATTACTTTTTCTAAAAGTGTGTTACAGATATAAGTGACTGCAAACTGTAAATTGTGTGCATTGTGTCCATTTTGTCTTGACCTTTATTTTTCCAACATGATACTGACCCTTTCAGAGGTCGTGTCTGTTGCAGATGTTATGGGATGAGGGTAATGTATTGGAAGCAAAATATTGGAAGCAAAACTCAAATGATTAGTTATTTTTGCAGTGAAACTTTTTTCTTAATTATTTTTAATTTCATTTACTGTAGTTCTGTATGTTTATATGTTTCTTTTTATATTATTGTTTTTATTGTGAATGTTCATCTTACATTTTAAAAAGGAAAATTACCTTTTTTTTGTCATTAAGGGCTTGTGTGGGGTTATTTTATCAAATGGTAGGTCAAATTTGACAGCAAGACAAAGATATCCCCAAGGACATTATGCATGCTATCTTTTAAATAGGATTACGTGTGGCACTTGACAAAGGTCAATCAACTTTCTAAACAGTAGGACATCAACACAGGGAATAGATTGTAACATTTGTCAATACTTCAACCTTCCTTATTGCTTTAATCAAAAGTACACATGAATATAATTAAATTGTAAACCTTTGTGGATCTACAACTACATATATCTACTGAAGAAGTTTGAGCATATGTTTAGATACTGTAAATGTTTAATCATCTGTTGTTGTACAAGTATTGCATTTGTTTTCTGATCTGAATTCCATTCAGCTCAGCATTAAGGGCTCTTTTCCACTATGAAATGCGATCGCGATTCCGATAGCGATCGCAATCGCGTTTCAATTTCCACCATGCGATTGCGATTGCGATTGAGCTACTATACTCATTATAGTACAGCTCAATCGCATACAAAATGCGGCAAGACGACGATTGCGCTTTGACCAAAATCGCATCGCAATGGGATCGCACTAATGGAAATTGCTGCTGCAGTTTCCATTAGTTTAATGTACCTTGCGATTTGCGATCAGACGCAAATCACAAATCGCAGGCTAGTGGAAAAAGGCCGTTACAGTGTTTATTTTGTTGCCCTTTTATTGGCTAGATTGTTGTAAACATTCAAATAAATGCCCAAGTTCAGCGTTTGAAAACTGGAAAATAATAATAGTAGTTTGCCATACCAGAAACTAATCTACACTCACAGAGGTGCAGCCTAAAAGTTTCATCTCATTTCATCTGGGACAGTTGGAAAAAACCCTTAAGGTGCGTACACACGCCGTCTGCCAAAAGACTGTACACACGCACTACTGTTGGCAGAACCCCCGCCCAGCGGGAGGGTCTGACGGACCCGTCGTTCCTTACAGTAGTGCGTGTGTACGCACCTTTTGAGAGTAACTTCTCAGGCAAGTCAGTAATAAAGACAGGTATTGAAGTCAACCTCTAACTACTTGCTCACTGTGAAAAATCTGTTAAAATACTTACAGGTGCAAAGTAAATTAGATGTTAGGCCTGAAACACACCAGAGGAGTTTTTCTGAGCGTTTTGAGTTTTTAAATCTGCTGCTAATGTTATCCTATGTGTCTGTGCACACTGGAGCAATGAGGTTTTGTAAAAAACCCCATAGCATTACATTGGGAAGAGCTTTTAGAGGTTTCAAAACCTCTTCCCAATGTAATGCTATGGGTTTTTTTACAAAACCTCATTGCTCCAGTGTGCACAGACACATAGGATAACCTTAGCAGCAGATTTAAAAACTCAAAACGCTCAGAAAAACTCCTCTGGTGTGTTTCAGGCCTTAGACTGTACTTCTATACATCTGCCTATAGTCTGGTCCTTCTCTCTGTAATTAGATAATCTGTAAACTAGTACGGATGGAAATAACACTGTACACTGGTAAACCCTGTATCAATCTATTATGTACAGATCCCCTTGTCGCAAATGTAATACTCATGTATCTTATACTTATTTTTTCAATACAGCCTGGTTTTGTTTAAAAAAAATCAAATAAATACTAGGAGGAATGTGCATTTTGCCAACTTTATTAGATTTTAAACTTTTTGCTTACTAGGTATTCATGATAATTTTTTTTTATTTCAGTATTTTTTAGTCACACACCTAGATCAAGTATGCAGCCAGTTGAATCAGAAAAGACCCAGAATTCCTGATCTGCATACCTCTGCTGGATCCATGATGGCAAAAATAAGACAGAAGAAGATAAAAACTGCAACAGTGAAGTAGCATTTTTGAAAGAAAATCAACCTTACATATAAAAAAAGATTGAGGCCTCTTTCACAGTAGAACATTGTGTTTTGATGCGACGTTGAAGTCGCAACGCAAATTACAACGCAATGACCCAAAAAAGTCGCAACGCAACTTAATGCCCCGTCATCGTCTCATACAGTAGAGCATACAGGCAATGAAAAGTATGCTTCCAAGTCATTACTGAGCATGTGCAAACATTCTAACGCAGCTAATAACGTGTATAACACACAGCATGCAGCACTTTCTAATAACGCTACACGTTACACACTGACGCAACGTGTGCACTGTGAATGTCGCACAGACTTAGTATTGCTGTGCGTTAGTCTGCGTTGAAAAATATTCTAACGTGCGACTTTAACGTCACACTGTGAAAGAGACCTGAGATCCTCTTTTAGGGTTATTTCCAATCTTTTCCTTTGAAGTGTGTGATGCAGTGTGGATGCCGTTCATTATGTTGCATGGAAAAACATCCACCAGTGCACCATAAATACATAAAGAAGTGTGTTGGTGTCCCACACTGATGATATTTTAATCAATGGCACTATGTGCACTGTAATGCAGTAGCATGCCACACTATGGCCCTTATTTCATTCAGTGTTTCTCCAAAGTTTTCTCCTAGGTGATATTAAACATCTTATCAATAAATTGCCACCAGCAAGAGAGAAAATGCTCAGAATAAGTTTGACAGGAATTTTTCATCTGCTTTTTGATATTTTTTCAATTGCAAGGTTACTTTAAAGGAAAGATGAAAGAAATCTCCAAGGAGAAAAATTAGGAGAAAAAGAGAATTGGATCAGGCCACATATGCTTTCTTGTGAACGGACCGTAATTCTTAATCTGTTTATTCAAAACTACTTTTTTTTATGGTCTCTGTGAAAGACTTTAATAATAAGAAAAATATTTTAGAGCCTAGAAACAAGTAAGTCTCCTCTAGCTACAAGTTAGGCACTAAAGTAAATTATGCTTGGGATCACATTTTTGCTTTGAATTATAAATTTAATTAAAGTTTTCCCAACATATTAAGAGAAAAGTTTTCAAATACACAAACATCACATAAGGGTAAGTACTAGAGTCACAAAGAGTTACAGCTTGTTAAAGAAAAACATAAGGCCACAGCTAGGTTTTAATCAGTCCATGAATAAGTCTCCTGGAGGTCAATGGCTCAAAGACCTAAGACCATTTTCTGCATTAAACCTGAGCCAAGGGAGACTCTGTACTCCATTAAGCACGAGGTATTGATGCACTAAAGGACATGAGGCCAGGAAAGGGCAAGGAACCTTTGAAAGCAGTGCATAAACCAAACATTGTAAACATGCACTCTAAAATGGAATTTTAAGTTCAGCCAGGTTCAAATGTCCTGTTTTCCATTTCCATCTAGCAGCAACATAATCTGTGGAGATTGCTATTAATGCAACATTAACCACTTATTGTTTTTATTTTATAATGTGAGGATCACACAGCAACATATCTGAATGAAAGCCATAGAGGACTTTTTAGTAAAGGTAAAACTAGGACATCCCTGCAAGGAATGTGTGCATATTTTTGGCTATTTGTGTGAAGGGATGCACAGACTGCATTACTGCTACCGTCTTTCCCCGAAAATAAGACACTGTCTTATATTAATTTTTGCTCTAAAAGATGTGATAGGGCTTATTTTCAGGGAGGTCTTATATTTCTATCAGGAAGTGTCTCAGCAGAACATTTCCTGTTCCTTTGCACTGTGATGTTCATGGATTTAAAAGTATGCTACTGTACTGATCAGGCACCTGCCCTGTCTTCTCTGCACACAGCTGATAACCTTGCTGTGTGCTGGGATGACAGGATCAGTACCCGATTGGCACTGCACCACTGTGTCCCCACTTATTGGCTGCCCTTCCTCCTCTTTAACTTCTGCTAGGGCTTATTTTCGGGGTAGGACTTATATTTCAAGCATGCTCAAAATTCCATCTAGGGCTTATTTTCAGGGTAGGTCTTATTTTCAGGGAAATCCTAATGATTTAAGCAGGCTTGCCTACTAATATAATTTTAACTTTCTCATGCTATTTCTTATAATAATACTAACAATAATAATACAACCAATAATAATAATAATAATGAATGTGTGAAAATGTAAGCATGTCTGTCTGAAAAAATAAAAAAAATACAAATGAGTAGATAAACACAAGCAGCAATAGATGCCTTATCTAGGAGTACTCATGGATCAGTTGTGGTCTAGTGGTGAGTTTTAAATTCTCTGCATGTAAATTTCCATCCATCAGAAATCAGACGTTTGTACTGATGAAAAGGGCTGGTGCTAACAGGTGATCATTTAACTGGTAGCATATTAATTTGCGCATTTGGTGACTTTTTAGCTAATAATTGCTCTGAACATTGTTTTCAATCTGTTATGTCTGCTTCCATCATCAAGGTCAGCAGTGGTGCCATTATCTAGCTCTCCATTCAGTGCTTTAACTACTTGAGGACCGCAGTGTTAATCCCCCTTAAGACCAGGCCATTTTTCACTAAATTGGCCACTGCAGCATTAAAGCTTTGCTGCAGGGCCACACAACTGAGCACACAAGTGCCCCCCCTCCTTTTCTCCCCACCAACAGAGCTTTCTGTTGGTGGGGTCTGATCACTCCCCCAATGTTTATTTTTATTTTTTTTTACAAATATTTTTCTTATTTATTTTCTAATAAATTAACTTATTTTTATCCCCCTCCCTCCCCCCATCAGCCTATCAGTGTGATCGGCTGTGATAGGCTTCAGCCTCTCACAGCGGATCGCTTTTGTGCCTCTGGAGGGGACAGCCGAGTGACACGGCTGTCCCCTGTACAGTGCTGCCTTAGAGATCACAGAGCTGTACCTAGTAAATAGATGGCGGTTTCACTGTCTTACAGTCTCCTAGCAGCAATCACCGCTTGGAGACTGAAGGAGCGGAGGTCCATTATTCAAGAGGGGATGCACGCGCATCGGCACACGCAATCCCCTGCAAACTCTGCCCCCAGGACCAGCGTTAGGTGGTCCTGGGGCTGCCACCGCGTCCATGCCAATTGGTGTGGAGCGGTCTATAATTAGTAAACCTGTGACATTTATTAAGGAAAAAAACAGATACTTACCTCAGGAGAGGGAAAACTTGGAAACCTAAAGAGGCTTCCCCATCTTCGTACATCAGCCTGTTCCAGTGCTTGGATGCCCAAAGAATGGCCTCCCTGTGCATGGGGAAATAACCAAGCCCTATCGGGTCCATGTGACTGTGTAGGCAGAGATGGCTCGTGCTTGCGCAGTAGTGTGGACCCAATCTGGCATGGCTTTTTCTAAAAAAAAAGCTGAGTAGGATGGAGCTAGTGCGCCTGTGCAAGCTGTCAAAAAGCTCTTTTTTGGTGGTCCCAGCACTGGAATGGATCTATAGAGGAGAACAAAGAAGCCTCTTTAGGATCCCCCCAAAGTTAATATTCCCTAGGGCCAGGGGCACTTTTGTTTTGCTAAATATACACTTTAAAACTCTCTAATCTACAGAAGGTAAAATGCCCCAATCAGACCCTCCCAGTCTGTTTAGTTTACAAAGAGCTAGTAACAAATAGGGATGGCTCTGCCTAGTAGAACTCTTGGAGAAGTATGTGATCAGTTTGGTCAGCTGATAGATTTGTAAGGTTCTCATTTTCTGTGATGACTTCCTGGTTTAACACATGATCATGACCAGCAAATCAGAGCCTTACAAATCTATCAGCTGATCAAACTGGTCATATGCTTCTCCATGAGTTCTCCTAGGCAGGGCCATCCCTAGTCACAAATAGGCATTTTTTTAAAATAATCTGGATTTTCTTTTTGAAATTGCTGTAACGGTGATTTTTTTCTTACATTCTTTAAAAATTTTAATACTAGAAGGTTGACAGGCTGTCTGTTGTGCTGCCTGACCTTATGTTGCTACACTTTCATCTGTTTATAGGTGGAGCTAACAAAGCCTCATGCGTAACTAACAAGCAGTTTTTTTAAGCTAAAAAGGTTCATTTAGATGAGACTAAAATAACAATCTTTATTTTTTTATTCAAATGTGCACCTGACAAACAGGAGACCTGACATGTTTTGGACCACACAGGTCCTAATCGTAGCTTACCTCCATCAATGAAAACCACGGTGTTATATATGCCTGAGCTGGCACAGATTCAGCTGTATATAGAACCTCACAGAAGCTGGAGTGGTAATGGACCAGGCTCATTCACAATGTTTTTTCCTTGGTGATATTTTCACTCCTATCAATAAAATGCCTTTTAAGACACCAGCAAGCAAAACAATGCAAATAATAATGTTGACAGTGCCATTTCATCTACTTTTGGCACTTTTTTTTTAATTGCAGAGAACTTAAAAGTAATTCTAAACAGCAAATGAAAATGTTTCTCCTAGGAGAAAAAGTGAACTGAATAAGGGTCCCCGCCTTGGTAAGTTGAAAGAGAAGTAGTGGCACTTAAAGAGACACTGAAGCGGAAAAAAATATGATATAGTGAATTGGTTGTGTACTATGAATAATTACTAGAAGATTAGCAGCAAAGAAAATATTCTCATACTTTTATTTTCAGGTATATAGTGTTTTTTCTAACATTGCATCATTCTATAATATGTGCACATTACACAACACTCAGCATTCAAAATTAGTCTTTCAGAGCAGTCTGTGAAGTAATGACCTCTCCTCTAGCAGAGGAAAAGTAAATAGTCCAGGAACAGTTGAGATAATAAAAGTCAGATAACAGCCCTCTCCATGACTAACTTAGTCGGAGAGCTTAATGGCTTGTTTGCATAGAGATAACAACTGGAGTTTCTCAACTCTTCCTGTACTGGAAACAATTACACTGATGTATCTGATCTTAATGTTTTATTTCTTAGCTGTGCTACACATACAAATCATAATATCATCATTTTTTTTCGCTTCAGTGTCTCTTTAAACCTCATTAGGAGCCTTATCTCACGGTTTCTTTGCTCTTTTATTCTCTATTTCAGGAAACTGGACTGCATTTGGCAAGGACAAGCTCTTTTGCATAGATAACAACTCACATTTTTTTAACTGTTGCCGTACTAGAAAACAGAAAGACTGTAACGATTGGGGAATTATTTCCGTGGTCAGCGCACAAGATGCGCGCTGACACTGCGGAAATCCTCCACAAGCGTATAAAATAACAGAACCCAGCTTTGGTGCAATGCACCTGTAGAGGGAAATTCCCACCGGCAGATGGAGCTGTGGAGTGCAGAGGAATAAACCCTCTGCACTGCCACAGATTTCAGATGGGAATTGTACGAGGTGAAGCAATATAGGACAAGATAGCCCTTGGAGAGAGAGAGAGAGAGAGAGCACAGAGACAGAATGTATGTGTTTCCACCAATCTAGTCGCCACCCAGCGACGGTGAACACACAACATCGAAAACCAAGTGGGAACGCAAACGCAAGAATGGCGATTGCTAATAGCGACACCAGACTGAGTAATACAGAGCAAAGGAACAGAATAAAAACAGAACTGATAACAAACAGTAATCCAACACACAGGAGCAGACAGAACTAACTACATGCGGTCACCACACGTTAAGCGCAATAGCGACAATGCGCATGCGCGGCACGGTCGCCACACGAGAAGCACAATAGCGACAAAGTGTACCAATCCTGACTAACCAAAGAAGCACTAAAACAAAAGAGATCGTGGACGCTTGCTAAACGGTTACTCGGTAGACGACAGCAAGCGTTCGTTCCAGACAGACAGACAGATGGAGCAGCCAGTAGCAACTGCTGCTCTGGCTACACTCCTAAGGCAGAATACAGAAGGAACCACCGCCTCTAGCGCTAGGGCAAATGTGATCGAAACAGACAGACAGATGGAGCAACCAGTAGCAACCGCTGCTCTGGCTACACTCCCAGACAGAGTACAGAAGGAACCACCGCCTCTACCGCTAGGGCAAATGCGATCCCAACCGACAGAACGATTTCTTGTCGATCTCCGCTGGCGACAAGACAATCGCAAAAGATAGACAGTACAAAGCAATACAGGTAACAAACAACCTGACTATGCTAACGGGAATGCTAGGGCACTCCCAAGGAACTACTCTAAGATAGCAATATTAGCAAACAGTAAGCAAAGGGCTGAGACTCCAGGTAAGTTAGCAGGAACAAACCACCATGACCAGCAAGGAATTCTGGGAGGAAATGGTATTTATACTGCAAGCCATCAGAGGAAGCAGCTAAGCAATTTGCATGACAAGTGGGTGCAAATTCCTCACCAGAACAGCAACTCTGCAGCTTGCAGAGTGGAGACAGGTCTCTTTTCCAGGGACCTGCAGCACTCAGACCTAACAAATGCTCAAAAAGCTGTCTGCCTGTGCAGATAGCAGAGCAGATCATTACAAAGAGACTTCTGAGAATTTCTTACTAGGGTTAGTATTATATGTACCTATGTTTATCTCATCATGTCATACGGTATATCAGTTCAGTTACATTTTAAGACATAGCACAAATACACTAAGGGCTAATTCACGGTAATCAGTAGGGATGATTGAAAAGGGCGATTTCAGATTCCGTGGAAATTCTGGATTCCACGGTAATTAATTTCCGTAACCGCTACATTCCGGTATTCTGCGGAATTCCGCATTCTGGCAGAACCATTTCCACAATGTTAAAGGGAACGTAATGGATGTTTCCTTTTAAACAAATACCAGTTCCCTGGCAGTCCTGCTGATAACTTTGGCTGTAGTGGTGGCTGAATCACAATCCTGATTGCAATTTTTTTTGGGGAGCAGCAGGAGTTGTCGTAGGCCATGAGACTTAGCGGTGGTTCCACGGCAGTCATCACAATTTTTATTTGGAGCAGCAAGAGTTGTCGTAGGCCATGGGACCTAGAGATGGTTCCACAGCAGTCATTATAATTTTTATTTGGAGCAGCAGGAGTTGTCGTAGGCCATGGGACCTAGAGGTGGTTTCACTTTCAGAGCAGTCATTATAATTTTTGTTCGGGAGCAGCAGGAGTTGTTGTAGGCCATGGCGCCTAGAGGTGGTTTCACAGCAGTCATTATCATTTTTTTGGGGGAGCAACAGGAGTTGTCATAGGCCATGGGACCTAGAGGTGGTTTCACAGCAGTCATTATAATTTTTTTTTTTGGGAGCAGCAGGAGTTGTCGTAGGCCATGGGACCTAGAGGTGGTTCCACGGCAGTCATTACAGCAAAATTTTAATTTAGTCTGTCCAATCTTCATTGTGTATCAGTGAGAGGGGCCTTGTAATTATTACTGATCCATGACTCGGTTATTTTTATGAACGTTAGTATGTCCACATTGTCTGTGGACAGACGGGTCCGTTGATCGGTGACCACCCCACCTGCAACACTAAATACTCGCTCAGAAAGAACACTGGTGGCGGGGCATGCAAGAACCTCCAGTGCATACAGAGCGAGTTCAGGCCAGGTATCCAGTTGTTTTGTCCAATACTTCATGGGGTAGTCATTACTCTCCGTACTGTCTGGAGCACTGGCCTGCCCCAAGTAATTATTCACCATGGACCAACCGATGGCGGTGACTACTTTGCCCGCTGGTGGTGCTGCTGCTAGAAGGAGTATCTGGCATTGGCTGATAAAATTCCTTCAACATACTCAGCAGGTTCACAGATTGGCTATTGGTGCTGCTGCTGGGAGTGGGACCACCAGACCTTTGCTGAGCATGATGAGGCTTGGTAGCTTGGACCCAGGATACAGGTTCTGGAAACGCATCTTCTACCCATGGGCATCCCGGATTTTGATCATCCTGGTGTCTGCTTCGGAGGGGGGTATGAACTGCCGCATTTTCCCCTTGCAACGGGATCTAAGATGGTGGCCACCCACATGTCGAGCCTTGATTTTAAAGTTTTAATTCGGGAGTCCTTACAGAGGCACTGGAGCATATGTGTAGCCATAGGGAAGAGATGTCTGCCATTAATCACCTCTTCCTGGCTGTCAGAACTGTCAGAACTGTCAGAACTGTCGTCATGCTCCAGCTCCACATCAGAATCTTCCCACCCCTGGACAATGGGCTCTTCCGCTTCCACAAGCTCTGCCTCCTCATCCAGGACTGGAGTATGCTCACTCACTCACCCACTTGACTGACTACTGTTCAGTAGGGCTTCCTCCCCCTGTCCAAACACTTTGTCAAGAGCCTTGTCCAGTATGAAGATAAAAGGGAGCACTTCTGATATGCTGCAGTGCTCCTCACTGACCAATTTTGTTGCCTGCTCAAATGGCTCCAACACTTTACAGACCTGTCCAATCAGCTTCCACTGGTCCCTAGTAATGTAGTCCAGTGGCCCTGTTCTGGAGGAAGATGTCTGAGACAGGTATTGCCTGACCTCCATTCGCTGCTCCCACAACCTCTCCAGCACGTGGAGAGTGGAGTTCCACCGCGTCGGACAATCAGAAATAAGACGGTGCAGCAGCAGGTTATGGCGGTGCTGCAGCAGTTTCAAGGCCGCTTTGCGGGTGCGGAGCGACGGATGTGGGCTGACACTTTTTGTGCTGAGGCCACAGCGTCCTTCAACCCATCAAAAGTGCGTAGAAATTTCTGGACTACAAGGTTGAAGACGTGGGCCAAGCAAGGTAAGTGAGTGTAGCCACCCGCAATGGCGGACAGCATGTTAGCACCATTATCAGACACCAATACACCTGTGTCCAGTTTTTTGGGGAAAAGCCACTGCCAAATCTGATCCTGTAAGGCTTACAGATCTGGTTTGCCTGTTGTCATCCATGGATTCCAGTTTCAGCACTGCTTGGCATCGATGGTGCTGCAGACCAGTGTAGGAGCGGGACCACTTGCTGAGAGGCTCAGCAACGGCAGACTGGCCTTGGACAGAACAGGTAGCAGAGGGAAGTAAAACAGGCCTCCCCTTCAACTCACGTGGCGGCACCACCAGCTGAGATGCCCCAGATCTTGCACTCTCCTCAGCAGCACCATGGAGGGTGACTCTATGGGCGGTAAAAGTGAGATACTTTCCCTGCCCATGCCTGCTGCTCCAGCCATCCATAGTGAAGTGCACCTTGCCACCAACAGCGTGATTAATAGACTGGCCGACACACTCCACAATGTGCTGGTGAATGGCAGGGAGAGAATTCCTGGCAAAATAATGGCGGCTGGGTATCTGCCATTGTGAAGCAACACTGTTCATCAGTCTGCGGAAGGGGGCATAGTCCACGAACTGGTAGAGCAGCAGCTGTTGGCCCAACAGCCTTGCCAGGAGCGCATAATTTTTGACAACAAACGGATCACTTGCAGGGCGCATCCGCTTCCTCTGCAACATTTCTGGCACAGAGGCCTGACGCTGGAACACTGGTGATTCAGAGGAAACCACCAAGGGTGATGATGCGGTGCTTGCTCGAGGTCTGGAGTCCTCTTCCAGCCTGGCATGCAGAGGGATTTGCAGTAGAATGGGACTAGCAGGTTGGATAGGGACAGGACGAGTAGAAAAAGAAGAGGAGGGGCCTGTTGCTGCTGCTTTTCCTCCACCCATCTTATTGTAATTTTTACATATTCAAACTCCCGTCTGTGGTGCTTGCGCAGATGGCTTATCAGTCCTGAAGTGCCAAACCCGGTGCCCGATTTGCCTCTGCTCACCGATTTACGGTGCACAGAACAGACTGCCCTGGATTCATCCTCTTCCAGAACAGTAAAATAATTCAATGCAGGGGACGTGCATGCGCATGGAGCAGTGGTGCAAGTTGTGTGACCTGTTCTAGCACGTCCATGCATTGGGCTGGTGGGTACTGACAGACGGGAAAGCACTTGCAGGCTGCTGGCCAACCGTCTGCTCTGTTTCTCCATGCTGCTCACGCCTGCTAGTGCCTAACCCACCAGATAGCGACCACGTTGGATCAGCCGCCTCATCATCCAAAACATCATCCAGTTCAACCAAATCACTGAAACCCATAACGGACTCTTCTGAACCCTCCACCTGGCCACGAAACACCTCTGTATTTGACTGGTGGTGATGTAGATTGGTGGTAACACAAGCTCCCAGTTGTGATGGATTACTACTGGATGAAGAAAACACAGGGGCCATTTCTGTCACCACAGAACCCACCACTTCTTGGGAGCTTGGCCCCTTTGTCTCCTCCAATCATCCCAATCATGCTTGGTCTCATCCCAATCCTTCCGCACATCTCTCTCATCGACGTAGGTGTGTTTTAATTCTGGAGGAGAGTACAGGGAGGAAGCAACCTCGTCAAGAGAAGCAGCTGCGGTCGGGTTCTGGTCAGGAGGAACATGGCGGCCACTACTGGTGCTGCTGCCACTAGCTTTAAGTTCCTCACACTGGGTAGAGGGTTCCTGGTCTAAATAATCAACAACTCTGTTCGCCTGCTGCTCTGTCAAAATGTTCCTGTGTCCGAACAGAGGTAAGACATCTCTGACCAGGGGGTAGCACTTCCTGCTGCTGCTGCCACCCTCAACCTGATCATGTACTTCACGTGATCCACCAACACCACCATCACTCCATTTTCTTTTAGGAGTGGCTAGAAATTGCTGCTGCCCTCGCCCCATTGTTTTGGGGCCAAAAACTTTATTGGGGAAGGGGTATGAGCGACAGAACCAAAGTAAAATATAGAAAGAAAATAAATCAAAAACAAAATAAAGAAAACACAAAAAAATGAACTTAGAAAACAAAAAAAAAAAACTTGCACTACACTCAACTAATCAATCACCTCTCTCACTCTGTCAAACACTAAGCCTGCGGCCTGGCTGGCTCTGTCTAACCCTCTCTCCACACAGCAACTACTAACACACTACAATCTATCACTCAAACTAACAATCTACTCTCACTCTCTCACAAATACACCTAGCTAGCTACTAATGATATAGCTCACACCAATCTAATTCTCTTACACAGTCTTTAAAAAGACTTTTGGTTTATATACTGTCTTTAAAAAGACTATTGTTTTATGTTGAAACAACTAATATGGGTCTGTCTCGCCTCTCTCCAACACCAGAGTGAAACCCACAAGGTTTCATGCCTGTCACAGCTCTCTTATATACAAAATGGGTGGGAAAGCTGATGATAGGTAGCTAGGAGCTGCTTGCTAACGTAGGATTGGTTGGTTTTTGTTAAGACTCTAATTGGTGCAGAAATTCCATTTTTAATGCAGAAATCATCATGTTTTAAGCTTCTGTGATGGGTCTATCCCTTCTGATTGTCTAATGCAGCTTTTACACGCTTGTGTTTAAATTCCGACGGAATTCCGCATAGAAATTCCGCAATTTCCGATTAGTGCTATAGCTTTTCCGTTCTGGCTCAACGGAATGCAATTGCCAATTTCTGACCGGAATTGCGGAAATCTCCATTCCGCGGAATCCAATGAGCATCCCTAGTGATCAGCTGCATTGCAGAATAATTGTGCACGTCAACTCACTGCCCATACAATGCTGTAAGCCTGTTCACCGTACTGTGTTGAAACTGATCGCGTTATTCTAACTCGTTGCTTGCAGGCTTTGTATTAAAGTCTATGGCCAGCCTCCATTGTAGTTCACACTCATTATAACACATTATAATGCATGTGTTATGCAACTGACCACTGTGAACCTAGCCTCATACATTCCCTATGTATTGCTTTAGATAATAGACTGTCAAATGTCAAGATTGCTTGTGTGTATTTATGTTGCAAAGAATATGTAAAAGCTCTTCAAACTTTATACATCCAGTTCACATAGGATTGAGTTTCCTGAAAACACTCAAATACTATTTACCGCTCATCTCAATTATATGTAGTTTCTACAAAATTTATCGGAATGTGGTCTTTAACCAATTATTTACTTTATGGCATTCCTATTCTCAGAGTTATCCATAAAGTGCATTTTCTGTATCACTTAACACATTTCTTAAACTTCAAGACAGAAATGGAATATCGTTAATCAACATATCAAAAAATCATTAGGAAACAATGTTACTGCTTCTCTGCTTTCTGAAATAGTCCATCAAATGCACATCTTGTTATCTGGTATCATCTCAGTCAACGGCTCTCCAGGCAGTACACTGACACAAATCAATGAGAAAACCTCTCATACTCTGACCCTAGTTCGTGCATACATATTTTAATGATATTTGTTCGTGTTTTACAAGTAGGTCAGATATTGCAGCTAATGTTTCCAACAAGATTAAACGAATATGCGAACAAGAACAAAGGGTCTTGAGTTTTCATAAGACAGTGTATTACAATTTATATAATGAACTGATTTTAATATGGAAAGTGGACTTGCGGAGCTCACATTGGAAAAATCTGACATCTTTTTAAAATGTCTTCTACGGTTGCAAAGCTATGATTTATGGAGGATTTCATTTGTTAATTCTATCTTTATCCAATTTACAATGTCTGCTAATGTTATCATTATTTGTACACAGCAATCTCAGCTTAGAATTAGGGATGGCTGAGCATGTTCTCTGGCGAATGGTTCCTGGCGAATAATAACCGCTCACTGTTCATTCTTTACCGCAAATTTTCATGTCCAAAATGTGTGTTTGAATTTAACACTGAAATCAATTACCGCAGAGGTTAGCAGTTAATAGTAAATCCCCCATACATGCTAGGATCACCAAATTTGCAGGTAACGTTAACCACTTAAAGTGAACCAGAGATGAAGCACCCTCGTGTATTTTACCATATATATCAGTGGGAACATTAGAGAAAACACCTTCCCTGCTCTTTGTTTCATTCTTCCTTGCTCAGCTTGCTTGTTATCAGCCCAGATAAAATCCCAGACTGAGCAATCAGTCTGGCATTGCTCAGGAACCATTATAGCTGATTCTGTCTTCTCTGATGTCTTTTCAAGCCCAAGCCTGCCCCCTTCTGGCTCTACTATAATGACTCAGCTATAATGACTCCTGAGCAAAGCTAGACTGTATGCTCAGTCGGGGATTTTATCAGGGCTGATAAGAAGCAGACTAAGCAGTGAAGAATGAAACAGAGAGCAGGGTAGGTGTTTTCTCTAATGTTCCCACTGATATATATGGTAAAATACATGAGGGTGCTTCATCTCTGGTTCCCTTTAAGCCAATCTGGACGGATATATTTGTCCAAAAATCGCCACTCAAAGGCCATCTGGACCAGGGCTGGGCCGAGGCAGAGGCAAGAGAGGCTCAAGCCTCAGGGCACAGTGTAGGAGGGGCGCACAACTCATTCAGTTATCGATACCCTATTGTGTTTGAAGCAGTGAGAAAATAGAAAAGGGGGACACCTTTTAGTCTAATAGCAATCAGTGTGTGACGGCTGGGGTGGAAGGGATGGATGGGGCACGTTGGTATCTCAGCCTTGGGTGCTGAAAGACCTTGTCCCAGCTCTGATCTGGATAAATATATCCATCCAGCAGTGTTGCTGCCATTGTGCATGCGTATCTGCATGCAGGCACTATTACAGGGGAGTGATTGCTGAAGAGGAACGAGTGTTCCCCCGAGGCAAATGATTCCCTGTGAATGAATCAAGATGCCTCCAATTAGGAGGCATCTTGATTCATGAACCAAAATGTAAAAAAAAAAGATCTCACACTCCCTGGTATCTTCCAGGAGCGTGCTCAGTGCCACCAAGTGGCCAAAAAGTAAAATTAAGGTAGAAATTGAAAAAAACAAAACCATACACACTAAATAAAAACTGATTGACTCCCCACCCTGCCCATTAACAAAAAAATAAAATAAAAATACACGTTTAAATTTTTTTAAAAAAAATTACAGTTTAAAAAAAAATACATAAATCGTTACCTTAGGGACTAAGGTACGGTAAGGCCGAAAACGGAGAAAAATGATTTTTTTTCCTTTTTTTTTCTTATTATTCCTGTTAAAATGCATTTAGAATAAAATATTTCTTAGCAAAATGTACCACCCAAAGAAAGTCTAATTGGTGGCAAAAAAAACCCAACAAGATATAGATCATATAGGTGTGATAAGTCATGATACAATTATTGGTGAATGAATGGAAGGAGCGCTGACAGGGGAAAATTGCCTTCGTCCTGAAGGTGAAAACACCTGCGGGCTGAAGTGGTTAAGGGGGCACTACAGCGAAAAACTGTAAAATGTAAAATATGTGCAAACATATACAAATAAGAGGTACATTTTTTTTCAGAGTAAAATGAGCCATAAATTAATTTTCTCCTATCTTGTTGTCACTTACAGTAGGCAGTAGAAATCTAACAGAAGTGACAGGTTTTGGACTAGTCCATCTCTTCATAGGGGATTCTCAGCAGGGCTTTTATTTTGTATAAAGATATTTCCTAAAAAGTATTTAAACAATGATGCTGGCCAGCTTCCCTGCTCGCTACACAGTGTTTTGGCAGTTGGACAGAGCAACTGCCATTCACTAAGTGCTTTTGAAAATAAATATATCCCTGAGAATCCCCTATTAAGAGCCATCTCTGGACTAGCCCAAAACACTGTCACTGTCAGATTTCTACTACCTACTGTAAGTGGCAGCAACATAGGAGAAAAGTAATTCATGGCTCATTTTACTCTGGAAAAAATGTACTTCTTATTTGTGTATGTTTACACATATTTTAAATTGTACAGTTTTTCGCTGTAGTGCCCCTTTAAGGAGTGGGACCAAAAAAGACCTGGTAGCTTTTAAAGAAAATCAATTTTAAGGTTATTATAGGAAACAAGTTTATGTTAAATGAATGTGTCAATTTAGATAATGACCACCTGGAAACCCCAGCATAAAAATCACTGCTTTTTCTTTTGATACATGTAAATTTACACTATTGATAGTTTCATACATTATCTGTCATTTAGCTGCATTTAAAACAAACTTTTTTTCCTGTCGTAGTTTTAAAATCGATTTTCTACCCTGCAAATTTGGTGATTCTAGCAGGTATTACTATTGACCACTAAAGTTGGCAGCCATTGACATTTATTTTAAAAAAAATTGTTTACGTAAACGACTTATTCTTTGGTGACTATTTTGCCATTAATTATCCTTTGCCTTGCTGCTGTCTGAGTTTTTGTATACTTTGTACACCTTTTTTAAAGACATTGTGACTGCAGAGATGCCCTGGAAATGTGAGTTGCTTGCAAGTTTGCTTGCTATTTAAGTCAGTGGAACTTGCGATTATCACTGTGATATTTGTGAATGCGTTTCACGAAAACAACGTGATGTTACCATTACTATTTAAAATGAGTTGTTACATGTATTGGTTTTATGCATCTTAAGACAGGATTTTAATTTATCATTATTATTGTTAATATATAATTTTTATGCATGTATATATTGCTAACACATTTTAACAACAGATTACATCAGTCAATTAGTCATAACAAACTTTAACAACACTTTTCAGACTACATCAACCAGTTAGCCATTTATATAGAGGTGTGTGTGTATTCACATTACTACCAGTGGCTGGAAAAGTCCATACTCAAAGACCCTGAAAAGGCACTGATCATTGCTCTAGTCTATTTGTGAATGGCTGTGTTTAATTGTATAAGGGATAATTTACATCTATGCAAATTTCACCTTTATTACCAGTCTCTGGCCTCCATTTCAGGTAGGCTGCTTGGACCATTCATTAACAAATAGCAGGCAACTTTCTGTCAAACTTTTTTTTAATCACTTATGGATGCCGGTGATTGAAATCTATGCCCTGTTTTGATCCCCTAATATCTGCCAGGGCGTAGGTTTCATATCACCGCCGCAATGCATTCCCGCAGCTCTCTGCCTGCCACAGCTCACTCATCCTACCGTCTCTATGATGACAGAGCCCTGTGAGCAGGTCAGGATCCAATTTTATTGGCTCCTGGCCCTGTAGATCAATGTAAGCAACTCCCATTGGGTTACATTGATCACATGGTCAGGAGTCAATGAAAGCGGCTCCTGACCATCTCACAGAGCTCTGCAGTCATAAGTCGACGGGTGTGCGACATGGACAACAGTTTTGGCAGGTAGGTGTGGTGATTCATCTGTATCCTGCGGTTTATGGTACTAGTGGTCTCTGGTCCTTAAGAGGGCAGAGACTACTGATACTTAAGTAGTTAAAAAATGTTATAAAGTCATCATCACATCTCATCAACAGCCTGTGACGATTGTGGGATATCTCTGAGGTCACACTGCGTAAGTCCTCCACAAGCATATTAAACGATAGAACCCAGATTTGGTGCAATGCACCTGTAGAGGGAAAAGCAAGCACAGAGACAGAATGTGTGTGTGTCCACCAATCTAGTCGCCACCCAGCGACACTGAACACACAACAGCGGAAACCAAGTGGGAACGCAATCGCAAGAGTGGCGATTGCCAACAGCGACACAAGACTGAAAGAGCACAGAGATAGAATGTATGTGTGCCCACCATTCTAGTCACCACCCAGCGACGGTGAACACACAACAGCGGAAACCAAGTGGGAACGCAATCGCAAGAATGGCGATTGCCAATAGTGACACAAGACTGAGCAGGACAGAGCACAAAGGTAGCAAAGACACAGCAAATAACCAAGATCAGAACATCAAGGAAAATAACAAACGCTAGCTAAACGCGAACACGGCACTCATTCGCAACAGCGAACGCGTTTAAGCACAATCACCGCGCGTTAGGTGCCCAGTGATAAGCGTGCCACCCTAACTAACCAGTGAAACACAAACACGAAATAGAGAAAGCGAACGCTTGCTAAGCGGTTACCTCACCGAGCCTACAGCAAGCGTTCGTACCAGACAAGACAGACAGAAGGAGCAGCCAGTAGCAACCGCAGCTCTGGCCTACACTCCCAGACAGAGTACAGAAGGAACCACTGCCGCTACCGCTAGGACGAGTGTGATCCCAACAGACAGAACGATTTCCTGTCAACCGCTACTGGCAACAAGACAATCGCAAGACAGAAGGAGTAGCCAGTAGCAACCGCAGCTCTGGCCTACACTCTCAGGCAGAGCACAGAAGGAACCACCGCCACTACCGCTAGGGCGAGTGCGATCCCAATAGACAGAATGATTCACTATCGCCAACCGCTGGCGACCGTGCAATCGCACAGACAAGACAGAATAGGCAGTACAAATTATACACAAACTGACTGCACTAAATAAGAGTGCAAGGAGCACTCCCCAAGAATTAGCTACACTAAGATAGCAATGGCTGACACTCCAGGTGAGTTCAGCAGGAAAAAACCTCTATGACCAGCCAGGAATTCTGGGAGCACAAGGTATTTATACTGCAAGCCATCAAAGGAGGCAGCCAGGCACTTTGCATGACAAGTGTATGCAAATTCCTGACCAGCAGAGCAACTCTGAAACTTGCAAAGTGAAGACAGGTCTCTTTTCCAGAGACCTGTAGCACTCAGACCTAAAGAATGGACAAACAGCTGTCTGCCCGTGCAGACAGCTGAGCAGATCATTACACAGCCATCCTTATTGCATCATCTCCCAATGCTGGTCTGCCAGCCCATAAGACATCCCAGAAGGTGTTCTATGGCGGCAGAATTGCAAGATAAGTTCTTCAGATGACCCCCAGTAGAACTAACAAGTTATGCAGGAATTCAGGGAAGCACTTTCTCTCCTGAAACAAAAACATAAAAAACTTATTTCCTTTCATTTGTGTTCTGCTTGGTAACTCTAAATACCTTTTTTTAACGTCTGTAAAACCTGTTGGCCCTTATTATAATTATTATTTTTTATTCATATAGCGCCAACATTTTCCATAGTATGCTACATAGTACAAAACAAATAGTAGGTAACAAGGATACATGAGAGGTTTAAAGCTCTGTACAATCCAGACAACCAGCAATAAAAGTACAGTCAATGTTGATGTGTGGTCTGAGGCATCACCAATACTGGAGGAACGTACATATGATACGTTACCTCAGAATAAGAAACACTAGGTGGAGGTCACTTCCCTTGCGAATGAAAACAAACACTCATGCAAGTTGCACGGATCTCCTGGGGGAGCGAGGCAGCAGTGCTGCGGTGCTGAAGGACAGCACCACAGCGCAAAACCTCGCATCCCATCACCCAGGATATGGAAGAAATCGCTCAGGCTTTCGTCTGAGTAGTGCTCCCTAACGATCAGCCATTCTAGGAGTGAAACCGGCATTAGGATTTGCCGGCAATCCTCGTCCTGTGGCAAGGGGATAAGTAGCTTGCATCTGCAAGCTACTTATCATCTGGAATAGAATATGGCCCTTTATGTCAAATACAAAGACACCCATCCTCTTGTTCTTCATTGAAACAGTTTTTTTCCTCAAGATGCAACTTAGTTCAGAGCAGGTTATCAGAAAAAGAAGAACAAATTACTCACCTTTTAATTTGATTACTTGATGTATGAGATATTTCTAAAATAAATCGTACCAGTTTGAACCATGGTCAGTTAGAATCTTCCTTTTATTTCCTAACTTTCATTAGTTTTTATAATATGCTATTTGTTTACTTGCATCCTTTTTATGTCACACTATATATATTGTATGATGAGGAGAGGCTAGATTATTACTCCCAGGAAAACAATTTGCAAGCTATGAGAGTCACTAGCCTTGTAAAACATATTGCATTAACTATACAGTGTTCGATTTATGTAAAAAAAAAAATCTACTCTCTAAAACAAAACATAATAGGTTGCTGTTACAGATTAATTCCCATATGTAAATGCATATTTTGTGTCACCATGTTACATTATAATTTTAATGGATGTGAAATATGTTCCTGTATAAAATATTATGAGAGAAATAAATGCAATATGGAGGTGATTGAAATATGTGATATCCATGTAGACTGCAAACACGCATACAGATGTTATTTCTTCTGTGAGCTGAAATATTTCTTAAAGCGGGAAAGAATGGAGACCCATTACTTACTCTGATGATGGCATCTATGTTGTCATGTAGGTATATAGTAAAACTACTTTTCATAGTAAGTAGAAAAATATAACAATCAATGAATACAATGAATAATAATGATAATATAGACCAAGACAAGACAAATAACATTTATATTGTGCTTTTCTCCTCACGGACTCAAAGTGCCACAGCTGCAGCCAATAGGATACACTCTATAGGTAGTAACAGTGTTAGGGAGTCTTGCCCAAGGTCTCCTACTGAAAAGCTGCTGGCTTACTGAACCAGAAGAGCTGAGACTTGAACCCCGGTTTCCTGTGTCAGAGGCAGAGCTCTTAACCAGCACACTATCCAGCCACTATATCATGAAATAATAAAAATAATTATTACCAATTTGTTAATCAACAGTTCTTCTGTGTGGCCTTGTTACTGTTTTTGTTTATATAAGAACAATTTCAAAAGGATATGGTTCTTTCCAGCACAGAAAACCCGGCACTGGTTATAGCTGGCATAGAGATGCAGAAGGTGTCAGTTTAGGGTTCTGGCTACTTTGCCGAGCTATTGCTGGTTGAAGTGAGGGCAAGCTGCAGAAAGGTATTATGTATTTTACTATAAACAAAAGTTTGCTTTCCTAAAACAGAAAGAATTTGCGATAATTCAGGTTGGAGTGAGCTCGAGATGTCTCCCAGGCACCACTGCTGAATATATGCAAATTAACCATTGTACCCTTAGAAGCTAAACACACCTCCAGAACCGCTGGAATGCAATGATGTGTCAGCTTGTTAATATGTACAGAGCCAAAATAATCCAACATGCATACAGACTGTTTCGGATTGTTTGATCCTCATCAGTGCATGGCATGGATTAATTTGGCTCTATGGAGTAGGGCTTGTAAAACCGAGAGGCACAGACTAACCAGCAAGCTCATGGTGACCCAGAACTCATTGGGGTGTGTAAGGGACTACTGGGAGACATCTCGAGCTCACTCCAACCTGAATTATCGCAAATTCTTTCTGTTTTAGGAAAGCAAACTTTTGTTTTTCTTAACATCTTAGTAAGGGGGTTTTTAGGACCATTGTAGTCCCTTACACACCCCAATGAGTTCTGGGTCACCATGAGCTTGCTGGTTAGTCTGTGCCTCTCGGATTTACAAGCCCTACTCCATAGAGCCAAATTAATCCATGCCATGCACTGATGAGGATCAAACAATCCGAAACAGTCTGTATGCATGTTGGATTATTTTGGCTCTGTACATATTAACAAGCTGACACATCATTGCATTCCAGCGGTTCTGGAGGTGTGTTTAGCTTCTAAGGGTACAATGGTTAATTTGCATATATTCAGCAGTGGTGCCTGGGAGACATCTCGAGCTCACTCCAACCTGAATTATCGCAAATTCTTTCTGTTTTAGGAAAGCAAACTTTTGTTTTTCTTAACATCTTAGTAAGGGGGCTTTTAGGACCATTGTAGTCCCTTACACACCCCAATGAGTTCTGGGTCACCATGAGCTTGCTGGTTAGTCTGTGCCTCTCGGATTTACAAGCCCTACTCCATAGAGCCAAATTAATCCATGCCATGCACTGATGAGGATCAAACAATCCGAAACAGTCTGTATGCATGTTGGATTATTTTGGCTCTGTACATATTAACAAGCTGACACATCATTGCATTCCAGCGGTTCTGGAGGTGTGTTTAGCTTCTAAGGGTACAATGGTTAATTTGCATATATTCAGCAGTGGTGCCTGGGAGACATCTCGAGCTCACTCCAACCTGAATTATCGCAAATTCTTTCTGTTTTAGGAAAGCAAACTTTTGTTTTTCTTAACATCTTAGTAAGGGGGCTTTTAGGACCATTGTAGTCCCTTACACACCCCAATGAGTTCTGGGTCACCATGAGCTTGCTGGTTAGTCTGTGCCTCTCGGATTTACAAGCCCTACTCCATAGAGCCAAATTAATCCATGCCATGCACTGATGAGGATCAAACAATCCGAAACAGTCTGTATGCATGTTGGATTATTTTGGCTCTGTACATATTAACAAGCTGACACATCATTGCATTCCAGCGGTTCTGGAGGTGTGTTTAGCTTCTAAGGGTACAATGGTTAATTTACATATATTCAGCAGTGGTGCCTGGGAGACATCTCGAGCTCACTCCAACCTGAATTATCGCAAATTCTTTCTGTTTTAGGAAAGCAAACTTTTGTTTTTCTTAACATCTTAGTAAGGGGGCTTTTAGGACCATTGTAGTCCCTTACACACCCCAATGAGTTCTGGGTCACCATGAGCTTGCTGGTTAGTCTGTGCCTCTCGGATTTACAAGCCCTACTCCATAGAGCCAAATTAATCCATGCCATGTACTGATGAGGATCAAACAATCCGAAACAGTCTGTATGCATGTTGGATTATTTTGGCTCTGTACATATTAACAAGCTGACACATCATTGCATTCCAGCGGTTCTGGAGGTGTGTTTAGCTTCTAAGGGTACAATGGTTAATTTGCATATATTCAGCAGTGGTGCCTGGGAGACATCTCGAGCTCACTCCAACCTGAAATATCGCAAATTCTTTCTGTTTTAGGAAAGCAAACTTTTGTTTTTCTTAACATCTTAGTAAGGGGGCTTTTAGGACCATTGTAGTCCCTTACACACTCCAATGAGTACTGGGTCACCATGAGCTTGCTGGTTAGTCTGTATTTTACTATAGGACAAAAAAATAATGGAGTGTTTCAAAATGGTTCATAAAGAGTCCTGAGTATTTCCTCACATGGATGAATGAGAACAAAATCAGCTAAAAGGAATGGTGTTTATAGCATCAAGTGGTGTGTTCCGTGCCTATAATACTGCAGGCAATAGAACAGTAAGACTATTAGCAATATAACTGACAGTATTCACATAAAGAGGACCTAAACTTTTCCACAGAAGAGAAGGAAAACACAGAAAACTCACCCTGTTTGTATATAGAGATAACAGCCTGTCTAATTCTCCTTTATCTACCAGTAATAAATCAATGCAATTTGAGCTGTCACCTCTGTCTAATCTGTGCCACAGGTGCTGATTTAGACAGGCTACATATGTAAACATAGGAGTTTAACCCTGTATGTGCTTCCTTGAAACCAGAAAGTAACTAAAACTGCAGCAGCTCTGAGGAGCTCTGAAAGCAGTAACAAGGAAATGTTTTTTCTGTAAGTATTATGCTGTTGCTTGTCTTTTAGAGCAGAGGGGGAATCTTGGGTTAGGGTCCACTTTAACTGTTTCAGGTTTTGAGCAGTTGCTCGCTATCAATTCCTTGACAGATCTACACATGTGACTTAATATGCCTAGCTTTTTTTTTTTTTTTTTTTTTTAAAGCAAGTCACAAGCAAGTGACTGGTTATCCATTCACCTCCAGGTGGATACAAGATAACAAATAGTCATGGGACTGTTATTTTTCAACTTAAAACAATGCTAAGGTTGTAGTGATGGACAAGTGTTGTTGTCCTATGCATATTTTCTGAACTGAATGCATCATTTACAGATAAATAAAGAAGGTTGTGATGCTTTTTTGAAACAGTTCAGCTATTACTATATATATTACAGCAAGTTAAATGGAGATTTTGTGCTGATTTGTAAAGTGGTTAAAGTTTCTTTCTCTCTGTGAGATAATTCTCCAGTCTTTACTTGTTCCATATATTACTAGATACAAATCTGAAAAACAGTATCTCCATCACAAAACCATTTAAAAGAGAAATACTACTTCACCCACTCTGCTCAAAGTGGTTGTGATTTTACAATCCAGCTTCTAAAATCCAGTGGCAAATGCTAACAGTTCACCAGACTGTAGTAAGCGCATTTATTAGTGGCCTTTTCATCCATTGCATTTATCTCATTCAGGCACATTCCTTTTCTAATAGCTCTGATTCCTCAGAGTAATGGGGATAAATCCCCACTAAAGCGCATGTTAAAAAGTAAAATGCTTATACACATGTAAAATAAGGATTGGTATTCTCAGGCATTGTATCCCTGCAGTGATGTCATCCTGTGCTCCATTTTGCTATCTGAATCTGTTCTCCTTTGGCTATCCTATAGACATGATTACAGCAGATGTAGACTTATTTATATGTTTTTCTCATGACGGTTGACATTGTTTATGAAGTTTAGTGTATCATCTATATCCGTTTTGCAAAAGTACATAACTGTAACCCTAATTTGTTATGATTTGAAAGAGAAGAAAAATTGGTCTCTAGTTGGAGAGGGTATAACACATTAAGAGAGACGTCACAATCAGAAACCAGATAGATTTGTACAATGAAAACTTTAGGGCTTAAAGAGACACTGAAGCGAAAAAAAAATGATGATATTATGATTTGTATGTGTAGTACAGCTAAGAAATTAAACATTAAGATCAGATACATCAGTCTAATTGTTTCCAGTACAGGAAGAGTTAAGAAACTCTAGTTGTTATCTCTATGCAAACAAGCAATTAAGCTCTGGGACTTTCAAAGTCGTGGAGAGGGCTGTTATCTAACTTTTATTATCTCAAGTGTTATTGGACTATTTAATTTTCCTCTGGCAGAGGAGAGGTCATTAGTTCACAGACTGCTCTGAAATAATCATTTTGAATGCTGAGTGTTGTGTAATCTGCACATATTATAGAATGATGCAATGTTAGAAAAAACACTATATACCTGAAAATAAAAATATGAGAATATTTTCTTTGCTGCTAAACTTCTAGTAATTATTCATAGTACACAACCAATTCATTAATTATATCATATTTTTTTTTCGCTTCAGTGTCTTTTTAAAGGGATACTGTAGGGGGGTCAGGGGAAAATGAGTTGAACTTACCCGGGGCTTCTAACGGTCCCACGCAGACATCCTGTGTTGGCGCAGCCACTCACCGATGCTCCGTCCCCGCCTCCGGTTCACTTCTGGAATTTCAGACTTTAAAGTCAGAAAACCATTGCGCCTGCATTGCCGTGTCCTCGATCCCGCTGAAGTCATCAAGAGCGCACAGCGCAGGCCCAGTATGGTCTGTGTCTGCGCAGTACACTCCTGGTGACATCAGCGGGAGCGAGGACACGGGCGTGCAGGCGCAGTGGTTTTCTGACTTTAAAGTCAGAAATTCCAGAAGTGAACTGGAGGCAGGGCCGGAGCATCGGTGAGTGGCTGCGCCAACACAGGATGTCTGCGGGGGACCATTAGAAGCCCCGGGTAAGTTCAGCTCATTTTCCCCCGACCCCCCTACAGTATCCCTTTAAGGATTACATATTGAAGCTGATATCATCTATTTTTTAAGTAAATGATAAATAGCATAAATATCATTATTACAGTTAGAAACATTACAACATTAAACAATGTTATACAGATACATTATAATATTCAATGGGTCACTGAGTCCATGTGGTGTTGGAGAAGAGCACACTGGGAAGGAGAGCTTGTAATTCAAAAAGTGGGGTAGAGGGACACATAAGAGCATGTGGGATGTATGTCCAAGGGAGGAGGGTGGAGCTATGAAGATGTTGGGTAAGCAATGGTGAAAAGAAGGGACTTTGACTTTAAGGCCTGTTTGAATGAGTTGACGTTGGGAGGGAGCCTGATGGGGTAGGGAAGAGAGTTTCAAAGAGTATGGGCTGCTCAAGAGACATCCTGTGAGCAAGTGATGCGAGGGGTGGACATCTGTAAAGTGTTGAAGGTGCAGTTAGAGTGAGCTGGATAGTATCTCAGGACACGATCCTACATGTATGAAGGAGGAATGGTGGATGGATTTAGATGCCAGGTAGAGAAGTTTAAATTTAATTCTGAAAGGGACAGGAAGCCAGTGAAGGGAGTTCCTAAGAAAGGCAGCTGAAAATGAGCAGTGGTAGGAGTGAATGAGCCAGGCAGCTGAATTTATAACAAATTTTAAGGGTCAGAGCCTGGTCTCAGGAAGTCCAGAAAGAATGGCTTTACAGTAGTCCAGATGGGAGATGACCAGGAATTTGGCAGTGTTAGGGGCTGTGTAGTGGTGAATTGTGAGATGTTACAAAGATAGAAGTGTCAGGACCTGGAAATGTTCTAGATGTGGGAGGTAAAGGGGAGTGCTGATTCCAGGGTGACACCTAGGAAGCGGGTTTGAGGGACAGGGAAGATGGATATGTTGTTGATAGCAATAGAAATGTCAGGGAGTGGGCTTGATGAATGAGGTAAGAAGATCATGGGTTCAGTCTTTTCAGGTTGAGTTTGATACTGTAGCATTTTGCGCAAATTAAAAATAGATATAAAAATGAATCCCAGTGGATTTTATTTTATATGCCCCTTCGGAGGCAAAATCAAGTAACAAACATTTTTCATAAATTTGGACATTTTTCTCCCATCTATCTCTGAAAAATATTTAGTTAATATGGTAAATCAAAAGAGACCTTGTCCTAACCCCCCCCCCCCCCCCCCCCCAAAAAAAAAAAAAACAAAAAACTACAAACCTCCAATCTTAAAGTCAGAAAAAGGGTTTAGGTGTATAGAGATTTATATGTTTTAATGTCTGTCTGCCTGCATTTGACATATTTAGTTTTAGATTCAAAATGACATGGCTGCGCCCTTGAAGAGAGCACGAAAGAGGAGTACATTCATCTGAAGATGATGAGGTAATATGGGAATTCCTGTGTGTCTTCAGTTCTGAGTTCTGACCGATGAAGCTTGCTCTAGTCAACGGAGAATGAGAGCAGCCATGATGTAAGTAAGTTGCAACTTGTCATACTATGAGATGATAGTGAGAATTATATGATTAGGGACAGATTATTAGTAACAGCAATGGGGGGGAGGGAGGGTGTTTCCATGAAGCAACATAAATCAAGTGCTTCAGGACGGCAACAATTAGAGGGTGGTAAAAGGCAGCTCCTCTCACAAAATGTCCCCCTCTTCACACTACCACACACTGGTGGTGATCCCATCGCTAATCTGCTGACAGTGGGTGAGTGATGTGGTGCCAGTACAGCAAATAGCCAGCATCCTGGGGATCAGAACCAGGATACTGTGGTCCAGCAGGGAGGAGATGCTGTCCTGGAGAAAGCAGAGGGTGGTAAGCGTAGTGCCTGTGCCTGCAATACACAGCCTGATGTGCTTCTCCTCTCCTGTCCAGCTTTCAACACACATATGGCTGGTGTTGAGGGGGACATCCTCACAATATATTGCTTCAGGCGGCAAAAAGTCTAGAACCGGCCCTGGACAGCAGAGAGAACCATCAGGCACTGGTGAGCCCTTAATATATTATTTATTCAACAACACCTGAACATGTATAGGAAATATGTTCCATTGTACATTTCCATGTGAAACCAGCGTACGTTAAAAAGGGGCGCTGGGCAAAAAGGGCGCGGCGTTTTAAACGATAAGCATGGATAACGTTTAAAAATGTATTGTACTGTATTTCGTTTAAAATTAATGTTTTATAAAGTTATAAATCATTAAATAATGTGCATTAAATCAGCAATTGTAAAAACGTTAATCTTCCGTTTAAATAGTGAAACGTATAATAACGTTTTAAAAAAAATGTACCAAGTAACCCTCCCTGTACCTACCCCTAACCCCTAGACCCCCCTGTTGATGCCTAAACCTAAGACCCCCCCTGTTGGTGCCTAAGTAACCCTCCCTGTACCTACCCCTAGCCCCTAGACCCCCCTGTTGGTGCCTAAACCTAAGACCCCCCCTGTTGGTGCCTAAACCTAAGACCCCCCTGTTGGTGCCTAAACCTAAGACCTCCCTGTTGGTGCCTAAACCTAAGACCCCCCTGTTGGTGCCTAAACCTAAGACCCCCTGTTGGTGCCTAAACCTAAGACACCCCTGTTGGTGCCTAAACCTAAGACCCTCCTTAGTGATCACTGTATTGTGTGTTGAATAATGTTTTAAAAACAGTAAGGGATAAAATATATTACAATTTACATTACGTACTGATCGCTTTGTTTCGTGAATAATAATGTTTTACAAACAGTAAGGGATAACATTTAAAATAATGTTTTATTGAAATAAGAAACGTAAATCATCACAAGCAGTTATAAAACATGAAAAATCTTCGGGCGCCGTTGGAAAACGTTATTATTCTCGGGCGCCCTTTTTTCCTGTTCGGCACCCAGTAAACGATAATTATTATAGGAGTGAATAGCGGCGCCCGATTTGTCCACTAGCCTCCTGCGCCCTTTTTTACTGTTACCGTGAAACCAACAGGTAAATCAATGGCATACAACCCTACAGTTGTTAGGCTTCTGCTTTATCAGAGGCCATATTACTCTTCATCCATTACCAACTAAGTACACACCCCACTCCCCTAAGCAGTTGAGCATATATTCAATTATAGGATGCTCAATCTATGCTCCTGTGTGTAATGTGCACTGAATCACCCATGCCATGCCACCCCATCCACAAGGATCAAGTACAAGTTTCCTTGGCCTTTAAAATATTCCCGTACTGCAATATGGAATGCATTTTTAACGAAGTTGAATCCTTTTTAAAATTAAAAAAAATATATAGTGGACAGAATTTTGATTTGAGCAGTGTCTGTACACAGGCATTCATTTCACTTTGTTTGGTGCCTTATTTATTCCCTGTAGTCAGTCTGCAACAAATACGCATAATATTTTTCATTAGTCAACTGTCAACGTTTTTTCCATTGTGTTCTAATTACAGTTTGAATGTACAAGCAATTACTTTGTTACAAATGTTAATTAATACTCTTAGTGCTGGTATACTGTACATGCATTATAAATAGCACTTAGCTCAATTAACTGACACATGTTAGGTTATTTCTAATACCAGAATTCATAAATTATCCTCAACTGATTGCCTCAAAGTTTTATTTTACAACAAACCAAAACTGATTTTGCAGTCCTAATGATTTGCTGTTTAAGTCCATTGCCATACAGATCTAAAGTAATGAGTAGAGCACTCTGCTACAGCAGCTTAAAATCCTGTTTGGAAATTTTGATAGAAGCAGTAGAGTGTAATACCATATTAGCCATCAGTAAAAGCATGTAGTTTTGTGTCAGGATGATACCCTTTATTGGCTAACTAAGAGATACATTAAAAAGTAAGCTTTCGGCTAATACTTTTATTGGACTTGGTTCTTGCATATACTGACAAGATTTTAAAAAACACAGCTTATATATGTTACGGCCAGAACCCGAAGTTTGGCCACTTCTAGTTCTGGCCGGCCACTTCGGGTTCTGGCCGGCCAATGTGCGAAGTGGCCGCTGTGCTGCGGCCAATGTGAGAAATGGAATTATTCCTGTAACATTAATGTATCTTCTGGCCGCAGCGCAGCGGCCAGATGTATCACAACTTAGTTAATTTAATGCAATTAAGCCGGTGGCAATGTAACAGATCAAGCCACTGGCTTTTTCTCTGCCTCTCTCTCCTCCTTCCCCCCGCCTCTCTCGCTCTCCTATGGGCAGCCGGTGGGGACACGCGTGTCCCCCCGGAGTCATTCATCGCGGCAGGGAATCCTGCCGGTCTTGCAGAGCGGGTGCTGGCAGAAGCAATGTCTGCAGCCTCCCCGATCTGCTTTCCTGGCGCGACGAACGACTCTCGGGGACACGTGTGTCCCCGCCGGCTGCCCATAAGAGAAGGAGAGAGAGGCAGGGTGGGGGGGAGGAGAGAGAGGCAGAGCAAGAGCCGGCGGCTTCATCTGTTACATTGCCGCCGGCTTAATTGCATTAAATTAACTAAGTTGTTATACATTTGGCCGCTGCGCTGTGGCCAGAAGATACATTAATGCTACAGGAATTATTCCATCTCTCACATTGGCCGCAGCGGCCACTTTGCACATTGGCCGGCCAGAACCCGAAGTGGCCGGCCAGAACTAGAAGTGGCCAAACTTCGGGTTCTGGCCGTAACATATACATTGGACATACAGAGGTGAATCTTCCCAGCACATGAAATAAAATGAATAGTGGCAGTAAACACCATCTTACTGCATATGAAACAAAACATAAAAAAAATAAAAATAATTGTGGCATTTAAATCCCATCGTTACAGCACAGGAAGCGATTTGGAGAGAGAGCGAGGGGGGGAGTGAGTGAGTTGGGATGGACAGGAAATGGACACTTATTATGAAAGTGCCTACTTCCCGTCCATCCCAACTCACTCCCCCTCCGCTCTCTCTCCAAATCGCCGCTCCCAGCGTGACTCCAGCTAGCATGTCACACTAGCTTTATTAGTGGAGCGCACACGCTGGGCAGGGAGGAGGCGGGGGAGTGTCTGATCTTCTGCCATTATCATGCGACGGCAGAAGGGTAGATGATTGGACGTACTGCGCATGCGCAGCGCAGTATGTCCGGGCCAGGGGTCAGAAGAGTCGGCCGGTACCGGGAGCTGTAGCAGACGAGTGGGACCCGATGGCAGGGAGTGAGGGGAGCGGTGAGTATGTCCTTTTTTTCCCTACACCATGCTGCATTTATTTATATCCTTTAATCTCTCTTTGGGCTGGTGCACACCAGAGCGGTTCATGAGCGTTTTTAAAAACGCTAGTGGTTTGAAAACTGCTTGGGTAATGTATTTCAATGGGCTGGTGCACACCAGAACAGTTTGTTTTTTGCCACAAATGCAAACTCGGGGGCTGCAGCATTTTTTAGATTTCAGAGGTATTTCTGCCTCAATGTTAAAGCATAGGAAAGTGGAAAATCGCTCTGAAAAATGCTAGTTCAGAGCGGTTTTCCAAGCTTTTTGTTACCGAAGCTGTTCAGTAACAGCTTTACTGTAACAATATATGAAATCTGCTACACAAAAACACTCCAAAAACGCTAGACATGTTTAGAAAATCTCTCTAAACTCGCCTAGAATCGCTCAGAAAATCTGCTTCAAAAACCTCTGGCGTTTTGCGGATGTGCTAAAGGTTTTCGGTGTGCACTGGGCCTCTATGTGATTTGAAGCCACCCATTAATATAGTGACAAGAAAATCACTTAAACTGTGTCCACGTAAACACAAATATGTGAGTAAAGGGAGATCAGTATATTTTTTATTATCCTTTTTTCTGTTGTTAATAGTGAACTTGTGGTGGTTCATGCGATCATGTAGCATTCATCCCGTTTCCCTCACATACATTTCTTTGGGGCATTTTGCACACATTATCAGGTTTACCAGATTAGATGAATCGCAGGAAATGGTGCCTTGTACTTTGTATTCCCGTTGTGCACCTGATACTGCTATCCTGTCAGTGGAATGGATGTGTTTACAGGTCTCACACCTTTTCCCCTGGCAGGGGAATGTTCCATTCTGTTCTGACCTATTCAAAGCAATCCTGACAATCATCTAAGATTGGGTGGCTGTTGGTATGTCAGGAGGGGGGGTTCAGGGAATATCTTTCTCAGTCTCTGATCCTTGTAAAACAGAATGTTTCTTTTGAAATCTTTCTTAAGATTTCCAGGTGTGAGTTGTAGGTGACCACCAGTGGGACACGGCTCTCTTCCTGGTTCTGCTTGTACTTCAGGAGCTGAGTCCTAGGGATGTTGTTAGCTTTCTTGATTTGGATCTCAGCCATTAGATGATTATATCTCTGTTTAATGAAATGAATACAATTTTTTTTTCATTTTGCTTCATATGCTGGTAAGATGGTGTATACTGCCATATTTTTTTATTTCATGTTCTGGGAAGATGTGTTTTAAATGCCACAATTCTATTTAACTTAGAACTAATGGTGCACGTAGTCAGGCCAGTCATGTTTAAACTCTGGATTTACAATGTTTTCCCATAACCCGAAGTCTGTTATATGTTATGTTTTAGGAAACTGTTGATCTTATCTATTTAGCTAGCATGCCTCCTGAAGTGGCAATTAAGGCATCTAATTGCATTTATTTATGTGTGCAAAAGAATGTTTCTCCTCTGTATGTCCAATGTATATAAGCTGTGTTTTTAAAATCTTGTCAGTTTATGCAGGAACCAAGTCCGATGAAGGCATATTTGCCAAAAGCTTACTCTTTATTTATTTATCTCTAAGTTAGCCAATACATGGTATCATCCTGATTCCAAACTTCTGGAAATTTTGATCACATGATCAGCAGAGGAATAGAAGTACCTACTCTCAGGTTCTGTGACCAGGGCTTTTGTAACCCCTTTAGTTCCATCATCCCAACTGTTTAGACTACAAAGGGGAAGTCCATGTCTGAATCTGTCTGAGAAGACTGATGCCTACAGCAAACTAGCACAGACAGTCACGGAGGAAGTAGGCAATGACTTCATGCCTAATGAAAGTGCTTAAAGTGTACCAGAGACCTAATAAAAAAAAGTTTTATACATACCTGGGGCTTCCTCCAGCCCCATGCGCATGGATCGCTCCCACACGGCGATACATAGAGAGCGAATTTCCTCTTGCGCAGACTGGCCTCGACTGGCAGAGCAAACGGGACCTGATACCAGAGCTGCAGGCAGTGGCGGGACGCTCCAGGTATGTATAACACTTTTTAAAATTAAGTCTCAGGTTTCCATTGAAGACACATAAAAGGCTCCAATACTACTGAGTGCTTATGCAGATCAAGGACATTTATGTGTGGAAAGGGGTTTACAGGTTCCCCAAAAAAATAACAAATGAGTTATCTGGTCCATTTGCTTTTAGAAATATCTGGTGATGACCTTTGTCATTGTACTGTATGTGTGACACAAACAATATGCTGTTTATGTGGCACTGGGCCATGGTATATCCTGGAGTTAATACAATTTAACATGTGTTCTCACTTTTTGTCACTTTTCTGTCCCATTATGTGAATGGCCAGGCTACGCCTTCCCCACTGTGTAAGTCACACTCTCATTTAGAATGTTGAGTGGCAGCCCAAGTCACGTCTTATACTTGTGTGTTTGCAGGAGGGGTGGTGAGTGGCAGCCGGGGCTTTTTCCCTATCTGTAGTGTCTGAACCTCTGATTGGCCCCAATAATAATCAACATGCTGATTAATCAAGCTCCTGTATTTGAAACCTGTTGCTTGCTTTTTTTCTTCACTAGAGTTGGAGGTTTGCTTCTGTGAACATGTTCACAAACCACTGTTTTCATCAGGATGTGTGAGTTTGGGAACCAGTGTGTCTCTGAAAATTCAGTTGTACGTTAACAGTTTTTCCATTGCAGCTCCTGTCTAGCTCTCTGTCTATTCACTCACCTCACATGAGAGATGGGCTGGCACCATGCCAGTTTAGAAGAAGCATAAAGAGCTGGATGAGCAGTATGTAGGAATTAAGCTCTCTGCTTGCTGAGTTCAAGTTCAAGAAGACTGATCTCCTCCATACTTCTCATCCAGGCTGCCCATCCAGCTCTCTATGCTCCCTCAGGTGGTGACATCAGCAGGCTCCCCATCAGGTGAGTGAATGGGCACACCGGACAGGGGAAGGGGTAGAGAGATAACATGGTGGCCAGGGAATGGGAGGCTCAGACTGAGCAGTGATAAGCACACTTGTGGTGTTGTTTAGCTTAGCTCCATGTGCCTCCTAGGTCTATACCTTCTGGGTATTCTGTGACATGAACTCCCAAGGGCTGTGCAGAGCTATGCAGCTGCCCACTGGTAGTATGTATAGATGGATAGCCAAACCTTATGTTGTTTGGTGTTGGAATTTTAAAGGAAATGATTGCACTGTGGTGCTGCTCACCTCTCCACCTCTGCACTTTCCATACCGCACACTGCATGCTAGGGAACCTTTCCAAAATCGCCACTTGAAACAATCTTTACTGATTGTTTTTTGTGAAAAAAAAAACTCTAATGTGTGTAGCAGGCTTAAATTTCATTTCATTGCTTGACAAAAAAAGATGTTTGTACCTTTAGTTTTGTAAACAATTACTTTTGTTTTCTAAAACAAATAGGACAGTGGCTGTATGTGGCAAAGCCTTGACAAGCAAGGAAGAGGTTAAATTGATTTTAATATAACCTTTGTTATGTTGTTATATTTATAAGCAATAATGTACAATTTAATAGCTCTCTGGATTGGTATTTTTATTTATATTTTTTGGTTGGTAAATTCCTAGCCACTTTATATGGATCCTCCATATGAAGTGGTGATTTATAGTTATTGTCATGGATGAGGTTAATTTGCTTCCAATTAATGTTTTTTTCCCCATTTTTCTCTTTATACAACATGGTCATTTGCCCACATTATATACAGCCAGGCAATAAAAAACATGATTGTTTAACTGGATTGCTGCAGGGAAGGCATTCCTATACATGGACCATAGAAAAAGTACAAATAAACAACTAGAAACACTCACACTTTTAAGTTATACACTTGCAAATAGTGAATCTTTTTTTATGTGGCTCTGAAAAAGCTTCCAATCCAAAAATAAATAAATAACAGTACAAAGGACAGACTTATGGAGACCATGAAGAATAATAATCACATACAATAGGCAAGTTGTATAAAATGATGAAGGTATATATAAGAACAGGTTGGATAGCAGTACATTGTGTTGGAAAACAGTGATATAAATGAGCATTGCAACAAAGGCACTCTAGGCTAGTTATCATGTACAGTCACCATCAACAATATTCATATTTCAAGATTCAATACCTCCGCCTAGGGCTGGTAAATGTTAACACTATACGTAAATATACACACAGTACCAGAAATATATATAAAACAAGTGCTGGTCCTACAGTAAACATAAAAATATTGTTGGAAGAATTTTTTTTTTCGTTGTATTTAGGCTTATGGAATAAACTGCAGTTGGCTTTCTGTATTTTGAAGTTTATAAGTTTCTTTAATTACAATTAGTAGTAACATCAATACATTTGACTGGACTTAAACTACAAATATAGAACCTAAGATCAGATCTCTAAATATCCGAACAATACAAGATTGTGATTAAACTGTCACAAAGGGAATAACTATAGTCCCGTACAAAAGCTAGCAGCCCATTAGGCTCATTCACAGTGCTTGCTATGTTGCATTCCATGTAACAGGAGTAACACAACACAACAGATTGGAAAAGCGGTGCTGCATATTATATGCGTGTTGCATCGCATACAGTGAAGCATACATTCAATTAAAAGTATTCTTAACTGTAAGAGTCAACGTGCACATTTTGTAGTGTGTTACCATGGCACTGTTATACCGCAATGCACTATCAGCACTGTGAACGTCACATACTTGGTTCATTGCAGTGCAGCAAGCTGTGTTACAAAGCGCCCATTATGCCACATCACAACATGTCACGTCATTAGCAACACACTAGGCAGAAATGCTAGCGTTGCAGAAAACGCAATGAAAATGCACATAATGCAAGTCAATGGGCCGCATGAAAAAATGCATGTTTGCATTCTGCAATGTGTGTTTTTAAAAATGCTGGTCTTGCTGCAGAATTTTCCAAAATGCACCTAAAACATACATAATGAAAGTCAATGGCGATGCCGAGGTATTGCATTTTAGTGCGTTTTTTTAATGCTTTAAAAAAAAAAAGTTTGATCATGTATTTCTGCTTCCTGTTGACTTCCTAGTGGTTTGCATAAAACGCATAAAATAGCATGCAAAGCGCATACAAAATGCATATGCGATTTATATATGTGAACCGCAAACGCATTAAAACGCATGCAAAATGCAAGAAAATCGCAGGTGCGGAACAAAAATGCAAAATGCAAACACACGGAAAACGCACTAAAAATGCACAAACCCATATGCAGCAAAATGCTACCTTTCCCGCACAGCCTAGTGTGTTCCTACCCTGTTGTAACAGGTATATCTGATGTCATTAAACCTTCATACATCAGCCTCATGTTAAAGTAGTCCTAGCAATCCATTAAACAATTGTATTAGATTGAATGGCTGCATTTCTCTCCTCCCCTCTCCCCTATAGCTGTTTATGGTTCTATCTATTGAAGCTAATAAATATGTAAGGAGAATTTTTCCCTTATCAGTAGTATTAATTGTTATATAAATTGGACAAAGTCTAATTTAAGGATCTGATGGACAAAACTGGAAGCTCCAGTCACAAATGATCCATACAAAAGTAACTAATTTTAGGTGACAAAGTAGGTACCTATTAATAAAACTAAACTCCTGTTAGACTGAAAGCAAAATGTAATGTTTCTACTGTAGTTGTATCCTCATTACAATTGTCACCATCATTAACACCATTTCTTGGGGCTCATGGTATCTAAAAATGCATTGAATTTGTTCAGTGAATAAACAGCTTTGAAGTTAAGTTAAGTTGGCCTGGAGATTGTCTGTAAAGGGAACATGAAGTGAGAGCGATATGGAGGCTAATACATTAATTTCCTTTTAAATAATGCACATTGCCTGGCTGTCCTGCTGATCCTCTGCCTCTAATACTTTAAGCCATAGACCCTGGAAAAGCATGCAGATCAGATGTCTATGACAAATTTGACAAAATTAACTACATATTTGTTTCAGATGTGTGACTTCGACCCAACTGAGCAAAAAGATCAGCAGGACTGCCAGGCAATTTGAATTATTTAAAAGGAAATAAATATGACAGCTTCCATAGGTCTCACACCTCGGGTTCATTCTAAGGACTACTATTGTTAGATAATACAGGTGCTGAAAAGTAGCATTGTTTTGGGAGAATGTTATTGTGGTTACCTGTGAGTGGATATTCCCATTAAATGAAAAGGTGCTGTAATTTTATCGCCAAATCAGTTGAATACATTTGTTGTGAATATAGTTATTGCTCTACATCAAATGATTAACTTGCTCCTCCCGAGTAACTTTGCTCTAAAAATCTAAAGTATTGTTATAGAAACACTATAATGAATCCATGAAATGCAATGGAAAGAAAATAAATTGCTTTACATTTGATTTCACCATGGGTCTGTAATACTATCAGTAACACTAGTTGATGAATTTATTTGGCGTGTTAGTGGAAAAAAGACAATGCAATCAGAAAATGTCCAACGCAAATCTGTTTTTGTTGTCATATTTATTGGATGATAAACTGTTCTCCATGTCAAGTGAGGCTACATACAACAAAAAAGTAGCCATGAAAGGTCTTCAGAGTCACTCATTAAATCGTACAGTTTCATAAAGTGTATTCAATTATATTTAACCTTGTAGGTTAAATCAGCAGTATGTGAACAGTGAGCCAGGCTTCAAGGAAAGCAGACATATTCACCACCATATAGTGCAGTAATTAGCAGTTCAAATCCCTTGCACATTAGGCTGTTCTAATAAAGCAACTCATTGGCAAGAGGAATTTGTCTCTTATTCATATTACACTAAAATATTACTGTCATGAACATTTCCACGTTGCACATATTAATATTTTTTTTTTGTGTTTGTCAAGGTCAGTTAAAAAACATCTTGTTATCTATTACTTGTGTAACTAGAAAACCCATTTTCACTAAAAGCTGTAGGTGATTATGTGTCTGTCTGCATGTGTCCAACCAAGACCACGACTTAAGGGTATGGAGCAGAGGAATTCAGGTCATTCTTTTTTGCTGTTGTAGGCAGGTTAGTCCTTCCAGAGGAGAACACTTTTCCATGGCACTGAGCTCCTTGGGGGCCACCAAGTCAGGCAGGCACTGAAGAGATCACAACAATGATGTGCTTATTCAATCAATCCATACTAGATAATGTTCTGATGACAGGTCCCCTTTATCAAGGTATCTAGAACATGATAGCATCATGTTCTGGATACCTTGATAAAGGGTATCCCCCAGAACAATTTTTAGCACATTAATGTGATTGGATAAACAGCACTAAGGACTTTTTGACATAATGGTATTCTGGATTGATATTTACTACTTGAAGTTTAGGAATGTGATTCTGCATTCAACAGCCCAGAACACCTAGATAGGCATGCAGCAAGCAAACCTTGAATACTTTCATTTTTAACCAGGTCTGCATTTTTAACCATCCATGCTTGCTGCTTGTAGACCAAGAGTTCACTCTGAACTGTACCTATAGCCTTCAATTTACGGAACTATGTATTGGTTCTGTATTTACAGAACTATGTATTGGAGACAGCTGTTCAAAGGGAACACAAAACAAAAAAAATCTGTATAAGTTCAAAAAAACACCTGTGTCACGGAGTCCCGAATTCTTATTTTGTTTTCTAGTGATTAAATGTAGGTTTGAAGATTAAACTGCTTTACTGGCCCCAGCCCCCAGCTACTGTTTTTATGCCTACGGATCTTCAGAATAATATCAACCTGTTGGACTTCTTATCTCTACTCTCCACTTTGTTTTTGTTTTATTGTGAAGTGCACCCGAGCCAAACTTTGCATCAAAAATCAGATACTTACATAAGAAGAAGAAAATTTGGAAAATTCTTATTCGATTCACAGTCAGTCCTCTATCACATTGCAAAAATACCGCAGGGCAAGGTAAAGTAATGTTTCCAATTTTCAGCTTATGCTGACAGCTTAAGAAGAAAAGGTGAAGTGCATAACTTCTGGTTAACTGATTACTTCCAGTATGATAAAGTTCATGGATTTATTCACTAATGTAGCCAATGAATTTGCTAACCTTTTATAATTTTACAGCTAGGTTATTAACATATGATAAAACCCATTTCAGATTTGTAATATTTACATTTCACGTCAATAAATTGGGTACATGTTAACCTTTTTCCAGTGAGGTTGACTAAGATGACCTTATATTGAGTTATATAATATTGTATAGATAATTGATAAAGACGACTATGAACAAAATATAGTGAATCATAATAGTTTTGGAATAAAATAAATGCATTTAGGAATGTAGTTTAATGGAATCGATTTTTATCAATGTCCATCATTTTTATGTCATGTATGGAAGACCTCTAGTGATTGCTAAGGGATGACATTCTTTATGAGCTATAAGGAAGCTAAAGATTGCGCTTGTTTTTACTTAAGGACAACTACCATAGTAAAAAAAAAAAAAAATAATTATGATTGTTGGTTTTATAAAGCATCAACACATTTTGAGGTGCTGTACAGAGTAAGAAACTAACATGGGGGGCAGAATATTACAGACAATGGTATGTACAAAATATCTACATTGGTACATAATACAGAATTGGCAGACATAGTAAATACTTTGACAAATGTAATATGATGAATAAAATGTATAGCAAATTCCAAGACACAAAGGAGTGAGAAAGCCCTCCCCTTGTGAGCTTACACTCTTAAGGAATGGGGAGGAAACAAGAGGTGGGGTAATATGCAACATGTATACACAGAGGCCATGTGTTTTTAGGTTAAATCTAATAAGCACAACTTGGCCATAATTTGAAGGGGTATTAGTTAGAGTACGTATATGCTTGTCTAAAAACATACTTTTGAGGGAGCTCTTAAAGTGGATCCGAGATAAACTTTTACTCATTGCATAATTGTGTTCCTTACATATAGTTTATAGGGCATTCCTCAAACCGAATACCTACTTTTTTTGTTTTGTTTTAATACTCTAATTCCCTATAATCTAAACAAGCCTCGTCCACAGCTTCTCCAAAATGCCAAGGCACTCAGACCCATTTAGCAAGGGCTTATGGGAGCTCAGTCTGGGCAGGAGGAGGAGGTTACTAGCCATAGATTTCAGAGGCAGAGGGGAGGAGGGAGCAGCAGAGGGGAGTGAGCTGAGTACTGGAGATGCAGTTGCAGCTTGCCTGTGTGTAATGTGACAAACAAAACATGGCCACTGTCATAGTATCACAGGAATAAACAGCTGTTTGCAGCTAGATTTGCTGTGTAAACTATCTAAACTTTAGATAAAATAAGATATATAGACAAGTTACTTGTCATAGTTAGTTTTTCATCTCGGATCCACTTTAAACATTTCATAGGTTGAATAGTGATGGGTGTGTTTTGGAAGTGGATATTCATACATATAAATCTACATTTCTCCCAGAAATGTACTAGACATGATTTTTTTCCAATTTCGCTGTCACTTACAGCAGGCAATAGAATTCAACTGCCAAAAAAGTGTGAAGAGGAGTATGGCAGCTGGCTTACATTTTTGTATAAATCCTTTCCAGGAAAACCTTTTGTAAAGAATAAACATTATACTGAGATTCTACCAGAAGAATGGAGAAGTCCAAAATATGTCAGCTCTGTCAGCTTTTTACTACCTACTGTAAGTGACAGCAACATAGAAAAAATTTTTTTTAGAATGCATTTAACTCTGAGAGAAATGTACATTTTTATATGTATGTATATTATATTGTACAATGTTTTTTATCATAGTAAAATAAGGAAGTCATTATTACCATTGATAGGAAGGCAGATTCTTTGAAGTAGTCAATTATAAAACTGAAAAAACAACATTTTTGCTGTCACTGACATTTTCCTGTACACAAATACAATTTTAAAATGACAATACCAACTGGGATAAAATCAGAGGTGGTACACATGCTCCTTTGTGAACTGCATGATCTTACTGCCAAACAGCACAGTTTTTATACAAAAGATGTGGGTTTTAAGAGTTAACCTAACATCTCCGCTGGCCACCCTAAACACCAACAAAGGTGTTGATTAGTAGGATAGCGCTGATCAATCAGTAGCTTTGCTGTTATTAGTTGGTGGTATTGGACAGGCAGAACTATGTTTATTTTGAAAGCCCATAGGGTTAGGTCCCTTTTACACTTAATCAGTTGCTCTCAGTTTAACTGAAAGAAAACTGATTTTCAAAGTAATGCCCATGTTTTCCTATGGCACAGTTTACACTATACGCGGTTTAACTGAAATCTTTTTCACAATGCACTGCTATGGAAAAACCGCGTACCAACGGGTACTAATGCACACTAACACGTATTAACTGATTAAGTGTAAATGGGTCCTTAGGGTTATATAAATGGATATGCAGAAAATGTGCTAATGGAAGTTGGGGCAGAGATCTTGGGGGGGAAGGAGGCATTTCTGAATAACAAGGGGTGGGGGGGATGGGTGAGGCTGAATAGAAAACACATGATTTTATATTATTCTTTTCTAGCATTGATCTTGTCAAATAGACTTAAAGTGAAACACCACGCTACTGTAGTCTTCTGGATAGTTGATATGTTTCTCCACTCCTCCACCTGTATGCACTCAATGTGCAAATAGAGCAAACAGGGAGGCTTTTTAGTGGAATATACACAACTTTTATTTCTTTATAAAAAGGCACATACAGGCAGTTCGAGGATAGGCACTTACTTTAAGAGGGTCCCAATCCACTTAGGACCCTCTCTGGCTGATAGCGCTTCCCACTCAAGGTAGTACTCAGGCCCCTCAACTCGATCCTGTGTATCTATTGCCCACTCCTGTCCGTAGGGATTAAGCTGATTAAACTTCTGCAAAATTCCTAGTGAACTTGGAGTTTGGTGTGTTTACAATTACTGTGGCTCATGTGTACCGAAAACTCGTGATCATTGTGTGTGATAAATGTATAGCTATATTAAAGATATCACTACTACAGTACTAGCATATGAAAAGTTAGAAGGGAATAGTTTGCTTAGGCTGTACAATATAGAAATGTAATTTAGTTTCTGTTCTTGCTTTGATAGACTGAAGCTCCATGTTGTTAAATGTTAAAACGGAGTTAAAGGATTCTTGTAAGCATTATTGGTGATGTGCTTGAAATGTTGTTACTTACTCCCCTATTTTATATGATGATCCTACTGGATTATATAGAGTGATTGAATCTTGAGTCTCAGAGACTTGCAAAAAAGTATAGTCAGGCTGTAATGAACACTACTCAAATCCACTCTGTATTATTGGGATCAATATCTGTGTTCATTACTACTCCACAATATAATGTTCTTTGCTCAGACTCATTCCCACCAACACATTCAATCAATGTTTCACAACAGAGGATTTTCGAGCTCAGATTTTAAATTGGTTTGTGTTGACAGATACACATGCGAAAAAGAATTCTTGCTTTAATAGGGAAATTCACTAATTAGTCCACATTTAAATATAGTACAATAGCATTCATTTAAAGTAGATCACCATGTCCAGTTTCAATGGAATCCCATCAGTACAAGCCAGTTTCCAGTGACACTCTGCATATATTTTTGACTTTTTGTATTAATGTCCATGGTGCTGACTAGTTTATTGCAAAGCCCTAGACACAGAGCCGGGACAAGGTCCTCCAGCACCCAAGGCTGAGACACCAAAGTGCGCCCCTCCATCCCTGCCACCCGAGCCATCACACACTGATTGCTATTAGACTAAGAGGCGCCCCAGGGCCCACAACCTCCCCAACACCTTAATATCTGGTTATCTGGCTTGCAGTCACTGCTATGTATCCCCTTTTCTTATTTCTTTCTGCTTAATACGCAATTAGGAATGACAGCTGAATGAATTGTGCGCCCCCTCCTACACTGTGCCCTGAGGCTGGAGCCTCTCCAGCCTATGCCTCGGCCCGGCCCTGCCTAGACATGCTATTGTCTACATTATTTGCTATGAAGGTTGCGGTAACTAGTGGGAGCATGTCTCAAGAAACATTTTAAAACTCCATAGTTTTTTAGATGATCAAACTGTCAGGAAGCTTCATTTTTAAACTTAAAGAGTTGAGGAGATGATATTTCAGCTTATTAGCATCTCTGTTCCTCAGTCTACAATAGGGTTTTCCCAAATCAACTGGGAAAGTGACAGCACGCTGAATTTTTAATTCCTTGTCTCCCATGCAGGCTGGTATTCTACAGTATTTGAAGTGAGGTTTTACTCCCTGCCCAGTACCAGCACATGGGGTGTGTAATGCCTCTTTTCCACAGACAGTTGATAGGCAGTGAAATGCCTCTCAAACTCTCACAACTGATTTCTGCTGCCTGGTAACTGTTCACTGCTGCCTGGTTACTGCTCACTGCTGCCTGGCAACTGTTTGCTGAGCACACAGTTCAACTGCCCATGGAAAAGAGGCCTAACATTGAGTGGTGCACTGTAAATGGGTAAAGCTCTCCTTTCTTTGCAGAGCACTATAGACATGGAGCACATTCTCATCTCATGATAAGGTCTCAGGAAGAGATTTATTATGGAATCTGGAAGCTTCGTTTCCTAATCAGAGGACCTGCAGATATCTGCCCCAACTTGGGTAGAATGTATATAGCGGATCATAAGAATTCCCTTATCCATTCCCTCAAAGTTTTTTTTTTTAATTTAAATAAAAAAAATGTTAATGTATGTTTACTTTGTGCTTCCATAACATATTCTCAGAATTACATCCCCATGCCAATACCCTTAGAACTATGATCCCATGGTAGAAACATACCGTAATTGCAAGATGTACCCTCAGAAAAAAAGTCCCATGGGGGTTTGTAGTGTGGGGAATTACTCAAGTGTCCCTCCAAACTAAAATTCAGGGTAAATAACAAGCTCAGTTTGCAGTAAGGTTTTTTTTTCACTATCTCAATCCCCCCACATGAAAGTAAAATCTCTTCCATATCCACAAGGCAGCCTTACCCGCGCTCTCCCTATAATAAACAATAGGAATTAAATAAGTGGCTGCAAACACGTAACTTATCCCAACACTAAATGAGAGAGTATAGGTGGCACCATTCTTGAAGCTACTTCTGGAGGCTAAGGCACTTCAGTGATGTTGCAGCCAACTTCCAGAATACTTTGGTGATCACACCAGAAACTCCAAACAATGTCACTGTGGAATTCTAGAGTGGCTTTTGTGATATTTGCTTATTTGGTTGAGAGGAAGATAGTAGTAGAAAAAAAAAATCTGATTTGACGGTGAATTCTAACAATCCACAGTATCACAACTGGTCAGATTAGTCATTTTTGTATACATTACAAAACTGATTTGTGTAAATGCATGTTAGGGGGTTCTTAAAGAAGACCCCTGCAGAGGTATACTAGGATGTGGTGATACATAATAATGTGCAATGCATAAGGTCTTATAGTTTATGAACTTACAAGTATTTTACTTTGTTTAAAGCGGTGTCGTCACCATAAAAATCAAATTTCAACAGCAACTGGTCTGAGTGTATTAAGTGATAAAGATGCTAATCCTGCATTTAAAAAAACTTTCAAAACTTTTTCTGCTGTTATGATTTGGAGTTACCATATACTTAAGGAACACTGGCCCTTTAGTAGTCGTGCCAAAGAATTGCATGCTGGGGGTTCTTTTTATCTATAATCCATTCCTCCTCTTCCCTTTATTTCCCTGCCAGCTTCTTATCTGAAACCTAATCCCCTACTCACTTGTGTTTACAAGCAAGGCTGAGGCGATTCAGCGATTGGAGGAGACAAGAAAAAAAGTAAAGGGCAGAAATGACATCACGAGTTAGCCTTAACTGTGGGCAAAAGACATGGCCCCCACCAGGAACAGAATTCTCGTAATTTACTATATAACATTCACTGAAATGAAAACGTGGACAGTATAATACATGTGTTATGTAAGTAGGTCAAGTATATTATCTATATATGTGTTTTTTTCCCCTGGCATAGTATGGCTGATCCTACTGCTTTAAGAATATCTGCTGAAATGTGTTCCTGTATAGAGATTCACTGAGACTGGATACTATTCATAGGAGAGAAAGAAAGAGAGAGAGAAAGATTCTCGTACAGTAAATTCCCTCAATTTTTGCATGTCAGACTGTAGCAGAGCCGAAGTTGGAGATAAGAATGGAAAAAATGCAAATTCCAAATTAATATTCTGGTTATGACCTGTACCCAAACACATTAGGGGCCTCCTGGTAAGGATGAATGAATTTGGCTTACTTCAATTTTTTAAAAATTGCATTTTCTGGGAGCATTAGGGAATTTGCATTAGTCTATGTAGCCAAATTTCAGGGTTGATTGAAAAGCCCTCATACATGAAACACACACTATATTTAGTATGCATATCAAGGCTAACTTACTTGTCAAAAAAGTGAGAGGGGAGAATAACATTGCAATGCATACTTCAAATAGAAAAATAAGCAAAATTAGGCTTCAATTTTGCAAAATTTGCTAATCTAAAATTAGCCAGATTCACTGCAAAATCTCTATTTCCTAAAGATACAGAGGTGATATTGCACAAACCTATATCTATAATTAATTGAAAAAGGTAATTAGCAAAATTACATCATTTTTGTAAATTTTGTCTACAGACTACCCTACAAGAATATGGCTAGGTTCACAGTGGGGCATACTGTTTATTGATTGTTCTGCTGTTGACTATTTATTGACTGTTTTTATTGACTATATGCTTCACTGTATGTGATGTAATGCGTGGATAACATGCAGCACTACTTTCCCGATCCATAGGGTTACTTTCCTGCTGTCACCGGAAATGAACGTAGAAGTATTTCACTCTCTGGCAATATTATAATACTCTGGTCTGTAGCAATTTTACACACTAAACTCAGATCCCTACTGGCTGCAACCAAGGCCGTGGTATAGGGGGCCTATACCACAGCCTTGGTACAGCTCAGTGACCAGAATTTAAGGCAAGAGAACAGTTTTGCCCATATCATCCTATTGTATAAATCCTACCTTTCACATAAGGAGTTTTTACTAATAATTTCACAAGGCTAGTACATGAGTGCCCTAGAGAGCGTTTGAGTGCAAGGTCAATTCAGACACTAATGTATAATTATACTATTCTCAGACTGTACAAATGATGTTTCTAGTTAAGATCCAGTTAATGTTTATTTTCTAATCTCATCTTTAATGCCACCTTTACATAAGTACAAGGTAATGTTTGCTGATACCAGAACATATATTCGTTCATTTATTTGTTTGGCTTTTGTGTGCGGAGAAGCAATCATATTTTTCGATTACAAATGTGATTGCTTTCTAAGCCTTAGTTATTTCTGCTTCAAGTCAGCCAGTGCTGAAAGGCTTTCAGATATTAATCAATGTAGCTGTACAGAAACAACCACAACTTTTAAAGGAAAACATAATTAGGATCAAGTTAATTTATGCTCTGTGATAGAATTCAAATACCTCTGGAAAATGCAGAGTTTTGCTTGATGAATAACCATTTTGCTTGTTCATCAGAAAAAAAAGATAGGTCATTTTTAGTACTGAATTGCCATGTTTATTAAGGATACCAGAGCTGAAAACATTAGGAGACACGGGGAGAGCAGGCATGTATGGGGAGCTGTCTTGATGGCCACCGTTCCCCCTGTTCTCCTGCCCCCCCTCCTTTCTTACCTAAAGCCGACCGACAGCCTCTATTGGGTTGCCGGATTTGGCATAAGTGCGCAGGCTCTGGCCCAGCTGCTTGAGTCTGACAGTGCATGATCGCAGCCAGGAGCACCCTGTGCATGATATAATAGTGACATAATGCGCATGCGCAGAGTACTCATGGCTGTGGTCGCGTGTTGTAGGACGCATGCAGTCGTGCCATGCCTGCGCACTGATGCCCGACTCCTCCAACCCGGAACAGGCTGCCTGAGGGGCTTTAGGTAAGAAATGAGGGGGACACAAGGGAACAGAGGGAGCGGTGGCCATCAGGACAGCTCCCCATACATGCCTGCTTCCTTTAATGTTTTCAACTCTAGTATCCTTTAAAAGAACCACCTACAATGGTTACCAGCCAGTGGGTTTGCTACTCAGATTTGAGTTAAATGGGAATTTGATATATCATATTTGACATATGACTATGGTAGGGATTAGATTGTGAGCCCCTCTGAGGGACAGTTAGTGACAAGACAATATGTACTCTGTGCAGCGCTGCGGAAAATGTCAGCGCTATATAAATACTAAATAATAATAATAATAATAATTTGATTAAAATTTTGCAACATGTATTCAGTTTCAGAGGAACCAAATACTGGAAAGATTGTGGGAAATAAGCTCTGGTTCTTGATTGTCTTACCCATAATGCTCTTGTCCAGCAGACAGATAGGAGCAAGGGAGTCTGGGAGGTCTATCATTCATGTTAAGGATGGTAAGTATCTTACTGAATAGCTCGGTCACCTGCTATACGACCACTGTTGGCATTTGGTCCTATAGTACCACATTCAGAATTCACCAGGAATTATTGGATTGCCAAAGTTACATATATCCATTATCTTACCTGTATCTTGTCTTTCTCACTGCAATCCCACTGAAACCTTTTTGTCAATTACTGTATATAACGAAATCAGCTTTTCAGAGGCACGTGCATCAACATTATCCAATATTTCACATACCGTATATTAGTTATGACCTGTTCTTATTTTTTTCCCTTCTAGCTTAGATCATTTGGTAAACAATGATCCTAATTTACTGAAGGAAGTGATTCCATAATTTTTCAAGGGAAGAAATCCTCCCAATATTACTAGTGATCACCAAAATATGCTGATAATGTACACATTTTTATTAAGTGAGGAAGTAGAAAAAATTGACCATGTCCATTGACCTTGTCACAGAAAGCAGCAGCCAATCAAATTGTAGGGGTACTGGATGAGAAAACACAGGGGGACCGGGGGCCCAATCTGGTGTAGTACGTTAGTGGGTATGAAAAGATCATATAAGTGCAGCAAATTTTATACTCACAAGAGTAGGTTGCTGAATGAGGCAACCACTCGTTCGCACTTGTGGGGGAGGTACCGTCCCCACTCGGCCTCTGTTCTTAGTCACTGCTCCAAAAATTCGATCTATCGGAATATTCCGATATGGATCTTCCCCTAAGATGAGGGGTTTAGGTAGATTTTGGGAGGGGTAGGAGGCGCCCGGTAGTACAGAAGTAATATGTTCACTCAAAATGGTAGATACAACATTCAATAATAAATGGTGTGATCCTACCTTCTAGGTGTCCCCTTTCGGGAAATATACAAGATGGAGTTTCTTTTTAGCTTTTGTAAATCGATTATTATTTCGCACAAGACAACGCGTTTCACGGTAAAAACCGCTTCCTCAGGTCAATAGTAGTGCCTCTATAGAATAGTCGCTCAGTATCCGGGCGCCGTATATGAACTGCGGCCACCGGAGGATTTAAATAAATGTATGAAAACACAGGGCACCCTGTGTTTTCATACATTTATTTAAATCCTCCGGTGGCCGCAGTTCATATACGGTGCCCGGATACTGTTTAATTGCAGGTGATATTGGTCACCATTCTGTTTCAGTACTGTAAGAAAACGGATGCATTTAATCCACAGCATGGTCTTTAGTTGTGCAGCCATTTTACCTCTGAAAACCTGGACTTTAAAGTGTAACTGTCAGGCATAAAATCCAAAATCAATTCTTTATTTTTATCTTGTAAACAAGTAATAGGGATGCTAACCAGGCAATCCAAAAGTTAAAATCACTATTACTTTTGTTGTTGATAAAAGTTTACCCGGCTCTTATTTGATACATTGCTGCACAAAGGAAGTTGCAGGGAATGCTGGGTTTTCCTTTTTTGCTTCTTTACTATCCCCTCAGACTTAACGAATGCAGCCTGATTGGCTGAGGCCTCTTTCTTTGCTGTTTTCCCCTCCCACGCCTCTGTTCCTTTCTGTTTGGCCAATATTTCTAATGCTTCTCAAGCTACAGAGTCACACAATGACAATGCACTTTCTATTGCAGAGCTGGTTGGGAGTGTCTGAAGACTGTGTTTGCATTGGCCCCCCTCCTTCCAAAGTAAGGAAGTAAATGACCGAGCAGGGCCCATACAGGACGGACCTACTATTTACCTGAAATAAAGCTATGACACCCAATTGGAGTTTAAAGGCCACAGCTTTAATACAGATTTAAGATAATACAATCTAGAAAAACAATCAATCATGCATTAAGCAATAATAATAAGAATAACTTGTGTAAACCGCGCTCTGACAGGTCCCGTGACAATGCCTTTCCTCTTTGTGAATGTCACAGTACCAACCACCGGCTTGCGCTAAAACCTTGTGCCACTGACCCGCACCAGTGACCCCCATTAAACTTTGCACCACTGAACCTTGCCAGTGACGCCCATGGTGCCATTAACCAGTCGATGACCCACCCTAGAGCCACCTAGTTTAATGACCCAGAAACCATTGTGCCTCCATGGCACCCATATATCATAACCAGCGCTATGCACTCTTAGCATAAAATGCCTTACTCCGTTCGCCAAGCGCGGTGTGTACTTCTGGTTTCGATGTCGTCCAGGCCGGCATTGTCACGGACCCGCCTCTTGCTGTGACGAATCTGTTAGGATACAACAAGGGTAGCATAGTTAGGGTATGTTCCCAACACCCATGTGGCCACTTGCGGGATTCTGACAAGCGGTGCACAGGGAGGGTGGGTGGAAGAGTTTCTTGTATCCTATTTGGGCAGAAAGAGAGAGCAGCTCTCCTGCTCTTGCCTATAATGCCTGGGGGAAGGTACCCCTTCAGGCACTCCACCTTTAATTCACACCTGAGACGAATTGTGCCTGTTCAGTCCATCCCAGGGCCCGCCCAGTCATGCCCCTTTCGTTCCAGCTGTGCCTGAACTCTCGAGTTACTTGACCGGGCAGGGCCCATACAGGACGGACCTACTATTTACCTGAAATAAAGCCATGACACCCAATTGGAGTTTAAAGGCCACAGCTTTAATACAGATTTAAGATAATACAATCTAGAAAAACAATCAATCATGCATTAAGCAATAATAATAAGAATAACTGGTGTAAACCGCGCTCTGACAGGTCCCGTGACAATGCCTTTCCTCTTTGTGAATGTCACAGTACCAACCACCGGCTTGCGCTAAAACCTTGTGCCACTGACCCGCGCCAGTGACCCCCATTAAACTTTGCACCACTGAACCTTGCCAGTGACGCCCATGGTGCCATTAACCAGTCGATGACCCACCCTAGAGCCACCTAGTTTAATGACCCAGAAACCATTGTGCCTCCATGGCACCCATATATCATAACCAGCACTATGCACTCTTAGCATAAAATGCCTTACTCCGTTCGCCAAGCACGGTGTGTACTTCTGGTTTCGATGTCGTCCAGGCCGGCATTGTCACGGACCCGCCACGGCATTCGGGCTTGCCGCATCAAGGACGAATGCCCGCCCTCAAACAGAGCGCGGCTTCTAGGGCTCCTCCTAACCCAGACAGCAAAATCTCATTACCCAGAACGCTCAGGTGAATCCCATCATTTTGAAAATGCCCCTCCTGACTCTCTAGCAATCTGTGACAGACGGCTATGCCCCCCTTTTGTGCTATAAATTTCAAAATTTAAGATTCTTTCCGGGGGAGGTGGGCGCCAGTTAGATCTCAGGATCATTTCGGACCATATAATGGTTTCCCGCGGGAGCTCCTGACTAGCTTGTCTAAAAAGTTATTTTATATCCAGCATCAGGAGATGCATTGGCTTTGTCCCTACTTTGTTTCCCCCTATGTCTCTTATGACTATATCTGGCTACTCCCTAACCCTGGCTAGATATGTCAGTTTTTTTGGCCTAGCCCTTCCACCTTTGCCCCTGGGAACCTAAACCAGTGTACCTCCAAGTCCCCTCTTACCTGGCCCGGCCACTGACCCCTTCCCATGATCCGAGACGGGGACAAAACAACGGGCATGTGTTACTTACCTAGAATGTGAAGAGACTATATCTACACCAAACGAGCATGTATTACCGCTACCACTAGATTTTTTTTTTTTAAAACATATATATATATATATATGTATATACATATGCACACATACCTGTAGCTAGTGCTCTGCCAGGTGTTTGGGGCTGTTGTCGCCCTGCGCTTTCGGCTAAATGGCCCCATTCCTTTCTTCGTACACCTTTACTTGCGGCTACTGTTCCGCCAAGCATGGGAGTAGGTCTGTCCAATGAGCATTGGAGTCTCCCCCCCCCCCAAACGCCCTTTCCTGCGGCTAGTGGTCCGCCAGGTTCGGCTGCGTATAGAACGTCGAAAAACTTGCGATGTGCCTCGGCCCTAGCCCTCCACCTGCAGCTAGTGCTCTGCCAGGTGTGGGCGGACATAGTGCGGCAACCAAATTTGTGACGCGATGCGGCCCCAATCCCACATTTTCCAGCAGCTACCGCTCTGCCAGGTGTGGATGAACGTAAGTTTGGTTTTTCTTACCGCTATATGGTTCAATGCATATAACCAACTATACCGGTCCTCCGTGTAACGTTTAAATGACCCTGAGTCGGTAAATACTTCATATGCGTAATGTAATATCCCCTTTACATAGAGGGGTTGTTGTAATTGTGCCCGTTGATGTGATGGTCATTTTGTAGCATCTAGCACATTTATACTGCACATTACCGTGAGCACAATTCCCGGTTTTGTTTTGAATATTGAGAATTCTAAAGAAGATGGGCCATCATGGCTCCGTTACATTAGTTTCTGAAATATTTTCTGAGGGAAGGTCACTGATCAATATGGGAGGGGAAAAAGGGGGGGGGCAAAATACAGGGGGAGAGGGGCTTATGAAGATCCCAAATCAGTGAATAATGTTTATACTGTATTCACTGTATACCCTGGGTATATAATTTACCGAAATTATAATTTAGTAATGAGTGTATATAAGACATATATTGTATGATGCAATCCTCGTTGCAATTTTTTTTTTTTTTTTAAATGTATTTATTTATTTTTTGGCAATCCAATATCATGTATACCCTGCAATGACCAGCAGTTATACTAGATGTGTCATATGATGCAGTCCTCTTATGGGTAATTTTGCTCATTTTAAGTGTAGGTTTAACTGCATGCTGGACAGTGCCTTACTAGGACCGTACCACAAAGGTATATTAGGTAGACTTTACACCCGTATGCATACACATGTACATCCACACACCTACGTCTACCCAAACACCCACATACGTATACCCTTACGCATACCTCGGCACTGCGCAATCCGCTGGTGCTTCACCAACCCAACAAACAAGCAAGTAATAAGAAAACACCTACCTACCTACCCCCGCACATATACAATATGTGTGTGTGTGAGTATATACCTACCCCACTATACATGCGTGCATTATATTATTATTATATATTATAACCAACATCCATAATCAGCAATTAATGTTTATACTATATTTAACATATAATCTGGGTATATTGGTAATGTAGCAATATCTTATGTAGTAAGGAGTGTATATAAGACATATATTCTATGATGCAATGCTCATTGCATTTGTTGACAATCCTATATAATTTATACCATGCAATATTCAGCGGTTATAATGGATGTGGCATATGATGCAGTATCCTTAGGGGTAATTCTGCTCCTCCTAAGTGTAAGTTTACGTGCATGCTGAGGAATGACTGAAAGGGCTGTAACACGAAGGTATAGAAATTACACTTTGTACAGAACATATAAGGTACCCTACAATACCATCGAGTACATAAGTAGGGTATGCGCAGTGTAATATACACACTATATATATATATATATATATATATATATATATATATATATATATATATATATATATATACATATACATATATATACACATATACTACACCATACACACGCACACAGATGTACATACACATATACAAATACCTACATACATACATATACGCATACAAATACGTATTATATATACCTGCATTACATACATACATCCATACACATACGTCTACGCAACGCAACCATGTGTATACAGTTAAGCATACATACCACAGTGCTGTATAAATAAATACCTACATCCACACCCCACACATGTACATATATACATGCATGCACCCACCTACACGTGCATATGCACCCTGGAACATGCATACACATACATTACATACATGTATCATTACTTTTTGAGGTCTGGTAGTTGTCCTCCAGCCTACTATATCCTAGCACATATTGTAAAACAATTGTGATAGCAAGTTTAATTAAGAGCTCCTCTCATTCCTGCACAGCTCCCTTTGGCAGGACTACCCCTCTGCATACAGGCTCTATGCAGATAGCTTATATCACTGCTGTGGAGAAACTTAAAGCAGCAGTTTTATGTCTCTGGCTGAATTTTAATACAAGTTACTACTTATCAAAGGTACTCTCACTCTAAGTATCATAATATCTGTCAGCTATTTCCTCCCACTGAGACAAATTATCCTAGTCAGATTTATTTGGCAGCCTGCTTCCCGGTCAGGCTGGAATCTAGTCAGCTTTGTTCTCTGGGGTGACAGACTTTATTACTCTTCCAGCTATAGAAGGGGTCATTGCTCCAGGACAATATAGTCTGCCATGAGTTTGTTTGGCTTTGATCAAAGGGATGTGCTAATTCTCTTCACTGAGTCCCACCTAAACAGCATTGATCTCTGATCCGCTCTTCTATTGTAATATCACCATTGTAGACCAATTACTCGAAACAGTTGTGTAGGTGTTGACCAAATGTGCAATACTACCAGGGTGGGTAAATATGAAAATTTGCAGAGTATTGAAAAACCTGCTTATAAGATATCCCCCTTCACTATTACAGACTGTACAACTGGAGGAATGCTAGCTACTTATATCATACTTTTGTACTAAGCCCTAACCAGAAAGGGGAGGGGGGTTCACCACACTAAGGGTGGCCACTAATGATCCAATCCCCCCCATCCAATCCTACCAAATCCATGCAGTCCAAGGGTAAACTGAGTGAATATATTGAATGGATACTTTAGGAAGTTCCCTTATACTACATAGAAATGGCAAGAACGGCTGAAAGAGACTGGAGCATCAGTGGCCACCCTAATGCTGAATACACACGTTGAGATTTCCCGTTCGATTCCCGGGATCGAACGGATCGAATCGATTATTTCCAACATGCTCGATTCGGATTTCGATCGTTTCTGCCGTCGATTTGGCATACTTAACATGCAAATCGACGGCAGAAACGATCGAAATCCGAATCGAGCATGTTGGAAATAATCGATTCGATCCGTTCGATCCCGGGAATCGAACGGGAAATCTCAACGTGTGTATTCAGCATAAGACTCCACCCTGTGCTAACAAGGGACTTCTGATGCAGAAACTGCTCTTCTTCGAAAAGGGATGGGGGGGGGGGAGCTGCACTAAGACCCCACCCTGTGCTAACAAAGGATTTCTGATACCAAACTGCTCTTCTGACTATTAAGACTGGAGCAAGGACAATGGTGATATGCAGGCCATTCCCTAGTTCAGCTCACATCCTATGTGTTTTAACTGAAAACTTTGCACAGTGCACTACTATGGGGACAACTGATTAGTTAAAGCGCATCAATTTTTTACAGCGTTCGGTATGCATAGTTAAAATGCATCATTTTTTTACAGCGTTCGGTATGCATGAGGCCTAAACCTTTGTATGTAATCTTTTCTGTACTACGGATAAGGTAGCCATACACTGTACCAATATTTTTCAATTACACACTTCAGCAGTCCATAACATTTGATCAATTGTGAATTGAATTGGGTTTAAGTATGGATCACAATTACTATCACAAGTACAAAGAAAGGCAGACTGTGCAGTGCATGGCCTGCTCCACTAGCTAGCTCAGTATGAATGTGCAGGCCAGATTGGAACCTGCAGCTTCCTGTAAGTAACTATTCTTCTTGGTTTATTAATCGCCATATATTCCGTAGCGTCGCGATTCGCAGAGTAAATATCAAATATGCGTATGCCTACATGCTGCAAAGGAATAACATGAAACTTACCTATCCTGCAGTTAGGTTGCTTGTTAATAAAGGGCTTATCCTGGTTTCTTACATATTCTAAAGAATAGCTAACCAATTACTTACCTAGGACACTGTTTCCGTTTGGATGGATGGCTGTTATATTATATGAAAGCCATTACTTTACTAGCCTTTGCTGGGCTTTGATTTATCTGTCTCCTCAGCCTATATTTATGAACCTTGGTATATTATAAACCCCTGTAAGCCACTCCATCCCTGTGTCTCTTCTATACTGGAAAGCTTCTGCCTTTCCCTATTTCTGGCTAATGACTGCTTAAGGCGAAGTAGGTGAGGCATAGAAGTAATTCATTAGCCAGTAATTAGCAACACTCTGCTTAAAAACTTTTTCTGTATCCTAAATAAATGCTAACCATTGTTCTGTGTAAAGCAACTGATTACTTCCCCTACCATGCGGCTTTGTTCTGCTCAGCAAGGACATCTAGCTGCTCCTCCCCCATTAGTTCACCCATCTTTAGCAGTCTCCCTGTTGCTTTTATTCCTAAATGCCTGACATGGTACAGGGTAAAAAGCTAGCTAAATGATAGATCACATACAGTAGAATCTCCTTGTAGTAAACTCCGTTATGGAAAGCACCAGCATATGGGGAAATCAATCCTCAGGACCTGACCATGCGGCCGGAGGAATATACAATGCATAGCTGATTTTGGTACAGCAACTCCTGATATGGTAGCTAATTGGAAAGGATCTTTGAAGTTTAACACAAAGGGATTCTACTGTAGTAAGAAAATAACAAACACTTACCAGCCCTTGATCCTGCGAGAATGAGGAGGTTCCTGTATCCTAGAAGAGTTTCTTGTATCCTATTTGGGCAGAAAGAGAGAGCAGCTCTCCTGCTCTTGCTTATAATGCCTGGGGGAAGGTACCCCTTCAGGCACTCCACCTTTAATTCACACCTGAGACGAATTGTGCCTGTTCAGTCCATCCCAGGGCCCGCCCAGTCATGCCCCTTTCGTTCCAGCTGTGCCTGAACTCTCGGGTTACTTTACATCAGGATTGGCTTCAGACACAGGGATTCCAAAATGGCAAATGCCTGAAACAGTTTTCTCTTTATTTACTATATATTACTATATAAAACTCACTGAAATCAAAACGTAGACAGTGCAATACATATGTTATGTACGTAGAGCAAGTATTTATCTACTAATATATGTGTTTGTTTTTTTTAGATAGTATAGCTGACAGCTCCTCTTTAACCTGAGCTTTGAGGGAAGTGATGTGTAATACTAAATACTCTGTGGACAAGGTGAGAAAGGTCTTTGTTACTTATTGCATCCCAGATATTTTTGGTGTTTCCCCATCTGGCACTAGCAGGACCTGTATAGTTAGTTTCTATATCTAATAGTTCGGAGCATTAGTTCTGCCATACCTTAACATCACTACTCACAACATACTCAGCACTCTCCTCTTGTTCCTCACTCCCTGGGGGGGGGGGGGGGGGGGGGTTGTAAGCATGCTATTCCTTTCATGCTATTCCTTCCTCTTATTCAATTCCGTTCTTTCTATTTCAAGCAAACCTTGATGTGAATTCCAGGCCCAGCTCTAACAGCTAGCTGATGATCTTCAATTCTGACAGTTTGCAAGAAAAAGAAAAAAAGAAAAAAGGGTCTTTGTGGTTTGGTCTCTGATCCTGGCTGGGTAAGGAGGCATGGAGCCAGAAAACAATGGGAAGGGACTGTAATGTTGTCTGTAACTGAGGCAGTCTTGGGAACAAACACCACAATAAGACTAGGTATTACGCAATACAACTGCATGACATATTTTATGCGGATTATTTTCTGTTTTGTATAAATATGCTGAAATTTTTGCCTTTCATAATTCATCCATCTCTGTACACGCATTGCAAGCTTACATGCAATATTAATGTATTTGTTCTCTTGTTTGGTGTTCATTTAGCCAAACAACCAAGTAGGAACCTACGGGAAATAAGTATTGTTGTGTTCATTAATATCCAATTGTTAATACAATATTTTCAACAATATCAATTTATTTTTTTTTTTTTCTCTAATAATAAGCTGGAGACTTTTCCACCCTGATTTCACACACAGTGAGTGAATCATGTACCCCAGAAATGGGAGGACTCATTGCTGAAGTGAATACAGCCTTTATATTTTAGTGGTAGATCAGTGAACTGGTAAGGGGTGTTTCTTGACCAATTCCTCATATTCACTGTAACAGGAATTTTAAGACATTTCAAGAAATTATCAGTTTGTTCTTTTTCATCTACTGAACCGACAAGGTGCCAAAGAGCCGAAAAAAAATATCATGATGTTTGTTTTTACTGCTGTAACATGAAGGTAATTTCCTATTCTGCTAGTTCTCATTTAAAGAGGCACTGTAGTGGCATATAGTAGCAAAATAATTCAGGAAACCCACTTTTACGGTAGTATTACTGGTTTCAGCATCAGAAACATTTCCTATATCTATATATTGCTCTATGTTAGTATATAACCCCTCCCTCCCAGCACACCCTCCCAGCAAAGCTTGGCCTAGGCTTTTTAGCTATGCAGAATTCTCCTCCCAGAGTATTTTTGGAGACCAGGCATTATTTTCAATGGCTGTGGAATTGAACAAAACAAACAACAACAAAAGTAAACAAACACTCTGCAGAGAAGACAGGACTAAATGATGTCGGAGATAAATTTCAGGATGTAAATCAGGGTAAGGAAAGATTTTACCATGAGCAAACACTAACTAAATCATTTATAAATTAATGTTGTAAAAAAAAGAAAATCAGCAATTTCATTCATTACTTTAATTTCACTACAATTCCTATTTAGTTTAAAAATAAATTCCATACTGTATTTGTTTAACAATCCTAAAATCTAAACCTGTCTTGCTTAGATTTGCTTTCTCATGTGTTGTATACTCGTTGCTTTGCCTCTTTGTTATATACACTTGGTTTTACATTCTAAAGGATCCTTGGGAAATTCTGCAAGTTGTTTGAAATTCCCTGAAATTAATCTAACATGTATAGAAGCACTGCCAAAGTAAGTCTTCAATCGATTTCATGCTGTCTTATTCGTCTGTGTTTTTCAGACCAAGAGTCTCCAGGGCTGCAGGTCAATGAATAGTATAAGTGAGCCTATAAAGCTGCATTTATAAAAGATTTCCTTCTATTACTTTAGGGTTTCCAATTTTCACTTGGTCAAATCAAAATGGTTTCTAAAAAGTTAATGATATAGAAATTATGCTTTTTCAATTCCATATATATGTTTGTGCAGCAAAAGCATTTATGTTTTCAATAAATTGGGCTGTGCTGGATTATTAGGGACATTTTTTTAACCTTTTCAGACTCAATACTTTGTAATGTTTAAGTGCCTGAGCCCCAGGCACCTGACTGTATTAGAAAGTAACTTCAATTTCAAAGTCAGCCTACCCAACCTACATGCTGCTTTTTAAAGGACAAAGTGAGTTTACTTTTGATGTTAATTATTAACTGATATCTTTTTTATTAATATATTTATTTTCTTTCCGAAACAAAAACAAAAAAATGCGATGTTACGATGAGAAACATGGATTTCTTTCTTTTGATTGGAAAATAATATGCAAATCATATTCACTGTGACAGAGTCAGAGTGGTGTATTAACCCTCCTGGCGGTTAATTGTTTTTGCCAAAAAGGCAAAAATCCTTTTTTTTAAAAAAAAATTTTGTTTCATGTAAAGCTACTAGAGTGGTAGCTACATGAAACACCACTAGAGGGCGCATGTGTCCCTCTAGTGCGATCGTCGTCGGCATCAATAGCAAACAGGGGAACGCGTATATAACGTGCTCCCCTGTTTGGCTTCTCCTGTCGCCATGGCGACGATCGGAATGACGTCATGGACGTCAGCCGACGTCCTGACGTCAGACGCCTCCGATCCAGCCCATAGCGCTGCCCGGAACTCATTGGTCCGGGCAGTGCAGGGCTCTGGCGGGGGGGGGGGGGCCTCTTGCGCCGCTGCGTGTGGGCGATCGCCGAAGAGAAGCGGCGATCAAGCTGTACGCGCGGCTAGCAAAGTGCTAGCTACGCGTACAGCATTTTAAATGAAGAAAATCGCCCCACCAGGGGCTGAGATATCTTCCTGCGCGGCATAGCCCGAGCTCAGCTCGGGCTTACCGCCAGGAAGGTTAATAGTTAGGAAACAGTTTAAGAATTACCCCTATGCAATGCACATATAGAAATGTTCATTACCAGCATAACATTAAAGCGGTTTAAAACTCTGACAACATTTTCAACAAAAATGTGTTTTCCTACTTTTTATAACCCATACAATTATCATATTTGCTTTTGTGCACAAGTATTATTATTCATTTAGAAATTATAACTTCCCAAAGTTCAGTTTATTTACTTTGAAAGCTGCTGGTGCATTTTATTTATAACTGTTGTCATTCTGTTTTAAAAGCTGCCAGCAGTTATTTCTCATCTGTTTTTCACTGCAGTACTCATCAGCTGAAGTCCAGCACAGCCAGAGAATGTTTACATAAATGTATCAAGTAAAGAATGTGTACACAAGATAAGATTATAAGTGTCAGAAGTAGTGACATTACCTCCAATGCGGATAACGGCGCGACCGCCGCTTCCGCGTCTGACGTCACGGTTGTCACCGCTGCGGCGTCTCTGGACCTTCCAACGGTCCCTGGGAGGTCCTGTCTATCAATGCTTCATAGAGGGCGGCTGGCTCGCGCGCAACGCCAGCATCTTTATGGGCTGCCCTATTTTCAGGAGTTGGTGAACGAAAGAAACAAGCAGACAAAAAGCGATCCCCTGAATGGGTTTTTGCACCAGGGGACATGGTCTGGGTCTCCACTCTTCATATTGCCTTAAGGCAACCCTCAGTCAAGTTGGGGCCTAGGTATATTGGTCCGTACCCCATTAGTGTAAAGATTAATGAAGTGACATACAGAGTTGCGCTTCCGACCAGTATGAGGGGCGTAAAATCACTATTAAAACCTGCTGTGCATGTGGATTCCTCTCCCCCCCCCCTTCCTGTAGTGATTGATGGGGAACCTGAGTTTGAAATTGAGGAGATTTTGGATTCTCGTAAGGTACGGAATTCTGTACAGTATCTGGTCCACTGGAAGGGTTATGGTCCTGAAGAGAGATCATGGGTTCCTGCCAAGCGTCTTCATGCTGAAGAATTAAAACAAAAATTTCATTTGTTACATCCCGAGAAACCATTCTGGGCATGTCCAGAGTCCACGCCTCAGGGGGGGGGGGGGGGGGTAGTGTCAGAAGTAGTGAAATCACCTCCAATGCGGATAGCGGTGCGACCGCTGCTTCCGCGTCTGACGTCACGGTTGTCACCGATGCGGCGTCTCCGGACCTTCCAACGGTCCCTGGGAGGTCCGGTCTGTCAATGCTTCATAGAGGGCTGCTGGCTCACGTGCGCGCGCAACGCAAGCATCTTTATGGGCTGCGGAGACGTGTCAGCTGACACGGAGATCGGCTGACGTCAGGCCGCCTTCTGATTGGCTGGGCCTTCTGGGCGGCTCAGTGAATTGCTGTTCATATTTAAGAATGTGCGGATCATTTGCTCTTTGTCTGTTGTTGCTGAAACTTCGCAGTGAAAGCTATCAGACCTTAGTCAGATCCAGGTGTGCTTGATCCAGCAGGACCCCGGGGATTCACACTTAGCTCAGGAAAATATATTATATTGTATTGTTTATTACTGTGTATGACCTTTTGCCTGTTCTTCTGACTATTCTTTGCTCTACGATTCTGTACCTCTGCCAATGTGACCTGTTGCCGACTTCTGCCTGAATACTTACCTTGTTCTTGCCTCACGATTCTGTACTTCTGCCAATCTGATCTGTTGCCAACTATTGCCTGATTACTGACTTTGAGTTTGCCTCTCGACTTTGTACCTATACTGACCGATCTGTGAAGGACATTGCCTGTACGACCACGCTCTCAGTTAGTGATAGCCCCTGTCACTAAGGGCTATCACTTATACGTATTCTGGAATACTACTGTGCACCCAATCATGTGTGATCACACTTCAATAAAGTACTGACTACTGTGCTGATAGAGCTTATTCTGTTTATCAGATGCACCACTGATCAGTACAATAAGCAGTTCGGCTGCGGGTTCTCCCTGCAGAAGAAAGAGTCAGCCCTGTTATGTAACCCTTTGAATGCTGTTTTACTAAAAAAAAAACCACTGTGTTAGTATATTGTATGCTGTAAATAAGTTGCAACCTCTGCATCCTTTATTGCTATGCCACTGTCTGCTGCTGCCTCATGCCATACCCTCATCAGCTCATGTTGAGTGCCGTCTTACTGTTTTACTCCTGGATGGTCTGGGTTTTGTCCTGAATAGTGGCTTAGGGCTGGTGTATACTGAGTCAGTTGTAGTCTGCTTTAAAGGACCACTACCACAAAAGATTTCATTTTTTAACACCCCCACAGTAGTTACACCAAGCATACAGAAGATTCACTGTGACATTTATTTCAATATCTAATATGGCCCTCTTACTATCCATATGTCACTGTACCTCTATGCGTCAGTCCCTGCACTAGCGCTGACGGACTTCTGTACCTGTAATCCCATCTTAGGGGAACCCTTGGCAAGCGTTGTAAATGACAAATGGTATAGTCCTTTTTTTACTTGGCCCCAACTGCCATAACCTGATGAAGACTCACTCTGTAGCCGGCTGTTATTCCGGCCCTGCACTCTTGCATGCCAGGCAACCAGGGAGGCAGAGCGGACATCACTTCGCACTGCAAAATCACGCTGGAGCCGCTCTCCCCATCCATCCAATCACTGCTGCTCTTGCCTGCTTGCAATGAGCACAAGTGCAATGCAGCTTTGAAGAGAGCATCGAGCTATGATTCATATGAATCATGTGATGGGATTACAGTTACAGAAGTCCATCAGCGCTCGTGCAGGGACTGACGCATAGAGGGTACAGTGACATTTGGATAGTTAAAGGGCCATATTAGATATTGAAATAAATGTCACAGTGAATCTTCTGTATGCTTGGTGTAACTACTGTGGGGGTGTTAAAAAATGAAATCTTTCACGGTAGTGGTCCTTTAAACCAACTGACATGCAGAACAGGTGAATGGATTTTCAATGTTTCCCTATTGGTCAGTTTACATTACATTTTAACTGAAAGGTTTATTACAAGGCGCTGCTGCATGCATTTCTTGTCTGTTGTGGACCCAATACATACAGAAGCCCATGAAAAGGTACTGCAGGAACTGAAATAAAAAGTGCAGAACAACTGATCAGTTAAAATCTATGAGTTTTATCTGTGGTCAGTGTAAACCTATCCTAACCAGATCGACTATGCCCACCCTCTTCCCAGCTGGTGAACAGTTTTTAAGAGCCTTGTGCTTGAAATCTCTGTACATTTGGAGACGTTCACAGGTCTTTACATTGGCTGTCTCCCTATTGTCCTTTTGTCAGCTTACCATTTTGAAAGGCTATCTAACTTCTGTAAGGTTATATGTGTGGTAGTAGGATTGCTGCAACTCCCCATCTGACCTCCTGGTGGCGTTGCACATTTTATTAAGTACTTTTGGACTTTGGCTTAGCAGCAGGTGGCCCTCCCAAGTCTGTTATAGTAAACTGCAACTCCCTGTTTTACCTGGAGGTCATATTTTGAACTCAGACTGCCTTGTCCTTTCACTGACCACCATCAATTGTTCTTAGCACATCTTTCTTAGTGTAATCAGGCAGCATCTGGGTACTACCTATTTAAAGACTCCACACTTCCTTGGAAGTTGTCAGAGCTTCTGTTGGTAGTAGTCCTCTGCTTGCTGCTTGCTGCCTGAGCACCTGGTCCTTTTATCTGTTTTCTGATATCCCTGGTTTCACCTTTTGCCTGTTTTTGGATCCTGATTTTTTTGCTGTGTTGCCCTCCTGATTTTTGAAGCTGTATTATGTTCTGGCCTGCCCTTGATTTAAGATTTGGTCCTGTATTCCCCGTTCTGTCTATATTGTTGTCATTATTAGCTACTTAGCTTTGTGTAGTGTGCATGTGGGGCTGAATCACTGTGATTGCAATATTCATTTAATCACTTGTATGCATTGCACATTATGTTCAATAAAATACCATTGCTAATACTTGATGTCTCATCTTGTGTATATTCTGCATAAAGTGGTCACCAGCTCCACTGTCAGTGAAGCTAATAGCAATGTGTTAATATTGTGGATCTTGTTTATCGTTTGGTGGTACTCAGGGCTGGTTCTACACTTTTTGCTGCCTGAAGCAAACTTGTGAGGATGCGCCCCCCCCCCCCCCCTTTCCTGATTTCGAATGATCTCACAGAACCCAACTTTAACTCTGCTTCATTTAATGTTCTCACTTGACATGCTGCAACTTAACACAATATCACACGGGCTGGCCGTGAGTCTGTGACAAACAATAAGGTTAGGTTACTGAACTCCAACCTCCCCCTGCCCGGCCTGCCCCACGCTGCTGCCTGCCTTGGTTCTTATCAGAACATGGACTCAGGGCCCTTGCCAGCATCTTTTTTTGTCTACTGCATTTCAAAGTGTATGTGTTGTATGTCTTTACGCTGTCTATGCCATGTGAACCACAAATAATTCCGAGTATAGCTCTGCTGTACTTGGCAAAATAAAACTGATTCTGATTCTGACAAACTGCTCACCCTCATCCACTCCATTCCTTCTCAGTCAGCAGAGCAGTGCCACCTCCTCCCTTCTGCTGTGCAAGTCAGATGAAATACTGCTGCTCTACTGCCTCCCCCTCCTCACTCACTGTCAGACTCCTCACACAGCACAACAAGCTGCTTTTCCCCCAATGATGACCTCTTCACCTCGCTCTCCTCTCTCTTCTCCTCCTACACTGACTGCATGCTGTTGTGTAAACACAGTACAAACATGTTGTTCCTGTAATCTCTGCGCCTAATGCAAATGTTTTACCTTACCTCATGAAGGAACCGGCCCTGGTGGTACTTGGATGTTGCTATCTCCTTTCCATCCTCATCATGGTTGCCATGCAAATATTGAATATCAAGACATTTATAGCATGTCTGTGTGTCTCTGCTCTGGATAAAAAGAAACATCACCCAAGCTTAACAGCTGGGACAGAGCATGGCTAGCTTAAAACAGAGGCTCATCTTAGTATATAATCATAGTATTTAAAGCAAAACTAAATCGGAAATAAACTTATTATATAATGAATGGTATGTGTAGTACAGCTAAGAAATAGAACATTAGTAGCAAAGAAAGGAGTCTCATAGTGTTTTCCAGTACAAGAAGAGGGAAAAACTTCAGTTGTTATCTATACAAAAGCCCTTTTCTGAGCTCTGCAACCCACTGGGTCAATACAGTCCCGTTATCTGGAGCACTTAAACAGCAAATAAACAGTAAGAGACAGCTTGAGATAAGGTTTTATTGCAGGAAAGTTCAGAGGGTCATTATTTATGCATTGTTTTATAGTTTAAAAGATAGAGTATGGCATTAAAACCGCAACTGTGACAGAATGATGCAATGTTATTAAAAAACATACCAGTATACGTTATATATAACTGAAAATAAAAATATGAGACTTTTCTTTGCAACTAATGTTCTATTCATTATAAATACTACACTTACAATTTATTATATTATACATTTTTTTCCGCTTCGGATTTGTTTTAATCTTCAGCAATATTTTGAATGTATTCTGTAAAAAGAATGTATTAGGAGCACATTCTGCACTGATCTATTTTCTCATGTTATTTTCTTGTAATACTTTCAGGCATTTCAGAAAGGAATCCAACCTTAGTGTGATGCAGTTTCACTATTTTAACCTCATCTGCTGCCTTACGCAGTGGTGCTATTCATCACCATCATACAAGCGGAATGCCCCCACTGATAAAATGATTAACCTTTGAAATTATTAACCAGAAAAAAAAGAAAAAAAAAACTTATTTAGGGGTTTCACATTAGAAAAGCTAATTTAATACACCCCTTAGCTATTTAATCAGATGTTCTTGCACAAGAAATGATTTTCTGTCCCCACTGGCTCAGTTTTATTATCATATTCACAATATGAAATAAGTTGAAGGTAGAGAAAAATGTCCAAAACACCTTTCTCCCAATTGTATCTTTTCCCTTTCTGATTATTAAATATCCAAAAAAGGGCTATCTGTAAAGAATGCTACAGTAAGGACTATTGTAAACAAAGCAGTGTATTAGATTTTGGGCCTGATTTACTAAGGCACTTCCAAGATCTAAAAGCATCATCAGTGATAATAAACATTAGATTAATTAAACAATTTTTGCTATTGGATGCATGGTGTTTACCAACCTCACCTATCATGTCATAGTCATTATCGGTCAGTCATTAATGGTTATGTGACTGTGATTACATGCAGCATCCACCACAAAAAATAAAGAAATCCAGAGCAACCCAGTCTTTTACCACAGTTTTTTTAATAACATCCTGATTAGATGCATCACCTATGATGTCTTGGGAAGATGTTTGAAGAGCTCGGGAGATGCCTCAACAATGCAGCCCTGCATTGCATTCGTATGAATCACAGACTCACTGACCATTTCAACTGCATGACCTCCCCCACATACTCCATAGCTGCTCTCTGTTCATGCCTGCTTGACTGGGTATCTGTGGTCAGGTGCCTCAAACAAGGACTCATTCTTTGTCATGTGTTCATGCAAGACTGGAACATCATTTCTTAATAAAAATATAATTTGGGAATGCTGTATTGCTGTATTCCTGTACTAATCCCCAATGCTGTATTGAATTCTAGCACAGGCTAACATAGCAATGGCAAAGGGCAAGTCTGTCAACTAGTGTGTAAGGGATAGAGCCATCAGTTGTGCAATTCTTGTGTTAAGTCACCTGTGTTTTATTGTTGCTTATAACCAACCAAGATGTGGATGAGGGAAGGTCCATCTTTCATTCAAGCACCCCCACTGGAGTCTATGGTAGGAACGGATTGTGACTGCAGGGGTGGAGGAGAGAGGTTATGTCTGCAAGCTTCTGGACAATGTCAGTCTCTGGACCAAAACAATGTAGCAGCGGACACTTGACTGCACTGCAAATGTTAAATTTCAGATATTTAAGGACATTTTAAAACCTTTTTTTCTTGTGTTAAAGACATGGGGAGAAAGAGGTACAGCTTAAATAGAAAAAAATATCCTGGAAAGGATTTTCAGGTTTTACTCATTTTTATCAGTTCCTGTGTTTCTCTTGGTTTGCACCATGAAAACATCAGTGAATTAGTATTCCATTAACAAGCACGGTTTCACTTGTCAGATTCATGAAGATGTCAGCATCACTGCACAGTGCACACCCAATCCTCGAAGAAGCACTTGAAGGGAAATTTCAATAGCAATTTACTGTTGAACAATGCTGTGTAATTTAGTCAATGATTGAAAGAGCATGTATATCGCTCTTCCTTTTGCCTACAACCTCAGCACAAGTCAGTAATCCCTACTCTTCAGTGGTAATGCAATTTAGGTGCAAGCAGGGGATTTAAAAGCAATTTATGCTAGACAAACCAATTTATATAAGTTAATATAGATTGTCAAATACATCTATTCTTGAATTGAAGGTAATGGCTTCTTTATGTGGGGGGTAGACTGATGCTGGCTTTCAATGAGCAAGTGATTTACTTTCTGAGCTCTACAGTAAAAGCACAATGCTACTATTTTACACGTCATGTATTTTAGGAGAAGATAGGCAGGTGCTTTTAGAATTAGCCTTTTTCAGTTAACAGACAAAGCATCTATATATTTGATATGTTCTATCAAGCACATCTGTTTTTTTTTAAAGAGAACCCGTACTGAGTAAAATTATTTAAAATAAACACATAAAGTATCTTCAAATGAACATTACATAGTTACCTTGCCACCAGTTCCTCTCAGAAGCTCACCATTTTCTTCTGACAATGATCCCTTCCAGTTCTGACAACATTTTGTCAGAACTGAAATAAATCAGTTGCTGTCAGTTGTATATCGGTTGCTGTCAGTTACAGCTGAGAGGAGAACTGATGTGTCCATATTTCCCTATGGCTCAAGTGGGCAATATTACAGTTTAACTGTGTGCTGACCAGGAAGCTGTTATGGGGTAATGGCCATTTTCAAAAAGGACGGAAAATTCCATTTATCACAGTGGACAAACAGGACACAGGAGAGGAGAAAGAGATTGAGGAGCAGACTACACAGCAGGTAAGTATGACTTGTGTATGGTTATTTTGACTTTTAATTTTGACTACAGGTTTTCTTTAAACACAGCTTGTGGTGCTAGAGCACAGACTTCCATGTACTCGTGGGTTTGTTGTACTATTGAAATGAAAGCATTTATTTATGGTCCTGTGATTTGACACTATACCAACCCTGTGGCTGAATGTAGAAACTTAGCAGGTGAGTGTAAGGAGTCAGGATTGACATGTGACTCCAAGCATTGAAGGATATACTATTCATTCTTGTCACAGTCAGTTAGCTGACCAGATAAGGCGGCTGGTATGTAAAGATGCCCGCAGGTGCTCTGGTGCATTCTGTTAGGCACTTAGTCATGGGGGCAGTGGCGTAGCTAAGGAGCTGTGGGCCCCGATGCAAGTTTTACATGGGGCCCCCCAAGCACTCTATACATAACAATTGATACAGCATGCCAAAACCTGCCAATGGCAACTACAGTGTCAGAGGTGCAAGAAGAGGCTGGGAAACAGTTTGTTAGTGATTACTACTATTCACAGCATCTATAGAAATGATTATTATGAGCACAGGACTAATAGAGAGGTAATAATGTAGATGAGGGAGAGCCCTTCGGGGCCCCTCTGACCCAAGGACCCCGATGCGGTCGCTACCTCTGCACCCCCTATTACTACGCCCCTGCATGGGGGTCTGGCAGTTTGTGCATAAATGTATTGTGGTGCAGGCATGATGAGCACCAGTCGTCTTCGTGTTAGTGCTGTGCACATGAAGTTGCGTCTTTAAAGTACATGTCTCATTGGTTGTGTGCATGCTTATGTACATTGCTTGTATGTGGTTGTGTGTTGTGCATGGTGCATTACACGATTTGCGCCATACAGCCTATTTTAGTCCGGATAGTGCCGTATGTGTGTGAGTGTTACTCCCATGACCTGACCTAGTGTGTCTGCCTGTACCAGTTCCTCTGATGCTGATCTTGACCTGTCTGACTGCCTACTTTTAATTGACCCTTTCTATGCATGATTACCCACTCTGTTGTCAACCACAGCCTGTCTGAGAATTTGCTATGTTACCAACCTATTGTCTGTCTGAGAACCTGATCCATTGCCGAACACCACCTGACTGAGTACCCGCCTTGCTACTGAACCTCTCTTATTCCAAGTACCTGCCTGGCTGTTGAGTAATTGTAACTTCTTTGGTCACATGCCTGCTGTGTTAAGTTATTGGTCCTGCGAGTGTTCCTGCCTTTGTTCATTGGATACGCCTGTTCCAACCTCAGGACGCCCAGCAGCACTACGTTTTCCTCCACTCAAGGTACATGATAATTCTATTAATTCATTCAAACAGGTAAGCATCACTAAAACTGATGGTTAGGAAGGCCAGGCAAATTTAGGGTTGAGGGATGTTAGTAAGTGTTATGCTTGGGTTAGTTTTAGCCCAAGGTTAATGGTTAGTGTTAGATGAAAGCTAAATAACAATACTTTAGCTAATAACTTTAGGTAAAGTGATACGTTTAGGACTAGGCTTAGGTTAGAGTTAGTTAATTTTGACTGAAAACCAGCAAGGCTTATTAAAATGACAGGATATTATGATTTAATTTATCTGTGACCATTATAATAATACTGTAGTTGGAGTATCGACCACCCCTTTTGGTGTACATGGTATCACCAAATTCCTTTCTTCATCCCCCCTAAGTTAACTAACTCGCTATGTGAAGTACAAAATAAATGCTTAGCATCCATTGGCACCATTTCTATGTTTACAGATATCAGCTTAAAAAGCTGGAACATGTACAGGGAAAAAAAAATCTGAATTAAAAAAAAAAAAATCACATCCTTGACTGCTCAAGTCTTTATGGCAGACACACACACCGGTGCAGTATTGTAGCAGAAGGGTACTGTAATAATATCTGCATACAAAGTTATGTGATTATAAATAACTAAAATGATGTGCATGTAAATTCTTGTAAATACCTTGTAATGCACACAGGTAGCCTGGAGAGGTTTCTTTTTCTCAGTGGAGTTTTATTTTAGGAAAGGTGGCATTTAAGTAAATCCTTGAGTTGACATTGAACCTACATCTTCAAACCTGTGGGGCGAGTCTGCTCAGGGATTACAGACGTGGAAATTTTACGTTTTCCAGATTATTGCTTTTATGATATTTTTCCCTCCTCTCCTACATCAAGACAAATATGCATGGTCAGCTAAACCTGTTTGTCCTTATGCCAATCTATTATGATGGTTGTTGTATTTTCTCTGTATGTCCAATAGCCTTTTCACTTCTGTACCAGGCTTCACAACCAGGATCGGGCCAAGGCAGAGGCGAGAGAGGCTCCAGTCTCAGGGCACAGTGTAGGAGGGGGCGCACAATTCTCTCAGCCATCATTCTCCTATTGTGTTTGAAGCAGAAATTAATAGGAAAAGGGAATACATGGCAGTGACTTCAAGCCAGATAACAAGAGATTAAGATGTTGGGGGCCCTTTGTCTAATAGCAATCAGTGTGTGAAAGCTGGGGTGGGAGGGATGGAAGGGCGCACTTTGGAGTCTCAGCCTTGGGTGCTTGTCCCAGCTCTGTTCACAAATGATCATGGTATAACTTGATACAGAAGCATTATAACATATTATTTAATTTTGTTAATAACATTAAGCAGAACAATATACTGAATCAAAGTCTCCTTCCTTTGTAAATTCTTTTGCATAGTATTTAAAAAGTAATTAAATCATTTTCCAGGTGTAACGATCGGTGAAGCACAGAGAGGATCTGATTACCGGTGATCTGCAATATCACTTGGAATACAGAAATATACCAGATTATAAGTGATCTGCAGTATCACCGATAATCCGATATACAAGCTAACCTCTGTTCACCTGAGTAGAGAGTAGTGATTGGTGTAACAGTAACACTGGGAGGACTAGGCCTCAGTGCAGTGAGGAGTACTGCACGGATTCCTTCCGAAGACCTGAACTCTCCAAGGCGGAAGGAGTCAGGCTGAGAGTTGGAAGGATTGTCTGAAAGGTGACACTCTGGAGGAAGTGTCACTTAACAGGACGGGGAACCGCCTCCAACAGTAAGGTCGGTTCTCGAGGTCGGATGAGCCAGGTCGTAAACACACGGACAGATAAAGTACAGATTCAGAAGGCAGAGGCGGAGTCTAGGTACAGGCAAGGTTCAGCAACAGGGTATCAGAAATATCGAGGTACAAGATCAGGAGGCAGAAGCAGAGTTTAAATACGAGCCAGGGTTCGGCAACAGAGTATCAGAGTGGCAAGGTACAAGGTCAGAGTTCAGGAGGATAGTCAGGCAGGCAAAGGGTCATAACAGATAATCACAATCAAACTAGTACTTTAAGCTATCAACAGAATCTAGCTAAGTGTAGGATTACAGCTCCAGCTGGTCCCGGCACACTTAAGGATCTGACTAAGGGTCTGCGTGCTCCCACGTTGTGATCGCAACGCCAGACAACCAGCAACTGAACATCCTGCAGTATATATACACATGAGGACTGCCCAGCACCTCCCATAGTGCTGGACCAATGAAAGGTGAAGCCAGTGTCAGCTGACCAGCCTCGTCAGCTGACTCACTTCTGGCTGTCATATAATCCCTGCCTGAGTGTGCGCGCACGCGCGTCACTCTAAACCTAGAGGGACTATGTGTCCCAGCCACACCAGCACCGCTCTGCGGTGCCTCCGCAATGGGGCCATGCGTGCTAACCGCCGCGTCCAACGCGCCGGTTTCTCCGCGCTCCGCCATGCCCTGCACGGGGACAGCCGCCTCAGACTGAGTGGAGGCGGCTGCCTCTCCGTGCTCTGCTACGCCATGCGCGGAAATAGCCGCCTGCCGCTGACTCATGGCGACGGCTCTTCCACGGTTCTTGACACCAGGTATACTAGTGATATTAGCTAAATTTGTCATTATACCTCATGCTATTCTATAGTTGAAATGAGCCATAGATTGATAGGCCTGCTTAGCAGAACTATTAAAAGGCAACTGGTAGGATTAAGTTACACATCATTAGAATGGAAGTGTCAATCAAGAGTCGATTGAGCAAGTAAGATAGGCATTGGTGCATACAAGATAGTTGCTTCCACATTATTTAAACCTATGTGTCTCATAAAGTGTTCATTTATTAACTAATGCTTAAAGTAAGGGTCCAAAGAAAAAAAAAAAAGATACACTTACCTGGGTCTTCCTCCAGCCCGTGGCAGCCGTCCTTTGCCCTCGCCACAGCTCCGGAGGCTTCCGGTCTTCTCCGCTGCAGAACCCGACCTCGCCAGGTCGGGTTCCGGGTTGGTGTCTTCTGCGCTCCACCGCGCGGGTCACGTGGTCCAGCCAACGTCATCAGGACGGTACTGCGCAGGCGCAGTAGTTCTGCGCAGTACCATCCTGATGACTAGAGATGGCTCAAACCTCCAATTTTCAGTTAACGAACCTCGAACGCGAACTTGCAAAAAAAGTTCGGGTTCGCACGAACTTTCGAACTGCATTAGACTTCAATGGGGAGGCGAACTTTGAAAACTAGAAACATTTATGCTGGCCAGAAAAGTGATGGCAAAGATGTTTCAAGGGGTCTAACATCTGAGTTTTTGCATGGAGGAGTGGGATACACACCAAAAGTCCTGGGGAAAAATCTGGATTTGACGCAAAGCAGCGTTTTAAGGGCAGAAATCACATTGCATGCTAAATTGAAGGCTTAAAGTGCTTTAAAACATCTTGCATGTGTATACATCAATCAGGGAGTGTAATTAGAGTAATGCTTCACACTGACAGACCAAACTCACTGTGTAACGCACCGCAAACAACTGTTTGTGTAGTGACGCCCGTGCTGGACTACTGCGCACCATGGCAAGATTGCTCTTCCTCACTCAGTGATGTAAGGTAATGTCTGACTGCCTTATCAACTTTCGATGTTTTTTTCTCTACCATTGTTAAAGCTTACATCTATTTTTTTTAAATACTTGTTCTGCTTGCTGTTCAATACCTTGAACGAGAATCTGTTATGGAGGGCAAGTCTGCCATTCATTCAACTGTGTGACTGATAAACTTTCGATATTACTTTCTCAGTACCATGGTGATTACGGGTAATGGCCGGGAAATCAGGGTTCGATTCCGGGCCGGAGTGGGAGCCTGAGAAACGGCTACCACCACACATCCAAGGAAGGACCCATTGTGCTGTATAAGTAATGTACCTGCCCTGACCGTGCTTTGCAGACCAGGCATCTGTGGTCAGATGGACTTTTGACCCAGCGCTGTGTGCCAGAGATGACACCACTTGCCTTTAACGAGAATCTGTTATGGAGGGCAAGTCTGCCATTCATTCAACTGTGTGACTGATAAACAAGTTTCCATATTACTTTCTCAGTACCATGGTGACCGCGGGTAATATCCGTGGAATCAGGGTTCGATTCCGGTCCGGAGTGGGAGCCTGAGAAATGGCTACCACCACCACACATCCAAGGAAGGCAGCAGCCATGCTGTGGGCAAAGGAGCAGGAACGGCTACCACCACACATCCGAGGAAGGCAGCAGGCATGGCATGCAAGTCCCGACTCAGGGAGGTAGTAACGAAAAATAACAATACAGGAGGACTTTCGAGGCCCTGCTGTATATGAGACGAATCAACTTTAAATCCTTTAATGACAATCTGTTATGGAGGGCAAGTCTTCAATCCATTCAAGTGAAAGATATGCACTGACTGCCAGGTATAATTTAATGTGCAGTCACAGATGCAGTGAAAGGTATGCAGGGACTGCAAACAGCTGTTTGTGTAGTGATAGCGGTGTTGGACTGGTGCGCACCATGGCAAGATTGCTCTTCCTCAGTGATATCAGGTAATGTCTGACTGCCTTATCAACTTTTGATGGTTCTTTCTCTACAATTGTTGTACATTGTGATATGCAAGCCCCTTCACCGCGGCAAGGTAACTATCACGAAGGGGAATTGACACATGTACATGCCTTTTGTTTTGTTGTTGCAGCTGCAGTGCAGCCAGAAGAATTAGGCAGGCATGTACACACAGCAGAAAAATTAGTATAGCGGCCGCTGCTAGCGGCCTTAAAAATTCATTAATCCTCCTGGAGTCCTGGACCCTGTTGGTGGTGGCGGAGAAGGCAGTCAAGCGGCTTGCAGCAGAAATGCTGTGTGGGGACCAACTTAGTCATGGGGCAGGCAGTCACATGGTATGCAGGCAGAGATGCTGTGTGTGGGGACTGACTTAGTCTTCGGGCGGGCAGTAGCCCTCCGGGATCCATGCCTCATTCATTTTGATAAGGGTGAGGTACTGAACACTTTTGTGACCTAGACGACTTCTCTTCTCAGTGACAATGCCTCCACCGGCGCTGAAGGTCCTTTCTGACAGGACGCTTGAGGCAGGGCAAGACAGAAGTTGGATGGCAAATTGTGACAGCTCTGGCCATAGGGCACCTGGCTGCTGCTGTGGGCAGAGGAGCAGGAACTGCTCAAGGTGAGAGGCGGAGTAAAGGAGGGTGGCTGTCATTGTGTAGGTGCAAGGGAGAAAGCGGCTGAAGATGATGCACCTGAAGGAGGAAGAGGAGAAGGAGGGTGGGTTTGCTTTTGTGTGCTGCTTTTCCTCTGGTGAGCTTCCCATTACAGTTTGTGCCTTTTCTCCATGTGTCTTCGTAAGGCAGTGGTCCCTACGCGGTTGTTGGCCTTTCCACGGCTCAATTTTTGGTGGCACAGAGAAAAGATGGCATTGCTCTGATCTACGACAGACACACAAAAACATTTCCACACCGTTGAGCCCCCCTGGGGTGATGGCACTATGGTGGCATCAGCAGCTGACTTTGAAGGGCATGTTGGCTAGCTGTCCATAGGTGGCGATACATGGCACCGGACACTGCCACCAGCTGTTTCTGAAGACGAGTTCCCCCTGCTTCTTTCAGTAACTCGTTGTCATGGAACAGCCATGAGAAACGAGAACGCAATCGGTTTATTGCACCGATTGCCATTGATTGTAGTCGGGCAAGCAATCAGAGACTGACATTCCTGGTTTTTTTTTAAAAAGGCAGTTTTTCCCCCCCTTTACCAGCTGGCAGGAAACCTGGCCCTGTGACTTGCTAATTAAGCCAGAGGTGTAACACTCAGATGTTAATTAACAAACCAGGAGTCTTTTCAGAGCCAAGGAAGCTAATCCCAGCAGGGGCTATTCAAAACCTGCTTTTACTCCAGACTATCCGGCACCGACCACAGGCCATCTGAATGCATATGATGTATGGTTTCTTGTCGATTATATGGCAACCGTACATCGCACAGCTATGAAATTCATCTAGTCTTATTCGGTAAAATCTGGCCATCAGACTGATATGAAATTCATTGTGATAGCCAGTCCGGTTATTGAGATATGACCCTTCTCAAGAACTGGGTCCGCTGCACTAGCCATGTCTGATGTCATATTAATCTGTATTTTCTGACAAGTATGAATCTGTTATCCCCCTAACTATGACTTGTATCGTTTGTGAGTTACGGCAGTTTAACGATTGTGGGATTCTCTCCGTGATCAGCGCACAAGACGTGCGCTGACACTGCGGAAATCCTCAACAAGCGTATAATTTGCGGGAAACCCAGTAAAAGGTGCAATGCACCTGTAGAGGGAAATTCCTGTCGACAGATGGAGCTGTGGAGTGCAGAGGAACAGCTCCTCTGCCCTGCCACACACGCCAGACAGGAATTGCACGAAGGGACGGAACGCAGGGCAAGATAGCCCCGAAGGAGAGAGAGCAAAGCGAAAGATTGTATGTGTATGCACCAAACTAGTCACCAACCCGCGACGGTGCACACACAACAGCAGATAGGAAGCAGGAACGCAATCGCGAGAGAGGCGATTGCCAGAGGTGACACAAGGCTACAGCAAGGCAGAACACGAGAGTAGCAAAGGCACAGCAAAACATACAATGAGGAGATATGGAAAATAACAAACGCTAGCTAAACGCGAACACCGCACTCATTCGCAACAGTGCACACATTTATGCGCGGTCTCCACGTGATAAGCACAATAGAGACAAACACGCCTAACTAACCACCGACAGACAAACATGAAACAGAGGACGCGAGCGCTTGCTTAACGGTTACCTCACCGAGCCTCCAGCAAGCGTTTGTAGCAGACAAGACAGACACACGAAAACATGAATAAGCGAACGATATGATCCACAGCACTAGCGAAAAGTGGCTAGCGCGATCCAGGAAGACAGAAGAGAAGGCTCCACAGCACTAGCGCAGGATGCTAGTGCGATCCAGGTACAGAGTAGCAGAACAGAAGGATCCACAGACTAGCGCAGGATGCTAGTGCGATCCAGGTACAGAGTAGCAGAACAGAAGGATCCACAGCACTAGTGCAGGATGCCAGTGCGATCCAGGGAAACCGATCAGAAGGGGCTACCAGTAAATACCGCTGTTCCGGTTAGCACCCAGACACACAGAACGATTTCCTGTCGACCACCGCTGGGACAGGACAATCGCAACAGACAAACAAAACAGATAAGCAATCCTAACTGCACTAAGGAAACCTGCCCAGTGCAGTTTCCAGGGATTACTCTAAGCTGATATTCAAACAATGAGCAAGGCTGACACTCTCCAGAGTGTTTCACAGGAAGAATCCTTATGACCAGCAACTTACTGTGGTATCACATAGTATTTATAGAGCAAGTCCACAAGGGATGTGGCTAGGCAATCTGCATGACAAACATATGCAAATTCCTCAGCAGCAAATTGCAATACTGACAAAAGGTCTCTCTTCCAGAGACCTGCAGAATGCAGACCTGAACAGTGGTCAAAAGGCTGCCTGTCTGCGCAGGCAGCCACGCGGATCCTCACAGGCAGTTTATAAGTTTAAAACCTAAAATCTCTCGCTTTCCCAGTGGCCTACTCCCATGATGCTGGTTCTGGGTAATAAAAACTTCCCATTAAGAATGGAGTTGTGGAAATATTGGGGAAGGGAAAAAGAGGTGGAATTAAGCACCCGAGATTTAGTGGAAGGTGGGGAGTGGGTCGAATTACAGAAAATTAGAGAACAGAAGGAGATTGAGAAAATAGATGACTGGAGTTATCTTCAGTGTAAATTTTTTCTAGCATGTTGTGGTACGAGAGGTGACATGAGCAGAGCATTAAGACCATTAGAAAAGCTCTGCGAGGGGGGAGGGTTAGAGGAGCGAGTACTCTCCAGGATATACTCACTACTTAATGTAATGGAAGATCCAACAGCTCCCATTAGGTTGAAATGGGAGAGGGACCTGGGTAGACAATTCACCGAAAGGCAGTGGCGAAGAGTGTTAGAAATGTCTAGCAAATCTTCTATTTCATCAAGTGGACAGGAGGCAGGGTATAAAATTTTTGTGAGGGGGCACTATACACCAGTGAGGTTGAACAGGATGTTTCCAGGGACATCGGAGATGTGTTGGAGGTGTGGAGAAGGGAGAGGAGACACTATGCATATTTTCTGGGGGTGTAAGCTGATAAAATCATACTGGGCCCAGATTAGAAACTGTATAGCTGGCATCATGGGGATTGAGCCGCCGGGGGACCCTGCCTTCTCACTATTACACTGCAATGATTGGCCCCGGAAAAGATATGATAAATCACGAATGATATTTTTGGTAAATGCAGCCCGGATTTTAGTGGCAAGGCACTAGAAGACCACCCAACCCCCCTCTATTAAAGAGTGGTTGAGAGAAGTGGATAGGGTGTGTAAAATGGAAGCATTAACTAATTACATGCAAGAGAGGGGGAGGTCCATGATGAAAGGTGGAAAGAATGGAAAGAATTTAAACATACACAGACTTATGAAAAGTTAAGAGTATAAAGGCAAGGGAACGGGAGATCTCGCTGGCGATCGGTGATAAAGTAGGGGTGGAGGTAAAGCGGAAAAAAAAGAATTGGGGTGGGTGACCCGGGGACGGGGAGAGGGGGGAGAAAGGGGAAGTATGCTAGGAATGAATGAGGTGGGGGGGGGGGGAAGGGAGTGTAAGAGAAAGGAACTTAGTTTAGGTAAAGCTGGTGTAGGGTAATATTAGTGATAGGGAAGCAAAAATAGGGGAATGGATAGGTGAAGGGGAAAAGGTTAATAAAGTACTGAATGAGTTGTATATTAAGAGAAGTGGGAAATTAAGGCACATGGTGGGAATTCCCATTTTTCATGTTTTTTCTACCCCTGGCAATGTATGTAATTTTGTATGGTGAAAGTTGTACTATTATGAAATTGAAAATAAAGATAATTAAAAAAAAAAAAAAAACCTAAAATCTCTCAGAGGAAATGAACTGTCATTGGTTGGTAATTCAGAGGGGGCCGGCATTGCCACACCCCCAAACCAGCTTCATCAAAAGTATCTGCGAGGGGCCCTTCCCTCATTCCTCCATTTTCCACCTTCATGAACGCATGGCCACCGTGAGGAACAAGTGGTGGCCATTTTGCTTGAACTTTGCTGAAGCTGAAACAAAAGGACTTTACCAAGGACTTTATGATTCTTCCCACAAAAGGACATTTTTCCATGAAACTAAGTATTTTTCTCCTTTTCTTTTATTTTTCATACTGCGCTAATAATGGCTATTTGTCCATATCGGGGGAGGGGGGGGGGATGAAGTGAAAGGTATGCACTGACTTGACTAATATAATGTGCAGTCACACAGGTGCAGTGAAAGGTTTGCAGTGATTGGTATTACAATACAATGTACACCTGTCACACAGGTGCAGTTAACAGGTATGCACGGACTGGTATATAACACAGCGTGCAGTCACACAGGTACTGTGAACAATTCTGAAATGACTGGTATTACAAATTTGCAGCCGTCACACACACAGGTACCGTGAACAGGTGCAGTGACTGGTGGTATATAACACTGCGTGCGGTCACGTAGGTAGGTAGGTGCACTGAACAACAACAGGTGGGTATGCAGTTATTGGTATTACAAATGTGCACCTGTCACACACACACACACAGGTACCGTGAACAGGTGCAGTGACACTGCGTGCAGTCACGTAGGTAGGTGGGTGCACTGAACAATAGGTGGGTATGCAGTGATTGGTATTACAAATGTGCACCTGTCACACAAACACACAGGTACCATGAACAGGTGCAGTGACACTGCGTGAGGTCACGTAGGTAGGTGGGGGCACTGAACAACAGGTGGGTATGCAGTTATTGGTATTACAAATGTGCACCTGTCACACACACACACAGGTACCGTGAACAGGTGCAGTGACACTGCGTGCGGTCACGTAGGTAGGTGGGTGCACTGAACAATAGGTGGGTATGCAGTGATTGGTATTACAAATGTGCACCTGTCACACACACAGGTACCATGAACAGGTGCAGTGACACTGCGTGCGGTCAAGTAGGTAGGTAGGTGCACTGAACAACAACAGGTGGGTATGCAGTGATTGGTATTACAAATGTGCAGCTGCCTGTCACACACACAGGTAGTCACTGAATGTGCTGGGCCTGGCAGTGGCACAGTAGGAATTACCAAGGCTGTATATGCAGCACAAGTGTCTGTGGGACACACACAAAAAAAAAAAAATAGAACACAAGAGCCTAACTAAGCTCTCCCTGTCAGCAGCAAGGTTCTCTCCTTTCTCTAATTACTGCAGCCACACGAGTGAGTGAAATGGATGATGCTGCCTGCTTTTTATTAGGGGGGGGGGGCTCCAGGAGGGAGTGTAGCCTGATTGGCTACCCTGTGCCTGCTGACTGTATGGTAGAGGGTCAAAGTTGACCCTAATGATGTAATATAGGGGGCGGGTCGAACTCGCATAAAGTTCGTGGTTCACCGTGAACGCGAACCACCGAAGTTCGCGCAGATAAGTTTGTGGTTGAACCATTTGGGCCATCTCTACTGATGACGTCAGCTGGACCACGTGACCCGTGCGGTGGAGTGCAGAAGACGCCGACCCGGAGGGTTAGAGGAGCGAGTACTCTCCAGGATATACTCACTACTTAATGTAATGGAAGATCCAACAGCTCCCATTAGGTTGAAATGGGAGAGGGACCTGGGTAGACAATTCACCGAAAGGCAGTGGCGAAGAGTGTTAGAAATGTCTAGCAAATCTTCTATTTCATCAAGTGGACAGGAGGCAGGGTATAAAATTTTTGTGAGGGGGCACTATACACCAGTGAGGTTGAACAGGATGTTTCCAGGGACATCGGAGATGTGTTGGAGGTGTGGAGAAGGGAGAGGAGACACTATGCATATTTTCTGGGGGTGTAAGCTGATAAAATCATACTGGGCCCAGATTAGAAACTGTATAGCTGGCATCATGGGGATTGAGCCGCCGGGGGACCCTGCCTTCTCCCTATTACACTGCAATGATTGGCCCCGGAAAAGATATGATAAATCACGAATGATATTTTTGGTAAATGCAGCCCGGATTTTAGTGGCAAGGCACTGGAAGACCACCCAACCCCCCTCTATTAAAGAGTGGTTGAGAGAAGTGGATAGGGTGTGTAAAATGGAAGAATTAACTAATTACATGCAAGAGAGGGGGGAGGTCCATGATGAAAGGTGGAAAGAATGGAAAGAATTTAAACATACACAGACTTATGAAAAGTTAAGAGTATAAAGGCAAGGGAAGGGGAGATCTCGCTGGCGATCGGTGATAAAGTAGGGGTGGAGGTAAAGCGGAAAAAAAAGAATTGGGGTGGGTGACCCGGGGACGGGGAGAGGGGGGAGAAAGGGGAAGTATGCTAGGAATGAATGAGGTGGGGGGGGGGGAAGGGAGTGTAAGAGAAAGGAACTTAGTTTAGGTAAAGCTGGTGTAGGGTAATATTAGTGATAGGGAAGCAAAAATAGGGGAATGGATAGGTGAAGGGGAAAAGGTTAATAAAGTACTGAATGAGTTGTATATTAAGAGAAGTGGGAAATTAAGGCACATGGTGGGAATTCCCATTTTTCATGTTTTTTCTACCCCTGGCAATGTATGTAATTTTGTATGGTGAAAGTTGTACTATTATGAAATTGAAAATAAAGATAATTTAAAAAAAAAAAAACCGTAAAATCTCTCAGAGGAAATGAACTGTCATTGGTTGGTAATTCAGAGGGGGCCGGCATTGCCACACCCCCAAACCAGCTTCATCAAAAGTATCTGCGAGGGGCCCTTCCCTCATTCCTCCATTTTCCACCTTCATGAACGCATGGCCACCGTGAGGAACAAGTGGTGGCCATTTTGCTTGAACTTTGCTGAAGCTGAAACAAAAGGACTTTACCAAGGACTTTATGATTCTTCCCACAAAAGGACATTTTTCCATGAAACTAAGTATTTTTCTCCTTTTCTTTTATTTTTCATACTGCGCTAATAATGGCTATTTGTCCATATCGGGGGGGGGGGGGGGGGGGGATGAAGTGAAAGGTATGCACTGACTTGACTAATATAATGTGCAGTCACACAAGTGCAGTGAAAGGTTTGCAGTGATTGGTATTACAATACAATGTACACCTGTCACACAGGTGCAGTTAACAGGTATGCACGGACTGGTATATAACACAGCGTGCAGTCACACAGGTACTGTGAACAATTCTGAAATGACTGGTATTACAAATTTGCAGCCGTCACACACACAGGTACCGTGAACAGGTGCAGTGACTGGTGGTATATAACACTGCGTGCGGTCACGTAGGTAGGTAGGTGCACTGAACAACAACAGGTGGGTATGCAGTTATTGGTATTACAAATGTGCACCTGTCACACACACACACAGGTACCGTGAACAGGTGCAGTGACACTGCGTGCAGTCACGTAGGTAGGTGGGTGCACTGAACAATAGGTGGGTATGCAGTGATTGGTATTACAAATGTGCACCTGTCACACAAACACACAGGTACCATGAACAGGTGCAGTGACACTGCGTGAGGTCACGTAGGTAGGTGGGGGCACTGAACAACAGGTGGGTATGCAGTTATTGGTATTACAAATGTGCACCTGTCACACACACACACAGGTACCGTGAACAGGTGCAGTGACACTGCGTGCGGTCACGTAGGTAGGTGGGTGCACTGAACAATAGGTGGGTATGCAGTGATTGGTATTACAAATGTGCACCTGTCACACACACACAGGTACCATGAACAGGTGCAGTGACACTGCGTGCGGTCAAGTAGGTAGGTAGGTGCACTGAACAACAACAGGTGGGTATGCAGTGATTGGTATTACAAATGTGCAGCTGCCTGTCACACACACAGGTAGTCACTGAATGTGCTGGGCCTGGCAGTGGCACAGTAGGAATTACCAAGGCTGTATATGCAGCACAAGTGTCTGTGGGACACACACACAAAAAAAAAAATAGAACACAAGAGCCTAACTAAGCTCTCCCTGTCAGCAGCAAGGTTCTCTCCTTTCTCTAATTACTGCAGCCACACGAGTGAGTGAAATGGATGATGCTGCCTGCTTTTTATTAGGGGGGGGAGGCTCCAGGAGGGAGTGTAGCCTGATTGGCTACCCTGTGCCTGCTGACTGTATGGTAGAGGGTCAAAGTTGACCCTAATGATGTAATATAGGGGGCGGGTCGAACTCGCATAAAGTTCGTGGTTCACCGTGAACGCGAACCACCGAAGTTCGCGCAGATAAGTTTGTGGTTGAACCATTTGGGCCATCTCTACTGATGACGTCAGCTGGACCACGTGACCCGTGCGGTGGAGTGCAGAAGACGCCGACCCGGAACCCGACCTGGTGAGATCAGGTTCTGCAGCGGAGAAAACCGGGAGCCTCTGGAGCTGCGGCGAGGGCACAGGACAGCTGCCACGGGCTGGAGGAAGACCCATGTAAGTGGATCTTTTTTTTTTTTTCCTTGGGCACTTACTTTAAGTATGTACATTGTTTACCCATGATGTGTTTTAATTTTATTTTTTTTAATTTGTTGTGATTTTCATATTATGTTGACTTTCAAAAGGTAATGCATTTATTGAAGGCTACTGGGTCTCTACAGTATGTATGGAAAATATATATTTGGGCAAACTTTGGCATATTAAGCAACAAATAAGTCTTGAGGAATGCCCCTATTAATAGTCACACATATTGCTAAAGGGCTGAATGAGCTTGTAAGAATATAAATAGCTTGCCAAAGAAAGCATATCAAATGTTAAAAGCAGATAATGTAAACCCTCAAGAAACAAATCATTCAGTGAATGATTTCATTCAGTGAATATTATTAAGGGAACACTTCCCTTTACTCCTCTATTTATAGTCCCAGACATCAGATATGTAAATACCCCAGACACCTTATCAGAAAATGTGTTTAATCCAGGCAGTATTGTACAGACCCAACATCTCTTCCATTGGTTCCTGTATCATTTTTTTCAAACTTAGGGGAACTTACACATTTATTGCATTATGGGAGGAGGTCCCCTTTTTTAACAACTAACCAAGAAAAACACTGACTATTCTATAAACTTTTAATGGAAGCAGCATCTAGGTCCACACACTGACAGATCCAGAACCTTGACCTAAATAATGCTTGGTGGCAAGTAAACCCCTTAAAAAAATATTGTGTTTATTACTCAACCTACCATAACAGTTATTTAAGAATCAGTCTTTTTTTGATCTTCTCCCAATCATCTCCAAACTCCAAAATGAATGTGTTCCACTGGTCCAATGGGTGTAGGAATTAAACAACACATGATTTCACAGGATAAAAACATTAGATTGTCATGGTTGGTGGGGAATTATAAAAAGGTCTATGGAAAGACAGAAGATCTGCAATGGGATCATACATACACATATGCATGAGAACTTTTCTTTCAGCCATGATGGCTACTAGAGGTGTAGTGAACGGTTCGCCGGCGAACGGTTCCAGGTAAACTTCGGGGGTTCGCGTTCGCCTGCACCAGGCGAACTTTTGCGGAAGTTCGATTCGCCCCATAATGCACTATGAGGGTCAACTTTGACCCTCTGCATCACAGTCAGCAGGCACATTGTAGCCATTCAGGCTACACTAAGCCCTGGAGCCCCACCCCCCCCCCTTATATAAGGCAGCCTCCGGCGGCCATTACAGTCACTTGTCTGCCTGCTATTAGACAGACTAGGGAGAGCTGCTGCAGACTTGTTCTTCTAGGGACAGATTAGTTAGGTTCTTGGCTGCTTAGCTTGCTCCTGGCTGATTGTTATTGCTTTTATAGCACCCAGCAACAGCTCTTGTCAGAGCTCATCCTGTACTTTTTTTTTTCTGTGTGTCAAACTGACACTTTTGTTGCATGCACAGCATTGCTAATTGATAGTGTGTGTGCCACTGCCAGCAGCCCAGTACATTCAGTTACTACCTGTGTGTGTGACAGGGAGCTGCACATTGTACTACCCAGTACTGCATATACCCCAGTACCTGTTGTGTATACTTAACCCACCTCATCACTGCATATACCTAGCGTTGTGTTGAGTGAACCCAGCTCACTGCATCTAAATACCTGTTGTGTTGGGTGAGAACCCACCTGGCCACCTCACTGCATCTAACTACCGGTTGTGTTGAGTGAGAACCCACCTTACTGCATCTTAAGTACCTTCACTGTTCAGTGAACCCAGCTCACTGCATCTAACTACCCAGTACCTGTTGTGTATACTTAACCCACCTCATCACTGCATATACCTAGCGTTGTGTTGAGTGAACCCAGCTCACTGCATCTAAATACCTGTTGTGTTGGGTGAGAACCCACCTGGCCACCTCACTGCATCTAACTACCGGTTGTGTTGAGTGAGAACCCACCTCACTGCATCTTAAGTACCTTCACTGTTCAGTGAACCCAGCTCACTGCATCTAACTAGCCAGTACCTGTTGTGTATACTTAACCCACCTCATCACTGCATATACCTAGCCTTGTGTTGAGTGAACCCAGCTCACTGCATCTAAATACCTGTTGTGTTGAGTGAGAACCCACCTGGTCACCTCACTGCATCTAACTACCGGTTGTGTTGAGTGAGAACCCACCTCACTGCATATAGCTAGCATCCCCCCGAGATGGACAAAATGGACAAACCAGGTAGAGGAAGAGGTAGAGGCAGGCCCAGAGGAAGGCCACCAGGCACCGGCAGGTCTGTGCGAGGTGGTGTTTCTCTGATTTCGTGCGGACCTGCCCCAAAATACAGTGCTCAGAAGAAGGCATGTGCCATCACTTCCCAAAATCGTGAGGAGGTGATTGAGTTTTTAACACAGAACACCTCATCTCCCGCAGCCATCAGCGCTACAACAAGCACCACATCCGCTGCATTTGACACTTCGCAGGAGTTATTTGGTGGTGGTGGTGAACTCACTGATTCCCAGCCACTACTGCCACAACAACAAGAAGGCGCAGGTACACCACCTCATACGTCTGAGTTAGGTGGCGATAATATGGACGTAACGTGTGTGGATGGGGATGATGGTGGACCACCTGCTGTTGGTGCACTTGAGGAGGTGTCTGAAGAAAGCACAGCTGGCCAGGAGGATTATGATGACGATTATACGGATACCACATATGTTCCCGGTAGAGGAGATGACCAGGGGGACAGTTCAGAGGAGGAGTCAGAGAGGAGTAGGAGGAGACGACTCCATGATAGAAGCAGAGGGAGCTCGTCCTCAGAAACAGCTGGGGGCAGTGTCCGGCGCCATGTATCGCCAGCTATGGCCAGCCAGCACACATGCCCTTCAACATCAGCTGCTGATGCCACCGTAGCGCCATCAGCCCAGGGGGGCTCAGCGGTTTGGAAATTTTTTCACGTGTGTGTCTCAGATCGGAGCAAAGCCATCTGTTGTCTCTGCCAGCAAAAATTGAGCCGTGGAAAGGCCAACTCTCACGTAGGGACAAGTGCCTTACGAAGGCACCTGGAGAGAAGGCACAAACAGCTATGGCAAGAACACCTGAGGAAACGCAGCACCCCTCAAAAGACAAGCCACCCTCCTTCTCCTCTTCCTCCTTCAGGTGCATCGTCTTCATCCACTTTCTCCCTTGCACCTTCACAGCCACCCTCCTCCACACCGCCTCTTCCCTTGAGCGGTTCCTTCTCCTCTGCCCACAGCAGTACCAGCTGTCCGTGAAGGAAGTATTTGAGCGTAAGAAGCAAATGTCTGCCAGTCACCCTCTTGCCCGGCGTCTGACAGCTGGCGTGGCGGAACTATTAGCTCGCCAGCTATTACCATACAAGCTGGTGGAGTCGGAGGCTTTCCGTAAGTTTGCGGCCATTGGTACACCGCAGTGGAAGATACCAGGCCGCAATTATTTTTCACAAAAGGCCATACCCAAACTCTACCGTGCAGTTGAGAGGCAAGTGGTGTCATCTCTGGCACACAGCGTTGGGTCAAGGGTCCACCTGACCATGGATGCCTGGTCTGCCAAGCACGGGCAGGGCCACTATATTACATACACAGCCCATTGGGTCAACCTCGTGACCGATGGCAGCAAGCAGGGAGTACGTGGCTGCGCAGCAGACCGACTTGTCACACCTCCACGGCTTGCAGGCAGGCCTCCAGCCACCTCCTCTCCACCTGCTACCACCGCTTCGCTGTCGTCATCCTCCTCCTCCTCCTTGGCTGGTGCCACGATCTCCTCTCCAGCTACACAGCCCCAGCACCCAGGGCCTATGCTGCATGCCAGGTACGATGGTGTCACGCAGTGTTAGACATGTCTTGCCTGAAAGCGGAGAGTCACACTGGAGCAGCTCTCCTGGCTGCTCTTAACAAACAGGTGGAGCAATGGCTGACCCCGCACAAGCTTGAGATCGGCAACGTGGTGTGTGACAACGGCAGCAATCTGATTGCTGCGTTGAATTTGGGAAAGCTGACACACATACCCTGCATGGCACATGTGCTGAATCTGGTCGTGCAAAGATTTGTGTCCAAGTACCCAGGCTTAGAGGACGTCCTGAAGCAGGCCAGGAAGTTGTGTGGGCATTTCAGGCGCTCTTACAAGGCCATGGCACGCTTTGCGGAGATTCAGCGTAGAAACAACTTGACGGTGAGACGCCTGATTTGCGATAGCCCGACTCGATGGAATTCCACCCTGCTGATGTTCTCTCACCTGCTAGACCAGGAGAAAGCCGTCACCCACTACCTGTATCATTACAGTACAAGGACACATGATGGGAGGATGGGGATGTTGTGGCCCAACTGGACACTGATGCGAAATGCATGCAGGGTCATGGAGCCCTTTGAGGAGGTGACCAAACTGGTGAGTCGCGATGAGGAGGTGACCAAACTGGTGAGTCGCGATGAGGGCACCATCAGCGACTTGATCCCCTACGCCTACTTCCTGGAGCGTGCTGTGCGTAGAGTGGTGGATACAGCTGTGGAGGAGAGTGAACGAGAAGAGTTACAGCAGCAGGGGTCGTGGGAGCCATTTTTACACGAACCCGATGTTCCCACAACACCTGCGGCAGCACAGAGGGGGGAGGAGGAGGAGGAAGAAGAGGAGTCGTGTGGGGAAGGAGAGGAGTCAGACTCTGATGATGGTGATGATGAGGAAGGTGTTTCTGTGGAGGAGGAAGAGGCGGCGGAAGAAGAACAACCGTGGCAGCTGTCACAGGGGGCTTCTGCTGCTCCATGTTCCTGTGGTATTGTTTGTGGCTGGGGGGAGGAAGAGGAGTTGCATCCCATCACTGAGGAAGAGCAAGAGGAGATGCAGAGTACGTCTGCATCCAGCTTTGTGCAGATGTCCTCTTTCATGTTGTCCAGCCTGTTGAGGGACCCCCGTATCAAAAAACTCAAGATGAATGACCTGTACTGGGTGGCGACGCTACTAGACCCTCGGTACAGGCACAAAGTGGCGGACCTCTTAGCAACTCAACAAAAGGCGGAAAGGATGCAGCACTTGCAGAACAAGCTGTCGATGATGCTTTACAATGCATTTAAGGGTGATGTGGCTGCAAAACGCAATCAAGGTACCACTGGCAGTAACCCTCCTCCTCCCAAGTCCACGCAGGCAAGGACAGGACGCTCCAGCGATCTCAGGGTGATGTCGGACATGCGGACGTTCTTTAGTCCAACTTCCCGCCATAATCCTTCCGGATCCACCCTCCAACAACGCCTGGAGCGGCAGGTAGCCGACTACCTGGCCTTGAGTGTGGATGTAGACTCTGCAAAAAGCGACGATGAACCCTTGGACTACTGGTTGCGCAGGCTTGACCTGTGGCCAGAGCTGTCCCAATTTGCCATACAACTTCTCTCTTGCCCTGCCGCAAGCGTCCTGCCAGAAAAGACCTTCAGTGCAGCTGGAGGCATAGTTACTGAGAAGAGAAGTCGCCTAAGTCACGACAGTGTTCAGTACCTGACCTTTATCAAGATGAATGAGGAATGGATCCCGGAGGGCTACTACACGACCGAAGACTAAGTCAGTCCCCACACACAGCATCTCTGCCTGCAGGCCGCTTGACTGCCTTCTCCGCCACCACCAACAGGGTCCAGGACTCTAGGCGGATTCCTGAATTTTTAAGGCCGCTGTTAGCAGTGGCCGCTACACTAATTTTTCTGGTGCGTGTACATGCCTGCCTAATTTTTCTGGCTGCACTGCGGGCGGCTACAACAACAAAACAAAAGGCATGTACATGTGCCCATCCCCCTTCATGATCATTACCTTGCCGCGGTGAAGGGGCTTGCGCATCACAATGAAGCAATGATCGCCGGAGTGTCTCGGGTGGGGGTGGCACACAAAAGATAATAAGGTCATTGCTTCATTGTGGTCAGACCAAATTTGATCAGCTGGACAGTCACTGTTGTTCTATCATTGAGCTACCACAGCCCGGCGACCATATGGGCTTGAAAAACGCCACGGCCTACACTCTGGCCACGGTGCACACCAGTCCAGTACGGCCGTCACTACACAAATAGCTGTTTGCGCTGCGTTACACAGTGAGTTTGGTGTGTCAGTGTGTAGCAGAACTCTAATTACACTCCCTGATTGATCTATACCCATGCAAGACGTTTTAAAGCACTTTAGGCCTGCAATTTAGCATTCAATGTGATTTCTGCCCTTAAAATGCTGCTTTGCGTCAAATCCAGATTTTTCCCCGGAACTTTGGGCATGTATCCCACTCCGCCATGCCCCCCTCCAGGTGTTAGACCCCTTGAAACATCTTTTTCATCACTTTTGTGGCCAGCATAATTTTTTCTATTTTTGAAAGTTCGCATCCCCATTGAAGTCTATTGCGGTTCGCGAACTTTTCCGCGAACCGAACCTTCCGCGGAAGTTTGCGAACCTGGTTCGCGAACCGAAAGTCGGAGGTTCGCGACATCTCTAATGGCTACTACTAAACATGATTTTAAAATTACATAGATAGCTGAGTTCTATAATGGCTGTGATGATGACTAGCATTGTTTTTACAATGGATCGTTTAACTTTGGCTTTGATTTATGTCTAATGTATCCTGGCTTGTGTCAGCAGTAAACCGACACAGGAATCACATGGAGCAGGAAGGAGTGTAAGGAAGAGTGAACTGGTCCATGTAATTTATTATAATGTACCAGCTTGTTGTAAGCATTTGATTTGATCACTTCATGATATTATTTATGATATCCGTTACATGATTAATGAATATGGTTAATACAATCAATCATAAAATGAGTGGGAAAAAATACTGTAAATAGACATAAAATTGCTAATGTGAGAATATGTAAAAAAAAATATTGGAACATTACATTTCTATAACACATTATAAAAAAACTCAAGAATACTTTTCAGTATTCAAGAAAATAAAGCAATTCAACAACCAAAATAGCTACGGAACAATTTAACGCTATTATCAAAGGAAAAGCAATGATTACAGATGATTGTCTTAAAGATTATGCTAAGAATGACCTGTGTTCCATGTAATTTAAGTGATTATTGCTATAATTTTTATCCACAATAACCATAGAAAAGAGTTCTCGTATCAATTAAGGTCAAGACTCATACAATTTTGATGTATTTCTTTATTTTTTCTTTGCAAAATTTGTGTTGGTTTAACTTAGGCTACAGAGAGGGAGAGAAAGAGAGATAGAGAGAGAAAGGGAGGGAAGGAAAGGAAAAGAGAGAAATATGTATCAAATTATACACCACTAGTTGACCTAAGCCCATTTAAAAACGGGCTTGAGGTCTCTTCACACCGCCACCGCTGCCAGTCAGTGCGCATGCGCGCACACTTGTCCACCGCGCATGCGTGCGCACCTGTCCACCCAGCTCCCTGGCCCCATCCTCCTGTCCCAATGGCTGTCCGTGCTGCACATGTGCAGTAGCGCAAAACACACGGACACAGGGACAGGATAACGCAGGGGCACTCAGGGATTATTATATAGGATTTTGTCATAAGCTTTCTGCTGCACTGGGTATTAGGGGGAGGGTTTACACTGACCCATCAGACCAAATAGCATTTTATGCCCATTGCACAACCTCCATGGTACAAGTGCTTTAGCACATCTATAGTTTGTGGCTGGATAGTGTACTGGTTAAGGACCTCTGGCACAGGAGACCTGAGTTCGAATCTTAGCTCTTCCTGTTCAGTAGGCATTCATTCAGTAGGAGACCTTGGGCAAGACTCCCTAACACTGCTACTGCCTATAGAGTGCATCCTAGTGGCTGCAGCACTGGCGCTTTGAGTCCACCAGGAGAAAAGCACAATATAAATGTTATTTGTCTTGTCTTATATAGCTTAAGTTGTGGATAAGGTAGTAAAACATCTAATTACTTCTTAAATTAAAGTGGAATTTATTCACAAAAAATTATCTGCAAAAAGATTTTGTTCCATTTAGTGTGAAAACAGATATTTTTTTCTGTGCAGTGCTATAGTCGTTGCTAAAGCTGGCCTTAATTGCTAAGGGCAATACATTATGTGCATTTAATATGCATTTTTTTAAATTATGCATTTTCAAAAATGCACACTGTAAAACTCACATACAGTAGAGTCCCAGTTATCCAGAACTCAATTACCAGAATTCTCAACCAACCAGTACAAATAGCTGGCAGTTCTCACAGTGGTAAAGGCCATTTCTTAGGCTTTTTGTAAGCTCTGCTGTGCTGAAAGATTGGGTTCCATGACTCTCCCAAGGTTAATATACTTTCAATTACTGTATTTTAACATATGATACTGAGTTCATGGTATGTTTATAGAGTGGGGTATTGTACTGTATTAACTAGACCTATTTTTTACATTCAGTCTCAAGCAACCAGAAAGCACACTTGTGCAGCATCAGCCCATCCCTGTTGGTGCCAGATAACCGAGGCTCTACTGTATATGCATTTTTACATGTGGTCCATAGACTTTCATCAACAGTAAAAATGCTAGCATTTGTGCAATGCCTAATGTGTTCCCCCAGCCTCACAGACAAATTTGGGATCCAAAAGGGAGTAAGGCAAGGTTGCCCACTCTTCCCTCTCATATTTAACGTATGCATACTGTAGATCCCCTAGTTAAATTAATTCTGGAAAATAACGATATAAAAGGAACCAGAGTGGGTAGGGAAAAAATCAAGGTACTGGCTTATATAGACGACATCTTATTAACCCTGACTAACCCAATATCCTCAGTCAAAAGATGTCAAAAGACAATAGATAATTTCTCTGCTTCTCGGCAAATTTTGAGATCAATAAAGAAAAATCGGTTGTTCTGGATATAGGGTGCTCAAAAACAACTAGAGAAAGTATCCAGCAATATAACAACTTTAAAGAGACTCTGAAGCGAGGATAAATTCTATTTTTTAACTTGTATTCCTGTCAATGACTATAACAGCCGCTAAACCGCCGCTATCCCGTGGCCAAACGAGGGGTTTATACCCCCAAATCCCCTTGCAAAATCCACGACTTTCTTGGTCATGGATTTTGCTGCACCTGGAGGCAGAGCTTTGAGCTGTAGTTCTGCCTCCATGCGCGTCAATCGCCGTGCAGATCTCCGCCTCTCCTTCACCCCTCTCTGTGAAGGAAGATTGAGAGGGGCGAGGAGAGGCGGCGATCAGCCGGGAATGACGCGCTGAGAGGCAGAGCTACAGCCATTAGCTCTTCCTCATTCAGGAAGCGCTCCCCGGGCACCACAGAGGGGATTTGGGGGGTATAGACCCCTAGTTTTGCCATGGGATAGCAGCGGCTTAGCAGCTGTTATGGTAATTGACAGGAATACAAGTTAAAAAATAGAATTTATCCTCACTTCAGAGTCTCTTTAAGTGGAATAACCGCTCCTTGAAATATCTAGGTGCGTGTAAATCTAGGTAATGGCATTTTAAACTATTCACATTAAAGAGAATCTGTATTGTTAAAATCGCACAAAAGTAAACATACCAGTGCGTTAGGGGACATCTCCTATTACCCTCTGTCACAATTTCGCCGCTCCTTGCCGCATTAAAAGTGGTTAAAAACAGTTTTAAAAAGTTTGTTTATAAACAAACAAAATGGCCACCAAAACAGGAAGTAGGTTGATGTACAGTATGTCCACACATAGAAAATACATTCATACACAAGCAGGCTGTATACACCCTTCCTTTTGAATCTCAAGAGATCATTTGTGTGTTTCTTTCCCCCAGCAGCTATCTTCCACTGAAGTGTCAGGCTGGTTCTTCCTGCAGAGTGCAGACAGCTCTGCCTGTATGTAAATCCTCAGTATGTGAAAGCCCAGCCGGCTCAGAGGAGGATTTATCCAGCTTGTAAAAGAGAAGAGAGAAGCTTCCCTAATCTAAATAATACACAGGCAGTGTGCAGAGAGGGGCCAGGAGGGGGGAGATGCATCACAGAACCACAACACTGAAGAACTTGGCAGCCTTCCAGACACAGGCTGACAAGTCTGACAAGAGAGAGATAAGTTGATTTATTACAGAGATGGTGATAGTAGAACGTGCTGCAGTAAGCCAGAACACATTAGAATAGCTTTTGGAAGTTGTAGGATGATAAAGAACAGGATGCAATTTTTGTTACGGAGTCTCTTTAAATCACCAGTAACTTGTTAAGAATAGTAGGAAGCCTTTGAGTGCATGGGATAGACTATATTTTAATACCCTTGGCAGGGTTAGTATTATAAATATAAAATTCTGCCAAAAATGTTATATACTTTGCAATGCCTGCCAATCACTATTCCTGAAGTTTGGTTCAAAGATCTGCACTGAATATTTCAAAATGTTATCTGGGCAAAGACAAAGCACAGTTTTAGACATAGTACTTTTGCTAGAAATAGGAGAGAGGGAGGGCTGGCGGCCCCGGACATAGTCCAATATTATAAAAGTATACACATTTGCAGAGTCTTGGGTTGGCAGACATATGATGAAAGTAGATTATGGACTATAATGTAAAGAATGGATAATTACCTTAAGGCAGTTTTCAACTCGATCCCTCGGAATATCTGAGACCAATATAGATGGACATTGCATCCACAAATTAAACCTACACTAAAAGCACTACTTGAGACCCTGGAATCGTGGGAAAAAGTCTCAGAGACAACCCATAAAAATATATACAACAAAGAGACAAATAGAGCTGCTGGATACTGCAAACCCCAAATTACTTAAGATCCCTAAAAAAGTAGAATTCAGGATTAAGAACAGAATGTAACACCTTACATAAAATCATTTTTAAAGCTAAAATACCAGATATGCTATAATTAACCACTTCAGAACCACAGGCTTACACCCCCCTAGTGGTGGTTGGATAGTGTAATGGTTAAGGGCTCAGCCTCTGACATGGGAGACCAGGGTTCAAATCTCAGCTCTGCCTGTTCAGTAAGCCAGCACCTATTCACAGCAAGAGACCTTAGGCAAGTCTCCCTAACACTGCTACTACCTATAGAGCGCGTCTTTGTGGCTGCAGCTCTGGCGCTTTGAGTCCACCAGGAGAAAAGCGCTATATAAGTCTTTGCCTTTAGTGACCAGGCTATTTTTTTTACAAATCAGGCCACTGCAGCTTTAAGGGCTCGCTGCAGGGCTGTACAATTTAGCACACAAGTGATCCCCCCCTTTCTGCCCACCAACAGAGTTTTCTGTTGGTGGGCTCTGATTGCTCCTGTTTTTTTTTATGTATTTATTTATTATATAAATTTGTCAGTTTTTTTGTTTTTTTTTACCCCTCCCTCCCCCCACCAGCCAAAGACAGTGCTGCCATAAGCATCAGCCTATAAGAGCCAATCGCTCCTTTGCCTCCCCAGGGGACAGCCAAGTGACATGGCTGTCCCCAGTGCAGCGCTGCCGTAGATCGCAGTGCTGTTCAATGTAAATAGAAGGCAGTTTCACCATCTAACAGTCTCCTAGAGGCGATCACAGTTGGGAGACGCATGACAGGGCGGTGCCTCATCATTCAAGCAGAGATGCGCACACATCGGCATGTGCGATCTCCTGCAAAACCCTGCCCCAGGACTTGACACCTTTCGGTGTTAGGCAGTCCTTGGGCTGCCACCCTCCTGATGCCGATAGGCGCTAGGTGGTTGGGAGGGGGTTAATATACCGTATTTTTCGGAATACAAGAAGCACTTTTTCTTCCCCAAAAATGAGGGGACATGTGCGTGCGTCCTATATTCCAAAGATGCGGTAAATGTGTCCCCGGAATATACTTACCGGATCCTGTTGCCGCGATCCTCTCCTCCTCGTCTGGTTCTCTTCACCCCAGGACATCTTGGCATTCATTGTGAAGGTTTTCAGAGCCCCAGCTGCCCGCGCGCCTCTTCGCTGCAGTCTTCGTATAGTTTGCTGCCTTGCGATATACACATGCTGCCGCCGCCATCCTTCTTAGTTACGGCGTCCTCCTTAGTTACGGCATCCTCCCCCGACGTCCTCCCTAGTTACAGCGTCCTCCCCGACATCCTCCCTAGTTACAGTGCCTCTGACGTCACGCGCACACGTGCGCCGCAGATTAACCAGCAGCGGGCACTGTAACTAGGAAGTACGTCAGAGGAAGACGCTGTAACTAGGGAGGACGTCGGGGGAGGACGCCATAACTAGGGAGGATGTTGGGGGAGGACACCGTAACCAGGAAGGATGGCGGCGGCAGCACGTTTAAATTGCAAGGCTGCAGTCTATACGAAGACTGCAGCGAAGAGGCGCACGGGCAGCTGGGGCTCTGAAAACCTGAGATGTCATCAACGATCAGATGGAGGAAGATTGCGAAGTTGTGGAGTCCGTTTGGGTAAATATTCATGGTGGAAATAAAAGTTGCCAATTGCTTATTGGGGTATGCTACAGGCCACCTCTTATTAATGAAGCTGCAGAACTGCGATTACTACAGCAGATTGAAAAAGCTGCAAGTAAAAATGAGGTCATCATTATGGGCGACTTCAACTTTCCAGACATTGACTGGAGTATTGAGGCTACCCATTCTGATAAAAGTAGCAGATTTCTGGCAGCACTACAGGACAATTACTTGACTCAAATGGTAACTGAACCAACTAGGGGGAATGCGTTACTGGATCTGATCATTTCTAATAGACCAGATAATGTATCAAATGTGCAGGTTCAAGAACATTTGGGAAATAGTGATCACAACATGATAACGTTTGATCTGGTGACTGATAGGCCACGGGGCAGCAGGACCACTAAAACTATGAATTTTAGAAAAGCAAAGTTCAATCAAATTAGGCAGGCACTAAGTTTGGTGAACTGGGATAATGTACTACAAGGGGAAGACACTGAAGGGAAATGGCAAGCTTTTAAACTTATACTCAATCAATATTGTAGTATGTATATCCCATATGGAAACAAAATATCTAGGAATAAAAAAAGGCCTCTATGGATGAATAGAAAGGTTAAAGATAAAATTAAGAGGAAAAAGAATGCCTATAAGGTCTTAAAACAGGAGGGGACCGAGGCTGCACTAAGCAATTATAAGGAGTGCAATAAAAATTTGTAAAAAAAGAAATTAGGCAGGCAAAGATTGAAGCTGAAAAACAAATCGCTAGGGATATCAAATCTAACCCAAAAAAGTTTTACAAGTACATTAACTCTAAAAAAAGAAAGGTTGACTGTATAGGACTCCTAAAGGATGAGGGTGGGAACTCAATGGTGGATGACCAAGGTAAGGCAGAGTTATTAAATGCTTTCTTTGCTTCTGTCTTCACAAAAGAAACAGCACTGTTGCAAATTACAGAGGCGGAAGAGTCTCAATCTTCTAACTGTAATATGAAATACTTAACGCAGGAAGAAGTGAAGGCAAGACTAAATAAATTAAAAATAGACAAGGCACCTGGCCCAGATGGCATGCATTCTCGGGTCCGAAGGGAATTAAGTTCAGTTATAGATAAACCCCTTTATCTTATCTTTTGTGACTCTCTTGCAACTGGCAGAGTCCCAGTGGATTGGCGTACAGCCCACGTTTTCCCATTATTTAAGAAGGTAAAAAAATCAGATCCAGGAAATTATAGACCTGTAAGCTTAACATCAGTTGTATGCAAACTATTTGAGGGGTTACTAAGAGATACTATACATGACTTCATAGTAGAAAATAATCTTATTTCTGAGCATCAACATGGGTTTACTAAAGACAGGTCCTGTTTGACTAACATGCTCAGCTTTTATGAGGTAGCGAATGCTAATATGGATATTGGGAATGCTGTAGATGTGATATACTTGGACTTTGCAAAGGCCTTCGACACTGTTCCCCACAAAAGTCTGGTGCAAAAGTTGAGGATGCAAGGACTGGGGAAGAGTCTGTGTGCATGGATAGGGAACTGGCTAATGGACAGAAAACAAAGAGTTGTGGTCAATGGATCGTACTCAAAATGGGAGACTGTTAGCAGTGGGGTACCACAGGGGTCTGTCCTGGGTCCAGTGCTTTTCAATTTATTTATTAATGGCCTAGTGGATGCAGTAGTGAGCAATGTTGCTATTTTTGCAGATGATACAAAATTGTGCAGAATCATCAACTCTCAGGAAGATAGTGTCATATTGCAACAGGATCTGGATAGGATGGCTATATGGGCACATACATGGCAGATGAAATTCAATGTTGACAAATGTAAAGTCATGCATTTTGGACGTACTAATGGTCTAGCACCATACAAAATAAATGGGATACAGTTGGGGACATCAAACTTGGAGAAGGACTTAGGAGTACTCATTGACAACAAGTTAAATAATCGTACTCAATGCCAAGCAGCTGCAGCTAAAGCTAACAAAATTTTGGGATGCATTAAAAGGGAAATGAAAACTCGAGATGCTAGCATAATATTGCCCCTGTTTAACTCTCTAGTAAGGCCACACCTGGAATATGGAATTCAGTCCTGGGCACCACATTACAAAAAAGATTTTGCAGTTTTAGAGCAGGTGCAGAGACGAGCAACAAAATTGATACGTGGGATGGAGGGTCTCACTTATCAAGAAAGGTTAGATAAACTGGGTTTATTTAGTCTAGAGAAAAGACGCCTTAGAGGGGATCTAATTAACATGTATAAATACATTAGAGGGCGATATAATAGCTTGGCGGATGAGCTTTTTGTCCCTAGGCCTTCTCAAAGGACTAGAGGACATGATCTGCGCATGGAGGAAAAACGTTTTAGCCATTTATTTAGGAAAGGGTTCTTTACAGTAAGAGTGATTAAGATGTGGAATGCATTGCCACAGGAAGTCGTTATGGCAAACTCTATACCTGCATTTAAAGGGGGCTTAGATGCTTTCCTTGCATTGAAAGACATCGTTGGCTACAATTACTAGGTAATGCCTAATGATGTTGATCCAGGGATTTTATCTGATTGCCATCTGGAGTCGGGAAGGAATTTTTCCCTTTAGGGGCTAAATGGACCATGCCTTGTAAGGGTTTTTTCGCCTTCCTCTGGATCAACAGGGATAAGTGAGGGAGCAGGCTGGTGTTGTACTTTATACTGGTTGAACTTGATGGACGTATGTCTTTTTTCAACCAAAATAACTATGTAACTATGTAATGCCAAGATGTCCTGGGATGAATAGAGAAGAAGACTGCAGCCGAAGAGGAGAGCAGGAGCTGGGACCCTGAAGACCTGCATCCTGAATGACGGACGCCCTCTGATGAAGAAAGCCAGATGGGGGAGGAGAGGATCGTAGTGACAGGATCAGGTGAGATGTTTCATCAGGGTTTAGCCAGTGTAGTGTATTTGGTGGTGGCAGAAGGGGTTGGTTGGTGTAGTGTAGTGTAGTGTAGTGTGGTGTAGTAGTTACAGCAGCAGGGGCTAGTGAAGTGTAGTGTAGTGGGGGCAGCAGGGGTAAGTGAAGTGTAGTGTGGTGTAGATGGGCAGTGTAGCTTAGATAGTGACAGTTTAGGGAGAAAAAGTCCATAAGACGCCCCTGCACCATAGACACGCCTAGGATTAGTTTTTTATTTTATTTTTTTCAGATTTTTGCCCCCTAAACCTAGGTGCGTCTTATATGCCGGAGCGTCTTATATTCCAAAAAATACGGTACTTGTTTCTTGGTAAATCAAACAACTTCCATCAACTGCAAAAATAGTCGTAACAGGAGTTTAGGGAGGTCTTAAAAGAGAAATAGTCACTAATTTTACTAAATGTATGTAAATATCCAAACCAAAACTTACAGTTAATGCAATATAAGGTAGTTAACAGATGGTATATGACAGCAACAAAGAAAGCAAAAATTTTAAGAAACACTAAGATAAATTCCTGGAAATGGGGGGCCAAGTAAGGGACAGAGATACACATGTGGTGTCATTGTCCTTTTGTAAGACAACTATGGAGTAAAATTGACACTTTTATTAAAGCATCTGGTGGCAACTGCCCCAAATAGGACCTTCAACTGCAAATTTTGGACTAGGGAGGAGGAGGAGGATTATGCATAGAACACCACGTAAACAAACCATTTAAAAGGGTCAAAACCATTTCAGATCCAAGAGTGGATTATTAGAATTTGCCTCTTCTTTGAAGAAACAGCTGATGAAGACAGATAGACCAACTCTACTATAAAAATAAGGGAGCTTAAAAATGTGGGAAGTCATGCTATGATCTTTTAAAAGCAAAATAGGTGGAGTATGATCATAAACTTAATCAAGAACCATATCAACAATCTGGGGGTGGGGAAGCAGTAGAAGGGAGGACCACATAGATGAATGGAATTAATGTTATATACTTGAGAGAAGGAATGTTTTTCCTATGTCTGCCCCCCCCCTTTTTTTTGAACCCCACTGTATTCAATGGAGACATAAATAAAGATTTATTTGGGCTAACATGAGAGCTTTGCAATGAAACTCATCCTAATCATGGGTAACATATAAGCTCCAGATGAGTTCCAAAAATAAAAAAAGAACATACAGACTGAGTGCAGATAGTGCCCTGGCTGGGATTCGATCTGGGAACCCAGCACTGAAAGGCGAGAGTGTGTTCCACCTTGCTGTCTGACTGATGCTGGCAGTGCACATGTATAGTTTATGTGCACCAGGGTGTCACATGAGACTGTTGGATGGACTATGTACAGAGCTGCTGATATGTGTGAAGTAATATGATACTTTATGCATATTTTGTTGTTAGCAACAGTCTGTTCTAATTCAAGTCCAGGTTGCAATCTGTCTGATTAAAATCCATGTTGCCAGCCCAGGCACTTTCACATATACATCAGTTACTATTATTAAGTTTTTAGTGTAATATAAATAAGATCCTTTTAAATGTTTTATTCATTTATACATTTCATTTCTGATAGGTGTCACCCCACTGACACAGACAGCACCAACACATACACTGTGATTTTATCATTAAAGTGTATACACAGATCTTTATGTATCATTTATGGTATTGTCCAGTTGGACTGTGTGAACAAGTCATATTTCCCTGAAGCCGGATTCATATTGCAAACTGGCGGTAGTGTTGCGGTGCGGCGGGTGCACCACACCGAATCCCACCACCAGAAACAGGCCTTTAGGGAACGTCTCATTAGTACACGGTGTTCCCTGTCTGGCAATCTTCCATGCAGGAAGTGACATGCGCTTGCGGTCACCTCCTGCTTCAGGTTTGCGGAAGTGCACGGAAGCTGATTGCGATGTTACAATGCCAACTTTTTTTTTAAAAACCTGTGTCACCATAGACTAACATAATTTCCGGGCCAATGCAGATCGGTGCAGGTCGCCGCGGGTCTCGCATGGTAACTTAGGTATGCGCTAGCATTAGATTAGGCACTTCCGGTGCAGCATACCCCAATGTGGGAAGTATGAACTTCTTCATAGGGATACATTAGACTGCGGTAGCAGTGTGCCGCACCACACCGCACCATTGTAAAAGAGCCCTGACACTATCTCTCAGTAGTGTTTGCGTTTATTTATTTATTTTTAAGTATTTGTATAGCGCCGACATATTATGCAGTTCTGTACAGAGTATAATGTGTTGTCACTAACTGTCCCTCAGAGGGGTTCACAATCTAATCCCTACCATAGTCCTATGTCTATATCGTGTAGTGTATGTGTCATAGCCTAGGGCCAATTTAGGGGGGAAGCCAATTAACTTATCTGTATGTTTTTGGGATATGGGAGGAAACCGGAGTACCCGAAAGAAACCCACGCAGACACGGGGAGAACTTACAAACTCCTTGCAGATGTTGACCTGGCTGGGATTTGAACCTGGGACCCAGCGCTGCAAGACTAGAGTGCTAACCACTATGCCACCATGCTGCCCGTTTGCTAGCTAGACATTATTAACATGAACAATAAGCATCTTAGTGGATAGAGTTGGCAATACATTTGAGAGTTATGTACACAAACTATTAATTTTAAACAAGGGTAAAAGTTCATCTTTCTAACAAAGAAAATTAAATATGTAATTATGTCACTCTGGGCTATGTACAACTTCTGCACAATAAATTATATGCTTAATGTTGATTGCTTCATGATTCACAGCATTTTTGTATTTTTTTTTTATACAAATAGAGTTTTTCCTGTTAACAACACCTACAGTAGGCTTTGCTCACTTGTAGGTGTAGTGATGTCTTATACACATCACTACACCTACACATGATATCATAATGTTTTATTGTTAGCAGACAAAATTTATAAAACTTGATTATCTGTGGTTACAATGAAAAGGGATACCTATAATTTCTTGCTACTTGGCGCTGATGAGTCGCTGGATTATACCACTTCCTATGTTTCTAGAAAAATAACACATACTGTATATTTCATGAAAGTATGTACTTTTCATTCATTTAGAGCACAATTTTTTATCTTTTTTGACCATATTTTAAAAATCATTTAAATGCATTTAACTGATAAATTATAAATAACACAAACAAATCTATAACAGTGGCAGTAATAATTATATCCCCATTTAAAGCATTTTGTGCACAACCCGTATTTATAAAATCCTCAGTGGACCCTCATGACCACAAAGACCTATAGGACAGCTACCCATTAAAAATGAATCCAATGGAAATAAAATGGAATAATTTTATGTTAATTGTATGGATGTTAATTTCACAAGTCCCTAATGTAGGAGCAGGTGTCAGAGTAGCTGCAAACATGACCTGGCACATTCTCTTGTAGAAGGCCATACCTATCCCCTGCTCTCTAATAGAACTTACTGCATCTCCTTCGCCATGCCAGTCATATGGCTCCCCCCCAGATCATGTCGCTCCAACCCCAGACCATATAGCTCCACCCCTCAAAGGAATGTTTCTGTGTGCAGCTTGACTCTCTCCCATGCCCCCTGCACACTACTGACCAGCACACCACAATGGGTAGCAAGGGGAGAGGGCAAAGATGTGCCAAATGACTGCTCCAGAGAGGCCCTGCCCCTGACACATAACCAGAGGGGGGTTTAAGAGGTGAATTATTCCTATACCCTTTGCTCTATCACTATCAATCAGCCATTGCTGAAGTGCCTAACACTCCCAACAGTGCTCATTCTATCACTGCTCTCCCACCAGATTCCTAGTAAAAACCTTTCTCTTTCTACCCTCTCCCCAGCATCATCTTTCTCCCCAAGACCCTTAATAAGCCCCTCTTTCTGCCCATCCACATCCCAGTACCTTCAATAGCAGTGGTGTAGGTGCAGCAATCACACCTGGGTCCCTGCTGCTGCTGTGATGCTGCAGGTGGAACATGCCATTACACACAAGGCCTGGTTGTTTGCAGAGGACACTGACCCACCCCATTATGTGGGTATAATGCCTTCCACATTACTTAGGTGGCATAGGTATTCCGCCAAAGCCAAGGTCCGCATATACTGCAATCTCAGCATGGCTACGTAATGAAGTTATCTAAGGGAACTGCTTAATACTATTACCCAAGGGACATACATTTGTATATGTCTTCATATTTACTACAGTAATTTTTTGTATACATTTTAATGTTTAAATCAACAGAATCATAAATGCAGGTGTTACCTTTTCATTTTAACCACTTCCATACTAGTAGTTTCTGCCCCCTTAAGGACCAGAGACACTTACCGATATTACGCCACTCTGACCCACCTCTACCACCGTTCATGCCAATCTCCCTTCACTGTAGCCCCCTTGCTCTGCTGTCCCTATGAGGACAGAGCTATGTGAGCTGGTCAAGGGCCGTTTTCATTGGCTCCTGACCCTGTCATCAATGCGAGCTTAAGTGATTGGCTCACAGTGATCACGGGGTAATCGGCGGTAGTGCCGGAAGTGTGTGGTGGGGAGGATTGAAACCTAAGCCCTGGCAGAGATAACAGGTGCCAGAAAGCGTAGATTTCAATCTGTGCGATCCTGAAGCGATTAATCAAAATATTGGTGTGAGACATCCCAAAAACCTCTTTGTTGTTGTTTACACATATTTTAAAACACACGACTTACTTTTTTTTAATTTCATAACAGCATCCCTGTGTGGTGAATAAGTAACAAGCTCACACTAGTGACAATCATAACACTTCCCAGTGAAAAGTGCTAGTGGGTTATAACATGGTACCACCTGAGGGGCAAAGGTTAGTATTAATGACTTGCAAGGCCATACCCTAAATGGTGTATGTATTTCTACAAGTGGTTGGTATGTGTTAGAGCACTGTTCACTATAACCCAAGCTTAATGTATCAGCAACCAAGGCTTGCCATTCCTCCTTACATTTTCACATTCAGCTCCTCTCAGATGCTGGACTAACTACTGCTTCATTGGAATATGTTAAATCAATACAGTGTACAAAGAAAATCTAAAAAAAAAATTTGTCTATTACCATTAAAAGCATAAAATTATTTTAATATAGAAAATCATGCTAAGGCATGATAGGCAATGATGAGCGCCAACAAAATCAAGCGAAATCAGTCAACTTCAAGCAATTTAATCAGAATGCACTCTGACAAATGGTAACTTAGCTTTAAAAATGTTGATTTGCGTAACAGTTTTTAGTGTGAAATTAATTGGATTATCTTATATAGATTATGTACAGGTGGCTGGCGCTGCAATATAGAGACTCACAGCTTTGGCATTTACACGCCTGCTTTAAACACTGCAGAAATATTTCCATGAAAGTGCAATATTTATTGCTAGTTGCTGCTTCTGTATAGAAGAACTACTGATTAGAAACTTACTAGAGCAGCCATCTGTTCTAGTTTATGTTCAACAGTTCTTTTTTCTCCATTGGGGACATACCTCTTAGTTCTAGGATACATTTTCTTAAATCACTTCGTAAACTGTTCACTGCAGAATGTATTTTCCCTAAGCAAAAAACTCTAGTCACTAAATCTTCTTGCAGGCGCTAGATGATTGTTGCTCAATGGTCCAATCTAATCACTGTTATGGAACTGTGCAACAATGTATGTTTGTAACTTTTTTCTTAATTTATTTTGTATTTATATAGCACTGACATCTTCAGATTTACAATTATATAGTCTTATCACCAACTGTCCCTCAGAGGGGCTCACAATCTAATCCCTACCAAAGTCATATGTCTATCATAGTCTAAGGTCTCATTCACACTTAAAGGGAACCTGTACTGAGTAACATTATTTTAAATAAATATATGAGGTAACTTCAAATGAACATTACATAGTTAGATTACCATCAGTTCCTTTCTGAAGCTCACCAATGATCCCTTCCAGTTCTGACAACATTTTGTCAGAACTGAAATATATCAGTTGCTGTCAGTTATAGCTGAGAGGACAACTGATGTGCCAGTTAATGTCCATGTTTCCCTATGGCTCAAGTAGACAATGTTACAGTTTAACAGTGTGCTGAACAGGAAGCTGTTATGGGGTAATGGACATTTTCAAAATGGAGGATGGAGAATTTCCTTGATCACAGTGGACAAACATGGCGCAGGAGTGGAAAAAGAGATTGTGGAGTAGACTATACGGGAGGTAAGTATGACTTGTGTATGTTTATTTTGTCTTTTAATTTTCAGTTCAGGTTTTCTATAAGCACTTTGCACCCACGATTTGCGCTTTGCTGATCGCTGGCGGCTGCACAAGTAATCCTATGGAATTACTCTAACTGCAGTGATTGTGGCGCGTTTGCGGTTATCGACGATCACAAATCCGCTACATGCTGCATTTTCCTTGCTTGTGTCATGATTCTCATTTACTGGAATGAGAATTGCTAATCGCAATCACCAAAAAAGTTGTGGAATAGCGCAACACAAAATCGCAATTGCTAGGGGGTTGCGATCACAGATTTGTGTTCCCAAGTGTAAACCACAACACTTTTGTTGTGTTTAAATTAGATATGCTAATTAGTAACCAGAAGCTTACAACTTTGATACATAGACAAACAATATCTTCAAATCTGGAAATAATGTGGATCACAGTAAATATTTTGACTTATTAAATTATTTGTTGGGCAGTTTTGTGAATTGGTGAGGAAGGTGGGCAACATTAAGCTGGCCTAGCAGTTGACAAGGAAACAGTGCAAAGGGTAAAAAGCAGAGTTTGGCTATCAATATGCCAACTTTCATAAGCTTGAGTCACTGGTTTCCAGACAACTATGCTTTACTACAAGCTGTGAGGGAGTGGCTGAGTAACAGCTCTAAAAAATGGTTTAGTCATGAAATATGGATGTTTCTCTAAAAATGGCAAAGATGACCTCTAGGTGGAATTAGTGGAATCAGCAGCTCCTGAAAAAAAGAGGATGATTCTCCGGGATACTTGAGGAGCATTTGAACTTCACTCCACAAGGCTCCATGTCAAGTCTGAATTGATGTGAATCATCAAACCCAGGTGCAACACCAAGTATCAGTAATATACCTACTTCCTGGTGCTTCCTGTTTCCTTGCATTGTTTGCTGTGCCTAGACTGTACATTGTTCCATTCATATGCTTTACATTATTACCATCCTGCTTAGTTATAATAGGTTGTACTCTCTTACTTACCTTTCTCTTTTTTCTTTGATGCTTTTCCTTTTTTATTCTTGCACTTATTTATAACCCTATTGCTGTTTTTTTCATTAGGCACATACTGCATGTTTTTAGTAATATGCTCATTAATTACAGTGTAGCCCATTCATTATATTAACTGATTACCATAGAAGGGTGCAGCTAGAGGGGAGCAGCCTCTGCAATTGCAGGGGGCCCCAGAGCTGTTTTGGGGCCCCAACTATGAAACTTCTGTACCTACCGGTGACTATACTTCAGATCAGGTGTTTCTGTGGCTATGCTTGTGAAGATCATGATGGCCACACTTCTTTTATTACACTTGTAGGATGAGCCATAAGGCCTTGAAGGGCAACAAGGGGAGGCAAGGGAAGGGGTGTTGTGAACATTGGTGGGCCTCATCAAAGCTTTGCTGGGGGACTTATACCACTATTACCATATGTCTCAAATGGAACACCTTAGATCCTGACTGTACAGAGCCAATCAAATGTGGATCCCCAGGATATTTGCTTCATTCATTAAACTAAAAGTGACATGATAGCAGATACTAATACACATTTTACATACAATGTATAAATCAAATGATTTCTAAACAAACCCTTAACGGAACTGTGCAAAACAGGTCATGTTGGCTTTTACAGGATCACATATTTAACTTCCTGGACCAACTTGGATAAGAAAAATACTCACAGAAGTATAGAAAACACAGTAATTTGAGTTAGTTAAAGTGGATGCGAGATGAAAAACTAACTATAACAAGTAACTTGTCTATATATGTTACCAAAAGTTTGGATAGTTTACAAAGCAAATCTAGCTGCAAACAGCTTTAACCTCTTGCCGCCCGCCTCACGCTGATGGGCGTGGCCGCGGCGGCATTCCCAGGACCGCCTAATGCCGATTGGCGTAAAGGCTGCACGCGCGTCTCCTGCTTGGGGGGCGGAGCTCCGCCCCGTCTTCAGTCTCCGAGCAGCTGTTGCCGCTCGGGAGACTGTTAGACGGCGTGATGGCCGTGTATTTACATGTACAGCACTGCGATCGGCAGCAGCGCTGTACTGGGGACAGCCGTGTCACACGCAGAAGCCTATGACAGCCGATCGCCATAATTGGCTCGCTGGGGGGAGGGAGGGAGGGAAGAAATTTTAAGAAATAGTGTACTTTATTAAAAAAAACACTGACAAAAATATTTATATAAAAAAATAAACATGGGGGGAGCGATCAGACCCCACCAGCCACCAACAGAGAGCTCTGTTGGTGGGGAGAGAAAAGGGGGGGGGGGGATCACTTCTGTGCTGTGTTGTGTGGCCCTGCAGCTTGGCCTTAAAGCTGCAGTGGCCAATTTTACCAAAAATGGCCTTGTCACTAGGGGGGTTTAGCCCTGCAGTCCTCAAGAGGTTAATAGAATATGGTTGATTATTCCTGTGATATAATGACAGTAGCAGTGTTGTTTGTAAACACTACACAGAGGCAGGCTTATCTGCAACTTGAGCAAAAAAACCTAATCGCCCCTCCTCCTCCCTCCTCCCCTCTGCCTCTGAAATCTCTGGCTAGTAATACCTCCCCCTCCTCCTGCCCAGACTGAGCTCCCATGAGCCCTTGCTACTGTCTGAAAGTGTCTTGGCTCTCTGAAAACCTGTGGGCGTGGCTTGTTTAGTTTATGGAAATAGATTATTAAAACAAAAACAAAAAAGTATTTGGCTTGAGGAATGCTCTATAAACAATAGGAAAGGAACACAATTATGCAATAAATAAAAGTTAATCTCGGATCCACTTTAAGCTGGTTTTGTATTAACTATAAATTGAATTGATCTCTCACAGACATCTGAGTGCCTTAATGCACTAAGCTTATTGACTGTGTGGAAATAATATATGCCATTGTCCTTCTATGTGTAATTTTATAATTATGCCTTATACCAATGAAATAATACGTTGTTTTTTTTTGTCGTATTAGTAAGTATATTAAGTGTTGTTCCCCTTAATTCAATTTGTTCCATCTTACCATTTATTTTTCTCATCTTTATCTTATTTGCAGGTATATCATATCATCAAAAAGTTAATTTATTTCAGTAATTACATTCTGAAAGTGAATTTCATATATCATATAGATTTATTACACACAGTAATTCATGAAAAAGAGCTCTGACCAAATATTGAGTGCGCACATGTACATTTTCCGTTAGTCAACATGTTAAAAATCATCTTTCTATAGGTCTTATGCAATATTTTAATTTTCTAAATTCTAAGATACTGAACTTGGGATATTGATTCCTTATAGGCCATAATCAGCAAAATGAAAATAAATAAATGCTTGAACTATATCACTCTATATGTAAGGAATCCATATTATGTATGAGTTTCTCTTTTTGAATTGAATTACTGAAATAAATGAGCTCTTTGATGATATTCTTGTTTTTTTAAATGCTACGTGTGTGTGTGTGTCATTATATATATATATATATATATATATATATATATATATATATATATATATATATATATATATTCATTACACATAAAGTGATATGTTTCAAGCATTTATTTATTTTCATTTTTGCTGATTATGGACTATGGGCAATAAAAAAAAATGTAGCATCTCTGAAAATTAAAATATTACGCAAGACAAGTATTTTTAAGATGTGTTGACTTACCATAACTGTCTATTTGCATACTCAATATTTACTCATGGCTCTTTTTGATTGAACTATTGTGTTTAATTAATCCATATGATATATGAGATTCAGTTTCAGATTTTAATTACTGAAATAAATTGAATTTTTGATGATACGACATGGTATACGTGCAATAAAATAAAGATGAGAATAATATATGTGTGTGTGTGTGTGTGTGTGTGTGTGTGTGTGTGTGTGTGTGTGTGTGTGTGTGTGTGTGTGTGTGTGTGTGTGTGTGTGTGTGTGTGTGTGTGTGTGTGTGTGTGTGTGTGTGTGTGTGTGTGTGTGTGTGTGGTGTGTGGTGTGGTGTGGTGTGTGGTGTGGAAAATACTCTTTGATGATATTCTTTTTGTTTTTGTTCTTTCATTTTTTGAGTTGCACTAGTATACTAGTATTAGTATTATTATTATTGTTGTTGATTTATAAAGCGCCAAGATATTCCGTGGCGCTGTACAAAGTAAGAAACAAACATGGGGTACATAATAATACAGATAATGGTGTACACCAAGATACAAAATACATAATTAGTGACAAAATACAAAAAAATTATACAAAATACAGAATACAAAATATAGAATTGGTAATGACAGTGATAAAAGTAACATGATGAGTAAAATGTATAATGATTTCCAAGACACAAAAGGGGAGAGATCCCTGCCCTTGCGAGCTTAAAGTCTAAAGGGAATGGGGGGAAACAAAAGGAGGGGTAGTAAACAATAAAATATATAGAGGCAGTGTGTTTTAAGATACCTAGTAGGAGTGCAATTTGGTCTTAGGACAAAGGGAAGTGGCCTAAGGTAACGCATATGCTTGTCTGAACAAATTCGTTTTTAGAGAGCGTTTAAAGGTCACAAAGGTTGGCGAGTGATGGATGTGTTGTGGGAGGGCATTCCAGAGGAGGGGTGAAGCGCATGCAAAATCTTGTAAACGTGAATGTGAGGAGGTGATTCTAGAGGAGGACAACAGAAGATCATGTGCAGATCTGAGATTGCGATTGGGTTTGTATCTGGAAATTAGCGAGGATATGTACCGGGGACAGAGATTGTGGAGAGCTTTGTAGGTTAGGGTTAGGAGTTTGAACTGGATCCTCCGGTTAATTGGCAGCCAGTGAAGAGCTTGACAGAGAGGGTCAGCAGAGGAAGATCGAGAAGAAAGATAAATGAGACGAGCAGCTGAGTTCAGTACCGACTGGAGCGGGGCCAGTCTCTTAGAAGTTAGTCCACAAATTAGTATGTTGCAGTAGTGCAGACGAGAAATTATAAGAGCATGTATTCATATTTTCGTTGTGTCTTGAGTGAGAAAAGGACGGATGCGAGATATGTTTTTGAGTTGGAGATGGCAGGAGCTGGTTATGGAGTTAACATGAGGAATAAAAGAGAGAGATGAGTTGAATATTATCCCCAAGCACCTTGCTTTGGGAACTGAAGTTATGGGAGTGTTATTAGCATTTATTGTTACTTCAGGCAGAGAGGTGGACAGAGACGGTGGAAAAATTATTAGTTCTGTTTTACTCATATTAAGTTTTAGGAAGCGAGAGGACATGAAGGAGGATATAGCAGACAAGCAGTCAGGAGGAACAGTTTGAGGAGGGAGTTAAGGTCTGGGGCCGAGGGGTACAGTTGTGTATCGTCTGCATACAGGTGGTATTGAAACCCGAATGAGTTGATTAAGTCACCAAGACTGTGCATGTAGATGGAAAAGAGGAGGACAGCAAGGACAGAGCCTTGAGGAACCCCGACAGACAAAGCATGAGGAGAAGAGATCTGATCTGAGTAGAAGACTGTGAAGGACCTTCCAGAGAGGTAGGAATATAACTATGTGAGAGCAAGGCCCTTTATTCATACATTTGAAAGTATTTGTAAGAGTAAGGTGTGGTCGACAGTATGAAATGCTGATGACAGGTCAAGAAGGATGAGTATGGAAAATTGACCTTTGGATTTAGCTGTAAGAAGGTCATTGGCCACTTTGGTAAGGGCCATTTCCATGGAGTGGTTAGAGCGAAAGCCAGACTGGAACTGATCAAGTAGGGAGTTAGCAGATACATAATGGCTTAATTCTGCTTGTATATGGTGTACAAGTAGTTTGGATGCAAATGGGAGAAGTGACACTGGGTGGTAGTTGGCACGTGTAGTAGGATCTAGAGATGGTTTTTTAAGTAGCGGTGTAACAGCCTTTTTGAGTGGGGATGGAAAGATGCCAGTGGAGAGGGACAGGTTAAATAGCGATGTTAGTGCAGGCATGAGAGATGAGGATAGCTGTGGAATGAAATGGGAGGGAATAGGATTCAAAGAACAGGTGGTTAAATTAGTTTGGGATATAGAGGAGAGAGAATGTTCAAAGAGTGGAGAGAAGGCAGTTAGAGAGCAGTCAATGAGAGGTGTGGAGGTCGGATTTGAGGGCTGCGTGGAGAATTCACTTCTGATTTTGTCAATTTTATCAGTGAAGTATGTACACACACACACACACACACACACACACACACACACACACACACACCTTATGATGGTGCTCATATTACCAGTCCTAGATGAGTAAACTAACAAAAGCTTTAGAGATTTCACGGACTGTTCACTTTTTGTTCATTAGTAAGGGCACTGAGACAAAAAATATTCAGAAAAGGTTAAAAGACAGATAACAATCAATACAGAAAATAAGCTCAGTGGGGATCAGCAAGCATTTCTCATTTAATCAGCACACAAATGTGCTTGTGATGTGTTTTTTGTTTGTGTGGCCCACTGGCACTTGCATATACAGCCCAGTCTGTTGCAGCTGGCCCTTGCTAATTGCTATACTGTGCCAGGCCCAGCACATTCAGTGCCTACCTTTTCACTGCACCTGTGTGTGTGACAGCTGCACATTGTACTGTAATACCAGTCACTGTATACCTTTCACTGCACCTGTGTGTGTGACAGCTGCACATTGTACTGTAATACCAGTCTCTGTATACCTGTTCACTGCACCTCTGTGTGACCGCACGCTGTTTTATATACCTGTCCGTGCATACCTGTTAACTGCACCTGTGTGACAGCTGCACATTGGATTGTAATACCAGTCACTGTATACCTTTCACTGCACCTGTTTTACAGCACCCAGTTTTATATACCAGTCACTGCATACCTGTTCACTGCACCTCTGTGTGGCCACATGCTGTTTTATATACCAATCCGTGCATACCTGTTAACTGCACTTGTGTGACAGCTGCACATTGTATTGTAATACCAGTCACTGTATACCTTTCACTGCACCTGTGTGACAGCACACAGTTTTATATACCAGTCACTGCATACCTGTTCACTGCACCTCTGTGTGACCGCACACTGTTTTATATACCAGTCTGTGCATACCTTTTCACTGCACCTATGTGACCGCACACTGTTATACCAGCAGTCACTGCAACCTTTCCACTGCTCCTTTGTGACCGCACATTGTTATGCAAGCAGACACTGAAACCTTTTCACTGCACCTGCGTGACCGCACAATGTTATACCAGCAGTCACTGCAACCTTTTCACTGCACCTGTGTTACCGCACATTGTTATACCAGCAGTCACTGCAACCTTTTGTCTGCACCTGACTGCACATTGTTATACCAGCAGTCACTGCAACCTTTTCACTGCACTTGTTTGTCCGCACATTGTTATACCAGCAGTCGCTGCAACCTTTTTACTGCACCTGACTGCACATTGTTATACCAGCAGTCACTGCAACCGTTTCACTGCACCTGTGTGATTGCACATTGTTATACCAGCAGTCACTGCAACCTTTTTACTGCACCTGACTGCACATTGTTACACCAGCAGTCACTGCATACCTTTCACTGCAGCTGTGTGACTGCACATTGTATTAGTCAAGTCAGTGCATACCTTTCAATTCATCCCCCCCAATATGGACAAAACAAAAGGCATAGGCAGTACAGTGTTCAGAAGGCACGTGCCACCAAATCCCAAGATTGCCAGGACGTAGTTGACTATTTAACACAGAACACCTCATCTTCCTCAGCTTCCACATGGAACCGTGACATATCTTCCTCCGCAGCCACCACTGCTACTACTAGCACCACATCCGCTCCATTTGACACTTCACATTAGTTATTTGGTGGGGAATTAACTGATTTACAGCCATTATTGTTACAAGATGACGGTGCTAAGCATGTTACACCACCACCTCATATGTCTGAGTTAGATGCCAGTATGGACGTAAGGTGTGAGGATGATGAAGTACTAGTTGTTGGTGCAGTTTGGAGGTGTCTGATACAAGCGAAGCTGAGGAGGATGGTTATGATGATGATGATGATGATACTGCCATGGATGTCACGTGGGATCCTAATAGACATGATGGCCAGGGGGACGTGTTCAGAGGGGGAGTCAGAGAGGAGTAGGAGCAGACGAGTTGCTGAAAGAAGCAGGGATAGCTCGTCATCAGAAACAGCTCGTGGCAGTGTCCGGCAGCATGTTTGGCCACCTATGGACAGCCAGCCAACATGCCCTTCAAGGTCAGCTGCTGATGCCACCACCACAGTGCCATCATCCCAGGGCTCAGCAGTGTGGAGTTTTTTAGTGTGTGTCTGTCTCAGATGAGAGCAATGCCATCTGTACTATCTGCCAGCAAAAATTGAGTCATGGAAAGACGAAGACCCACATAGGGACAACTGCCTTACGAAGGAAAATGGTGAGAAAGCACAAACGGCAATGGGAAGACCACCTGAGGAAAAGCAGCACACAAACGCAAAGCCACCCTCCGCCCAACGGCAGCAATCTCTTGTCGGCTTTGAGTTTGGGAAAGTTGACACATGTACCCTGCATGGCACATGTGCTGAATCTTATAATCCAGATTTTGTCTAAGTACCCAGGCTTACAGGATGTCCTGAAGCAGTCCAGGAAGGTGTGTGGGTATTTCAAGCGTTCCTACATGGCCATGGTGCACTTGGCCGATATTCAGTGGAGAAACAACTTGCCGGTGAGGCGCTTGATTTGTGATAGCCCGACTTGCTGAAATTTAACGCTCCTCATATTTGATCGCCTGCTTCAACAGGAGAAAGCCGTCAACGACATCTACAGTGAAAGGTCATGCTCTAGGGAGCTGAGGTTTTTCTGGCCGAAGTAATGGACACTCATGCGTAATGCCTGCAGGCTCATGCGTCTGTTTGAGGAGGTGACAAACCTGGTGAGTCACAATGAAGGCGCCATCAGTGACTTGATCCCGTATGCTTTCTTCCTGGAGCATGCCATGCAGAGAATGGTGGATCAAGCTGTAGAGGAGCGTGAACAGGAAGAGGAGGAAGAGTTGTTGGAAACATCTCCTGTGGCATCATCAACTCCTGGCGCATCATAGAGGAGGGGGGAGAAGTAGGAGGAGTCATCTGGGGAAGAGGAGTCAATTGAGGAAGGTGGTTTTTTTTGAGGAGGAAGTGGAAGAACAACTGCAGAAGGCGTCACAGGGGGCTTGTGCTGCTCACCTTTCCCGCGGTATTGTTTGTGGCTGGGGGAGGAGGAGAACTTACCTGACATCACTGAGGAAGAGCTAGATGAGATGGCTGGTATGTCGGCATCCAACTTTGTGCAGATGGCATCTTTCATGCTGTCCAGCCTGTTGAGGGACCCCCGTATAAAAAAACTCAAGGGGAATGACCTGTACTAGGTGGCAATGCTACTAGACCCTCAGTATAAGGGTTGTTCTGTCATTGAGCTACCTCAGCCTGACCATATCGTGCGCACCAGTCTAGCATGGCCATCACTACACAAACAGCTGTTTGCGGTGCAATACACAGAGAGTTTGGTCTGTCAGTGTGAAGCAGTACACTCAGGCACGTGCAGAAGGGGGGGCTCTGGGTGCCCAGGCACCCCCCTTATTACAATCTTCAATAAAAAGACCCTTTTGACATGTAAAGAAGATCCGCCCCCGACCATGATAAGCTCCGCCCCCCACCCGGGACACTCTGAGCAGGGAGGACTGATGTGCAAGAGGTGGCTCACTTGCTGGTGAAACAGAGAGAAGCAGAAGAACTGCTGTGCTGTGAAGCCTCGTGCAGACCCTAACCCCTCCCACTATTCCCCTGTTGTGGAGATGCTGTTCTGACACTGACTACCAAAAGGAATTTTTGCAAGGAGGAAAGGCTCTGTGGTGCACACAGTAGGAGAAACTGCTACAACAGGTACAGATCCTTCTGTATCGTGATACCTCAGATGCCTCATAGTGCAGCGACATTCCTGCTGCTTTTTCACACAGCCCATTCAGCTGTGATAGCTAATTGTGCACACATCATGTGGAGCTCATTAAGAAGTAAAGAACCCGGCCCAGCTGTCCTGCAGCTATAAAGGAGGCTTTGAATATATAAAGTCAGCGCAGGTCTATAGTAATACAGCTTTCATCATTTTTTGGTATACAGGATCTTCGAACAAAAGGGTAAAGAAGCAAGGCTTACCAGATTCCAACAACCCACATTATAAGGTTGTAAACGAGTTTGATAGGTGGTCCGCAGAACTTTCAAATGGTGTCGTTTCACCAGCGATGTTGCACACTACAGATTCCTCCGGAATATAGTAGATATCCTGATATCCTGAGATCGCAGAGACTCACCAAAGGGGAGTCCAGTAGGATAGTGACATGAAAGAGATGTACGGCACATCTAAGTGTAAACCGTCTTTATTACATAACAAGTAAAACAATTAAAAACAAGGATAAAGGAAAACTCACATACGGGGCCCGTGCACTGGGAACCCCGAAAAAGTAGCGCGCATAAAATGGTCAATAGAAGACCTCAAATAAAATGGTGCCGCCTGTCGCCTTCCCGACCGGTTTCGCAATCTTGCGTCATCAGGGGAGAAAGGCGACCAGGCGGCCAGCACCAACTTTATAACATTTTTGAATTAAAAAGTGGGAGTGGTCAGGCTCCACCTTATTCAGACTACACTAGTCAAAGGCAGAAAGCATCAAACATGAAATAAAACATTGTGACAAATTGCATTGTGTCAGAGAGACTGTAGCAAAAGATCTCTCAGATAGTGTGAATAAAAAGAGGTGAATGCAATATTACCTGCATATTCAATTCGTAGTAGGCTAGTTAAGGCTAAATTAAAAGCTAGATTGATTACTCTGCCCTAGGGCATATCTTTCCTATGTAGAAACTTCTTTCTAGATGAAAAGCAGGCACTTCCTGTACCAGAAGTAGTCACTGGAACTCAGGAAGTAGCCTTGCACTCCACCAGGGTCAAGTGGAGCACAAGTTCTTTCTGTGAAGGGAAAAAAAAAAATAAAAAAAAAAAATCCAATGCGTATGCAATGACGCATACGATCATAAAAACGTACACAATGAAGCACATAGCAGTGCAGTGCGGCTATAAATATGCATGAAGGGTACTCAGGTGTGCAATGAAAAGCGCGTCTAATATACTATACTAAGAAGGTGCATAAATCTGTATGCATAGTAAAAACAATAAAATGATAAAACAGCCTCCATGGGAGCTCCAGGGACCTTAAGTAGTGAAAGTGAAGAACATCCATAGTGATCATGCAAGACAGATCCCATAGGTATCCGATAGATAGAAATTATGCAAAGTTATGCAAATGTATATACACATCAGTGTAATGCGGCTATGTTTACGCATAAAGATTACTTAAGCGTGCCATAAAGAGCACATCTAAAGTGAAAGCGGTCTCTACTACAATGTAGAACACGCATGCGGCGAAGCATAAAACAACAAAAAGCGCACATAGGGACAAAAATCCACTGCGAGCATCTAAACCGACATATGGAACAATAAACAAAAATAATTGATCTTATGCTGCAATAAAGTCGCATTTAGTAAAAAAAAAAAAAAAAAAAAATGCAATGCGTATGCAGTGACGCATACGATCATAAAAGCGTAAACAATGAAGCACATAGCAGTGCAGTGCGACTATACATATGCATGAAGTGTGCTTAGGTGTGACGTGAAAAGCACGTCTAATATACTGTACTAAGAAGGTGCATAAATCTGTATGTATAGTGGAGACAATGAAATGATAGAACAGCCTCCGTGGGAGCTCTGGGGACCTCAAGTGGTGAAAGTGAGGAGCATCCATAGTGATCATGCAAGACAGATCCCATAGGTATCCGATAAATGGAAATTATGCAAAATTATGCAAATTCATATACTCAGCCGTGTAGTGCGGCTATGATTATGCATAGAAAACTTCATGCACCGATAACAGAGGACAACAGACAGCACTCTGTGGGGTAGGGAGCAACAAAGGGAAAAAGAGGGACCACGACCTCCCAATATATCCTATCAAAATTAAGAGGGTATATAAATTTGTATGCTTGGTGAAAAAACAGTGACAGAATAGAACAGCCTCAAACGGAGCTCCGAGGGCATCTAGTGGTGAAATGAGAAACAGTCACAATAATCGTGCAAGACAGGCCCCAAAGGAAACAGTGAAATTTATGCAAAAAATTAAAAATTATTAAAAAATATAAAAAAATATTAAAAATGCAGTCAAATTGACCAGTATATGTGGGCCTTACAAAAAAGCATGCAAATGTATGGAAAATAAAAAATATGATAAAGCATTAAGAATTATTGATAAAACAGTTTACATCCAGTTCAATATTCAAACCAGCTGGACTGAGGGTATTCAGTCTAAAGATCCATTCAGTTTCTAATCTCGATATATCTCTTTCTAAATTTTGTCCCCTCCAGCATCTTTTAGTACCATCGATAACACAAAACTTCAAGCCTGAAGGGTTCCTGTCGTGATGGAGGGCAAAATGTTTTGAGACCGAATGATCCTTAAACCCTTTACGTATAAGGTAGACGTGTTCTCCCAATCTTTCTTTAAAGGTTCTAGTGGTTCTACCTACATATCTCAGTCCACAAGGACATTCTAAAAGATAAACTATATGTGTGCTTTCGCATGTGAAAAGAGTAGACGTCTAATCTGCAGTGTGGGACTTCGGTGATCATTCCCAGCAAAGGAAGTAATTTTTCTGGGCATATTAATGCAAGCCTTACAACCTTTGCATTTCTTGCATCGAAAAAAACCTTTTAGGGGTAATAAATGGGCAGAGGCAGTTTTAGGTGGATCTATATGGCTATGTACAAGGCGATCTCTAAGATTAGGCGCTCTCCTGAAGATAACTCCCGGATTGTCCGCAAGCATAGGACCAATCACTGGATCACTCCTCAGGAGATGCCAATTCTTGTATAAAACTTTTTTTATGTCTTTGTGTTGGATATTATATTGAGTGAGAAAGTTAATGCCATTCTGTTTAGTAGTATCCACTGTTCTATTCCTCTTGGTGAAAGACCGGACCTCCTGACCAATCTCATCCCTCACAGATACAAGGTCTGAGGCCGGGTAGCCTTTATCTTTAAATCTAGAGATAAGAAGGTCACTTTGGATAAAATAATCAGTTTGGGAGGAGCAATTCCTACGCACACGGTGGAATTGACTCCTAGGTACCCCCTTAAGCCATGGACGATAGTGACAACTAGTAGTAGGAATAAAGCTATTTCTGTCAGTCTCTTTGAAAAAGGTTTTTGTAGTAAATTGATTGTTTATCAATAATTCTTAATGCTTTATCATATTTTTTATTTTCCATACATTTGCATGCTTTTTTGTAAGGCCCGCATATACTGGTCAATTTGACTGCATTTTTAATATTTTTTTATATTTTTTAATAATTTTTATTTTTTTGCATAAATTTCACTGTTTCCTTTGGGGCCTGTCTTGCACGATTATTGTGACTGTTTCTCATTTCACCACTAGATGCCCTCGGAGCTCCGTTTGAGGCTGTTCTATTCTGTCACTGTTTTTTCACCAAGCATACAAATTTATATACCCTCTTAATTTTGATAGGATATATTGGGAGGTCGTGGTCCCTCTTTTTCCCTTTGTTGCTCCCTACCCCACAGAGTGCTGTCTGTTGTCCTCTGTTATCGGTGCATGGAGTTTTCTATGCATAATCATAGCCGCACTACACGGCTGAGTATATGAATTTGCATAATTTTGCATAATTTCCATTTATCGGATACCTATGGGATCTGTCTTGCATGATCACTATGGATGCTCCTCACTTTCACCACTTGAGGTCCCCAGAGCTCCCACGGAGGCTGTTCTATCATTTCATTGTCTCCACTATACATACAGATTTATGCACCTTCTTAGTACAGTATATTAGACGTGCTTTTCACGTCACACCTAAGCACACTTCATGCATATGTATAGTCGCACTGCACTGCTATGTGCTTCATTGTTTACGCTTTTATGATCGTATGCGTCACTGCATACGCATTGCATTTTTTTTTTTTTTTTTTTACTAAATGCGACTTTATTGCAGCATAAGATCAATTATTTTTGTTTATTGTTCCATATGTCGGTTTAGATGCTCGCAGTGGATTTTTGTCCCTATGTGCGCTTTTTGTTGTTTTATGCTTCGCCGCATGCGTGTTCTACATTGTAGTAGAGACCGCTTTCACTTTAGATGTGCTCTTTATGGCACGCTTAAGTAATCTTTATGCGTAATCATAGCCGCATTACACTGCTGTGTATATACATTTGCATAACTTTGCATAATTTCCATCTATCGGATACCTATGGGATCTGTCTTGCATGATCACTATGGATGTTCTTCACTTTCACTACTTAAGGTCCCTGGAGCTCCCATGGAGGCTGTTTTATCATTTTATTGTTTTTACTATGCATACAGATTTATGCACCTTCTTAGTATAGTATATTAGACGCGCTTTTCATTGCACACCTGAGCACACTTCATGCATATTTATAGCCGCACTGCACTGCTATGTGCTTCATTGTGTACGTTTTTATGATCGTATGCGTCATTGCATACGCATTGGATTTTTTTTTTTTTTTTTCCCTTCACAGGAAGAACTTGTGCTCCACTTGACCCTGGTGGAGTGCAAGGCTACTTCCTGAGTTCCAGTGACTACTTCTGGTACAGGAAGTGCCTGCTTTTCATCTAGAAAGAAGTTTCTACATAGGAAAGATATGCCCTAGGGCAGAGTAATCAATCTAGCTTTTAATTTAGCCTTAACTAGCCTACTACGAATTAAATATGCAGGTAATATTGCATTCACCTCTTTTTATTCACACTATCTGAGAGATCTTTTGCTACTGTCTCTCTGACACAATGCAATTTGTCACAATGTTTTATTTCATGTTTGATGCTTTCTGCCTTTGACTAGTGTAGTCTGAATAAGGTGGAGCCTAACCACTCCCACTTTTTAATTCAAAAATGTTATAAAGTTGGTGCTGGCTGCCTGGTCGCCTTTCTCCCCTGATGACGCAAGATTGCGAAACCGGTCGGGAAGGCGACAGGTGGCACCATTTTATTTGAGGTCTTCTATTGACCATTTTATGCGTGCTACTTTTCGGGGTTCCCAGTGCACGGGCCCCGTATGTGAGTTTTCCTTTATCCTTGTTTTTAATTGTTTTACTTGTTATGTAATAAAGACGGTTTACACTTAGATGTGCCGTACATCTCTTTCATGTCACTATCCTACTGGACTCCCCTTTGGTGAGTCTCTGCGATCTCAGGATATCAGGATATCTACTATATTCCGGAGGAATCTGTAGTGTGCAACATCGCTGGTGAAACGACACCATTTGAAAGTTCTGCGGACCACCTATCAAACTCGTTTACAACCTTATAATGTGGGTTGTTGGAATCTGGTAAGCCTTGCTTCTTTACCCTTTTGTTCGAAGATCCTGTATACCAAAAAATGATGAAAGCTGTATTACTATAGACCTGCGCTGACTTTATATATTCATTGCTTGTGTGGACTTTTGGACATTGTCCTTCTCGGCTGCGGTCGCCTTCTGCCTTGGCGCTGACACTTGTTTTTTATTTTTATAAAGGAGGCTTAACGTGTGAAACAGATAGCAGATCAAGTTTTCCTCTAAGTGCAGTGCATAAATCATTATGGAGTGCAGCACATGGTCCTTTTCTTCTGAAAGAAGTCAGTGTGTGATGGCTGAGGCAGGGGGGAGAGGCGCATATAACCAAGAATGCTGTGCCACTATCAGCTGCCTCATTGGGAGAATAAAGTGTACTTGAGATGTCAAAATAAGCAGATTTGATACTTACCCGGGGCCTCCTCTGACCCCATGAGCACCGCTGCGTCCCTCGCCATCCTCCCAAGTGCCTCCATTCGAATATTATCAGTCCCAGTAATCTGGCTCAGTCGCGCCAGTCGGCTCTTCTACACATGCGGGGCCCCTCCGTGCATGCGCAGAAGAGCCCAACTCGCATGGCTGAGCCAGTTACCGGGGCTGATTGCAGCTGAACAGAGGCACACGGGAGGACAGCGAGGGACGCAGCGGTGCTCATGGGGCTAGAGGAAGCCCCAGGTAAGGGGGGTAAGGCCCCTTTTTGAAATTTGAGCACCCCCCACTTAAGGGACATCTGCACGGCCCTGAGTACACTACTTACATTACCTGCTGATCCATGTCTACACACGCAAGATGTTTTCAAGCACTTTAGGACTCCAAATTAGGAATGCAATGGGATTTCTGCCTTTTAGAGATAATAACCCTGCTGTGCGTCAAATCCGTAATCTTCCCCGGGACTTTTGGCGTGTATCCCACTCCGCCATGCCCCCCACCAGGTGTTAGACCCCTTGAAACATCGTTTCCATCACTTTTGTAGCCAGAAACAGTATTTGTAGTTTTGAAAGTTCGCCTGCCCATTAAAGTCTATTGCGGTTCGCGAAGTTCGCTGAGTCACGAACCTTTTGCGGAAGTTCGCAAACCGAAAATCGGAGGTTCGCGACATCTACACTCTCTTGTACTGTAGCTGTATCTGGTAAACCTGTTGCCTAACCTCTTAGATTGGCCCGACTCTGCTTCTGCCTGCTCCTTTGACTCTGTGCATGATTGTATATATCTGTATATTGTATATGTTTGTATATACAGTATCTCCTGCATATTGCCTTATAAATAGTTATTTAGTTAGGGTATTTGGTTGTATGGGTGTACACTGCATGTCTTGTTTTGTTGGTGATTCTCTGTGTATAAGGCACTGCTGTGCATATGGTTGCATTTATTTTACATTATTATTTTGTATGCACGATTTGGTTTGTAATAAACAATATTGCACCATATTCTGTTTTCAGTCTCAGTATTTCTGCAAACTGTGGTCATTCCCTGGTTTCCTGTCCAGTAATCATTACAAACAGGCCAATTTTTCCAAGCACACCAACAAAGCTACAAACAAAAGAGTTGAAAATAAAAGTATCAATGCTGTGCATAAATAAATGTGCACAGACTTAAATTAACTGAAACAATATTGTAAACAAGAGGGTGCCAAAATACCTCCATAATAAAGGGGGAATAAATTCACATATAAAAGTGATCACTCTATGTTATTGCAGATAAATGGTTCTACAAGCATGGGCTTACTTACCTGTTCCACATATATCTTCTTTATTTTTACATGACATATTCCTTTTGTACCTGTGCCATGTGTTAAAGAGAACCTGAGATGGGGATAATGGCAGTATTTATACTTACCTGGGGCTTCCTCCAGCCCCATGAGGTTCGTGGGCTCCCTCGCTGTCGGCTCCGTTCAATTTTAAACGGCATTCTGGCCAGTTGAGGTCAGTCATTGGCTTCTGCGCATGTGCAGCCAGGCCATACGTGCACCCCGCCACGCTCTTGTGCCTGGGAGCACTCTGAACCTGCGCAGTGCCATACGCGATAGCTTCTGATCACTGAAGGGAAATGTCAGCTGCCATATGACAGCTTAATCTCCCCTCTCAGGTGCGCATGATCGCGTCGGGAGAGGAAACGGCGGGCAGCTTAAATCCTATGCTGCATCAGGCTAGATCAGCCACAAGTGCGGTGTAGGTTTTACTATGCGCGGTCTGGAATAGATTAATGTTGTAGGCCTGCTTTAACATGGTCTCAATAAAGTTTTTGTGTTTTATATTTTACTAGTGTACTGCTGACCTTGCCTCCTTAGTATCTTTTTCAGAGACATGAGTTCATGTACAATGTATACTCACCAAGTATATGTATCCGTTTAAGGTCTCACAGCATTCTTTTTATTTTCCTCATTTTTATCTACACATTTCAAAGCCTAATTTTTACCTGCCAACTCACTGATTCCGCAACAATGCTGAGCTCTAAAAACAAGTCATTGAAACCAAACTGTCAGTCTCTTCTGCGTGCTTTGGAATTGTTTACCTACGTAGTGATCATCCATCTGGTAACACTGTTTTTGAACCTGCATCAGCATCATTTGAAACGACTTTTCTAATAAATATGGAATCACACAACAGAATCAAACATTCCTTCACTATCATTAACCATACTATTAAAGCGGTGCCACATTTGCTGAAACGTTAACTCATTACCCTCAGGACTTTCTCTAACATCAGCTTATTATTATTATTTAGTATTTATATAGTGCCAACATCATCTGCAGAGCTTTACAGAGTATATTATAACGCAAACGGAGACGACACACAAAGGGCTTCAGTAAATCACTGTATTGGCAGCATACAGAGGCACACACGACATGTTTCGGGCGGAGCCCTTCCTCCATCTGAGGTGAGGCTCCGCCCGAAACATGTCGTGTGCCTCTGTATGCTGCTAATACATTACATTAGTGTTTGCAGGAGTGGTGTACCTGCAGGACTCTGGCACCGGCACGAAGGTCTACAACTAGGCCTACTAGGTGTGAAGTGTGAACATTCCACATCAATTACAGAGAATATTGTCTTGTGACTTAACTGTCTCACAGAGGGGCTCACAATTCATTCCCTACCTAAGTCGTATGTATGTATGTATGTATCGTGTGGTGTATGTATCGTTGTTTAGGGCCATTTTTGCATGGAAGCCAAATAACTTATCTGTATGCTTATGAGCAATCATTAGCTGTACCCTACAGTTTTTTTTGCGATTCCATTAAATACTGGATGACAAGCCATAGACTGAAATGTAAAGATCACCTTAAAGCACACCTGAAGTAAGAGGAATGGGGAGGCTGACATATTTATTTCCTTTTAAATAATACCAGTTGCCTAGCTGTCTTGCTGATCCTCTGCATGTAATATTAACTTTGACCCTGAAAAACATGCAGACCAGATGTTTCTGACTGAAGTTCGACTGGATTAGTTGCATGCTTGTTTCAGGTGTGCAATTCAGACACTATTGATGTCAGAAAGACCAGCAGGACTGTCAGGCAACTGATATTTTTTAAAGGGAAATAAATAGGGCAGTGTCATGGACACTGCTACAGTCTACCTGCTTGTGTCAGCATTTGTGGGAACTACCATGGACTTCTGCTGCTTACCAGGAGGTGGCCTCCTTTTGTCTTTGGACAGTTGATACAGTAGCTTTGGTCCACCTGCGGGTGGTATCCTGAGTTCTTTGCTTACTGATCTAATTGATCACCTTATAGGATTGGTGTGCCTATTTAAGGCCTCTAGTTTCTCCAGACCAGTGCCAACGTATTTAGCTCCTAGGCTCTGAGCTGCTGAGTGTCTGGACATCCCTTGATCCCTGTTCCTGACCTATTTTGTCTTCTGTTTTGTCTGCCTTTGACTTTGCCTCTGTCTGCCGAGATTGTACTGCAAACCTTGTAGAGTATATTGATTGTATATATTTGTGTGCTTATTTAGTTAGTAGTTATGCTTGTATTGTTTACTGATGTCTGTGTTAAGGGTTTTTATCTGGGGTTTGCAGTTGTGTTCAATATTTGCAGTGTTATCACTTACGTATGTACTTTAAATATTGTTCAATCATTGGTAAACATAATTTCACAACTATGTGGGTTTCTGCTCTTGTGTACTCACTGCCAAGCCTGCCATAAGTGGTTATCTGGTTTATTTCTGTGCAAATTCATGACATGCAGCCCTTTATATGCCTCTCATTTGAGGTTACAGGGTGAGTTTTGTACCACTAGTATATGTCCAGGTCTGGATTTACCTCACAAGAGCCTATAGGCACGGATATCCCGGCACATTAGACTTCGCCCTCCATGAACCTACAAACCGAACCGCAAGTGTGCTGGCTGGCCCAGCTGTCACTCCTCCCTTACTTCTCTTGCCTCATAGGTAGCTACAGGTGCCCCTTAGTATTAGGTAGCCAGAAGGACCCTCAGTATTAAGTAGCTAGAGGTGCCCCCAAGTATTAGGTAGATAGAGGAACCTCAGTATTAAGTAGCTAGAGGTGCCCCTGACCAAAGGGAAATCTCGTAAGTGGAATGCTGAGAGCAGGTTGAGTAACCTCTTATTTACACTCTCATCAGGACTCTGCATAAGGAGCGAGGTGCTTGGGGAGGGGAGTAAGCCGCCTTTCCATTATCAGGCGCCTGTAGTGCACGTGCCTACAGTGCCTAATGGTAAATCCGGCCCTGTATAGGACGTTTTTTTTTTATTTAACCACTTGACCACCAGAGCAATTTTCACCTTTCAGCGCTCCTTCCATTTATTCGTCTATAACTTTATAATTACTTATCGCAATGAAACGAACTATAGCTTGTATTTTTCCGACACCAATTAGGCTCACTTTGGGTGGTACATTTTGCTAAGAGCTACTTTACTGTAAATGCATTTTAACAGGAAGAATAAGAAAAAAACGGAAAAAAAATCATTATTTCTCAGTTTTCGGCCATTATAGTTTTAAAATAATACATGCCTCCATAATTAAAACTCACGTATTGTGTTTGCCCATTTGTCCCGGTTATTACACCGTTTAAATTATGTCCCTATCACAATGTTTTGCGCCAATGTTTTATTTGGAAATAAAGGTGCATTTTTTTCAGTTTTGCGTCCATCCCTAATTACAAGCCCATAGTTTATAAAGTAACAGTGTTATACCCTCTTGACATAAATATTTAAAGAGTCCAGTCCCTAAGGTAACTATGATTTTTTTTATTGTAATTTTTTTTCCTTTTTATTACAAAATAAAAAAAAAGTTTTTGTGAGTTAATTTATAATGTAAAACTAGGTATATATCTATGAAAAATGTTTTTGGGTGTAGTTTTGCTATTTGGCCACAAGATGGCCACAGTACTTTTTTGTCCATGCGACCTGTAAGCGTCGGAAGTACGCTTACAGGACGTTCAGTGAGGCTGGGAAACTTTTTTTTTCACAATGATCGTACTGCTCTCATAGAAGCAGCCGATCATTGCTGGGGCTGAGATCAACGAACGGGAAAGTTTTTTTCCCCCGTTCATTAATCTCTGGGCGAGCATGTGGCGGCGTGCGGGAGCGCACGCACAAGCGGGCGGGAACGTGGACAGCGGCGGGGCAGTACGTGTTTCTAGGTGGGCAAGTAGTTAAGCCAGAAATGTCATGGTAGAATTATAGACAAATGTAAACATCACCCACGTTTTTCAGTTGATTCTGACACATGGCCTACATGAGGCAGAACAGCATAATGGAGATTGTTCAACAGACAGAGCTCCAGCTATCTGGTAAATAACATGGATTTACATGGACATCTCAGGAGGGAAGAAGTTAATATAGCTGTACTTCTCCTCCTTCAGCATTGTTTTTCTGACAGTGCTCTTCACAGCGTTCATATACAGCAGGGGTGTCCAAACTTTTTAGGCCAAAGGCTATATCGCCAGTCTCGACAGTACTAGTGGGCAGAACTAGCAAAATTAAACACAGTTTTTTGCTGATTGCCGTTAGGTACACTGTGCCTGTGACCTTTTGTCAAATAAAACATTTCCATAAGAAATAACCCATATATGTGTGCAGTTAGCACAGTGGCAGCTGCTAATCAGTGGCTGTTACTGCTGCTGACATAGTGGCTGCTGCTAACCAGTTGCTGCCACTGTTACAGTGGTGGCTGTTAACCTACAGACAAACAAAGAGGAAGGCAGAGTGGAAACACAAGGTGGCTCCTGCATGTGGCACTGCAGCTACAACTTTAGACAGCTTTGGGGGCCACCAGAAAAAGCTCAGTTGGCCGCATTTGGTCCCCAGACGGATATGCTTAATCTACAGGCTTCCAGTGAAATATGCAGTCTTTTTTCAGTGGCTAATAGCTTTCTGTAAGTTAGCACCCCCAAGCACTGCACACACTCATAATGATGATTTCTTGCTTACTAAGCTTGACTTACACACTTTGATAACGGTAGGGTACTGAACAACTGTTATCTTCAGTTTTGACATGCTGCTCAGGATGGAGTATCAGGAGACATTCTACTGAAAGGTAGGGATGCTCATTCAGATTTTGCGGAATTGAAATTTCCGAATTTCCGATCAGAAACCTGAATTTCCGATCAGAACTCGGAAATCGGATTTCTATGAAAATACTGCATTACTGCTATTTCGGTAATTTCAGCCCAATCCCAGAACTAGGACGCATTGGACCAATCAGAGAATGTGGAGTCAACTCGGAAGTATTTTTACCAATCAGAGAATGCAAAAAATAACCCAAAAAAACACTACTCTGAAATTCAGAAATCTGAACTCGGAAATCGGAAACAGATCGGAAATCCGCAGAATCGGTAATCGGCATGGTGGAAATCGGAATTTCTGCAGAATCGGAAACAGGGCCGTTTCTTGCCCCGTTCAGCCGGTTCTGCTGAACGGGGCGCTGATGAGAGACAGATTGGGGGGCGCCAGGCAGAAGGAGAAGGATGTGACGTCACCAGGTGGGGTGCGTGCAGGTATGGCTTGTGCTATGGGCGCCATACCTGCCACCAGCCGCTGCCGCCATTGCCTGCGCCCCCCTCTCGCAATAATCCTATCAGTCAGTGCCGCCCCCGCCGCCTGAACATCCTCGTTATTGCAGGCAGTATCAGCGCATAAGCAGTGTCAGAAGGACGCACGCTACTCGCGCACAGTGTACTCCACATGCGGAAGTGACTAATGACGTCACTTCCGCATGTGGAGTACTCTGGGCGCGAGTAGCGTGCGTACCTTCTGTCACTGCTTACGCGCTGATGCCTGCAATAACGTGGATGTTCAAGCGGCGGGGGCGGCACTGACTGATCGGATTCATCAGCGGAGGACTGGTCGCCGCAGATCTGAGGTCTGTAACCCCCAGTCAGCACCCAGCCCCCCAAGCAAGCCTGCACCCAGCCCCCCTAGAAAGCCGGCACCCAGTCAGCACCCAGCCCCCCCAGCAAGCCTGCACCCAGCCCCCCCCAGCAAGCCTGCACCCAGTCAGCACCCCCCCCTCCCAGCAAGCCTGCACCCAGTCAGCACCCACCCCCCAGCAAGCCAGCCCCCCAGCAAGCCTGCACCCAGTCAGCACCCAGCAAGCCTGCACCCAGCCCCCCTAGAAAGCCGGCACCCAGTCAGCACCCAGCCCCCCCAGCAAGCCTGCACCCAGCCCCCCCCCAGCAAGCCTGCACCCAGTCAGCACCCCCCCCCCCAGCAAGCCTGCACCCAGTCAGCACCCACCCCCCAGCAAGCCAGCCCCCTAGCAAGCCTGCACCCAGTCAGCACCCAGCAAGCCTGCACCCAGCTCCCCAGCAAGCCTGCACCCAGTCAGCACCCAGCCCCCCCAGCAAGCCTGCACCCAGCCCCCCAGCAAGCCTGCACCCAGTCAGCACCCAGCCCCCCCAGCAAGCCTGCACCCAGTCAGCACCCAGCCCCCCCAGCAAGCCTGCACCCAGTCAACACCCAGCCCCCCCCAGCAAGCCTGCACCCAGCCCCCCAGCAAGCCTGTACCCAGTCAGCACCCAGCCCCCCCAGCAAGCCTGCACCCAGCCCTCCCAGCAAGCCTGCACCCAGTCAGCACCCAGCCCCCAGCAAGCCTGCACCCAGTCAGCACTCAGCCCCCCAGCAAGCCTGCACCCAGTCAGCACCCAGCCCCCCAGCAAGCCTGCACCCAGTCAGCACCCAGCCCCCCAGCAAGCCTGCACCCAGTCAGCCCCACAGCAAGCCTGCACCCAGTCAGCACCCAGCCCCCCCCCCAGCAAGCCTGCACCCAGCCTCCCCCCAGCAAGCCTGCACCCAGCCCCCCCAGCAAGCCAGCACCCTGCGCTAGGCAGCAGTCTGCCCCCAGGCAGCACCCTACCCCAGCATGCACTATGCCTCAGGCAGCCAGCATCCTACTCTAGGCAGCTCCCTGCCACAGCCAGCTCCCTGCCGACAGCCCTCAGCAAGCACCCTGCGCCAAGCCAGCAATTAGGGGACAGCTATGGCTACCTAATATCATGGGGATACATCTTGCAAGCTAATACTAATACTGTATATGTGCACGTGGCTACTTAATTATTTTATCGGGGGAACATGGCTAGTTAATTTGTTTATGCAGGGCAAACTTGGCTACTTAATCATTTTATCTTGACGCACCTGCCTATGTAATTTGTTTGTTTGAGACGCCTGGCTGTTTCATTATTTTATTTGCTGGTGTGTAACTACTTCACTATTTTATCTCGATGATTGTGACAACTTTATTTTTATTGTGCGGCACATGTCTACTTATTTTATCTGGAGGCATGGAAGTATTTGATCATTTTATCTGGAGGCATGGAAGTATTTGATTATTTTATCTGGAGGCAGGGAACTTATTAATTATTTTAGCTGGAAGTGGGATTGCAACATGTACTGGGAGGGGGGTTGTGGGGTCAGGCCAGTGGGGGGGGGGGGGGGGGGGCATATTTTTTGATTCTCGAACTGGGTGAAATTTAGCCTAGAAACTGCCCTGATTGGAAATCTGTATTTCCGACCATCCCTACTGAAAGGGACAACAATAGCAGTAGGCAAAAAAATCCAACACAGCCAAGTGCTATTCACTCCAGCAGGGTCAGCTGCAGAGGACCGGGTTCCCTGCACGGACAATATAGCACTTTTGTGTACAATGCTGTTATCTGGTTCATCTAATTATTATGATTTAGACTGAACAGGCACATGCTGTAAAGTCAGAGATTCTGCTACCAGAAGAAGTGAAAGTCAACTGAAAGACAAGCAGAAATTAGTCCTCATAGCAGAGATGGGGAAATCTGCATAATGGAGACGGGGATTAAATACAGACTAAATAAGGAAATGTAATTGAGCTTATCCAGGTATGATATTTGCTTAAGCCGTGTGATTTAGTTTTGCCTGACTGGTAAGTACAGCGTCTTTAACAAGTCATGCCATTAATATGTTACAACTAGGGATATGGAAATGACTTGCTCTTCAAATAATTGCTATATTCATTTCAAAACTAAATGGAGATCAGCTTACTTTCTTTTTTTCCCCATCTTGTTCTAGTTTCTAAAGTTTTTAAAGGACAAGTGAAATCACAGTGTGAAGTTTCCTTCTCCACCTGACTCGGCACCACCCCACCCTCTTCATTAAAAAGAGAGACCCTTTGTGGGAGTAGATGAACTCAGCTCCCACCACACTGCTACCAGTCCTAAGGAAAACTGCTACCCCAGCCATACAGTTACCTATGGCAATATTTGCACACATGATACAAATACACAGCTGGAGGTGATCAAAATGCATAAAACAGTTAAACCTGAGATGAAATGTAATATTTACACTTACCTGAGATGCAGAACACTCCTGGTGGCCGGGCCGCACATACACAGTATTATTGGACTGGCAGTGACTTAAGTAAGAGACCAGCGGTTGATTAGAGCGGCCTGGGAGGATGGAGAGGGAGCCAATAGCCTAAAAGGGGTTGAAGGAAGGTGAGTATAAATGCTATATTACATTTCATCCTAGGTTTCCTTTAAGAACAGTTTAAAAATGCAGGAAGTGTTATCTGATATACTGAAGCAATGTGAATCAGACCCATAGTGACAAATATATAGTGATTTACTAAACATACAACATTTTATAAAACACACAAGGGGTAGAGCCCTGCCCTTGCAAGCTTACAATGTGAAGGAATAAAGGGGAAACTAGATGTGAGAATAGATAAGGTTTGCATCCAGAGTTTTTGTGTTAGTGTAATATATTCGGAAAGGAGGGCAGCTTGCCCAGAGGCTGGGCATATGCTATGTTAGATTGTATGCTAGCTTAAACAAGTGTGGTTTTCAATAGCATGTTTTTGCAGCCTGGTAGGGGTTCCATTTTGTGTTTTTTTTTCCCCTCTTTACCCAGACCGCAGGAAGCCCTCTATTGTTTGCCAGTTGCCACTCTCTCTCCTTTCTTTTTTTCGTCATAGAAATGATACAGGATGTTGAGTATGCCTAAACAACGCATCTGTACAGTGTTCAATGCCCACGGTGTCACCCTAAGGATCAAGCTTGTTCCTTATTAGTGACACTTATTGAAGGTGTGTGTACCCACTTTAAACCTACAATAAAGCCTCATATATATGCTAGAGTGAGCCTAGCCATGGCGACTATTCATGGCTGTCTTCTTGACCTTAAAACTGGCATGTGTACAGGACAACAATGAGGTCACTTGAGCAACATTGACAAAGATGTACATTGTTTCCTTACTTACCTCGCCCACTGGAAGCTGCTTGATCATGTAGCATGCCATCATTTCTTCTCCATAAAAACAGTACACACTGTTTGGGTATACCCTAGCAATGTGCCTGTACAGTGCTCATTGCCCACAGTGTAGTTGTAAAAATGAAGCTCTTACAGGAGGCACTTAATAAAAGTTTGCACACATCTTTACATTAAGATCGTTTAATGTTTACATTGGAAAGTAGGGGAGCCATTGATTAGAATTCAGGATGAAGATCATGTGCTGTCAACTTTGTAGCTTTGGTCTTGAATATTTTGGTAAGCTTTCATGTCAATCTGGAGGTCTAAGTGCACTAAAGGCAATAAAGGAACACTATTGATTGAAATATTTTCTTTCAATTGAGATAGGAATTGCTTGGGAAGTGCTGCTAAGTACTGGTGTGTACATTTCACTGGCAACCTCTTTGTTTACTGTTATAAAAATACTTTCACACTTTACTGATGCCAAACTGATGGCAGAATGAACCATGATGGGAGGGGGAATTCCCCTCACACTGTTAACCCTGTGTGTTTGTGTGTGTGTGCGAGAGAGAAGCTGTCAGCAGCTGCAGATGGTGTGTCCTGTGTCTCTGACTGAAGTGTCTGAAGAGAGCAGATGAAATGTAACTTGTTTTTATAAACATTTGTAATTGTCTGTGACACCACAGCTTTTCATATTGTCTTTGCTTTCAGAGAAAGTAGTTTGCTTCATTGCACAGCCAGTATTGCATATCAGACACCGCTTCTGCAATTGATTTGTTCCAAATAAAGCTAAACCCTACACTCAATAAATTAAAGCATTGGCCTCTGATATTTCACATAAAAAGTAGGAAAATGTTTACACTGCTACTTAGACATTAGTTGTACATTGTCAATTTAGAACACTTGGGTATTGATAGTGTTCCTTTAAGTAACTGGACCCGGAGTACTTTTTGATGGAAATCATTCAAACTTGGCCCAAATGCTTCACATGCTTCACTACCACTTTTACATACCTGTGAGTACAGATGAACTTGAATCTGTGCCAAAGTCATTTTTGCATCAAAATGTAAATTTCCTCTAATTCAATTTTTGTGAAAGTATAATTGAATTATATGGGGGTCCATCTTGCAAGGGTCATAAAACAAGTCTAATCATCATGATTTTCACACCCATAAAAAGTGTAGCCTCAAAAACACGTAATCTGAAGGATGGACCCCTATATTGGAGAGAGGGAAGTAGTAGTTGAGGCCCCCTTACAGCTCTGGGCCCCCTGCAGTGTCTGAGGCTGCTCCCCCCTAGTTACGTCCCTGTATATAGCCTTTTACCACAGAATGTGACAAAGGTATGGTTGGCAGGTGCAGCATTATGAGGGATGTTACTTGAATTCAGTAGTGCCCATCCACTATTCGGGTATCCGAACTATACAGATAATCCAACATTTTTCCACTATCCAAACTTTGAATAGCAATTCGGATATTTTTTAAAATCCGAATAGCACTATCTGACAAACTCGGATTTCCCATTTGAAATCCGAAATCCGGGCGGATAGTTAGTTCAGATATCGGAGCAGGAGACAAAATCACCTTCAATGGCAAAAATCCCTTTCGAAGGGAGAGAGAGAGAGAGAGAGAAAGAGAGAGATATCCGGAAGGGGTTTTTGCCATTTGAAGAGACTTTTGGAAGCATTTTAAGCCATTTTCAGGTCACTTCCGGTTTTCTATCCGAATATCCGAATCCGGCCAGATATCCAAGATATTGGGTTCGGATATCCGAGTTTACTCGGATACCAAAAAGTTCGGATTCAGATATCCGATTCGGATCCGGATATCTGGGTATCCGGATCCGGATCAATTCGGATTTTGAAAAGGGGTATACGAGCACCCCTGCTTAAATCCCTCTGTCCAGCCTTGAATGACATCAGGCACATTGAATGGAGAAGAAAAGTAATACCAGTTTTCAAACCTAAGGCTCAACATCTAAATAACATACATTGTAGTGTCTGTATATACACTGTCTGTATTGTAGTGTTTGTTAGAGATGTCACGAACATAGAATTTTCCGTTCACGAACGGCGAAGGAGAACGTCTGCAAAATATTTACGATCAGGTGAATCACCATAGACTTCCAAGGGCTGGCAAATTTTAAAACCTACAAAGACTGTTTCTGGTCACAAAAGCGATGGAAACGTTGTTTTAAGGGGTCTAACACCTGGAGAGGGGCATTGTGGAGGGGGATCCATGCCAAAAGTCTCACCAAAAATTACAGAGTTGACACAGTCGGGTTTTAAACCCTAAAGGGGCAGAAATCACATTATGCACAGCTTTGGGTGTCAGTGGGCTGTGGCGTGTCTCACACAGAGAGATACAATAGTACTATCAAAATACAGTGAAATAATAATACATTGGAGTGGTTCTGTGCGTACAACTTAATGTAGCAACAGCAGTAGTGTGCACACAGCTCTGGGTGTCAGTGGGCTGTGGCGTGTCTCACAAAGAGAGATACAATAGTACTATCAAAATACAGTGAAATAATAATACATTGGAGTGGTTCTGTGCATACAACTTAATGTAGCAACAGCAGTAGTGTGCACATACAGTAGCTGTGGGTGTCAGTGGGCTGTGGAGTGTCACACACACAAAAAAACACAGGAGACCGATGTGCTAGCCCTCAAAATGGCTGTTTGGAGTGCTTTCACAGCAAGTGAGGTACAAGAACACAGGCCTAGCTAATACTTTCCCTACCTTTCTGCAGCAAGTCTGACTCTGCTCCCAATAACAGTCAGCACAGCAGCCAGCAGACAATTAATTCAATATGGTCACCGCTACTGCTTTTTGAAAGGGGGTTGGGGGGTCCAGGAAGGGGTGCTAGCTGATTGGCTGCCATGTGTCTGCTGACTGTGAGGTAAGGGGTAAAAGTTTAGCTCAATGATGAGGTATAGGGGCGAATTGAACACGCCAAATGTTCGCTGTTTGCTGCGAATTCGAACAGGCGATGTTCACAGAATAATGGTTGACGTTGAACTGTTCTGGTCATCTCTAGTGTTTGTCATTATAGTGTATGTAAAAGAAAACTTAGGATAAGAGGTGTCATGTGACCGTTGTATATGAAACAAATAGCAACTTTTAAAGGACAACTGAACCAAGAGGGATATGGAGGCTGACATATTTTTTTTCCTGCATTAGCTGCATGCTTGTTTCTGGTGTTATTCAGACACTGCTGCAGCCCAACAGACCAGCAGGGCTGCCGGGCAACTGGTATTGTTTAAAAGGAAATAAATATGGTAGCCTCCATATACTTCTCACTTCAGTTGTCCTTTAACACCGCTTGTCGTCCACGGATAGATGTGATGGTGGAGGCGGGGAGAGGGGGAGGAAGCAAGAGAAACACAAGTACATCTATCTTTCTGTCTGGAGTTAGGCTTTAAGTTTTTAGCAAAGACCTTTATTCCCATATGCATAGCCAGAAAAGAATCTTATATTTAGCCCAAGCAAACGTAAACCAGAGACTCAGGTACAGTAGACTTTAATACCAAGCTATAAATAATTAAGCCACTGTAGAATTTTTTTTGTAATAGAGTTTAAGTAATCTGACAGTTGAAGATTAGCTATTCAATTTTTTTCCACGGAATTTTAATTAAATTTACTGCTCTCTCAATTGATTACTGTTTAATGAGCTCCAAGTCCCTTCTGCAGTAGGCACAGGCATTCTAATGTACAGCACACTGCTCTGAAATTACCTGCTTTGTAATGTACAGCTGTGTGAGACTATAAGAATTGGAACTTCTGCAAAAATATCCATTTGTTAAAGCGGTATTGTCACCATCAAAATCAAATTTCAACAGCAACTGGTCTGAGTGTATTAAGTGATAAAGATGCTAATCCAGCATTCAAAAAGTGCCAAACAGTTGAATGCTGGGGGTTCTTTTTATCTATAATATATTCCTCCTCTTCCATGTATTTCCCTGCCTAGCCTATCTGAAACATGATCTTCTGCTCAATTGTGTTTACAAGCAAGGCTGAGGTGACTCAGTCATTGGAGGAGAAAAGAAATAAAAGACAGTGCAGTTCCTAGTATACACCTCAGTGGGAGTGTCTGAAGACTCTGGGAGGAGGGCAGCTAATGAATACACAATGAGCAAGAGAAGGGAGGGGGGGGGGGACAAGAGTCAGGGAGGATATGATGTCAGTGTTAGCTTGGCAAGATAGCCACTGCCTAGAAAAGGATTTTCTGCTTTTCCTTTATAAAATTCACAGGAATCATTATGTGGATAGTACAATACATCTGTTTTGTAAGCAGAAGTAGTATTTATCTACTTATATATGTGTTTTTTATTTCTAGGTTAGCATGGGTGTCGCTTGTTCTTTAACTTACACAATTGTAGATCTTGGCATGAAAATTGTTAGCCATGCATTACTCTTCCTAATCAATACATTATGTCATAGCACACATCCCTAAATAAACAATATTAAACAATATTTTTAGGAAGGAGCGTAAACTACAAATCATGGGGCTTCCAGCAAAACTTTGATAGGGCCCCTTAATGTTCACAACTCTTCTTTTGCCTCCTCTTACAAGGCTAATAGAACAAGTGTGTCATTCAGGTTCTTCACACCCATAAGACACATGGCCAGTGGTGTAGCAATAGGTGTTGCAGAGGTAGCGACCGCATTGGGGCCCTTGGGCCAGAGGGGCCCAATGGGGCCCTTCCTCAACCAAAGTATTAGCTGTGTATTGGTCCTGTGGTGGTAATATTCACTTCTATAGATACTTTGAATAGTAGTAATTGTTAAGGAACTGTTCCCCATCCCCTTCTTGCACTTCTGACACTGTGGTTGTGCTTGTCAGGTTTTGTTGACCCGTATCAAGTGTTACATATAGAGTGCTTAGGTGGCTCAATGCAAAACTCGCACCGAGGCCCATAGCTCCATAACTATGCCACTGCATGTGGCCATAAAAACACCTGATCTGGAGTATCAGAGAAAGGGAAAGTTAGTAGTTGGGACCCCCCTGTCGCAAGACTGTCACAGAGACTGCTCCCCTCTAGTTATGCCCCAGCTTATAGGTCCAAACAAGACTTTAACTAGAATTAAAATTGCTTGTCTAGGTTGCAGTAGTTTCTGCGAACATGTAAGCCTACTTGTGTCAGCATAGTAGGAAAAGTGGAGGTGAGAGAGAAGTTGAGTGAGTTATGATCAGAAAGAGGAAACAGAGCATTAGTAAAATCAGTGATAAAACAGAGACGAGTGAATATGAGGTCAAGTGAATGGCCATCAGATTGATTTGGAGCTGTCGGCCACTGAGACAAGCCATAGGAGGAGGTGAGTGACAGAAGTTTGGTGGAGACTGAATTATTGGTATCAACAGAAATGTTAAAATCACACATGATAGTGGTAGGGATTTTATAGGACAGGAGCTGGTGGAGCCATGCAGAGAAGTGATCTAAGAGAACAGATGCAGGGCTGGGGGGGGGGGGGGGGGGGAGGGGGAGAGTAGATAACTGCAATTTAGAAGTTAGGGGCAAAGTATAGTTGCACTGCATTGACTTCAAAGGAGTGTAGACAGATAGAGAGAAAGAATAGAAAGAATATACACACTGTGTGTATATATATATATATATATATATATATATATATATATATATATATATATATATATATATATACACACACACAGTGGCTTGCAGAAGTATTCAGCCCCCCTGAAGCTTTCCACATTTTGTAACATTACTGCCACAAACATGAATCAATTTTATTGGAATTCCAAGTGAAAGACCAATACAAAGTGGTGTGCATGTGAGAAGTGGAACAAAAATCATACAGGATTCCAAACATTTTTTACAAATCAATAACTGCAAAGTGGGGTGTGCGTAATTATTCAGCCCCCTTTGGCTTGAGTGTAGTCAGTTGCCCATAGACATTGCCTGATGAGTGCTAATGACTAAATAGAGTGCACCTGTGTGTAATCTAATGTCAGTACAAATACAGCTGCTCTGTGATGGCCTCAGAGGTTGTCTAAGAGAATATTGGGAGCAACAACACCATGAAGTCCAAAGAACACACCAGACAAGTCAGGGATAACGTTATTGAGAAATTTAAAGCAGGCTTAGGCTACAAAAAGATTTCCAAAGCCTTGAACATCCCACGGAGCACTGTTCAAGCGATCAATCAGAAATGGAAGGAGTATGGCACAACTGTAAACCTACCAAGACAAGGCCGTCCACCTAAACTCACAGGCCGAACAAGGAGAGCGCTGATCAGAAATGCAGTCAAGAGGCCCATGGTGACTCTAGATGAACTGCAGAGATTTACAGCTCAAGTGGGGGAATCTGTTCATAGGACAACTGTTAGTCGTGCAATGCACAAAGTTGGCCTTTATGGAAGAGTGGCAAGAAGAAAGCCATTGTTAACAGATAAGCATAAGAAGATCCGTTTGCAGTTTGCCACAAGCCATGTGAGGGACACAGCAAACATGTGGAAGAAGGTGCTCTGGTCAGATGAGACCAAAATGGAACTTTTTGGCCAAAATGCAAAACGCTATGTGTGGCGGAAAACTAACACTGCACATCACTCTGAACACACCATCCTTACTGTCAAATATGGTGGTGGCAGCATCATGCTCTGGGGGTGTGTCTCTTCAGCAGGGACAGGGTAGCTGGTCAGAGTTGATGGAAAGATGGATGGAGCCAAATACAGGGCAATCTTGGAAGAAAACCTCTTGTAGCCTGCAAAAGACTTGAGACTGGGGCGGAGGTTCACCTTCCAGCAGGACAACAACCCTAAACATAAAGCCAGGGCAACAATGGAATGGTTTAAAACAAAGCGTATCCATGTGTTAGAATGGCCCAGTCAAAGTCCAGATCTAAATCTAATCTAGAATCTGTGGCAAGATCTGAAAACTGCTGTTCACAAACGCTGTCCATCTAATCTGACTGAGCTGGAGCTGTTTTGCAAAGAAGAATGGGCAAGGATTTCAGTCTGTAGATGTGCAAAGCTGGTAGTGACATACCCTAAAATACTGGCAGCTGTAATTGCAGCAAAAGGTGGTACTACAAAGTATTGACTCAGGGGGCTGAATAATTACGCACACCCCACTTTGCAGTTATTGATTTGTAAAAAATGTTTGGAATCATGTATGATTTTTGTTCCACTTCTCACGTGTACACCACTTTGTATTGGTCTTTCACGTGGAATGCCAATAAAATTGATTCATGTTTGTGGCAGTAATGTGACAAAATGTGGAAAACTTCAAGGGGGCCGAATACTTTTGCAAGCCACTGTATATATATATATATATATATATATATATATATATATATATATATATATATATATATATATATATATATATATATATATATATATATATATATATATATATTAATATATATATATATATATATATATATATATATATACTGTGTATGCATATATATATATATATATATATATAACTATATATATATATATATACAGTATATGTGTGTGTGTGGATAGCGTGTGTGTGTATATATATATATATATATATATATATATATATATATATATATGTATATATATATATGTATATATATATATATATATATGTATATATATATATATATATATGTATATATATATATATATATATGTATATATATATATATATATATATATATATATATATATATATATATATATATACAGTGGTTTGCAACAGTATTCAGCCCCCTTGAAGTTTTCCACATTTTGTCATATTACTGCCACAAACATGAATCAATTTTATTGGAATTCCACGTGAACGACCAATACAAAGTGGTGTATACATGAGAAGTGGAACAAAAATCATACATGATTCCAAACATTAAAAAAAAAAAAGTTACTGCAAAGTGGGTGTAACGATTGTGGAACTTTCTCCGTGATCAGCGCACAACGCGTGCGCTGACACGGCGGAAATCCTCCACAAGCGTATATTTGCAGGCACCCAGCAAAAGGTGCTACGCACCTGTAGAGGGAAATTCCTGTCGGCAGATGGCGCTGGGGAGTGCAGAGGAACCAATCCTCTGTACCTCCACAAGTGCCAGACAGGAATTGTACGAAGCGCAGAACGCAATCACAAGAGAGGCGATTGCGAATGAGATTGAGCAAAGGGACAGGTTGTATGTGTGTGCGCCAATCCAGTCGCCACCCCGCGACCGCGCACACACAACAGCAGATATGAAATAGAAACGCGATCGCGAGAGGTGCGATCGCCAGACGTGACACAAGGCAGATCAGAATAGAATACGAGGGTAGCAAAGGCACAGCAAATAATACAATAAGGTACGGAAATAATACAATAAGATACGGAAAATAACAAACGCTAGCTAACCGCGAACACCGCACTCATTCGCAACAGTGCACGCGGTTATGCGCGGTCTCCACGTGATAAGCACAATAGAGACAAGCACGCCTAACTAACCATCGACAGACAAACATGAAACAGAGGACGCGAGCGCTTGCTTAACGGTTACCTCACCGAGCCTCCAGCAAGCGTAGCAGACAAGACAGACACCCGAAAACAGGGACAAGCGAGAGATAGGATCCACAGCACTAGCGAAAAGTGGCTAGCGCGATCCAAGTACAGAGTAGCAGAACAGAAGGATCCCCAGCGCTAGCGAAAAGTAGCTAGCGCGATCCCAGAAGACAGAACAGAAGGATCCCCAGCGATAGCGAAAAGTAGCTAGCGCGTCCCCAGAAGACAGAACAGAAGGATCCCCAGCGCTAGCGAAAAGTAGCTAGCACGATCCCAGGAGACAGAACAGAAGAGATAGCTGGTAGCAACCGCTGCACCAGCTATACTCCAAGAACAGAGATCAGAACCATTTCCTGTCGACCACCTTTGGGACAGGACAATGGCAACAGGCAAGACAAGACAGAAAAAGCAATACAGATAATACAACCTGACTGGGCTAGAAGGGGAGCCTAAAGCAACCCCCAGGAATTAACTATACTAGATAGCAATGGCTGACACTCCAGCAGTGTCCATCAGGAACAGACCATGGAAAGGAAATGACCAGCAAAGCCTTCTGGGAAACATAAAGCTCTTATAGTGCCAGTCATCAAAGAAGGCAGGTAGGGGATTTGCATAACAAATGTATGCAAATTCCCCAGCAAGAGAACAGACCAGAAACTTGCAATGGAAAGACAGGTCTCTGTTCCAGAGACCTGCAGCCCACAGACTAGAGGAATGGACAAACAGCTGTCTGCCTGTGCAGCCAGCTGAGCGGATCATCACAGTGGGGTGTGGGTAAATATTCAGCTCTCTGAGTCAATACTTTGTAGAACCACCTTTTGCTCCAATTACAGCTGCCAGTATTTTAGGGTATGTCTCTACCAGCTTTGCACATCTACAGACTGAAATCCTTGCCCATTCTTCTTTGTAAAACAGCTCCAGCTCAGTCAGATTAGATGAACAGCGTTTGTGAACAGCAGTTTTCAGATCTTGCCACAGATTCTCGATTGGATTTAGATCTAGATTTTGACTGGGCCATTCTAACACATGGATATGTTTTGTTTTAAACCATTCCATTGTTTCCCTGGCTTTATGTGTAGGCAGGTCGTTGTCCTGCTGGAAGTTGAACCTCCGCCCCAGTCTCAAGTCTTTTGCAGACTACAAGAGGTTTTCTTCCAAGATTGCCCTGTATTTGGCTCCATCCATCTTCCCATCAACTCTGACCAGCTTCCCTGTCCCTGCTGAAGAGATGCACCCCCAGAGCATGATGCTGCCACCACCATATTTGACAGTAAGGATGGTGTGGTCAGAGTTATGTGCAGTGTTAGTTTTCCGCCACACATAGCGTTTCACATTTTGGCCAAAAAGTTCCATTTTGGTCTCATCTGACCAGAGCACCTTCTTCCACATGTTTGCTGTGTCCCTCACATGGCTTGTGGCAAACTGCAAACGGATCTTCTTATGCTTTTCTGTTAACAATGGCTTTCTTCTTGCCACTCTTCCATAAAGGCCAACTTTGTTCAGTGCACGACTAATAGTTGTTCTATGGACAGATTCCCCCACTTGAGCTGTAGATCTCTGCAGTTCATCTAGAGTCACCATGGGCCTCTTGACTGCATTTCTGATCAGCTCTCTTCTTCTTCGGCCTGTGAGTTTGTCTTGGTAGGTTTACAGTTGTGTCATACTCCTTCCATTTCTGAATGATCGCTTGAACAGTGCTCCATGGGATGTTCAAGGCTTTGGAAATCTTTTTGTAGCCTAACCAAGCACGAAGATATCCTGCGCTCCACGTGACTGCTGTACACTCAAAGGATGGCTCTCCTTTCACATTCAGCACCCCGCAGCGCTCCGACAAGGGTGATTTGGCAAAAGTACTAGAAGAAGATGAAGCGCGCCATAGTGCATTAAATGTGTAGGAGTTTTTATTAACAATTAAAAGTTATACTCACAAACATGAAGCGCGCCATGCGGTTTCCGATGTCTGGGAATCCTCTCACTGGTGGGTGGGCGTCGCTGGAGTGTCAATCGGCGTGTGACGTCATTACGCGTTTCGGCGCTCCGCGCCTTCGTCAGAAAGCGCCGGAGCGCCGAAACGCGTAATGACGTCACACGCCGATTGACACTCCAGCGACGCCCACCCACCAGTGAGAGGATTCCCAGACATCGGAAACCGCGCTGCTGGCCACAGCGCGCCATCCCCCACTGCAGAGGCAAGCGGCTGGCAGTCCGCTGAGATGCGATTTTTATCACTCATGTTTGTGAGTATAACTTTTAATTGCTAATAAAAACTCCTACACATTTAATGCACTATGGCGCGCTTCATCTTCTTTTTGTAGCCTAAGCCTGCTTTAAATTTCTCAATAACGTTATCCCTGACCTGTCTGGTGTGTTCTTTGGACTTCATGGTGTTGTTGCTCCCAATGTTCTCTTAGACAACCTCCGAGGCCGTCACGGAGTAGCTGTATTTGTACTGACATTAGATTACACACAGGTGCACTCTATTTAGTCATTAGCACTCATCAGGCAATGTCTATGGGCAACTGACTGCACTCAGACCAAAGGGGGCTGAATAATTACACACACCCCACTTTGTAGTTATTTATTTGTAAAACATGTTTGAAATCATGTATAATTTTCATTCCACTTCTCACGTGTACACCACTTTGTATTGGTCTTTCACTTGGAATGCCAATAAAATTGATTCATGTTCATTGCAGTAATATGATAAAATGTGGAAAACTTCAAGGGGGACGAATACTTTTGCAAACCACTATATATATATATATATATATATATATATATATATATATATATATATATATATATATATACTTGCTATATATGATGAATGTGTTTCATACTTCGCATTATTTAGCTTGCTGCTGCAGGCTGCGTGAACAGTTGGTATTAAAAGGATTTGTAAAGTAATTTATTCTGTTATTCAGTCAATCGGCATTTTCTCTGTTGGTATTTAGTGTTTGTTTTTGTTGAAGGTAACAACAAATTAGTGGGATTCAGTTTCTATCTGTTACTCAGAGACAGCTTCCTTTTTATCATTGCATTTCTACCAGAAATTATTAAAGAGTAACTCTACTTTAAACATGTTTATTTATGAAGCAGTAACATACTGTACAGCACTATACAATAAATAATATGGCATATTTACTAGGACTAATGAAATGTCTGAGTCAAGGCGTAAAAAGCATATGTAAGTTTACCAGAACTGACATGTGACATGATGAGAAAGCTACAGTTACATATGCTGTAGCACTAGTTCTACTAAGAAATTTTCTGAAGTCCCTTTCTTTTTTTCTAATCTGCAAGTTAAGAAATGTTAAAAAATTATTGCTGTTATTGATGCAAATCAGGCTGCCAAACAACTTGTCAAATACAACCCAGTGTCCTGAAAAGAAAGTATATAGCAGCTGTTACAATTTTAGAACTGAAAAGTTAAAAGGTAGTTCTGTTTGTTTTGCAGCTGATTGGAGCATATTTTACATCAGACTGCGAGAGTCTCTATTCTAAGTTACTAATGTTATTTTTATCATTAGTAGCTTACATATGATTTAATGTTTCCTTGAATTAATTAACTAACTAACTAACTAACATTGCGTTTTAGGAGTAGATCATGATGTTAATAATTGTTCATATGATAGTTATATTTCCTTTTTATTTCCTATATGAGTACAGGTAGTCCCCGGTTGACGAACGAGATAGAGGTTGTAGGTTCGTTCTTAACCTGAATCTGTTCTTAAGTCGAAACAATGTGCCATCTCTGTCCCCTGTACCTCTTCTGAGCCCCCCTGTGCCTCCAGTGTCCCCCTCTCTGTCACCTCTGCCCTCTGTACCTGCTTATACAAGTTTAAAAGCCATTTTTTCTTTGCATTTTTTTAAAATCGACTTTCTCAAAAACTACAAGTCAAATTTGAATTTTTTTTACTTGTTTCCATGGAAACATAGAATCCATGCCGTTCGTATCGGTGGGTCGTTCGTAAGTCGGGCGTTCGTAAGTCGGGGACTACCTGTACAGTTAAAAATATTTTACATTGCACCAAAAATGACCATTATTAAGAGCCCATGAGTAATTTTAGACATATATTTTGCAGCTGTGGACTTGGCAAACTTGAACCCTAGGCAAGTAGCAGCTTTGGCTCATTCTTATCCACCTGGCCTTTTTGACAATCTAAACAGTGGCAGGGAAACAGGGGAGATGGTTACCAGATCACTGGATGCTCATCTGGCCCTTGACAGCCTATTAGGTTACCTGGTGTTTGATTTAGCTTTTTCATAAATCTTTCCACTAAAAACAGGAAGAAAAGTGTCTTTTGCTATTGAGGGCTAGTTCACAGTGCTCAGTTGTGTTGCAGAATAATGTCAACTCACTGCCCATACAATTTTGTGGGGCTGTTCACAGTATTGTGCTGTAATTGATTGCATTATTCTAACTCGCTGCATACAGGCTCTGTATTAATGTCTATGGCCAGTATCCATTGCAGTTCACAGTCATTACAACGTGTGCGCTATGCAACTGACCACTGTGAACCTAAGCTCAATAAATCTTTTTTTCAATGTTCAAAAATGACACTGTGGCTTATTAGGCCTAATGATAACCTAATGTGCTATTGCCATAATTGCATAGCTTACTAGTACTAATGACATATTTGAGTCATGGCATAATTTATCCATAATGCCCCCTAATGTTGGTTATTACCCGTACATTACTATGCTGTTAACTGGTTCAATCCATAACTGATTACCTGCTGCACCCTGCTTCCTATATGAATATAGTTAAAATATATTATGCTACACTAAAAATGACAGTATAATTCACCATCGTTACCGGTCTATAGATCATTTTGGATTTGTCTTGAGTCATACATGCGTCACACTGGAAATTTGCTTTCATCTGTTATCCAGCAAGAAAGGTGTCTTTTTTTTTAATATAATACAAAAATATGAGCTGTCCAGGTTCTTTGATTAGTCTTTATATTTTGAATGCCAAGAGCAATCTTGTTTTGCTCATTTTTCAGGTCTCGAGATTGTATAGTGACATCTAGATTATAATGGTTACCAATTACTTGCAGATTATTCTGTGCTCATTGATTATTTAAATGCTATATTCTGCAAAATGACTTGGAGGTTTCAAAGCATGTTCAATGACATTTTAAAATAAAATGACATTTTAAAGTTGTATATCAAACCCGGGCAATGAAATAAAGCTTATCTGAAAGGAATAGCGGTTTACTGATCATGAATATTTTAAACATAGCTAAGAGATATTTTGTAATGAGCGTATGCACTGGTAAAAACAGAATTTTCGAACACTTCCTCTCTGCCAGATATATTAGGAATGGACACGGTGTTTATGCTCCTGTGTTCCGTTTTCATTAAAAATATTCATAATGAAACGCTGAATTCCGCCCCAAGGAAGTGATTAGTACCAGTAGTTACTGATCGAAGGTAGTGCTTTAGGTGTGAAGGTTACTATTAGTAATCCATTAAAGAAAAAAAATTGAATATATTGGGGTGCTGACAAGTTTTAAGCCTTACTTAGAAAAAAATGAGCTAAAAAGCTGAAAATTGCAGGGTGTACTGACCTGTTTTTTCTATATTCAATGATGCAGAAACCAATTACCTATGTTTTTAACTTATCTTTTTTTCAGTCCAAAGTGAACATGGAAGCGTCTCTAAAGACAAAATACAAAGGAGACAACCGAGAGCCCAGTGTAGAGTTTGTTGAGGTAAGTAGCCATCACATGTGTAGATGTAATGGATAGCGGAGATACCGCCGCAACAGCAAGCGGCATGGCGGCTATCTCCGCGTCACAGCCGGCGGTTTCCGCCGCACAGTTACATGCTGGTGCTTTGCCTGGTCCTTCTATCGCTCATAGACTAAGGGCTACGCGCGTGCGCGCCGAGCGAAAGGACCTTTATGCATCTAGAAAGGGAGTCAGCTCATCACTCGGTCAGCTGACTCCAGCTTTGCTCTGGATTGGCTGAGTGACTGGGGCGGCGCTATAGAGCGCGTTTAGTATATATAGGACCTGATTGTCAGTTGTTCCGCGTCTGCTGTTGCATATGCTACATGTTAGCACTCAGACCTAGTCAGATCCCAAAGTGTGGTAGAACCAGCTGGAGCTGGGGATCCACACCTAGCCAGATTCGGTTGAGAGCTTAAAGTACTAATTGGATTGTATTATTTGTTATGACCTTCTGCTAGTTTGACTATTCTTCTGCTCTCTGATTCGGTACCTTTGCCTATCTGATATTAGTTGCCGACTCTGCTTGTCTGACTCTTCTGCCCTCACCAGGGAGCTTAGTCCTGGTGAGGGACTCTCAGTTTAATTATCACCTGCAGTATAGTCTGAATCACCTGCTCCTCAGGTAGATAGCTGCAGTATAGTTTGAATCACCTGCTCCTCAGGTAGATAGCTGCAGTATAGTCTGAATCACCTGCTCCTTAGGTAGATAGCTGCAGTACAGTCTTAATCACCTGCTCCTCAGGTTGATAGCTGCAGTACAGTCTTAATCACCTGCTCCTCAGGTTGATAGCTGCAGTACAGGCTTATCACCTGCTCCTCAGGTGACTAGCTAATACAGCACTGTCGGGATCCCCTGCCCCTCAGGGAATAACCTGCTGCAGTACAGTCTGAATCACTCGCTCCTCGAGTGATCACTCTACATTGTCTCACTGTGCATCACCCGCTCCTCGGGTGAAACTATCACTATTGCTCTGTTTCTCCAGCCTTCTGGGGTACTGATTACTGTGTTCCTTAGAGATACCCCCTTCTACCAGCCCCTCTGGGATAGTGGGTATCTCCATTAATATTTACTGTTGCACCAAAACACTATCTTACACCTGTGTGTCCTGTGTCTTGCTATACTTGTATTATTGGTGATTCTGCAGATCACCACATAATCAGGTATAACATCTGTATTATTGGTGATACTGCAGATCACCAATAATCAGAAAATCTGTTCTTGCTGACACCAATCGTTACAGTAGATAAGGAGGAATACTCACAAACGTGGGTTACCACCAAGGCAACCACTGTATTAGCAGGGAAAGAAACCTGTCCCCAGTCAGGCTAAAAAGTCACTCTCTGTAGCAGGAGAAAATAGGGGATGCACCCCTCCACCCAGGGTGGATTAAATCATTATTATTATTTATTTTGTGGATGGACAAATGCTTCACATTATTGCCGGAGGAAGAGAGCTGTCACACGAAATGCATTGCAGTGGAGTTTTTTAACCTGTATTTTTGTGAATATGAACAATGAAGAGATGTTTTTTGAAATCTAAACATCTAAGTGTCCTACTACCTGGAGGTAAGTCCACCTCTATCTCTCTTTTACACTGTTTTTAATGATTTTTACCCTGCACTGGCGCCTCTGTTTTCTATCTGTGTGACATCTCCAAAGACGTTCAATGTGGAAGAGCATAGGACCATAATCAATTTCCTGTTTCTCTAAGTGAAAGGTGCAAAGCAGATCCATGATGAAGTGTCACAAACTTTGGGTGACAGTGGCCCATCATATACTTAAACAAGTTTTCAATTTTAAAATTGGCCATTTCAGCGTTGAAAATGAAAACCCAGTGGTAGGTCTGTCTCTGTCTCTGCAAATGTGAAATCCACTCATGACATGAACAACAGCCAAATAGTATTGCTAGACATCTGGGAATATCCCGTTCTGACATTGTGCAAGAAATTAGTCAGATTTCCTGGTCAAACTGGTAACTGGTGATGAGACATGGATCTACGGTTATGAACTTGAGGTAAAGGAACAATGTAAGGAATGGTGTAAAGTTATTTCCATATGCCAATCTCAGACAAGATTCCTAACAATTGGGAATCTAGTCTCAGATCGGCATATGGAGTTCACTTTTCTTTGAGTTCAAATAGACTATGACCTGAAACAAATATGGAGTATCTGTCAATGTATGGTGGAGATCTGAAAGTAATATAATTTTTGTCAATACAAACACTGTTCATACAGGACTTGTGAAACCAGAGTGACTCTGAAAGATATTGCTTTTTTCATGTTCTGCACCAGAAAATAGTCAGCATTCAGAGGATAAAAATATAGCTCTTGCACAACAATATATATTCTTGAAAATATATTTTTTTGAAGTGCTTTTTTCTGTTTTTTAAGAACTTTTGAAATGGCAAATCAGAGTGCTTCTAGTATGAATGTGTGAGGAAGTGGGAATTGTGTTTTTTTTTTTTTTATTGAGAATTCTGGTTTTATGTTGAAGCTTCTTAAAGCAATAGTGCAATATTTTTATCTTGAATAAACAGTGAACTTAAAGAGATTTATACATTAAAGGACCACTGTTGTGAAAATCTTAAAATTTCAAATACTTCTGAACACATACAAATAATAAGCATTTTTCTTCCAGAGTAAAATGAGCCATAAATTACTTTTCTCCTATGTTTCTGTCACTTACAGTAGGTAGTAGAAATCTGACAGAACCAACATGTTTTGGGCTAGTCCATCTCTCCATCAGTAATTTTCAGCATGGCATTTATTCTTTATAAAGACACTACTTGAAAAATATTTATCGAAAGATGCTGGGCTGCCTCCATGCTTGCTACACACTTTTTGGGCAGTTTGACAGAGCTACTGCCATTCTCTAAGTGCTTTTGAATATAAAGAAAACCATGAGAATCCCCCATGAGGAGATGGGCTAGTCCCAAACCCATCGGTTCTGTCAGAATTCTACTACTTACTGTAAGTGACAGCTACATAGGAGAAAAGTAATTTATGGCTCATTTTATTCTGGAAGAAACATACGTCTTATCTGTATATGTTTACTGATGGTATAGGCTATTCAGTGCTACTCTCTTTCCTTTTTGATTTTACTATCCCCTGGCTTTGGAGTTGGGAGAAGGAAACCCCAACCCCTAAGAGCCCTTTTAGCACTGCAGCAGAACCATATAGTAGCCTTAATTAGCAGAGCCCCTCAAATCCATATATATGTTTAAAGAACCAGCGCTCATGCTTCCTCTCAATAGAAGGGGAAGGGGACCCAGACCTAAAATAAACAATGCTAGTCACGTCCAAGCAAAACCATGAACAAGCGACCAGGAAGTCACTGAGTGATCTTGGTCTTCCTATGGATATCAACCACGTGGCGGCTTACTACTGGCATAAAACTGTAACACAAAAAGACACATAGCGTGCCGCCATGGGGTGATATCAAGTTTAATACACAGCACATACAGGGCAAATGTACCCATGTAAGGTGGAGTAGGAATGTTGTTGGGCCTGCTGCTGGAACGCGCGATGTGGCCAACAGTGTTGCATAACTCAAAAGTCCCTCCAGGTACAAGCTGGCTCCAGACTCCAGAAGGTCACAGGTCACAACACATTTTGAGGGAAGTCCCCTTCATTAGCACAAAGAAGTTCTGTGAGCAATGGTCAGTGCCAAAGCAGATGACAACCATTTTTTGGGTTATGGAGGGAGTTCTGCTCATGAACTACCTCCCATATTGTTCAACCATCAATGCAACATACAGTATTACTGTCCTTAATTGACAAAACTGAGGCAAAACATAGAGGAAACTTCTCCAAATTTGCCATCCTGTGGCATGACAATGCCTCATCACACACTGCAGGTGACAGTATTGCAAAAAATGACCTGCCGGACCCCGAATTACACCTCCCTCTGAGTTGCAACTACTTGGAGGGGGAATAGTATTTAACGCCAAAGGGGAGTTTTGCAGCAGCAGGGAGAGCCGTCATCTGGCTCTCCCAGCTCCCAACTCACCGGCAACACGTATATACGAAATACCATATGCGAGGTACCATACAAAGTATGTATACGAAGTAAGTATACAAAGTACCATACATGTACATACGACATACGAAGCCCACAAAGTACCCTCGGGTATGCAAGCAACTAGTTAGATAAGATAAATTACCAGAATTCTAAGTCTGAGCTTTGCCAGAACTACCTTTAGAAAAAAACAGCATGTGTGGGGCTCCATCTCCTGACTTGAGTGATACCATCTTTAGGAGCAACTTAGCCCTGCAGCAAGCTGATAAACAACCATACCAGGGAGTTTCTAAGCTTTAGTAAGTGCAGAGAATGCTATAGTTGAGTAGTTCCATTCTGTTGAAGTTTATTAGCATTAGTTGCAGCGGTGCTTGCTGCAAAAGCTGATAAACTCCCAGCTCAGGAAGTTTGTCAATGTAGTGCAGCAGGTGAGTAGCATGTGTGGATTGGTGGCATGGGGCTTCTCAGTTAAGATATAGAGAATATAGTTATGAGAGCTTAAATTTAAGATGAATATTTACTGTTAGGAATAAAAAAACTATTGTAAAACTGCTTTGGTATATTTTTTAACTTTCAGGAGGCAGCACACACATTGGGATTCTGCTTAACACTATGATGGCCCGTTCACACTCGGGGCATTTGCCGCCTTTTTTCAAGCGCAGACGCTTTAAAATTGCCCACAAAACGCTTGTGCAATGATTCCCTATGAGAGAGTTCACAGCTGAGCGGTTTGTTTCCAATCCGCTCAGCAAAGAGGTGTCTGTATCATTTTTGATGCATTTTTGCTATAATGGAAGGTACAGGAAAAACACAAAACACTCACAAAATCACTTTGTGCAGCAACTGCATTTGTGTTTTTAAGAATAAATACATTGTATTTACTATTTTCCGGGTCAAAGAGTTCACTTCCTGATTTTCGTCAGGGCTAATTACAAAACTGCTCTGAAAAAGCGCTTAGAAAAGCACTTTTTACAAAAATACAACGTGCAGTGGAGTTTCGGGAGGGGAAAAGCGACAGCGCACGAAAACGCAAAACGCTTGCGTTTTCATTTTTAAGTGTGAATGGGGCCCTATTGTATTGCAGGTATATTTAGATGAACTATGGTAGCTAAATATTTAATTGCATCTACCAGTAATTGAACTGTGCACATTATATGTGAGTACAGGAGCCATGACTATATTTTGATATTTTTTAAAAGCTTACTTACCGTATATGCCTATTTATTCGACCATGTAAAATATGTAAGTAATGTGTTAAAGGTGTACAGTGGTAGCTTTGAGCAATGTATTTTACTTTTTTAAAGCACTTTTCTGACCTGATGATGCAGCTTTAAACCAAGAGCTGTCGATTCTGTTGTCATTGATTGAGAATACATTTACGAACAATCGTTCTGTTGTCTTCCAGAACATAAGCAGACACTTGCATTTTTTTAAAAATGGATTTTTAATAATTTTATTGTTTTTTTGGTGCCTTCATTAGTTGTTCTGTCCATGGTATTTGACTTCACCTCATTAGGTTTGGTACCCATGGTCCTGTGGGCATTCCCAGATAGGTTTTTGCTCAAGTTTTTCTGAATTTTTACCCAATTATATATGTGTCCAATTGTACATGTGCTTGTTTTATGTATCGGATGCTATTGCATCCACCACTTATGTTGAAAGCCATGAATGAAATTGACCTTGTTGTGAGTCAGATGCAAGCTCACGTATCTCACAAATGTAGGTTTCTGAAGATGTTGCATGTATCCACATGCTTCATATGAGTTTGACCCTTTACATTTTTCTTTGAATGCATTATCTTTTATATACCTTTTTTTTCCATAAAACAATTTCCATTTTGAAAAACAAATTACAGTTAAAACTGCTTTCTGAGTTGTTTTATAGGTTGATTATCTATTTCCTTTATACTGTATATCATAGAGCAAGCTGAGCCTGTTTGAAGATGATGCACAGTTCCAATATAAAGCAAAAAAAACAAAAAAAAAACAGTTAGGATGGGATCGCAGGTGCTGGGAATCCAGTAAGATAAATGTTGCACATATACAAAGTCCTCACCGCGCTCTCCACCTTTGGCAATACCTGCAAAGTAAAGCTTCACATAGGGTAATATTGCAGAATTATTATCTGGAACAATCACTAAGTGAGTACAAAAGCACACCCAGTAGTGATGAGTGTAATGACCTAATTACGATTACGCAAAATGGTGCGTAATTCAGAAAATTACGATTACAGCTATAATCGGAAATTCCTAATTTCACGGAATTACGTGAAATGTTGCGTTTACCCAGAATTACGTAATTCTGATCGTGTTTCGTAATTATGACAGCTTCTTTTACGGAAACAAATCGGTATTTCATGTTAGATGCAGAAATTTTCCGTTCTTGAAATTGTGTTCCTGTCCAGAGCCTCCTGATACATTTAAAGTGACAGCACGTGCAGGGACCTTTGCATTATCAGACATCGCAAGGCCCAAATCCAAGTGTCTCAGCATGACCGCTAAGTGCACCTTGACAAAAAGCACCTGTCATAGAAGTGACTGCAGGTTGAGTCTCCTGATATTTATTTATTGCATGTATAAAGTGCCAACATATTACACAGTGCTGGGCTAAGGTTAAGGTTACAGACAATATTTAGGGGTGACATACAGCAATAAGGCAATACAGGAATATGTGTAAACTAGATCACGCAGCACAGTATGAGTACAAGGTAATGCTTAGTCAGTCACTGGATGGGAGCATGGAGATTAGGCAAGCTGAGTTCACTCAGGTCCACAGGACGGGTGTATGGTAATGGAGGTGTGTGAACAGGTAGGAGACATAAGGAGGAGGACCCTGTCCTTACAATCTAGAGGGAGAGGTATTGACACGAAAGGTGGGGGGCCAGTGTTCAGCTGTGGGTTAAGAGCACTAGTGAGGGGGAGTAGGCCAGAGGAAAAGGTGAGTTTTGAGGGCCTTCTCGAAGATGTTGAAGGAGGGGAAAGGGGAGGTAGGGAGTTCCATAGTGTTGGAGCAGCTCTTGTGAAGTCCTGGAGGTGTGCATGTTATTGGGTGATGCGGGGGGATGTCAGGCAAAGTTTATTGGAGGAGGGGAGTAAGCGGCTAGGTGTGTACCTCTGGTTAAGATTGGAAATGTAGGTTGGGCAGGTTTTGTGGACAGATTTGTAGGCCAGACACAGTATCTTGAATCTGATTTTGGACTGGATTGGATGCCAGTGGAGGGATTCCCAGTGGGGAGCCGATATGGTGGAGTGATGGGAGGAGTGGATAATTCTGGCTGCTGCATTCATGATGGACTGCAGTGGGGCAATTCAGGTCATAGGGAGACCAGACAGAAGATCGTTGCAGTAGTCAAGGAGGGAAATTGTGAGGGCATGGATGAGGAGTTTGGTGGTAACAGAGGTCAGGAAAGGGAGGATCTTGCAGATGTTATGGAGGTGGAAGTTGCAGGACTTTGTGAGGTTTTTGATGTGGGGGGTGAAGGAGAGTGCGGAGTCCAGAATGACACCCAGACAGCGGGCTTGAGAGGTAGGGTGAATGGTAGTGTGGTTAACAGTGACATTCAAATCTACATTTAAAGTGACAGCACATACAGGGACCTTTGCATTATCAGATATTGCAAGGCCCAAATCCAAGTGTTCCAGCATTACCACTAAGTGCACCTTGACAAAGAGCACCTGTCTTAGAAATGGCTGCAGGTAAAGCCTCTGATACATTTAAAGCAATGGCATGTGCAGGGGCCTTTCCATTATCAGTAATTGCAATTAAAATGAGTGACTTTGCTGAGTTTAGTAATTGCTTAAATTCTCAAAATTACTATAGAAATGAAATTACGTCCATTTTCATAATTAAATTAACTTTGCTTCTATAGAAAACATGAAATTACGTCAAACATTGGGGCAAAAACGCAAAATTACGCAACGGAAATGATACTTACGGAATTCCGAATTAAGGTTTGTATAGCAATTACAAAATTACGAATTTGCATCGCAGTGGCAAAATTTGCATTCGTAATTATGGAAATGTGAAATCACGCAAATTTCAGCTCAACACTAACACCCAGTGAGAAAGTGAGCGTACTAAAAAAAATCACTCGCCATCCTCCAACATCAAAGGGGCTCACCAGATAAGAACCATCTCACAGCCAGGTGGATCTAATGTATGCATGAATTTCAATAATTGACTTTACAGCAGATTCTTCAGTAAGTCAAAAACGTCCCATATAGGTTTATTCCATCTCTTTAATTTTTTTGTCTATTACTATTGATACAGTAAAAAATTTAAAATGTACTCAAAGCACCAAAATACACCTTTACTTGAAAATCAAATAATGCCACTATACATTGTATGAGGAACATAATTTAGGTGTTTTAATGAACATTAAACAGGATAAGTAGCCTAATGCAATTTACAGTAATAATTGAAAACTAACAATTGTTCCCACTAGATATAAGGTTTAAATAAGTCAATGCTAATATAAAGCTAGGAAAATATGTAAGTGAAGTGAAAGTTAGTAATTTTAGCAGTTCTGAAAATTTGTTGACAATGCACCGTATGCAATTCACTTTTTATCCTGCGTTTTCTCCTAAGAGATTATTTTACGTCTTCGATTGAAAATACTGTAACTCTTCAGTATTTTACAATTGAAAAAGTACCAACAGTAGTAGAAAAAGTACTATCAAAATTATTTTGCTGGGGGTATAAAAGGCATTGTATTGACAAAGTGTGAACATTTCAACTTGGAAAAAACTAAGGCTAAAAAGTGAATTGCATATGGCCCAATATGTCTAGAAAGAGTTCACATATATGAAGTATAAACAGGTTGCTTTTGTTGCTGTGTATAATACTTATAGAAGTCAAGATAATGTTTTTATCATAGTATTTTGAAAAATATCACAAAATTATTTTTCATTTGTTTGTTCCTCTTATTCCCTATATAACAGAATGATACAATAACAAAAAGTGCTTGGGGTGGAACCATCCATTAAAATGGTATTTCAACTGTACAGAGACTTATTTGATCAATGTTTCTTTGGCAGTGCTTCATTGTTCACTCTAAACAATATGTTTCCATCATAGCCATGGCAAGCCATGGCAAGTAAGGGGTAAAGGAGAAACAGGGCTGCATTGTGAGATGGGGTATTGTGTTGCATTCAGTTATCTGCAGTAGTAATGAGAAAATATGCCCATTTTTTTCACCATATTTTTTGTAAAAGTTCCACTGTCTTTCACAGATAAAAATATTTTAAAAAAATGTATGTGCATTAGAAAACACATTTTCTCATAGACAAGAATAATAGTGAAACTATATCGGCATGCAAAAAAAAAAACATTTTATCAAAATGCACTGCAGTCAAAGAGCATGAGATGAGAACAATGATTTTTGCACATATGAGAATGCTTACAAAAACATGATAAAACTCTTTTCTCTGCAGTGCATTGATGTCAAGGGGGCATGACAAAACTTATTGTGATTAAAGTTCACTTTTTTACTGAAATGTTTTTTTTCTATCATTGGCCGATTATGTTTTCACAAACTATTTGAGTCAGACAGGCAATAATGTAAATTAAAACAGCAAAAAGGACCTCATAGAAAATTCCAGCTCATCTTTAATTTGCAGGTATTCTTGAGAAAGGAGAGTAAACATTTTGGAACATTGCTGACATTTGCACACATCCTTCTATATCTTTTACTGAAATTTATTCTAGTAGCATTAGAGTATTGTACCATATTAGCCATCAGTGAAAGCAAGAAGTTTTGAATTAGGATGATACCATTTATTGGCTAACTTAAAAGAATTAGAGTAGGCAAGCTTTCGGCTGTATAGCCTTCATTGGGCTTCAATCCTGTTTGCTCACAAGATGTTGGAACAGAAATCTTTATACATGTAACATCAAGAGGGAATACATAGATTTTTTTTCAAGCATAAATACATGTCATTAAGATGCCTTAAGTGAAACAGAACATCTAAAAGAGGCATCGGCGCAAATCATGAATCCATTGCCACTCCCATCTGCTTTAAATTGTGGTCCCATCCAAAAGTGAAATAATTAAATCCAGAATCTGAACTCCTAGTTCCTACACACTTTCGTTCCAATGGACACAGCATGAATGATCTTCGTGTCACTGCCCTGAAGGGTGGCTTCAAATCATCAAAGATAGAGTAATAGCAGAAACAAAATGTATACATTGATTCAAAGCTGTGGACAAAGGCTTGAATAAGTACACAAGCTTTTAATATTGGTATGAGGCTGATTATATTTAATGCCATAACTCTTTCTCAGTCTTTACTGCATCCACTCTGCTTGTAGCTAAACTTGTGAACTCCTGTGCCCCTGTCACAGTCTGACTCCCAGTTCTGTGAGTATTGTGTAAAAAAGGAGTCTTATCTCAGCTAACAACCTCTCACCCCATTTAGAAGTTCTGTTTCACTTGAGGCATCTTAATTACATGTATTTATGCTTGAAAAAAATCTATGTATCCCATTTTGATGTTGTATATATATAGATGTCTGTTCCAACATCTTGTGAGCAAATAGGATTGAAGCCCAACGAAGGCTATACATCCGAACGCTTGCTTACTCTTATTCTTTTAAGTTAGCCAATAAATGGTGTCATCCTGATTCAAAACGTATTGCTTACATTTATTCTAAGAGCTCAATTTTAATGGGAGCTGCCAACTCATACACTTTTTCTCTGTGAAAAAGTTCTTTAGATTTAAAAGTGCCTTAGTCTCAGGCACATCAACTGAACTGAGTGAGTCAGTCTTTTTTTTTTTTTTTTTTTAGAGTATAAAATAATTATTGAGGGAAGGCAAAACCCCAATTAGGGTTTAGTTGTCCCCCCAAAATGAATTATATACATATTATGCTTCTATCACGCAAGATATGTTAAAGTTATTGCAGAATTAAAAGCCACATAGCTGGAATGCTACAATCACATGATGTGAAGTGGTTAAAATAATGTAAGTATTACCAGCTTCTTCATCTAGGCAAGGTTGCTCAGATGAAATCATAGTAAAGATAACTCAATTCTATTCCCGGTTGTTGTAATTCAAAATGCCATTTTTGTTTAAAAATAGATTTTGCTTACAAATGTCAGGTTATTCTTTTTGGAAGCTGTAGGAGAATACTGATGTGGTTGATTGATCTCCAATAATTTTAATTTCCTTGGTGGAAAATCATTTCCGTGTGCACCAGTCTAGAAGTGCAGTAATAGCGAGAAGTGAGACTTTATCTTACAGTTTTGCTTCTTATAGTGGAGCAAAGTATTCATTTCTTAACACTATGAGGTCCTTATTCAATTCACTTTTTCTTTTAAGTTTTCCCCTTGGTAATATTTTTACAAGTTATCAATACAATGCATGTAATGCCACCAGCAAGTAATAAAATACTCAGAATAATTTTGACAGTATTTTTTCACCTACGTTTTGATACTTTTTAAATTGAAAAGTGCTGCAAAGTTAATTTAAACTGAAGATGAAAAATTATCTCCTAGGAGAAATTTCAGGAGAAAGAGTTAATTGTATATGGCCCCATGTGTTTAAAAGGAACCCAGGGTGTAAGACCTGCCATATTTCTTTCCTTTTAGACAATACCAGTTGTCTTGCAGTCCTGCGGATCTTTCCGGTCAGTAATGTCTGAATTACATACATGAAACAAGCATGCAGCTAATCTTGTGAGCTTTTTGTCTGGAACATCTGATCTGCTATGGCTAAAAGTATTAGAAACAGTGGATAAGCAGAACAGCCAGGCAATGTGCATTGTTTAAAAGGAAATACATATGTCAGCCTCCATATTTCTCTCACCTCGGGTTCCCTTTAACCTAAATGATTCTGAGCAGGTAAGGGCAGCTATCACCAAAGTAGATAATTTTGGGAATGGGTGTAGTTGTAATGTGTATCTTTAATGAAATGCAAAATATCTATTTTACATAAGCTTGTGTTACATCTTGGAAGCGTTATGAATCAGCTCCTTAGAATATTCCTGTAAAGATGTTTTAGATGGTTTGTTTACTTCGAACAATAGGTCACCTCTGATGTCATTTCAGAAAGGCATCATAAAAATACACATGTAAATGGGGGTGATTAATTCACAGTGGTTTCTTGTTTGCATATCTGCAATATTTGATAGATGTTACAAATACAGTCTTGACCTATTTTTCAAATGTAACTGATTTTTCTTTTTAAATTACTTCCAAACAACCCTTCTAGGCAATCTTTGCTTGAGTAAATATGAAAATGAACTGCTGATTTTGGGAAAGGTTTCGTAAATATGTTGCATCTTCTAAGGGTAGTATTAGAAAGGAACATACTGTAGAGCATTTGAGACTGTACTCTGACAACAATTATTATTTAGTATTTATATAGCGCTGACATATTACGCAGCGCTGTACAATGTATATATATATATCTTGTCACTAACTGTCCCTCAAAGGAGCTCACAATCTAATCCCTACCATTGCCATGTCTCTATATTATGTAGTGTAAGTACTGTAGTCTAGGGCCAATTTTTTGTTAGGGGGAGCCAATTAACTTATCCGTATGTTTTTGGAATGTGGGAGGAAACCGGGGTGCCCGAAGGAAACCCACACAGACACGAAGAGAACATACAAACTCTTTGCAGATAGTGCCCTGGCTGGGATTCGAACCAGGGACCCAGTGCTGCAAGGCGAGAGAGCTAACCACTACGCCACCGTGCCACAATTCAGCCTGTCTGACAGCAAAAAGACATTTGCAGTGCTGAAACAAATATTGAGAAGCATAAATGTTCCCACAATGAGGTTTAATAGAAGACGTGTATCTAAGCCCCTGGGACTTTAGCTTAAGTCTTGCGGGGCATAGATATACTGCCTCAAAATCAATTAAATGGTAACACATCATTGAGTAGCCAACACTGCCTGGGCATTATAATACCTGATTGCACAACTACTTTACAATACTGTATGAGATAAATTGTGACTTCAAATACAGGAAGTGTAACTAAATACTTTTTTTTTTTTAAGACTGGTCAATGTAGCTGATCAGACTTTGAAAAAAAAATCACAAGACAGGTAACATTTATATCGCACTTTTCTCCTGGAGGACTCAAAGCGCCAGAGCTGCACAGAGCCGGGACAAGGTCCTCCAGCACCCAAGGCTGAGACACCAAAGTGCGCCCCTCCATCCCTGCCATCCCAGCCGTCACACACTGATTGCTATTAGACTAAGAGGCGCCACAGGGCCCACAACCTCCCCAACACCTTAATATCTAGTTATCTGGCTTGCAGTCACTGCCATGTATTCCCTTTTCTTATTTCTTTCTGCTTCAAACACAATTAGGAATGACAGCTGAATGAATTCTGCACCCTCTCCTACACTGCGCCCTGAGGCTGGAGCCTCTCCAGCCTATTCCTCGGCCCAGCCCTCAGCCACAAGGACACGCTCTATAGGCAGCAGCAGTGTTAGGGAGACTTGCCTAAGGTCTCCTACTGAATAGGTGCTGGCTTACTGAACACAGGCAGAGCCAAGATTCGAACCCTGGTCTTCTGTGTCAGAGGCAGAGCCCTTAACCATCATACCATCCAGCCACTACTGGATGATGTGATGGTTAAAGGCTCTCTATATATTCTATATCTGATCTCCATATCCGATCTGAATATCGATCTGATCACAAGCAGTAATGAATGTAATTATGATTACTTGAAATTATGTGAAACTGAAGAATGCGGTCTGTACCATGTACCAGTGTGTACCATGCTTAAGACACTTCAAAAGCAAGTCACCACCCTCCCAGTATACAGTATGTGATAACCTGTGATTTCTAACAGAGCAAGAGTTAGTGGAGTAATATTTTTTTAAATAAAAATAGCAGAAAAGAGAGCTGAAATCACTTCTCCAGTCCTTTCTTCCCTTATTTAAACTCTGTACAGGGTTAAATGCCAGGTGCTGAATGCATCTTATAGGCTACCTGCCAACTCCAAGATGGGGAAAACAGTTTCTTGCTCATCTCTGGCAAATGAGTCATGCCTACTGAACCCACTTGATCTGGCCAAAATGTTGGCAATATTCTGGTTCCTGGAGTACTATATAAATCAAGTTGCTACACCAAAACCACCAGAGTCGTCAAAAAAAATTATAATAAACTCTCAAATAATTATACACTACCTACCAGCCACACTTCTAACAAAATGTATAAACCCACATACAAGTTAGTCTAAACCAAGTCCAGTTATTTCACTGCAGCTGGAGAATCAGGCTTTAATTAGAAACACAAGTTCCTTTCCTTCAAGATCCAACAATAGCACAGGTATTCCAAAAATGAGTAAGCACCCTTGCATTAATGAAAGCAAATAGGCAGACAGCAACCCAAACTTCACAGCACATTCCCACTCCTAGATAGAGCTGAATGTCAGCATATAAAGTGCATGACAGCAGCAAATGACTGGACTTGCCATTGCCAGGCCTCACCAGTAACATATTTGGCAGCTTGTCAGTGTGTCACTGGCAAACAGTGGTTCCGAGGCCTATCAGCACCTCCATGGTTGTCCTGTTATAAAGTTTCCCAATTCTTGTGTTATGGGTAATGCTCTCATAGTTCTTATTAAGGACCTGCCTCCAGGTTGGTGTGGCCCCTGCCCCCTGCATTATACAAGTCGCATCATATGAGTTGAGGGCCAGAACTGCTTCGGGGAAGAAGGAGTTTCTGGGTCTAGCGGTCCTGTGGAGATAGTTCTAAAGCAGCAGCCCAATGGGAGTAAGTTCAAGTTTCAGTTGTCGGGGTGGGAGGGATCTTTTGCAATCTTGGCTGCCCTGAAATGCAGTCTGGAGGAGTACAAGAGGTCTAGAGATGGGAGGGTGGTCCCGGTGATCTTCTCAGATGCTTTGATAACTCTCTGAAGCTTGTGCTTGTCCCTGGCAGAGGCACCTGCATATCATATAATGATGGTTTATTTCCAATCCAATGATATACTTGTATATATCCACCTACTCTCCAGCTTAAGAGGGTAGTATCATAAAGTCCCCTTCCCTTATATTCTTTATCAGTTTCAGAATGCCAAATGCCTTTGAATTGCGCATCAGCATGCGTGATCCCCATTAATCTCCTCCCCAGGACTTGACACCGATCGGCATTAGGCGGTCCTGGGTGAGCCACTTTCCTGACGCCTATCGGCATTAAGCAGTTGGGAAGGGGTTAAAGACAAAGGTCAAACGGACACTTCAAAATTGACTGAACTGATTTAAAAACTGATTTTTCACAATTTTTCTGACTATACTTTACCTTTGTGCAGAAACCTCACCTGCTATTAAGCAAATGTGCACTGCTGCACTGGCTGAGAATCAGTTTGAGAATTCCTATTGCATGCCATCAGTCACAGCATGGCTGTTCCAATGTCTTTAATAAATCAGACTAAAATATATTTGAAACACAAGCGTTTTTGTAATGTCCATGGCCGGATTTCAGGAAGACCTCAAAGGCAATGGCCTACGGCACCAGAAAGCCAGGGGCAGGTTGTGAGCTGGCACACTCAGGCAGTCAATCTGCCAAACGTGAACTGCTGCAGTCGGGGAAGAGTCTTTTCTGGGACTCACGGGAAGAAATGACACCAAACGTGGGCATCTTATTGTCTTCTATGAGTTGGCCACTCTTTGGGTCCAACTCCGCCCTCCATCCAGCTCCAATCTATCAGAATGGAAAGCAACAATTTGGCCCATAAATGGAATAAAAATTACAACCTTTCCAATCATTTCAGATGTAATCAATCCACAAAACAGACTGATAAAATGAGTGACAAATTGGTTGTTTGTAGTTGATTGGCACTATCAACACTGTCCATTCCAGTCAATCATACGGTTGATCATTCAGTAAAATTGTATTGTTAATAAGCATCTTTAAATACATTGATTACTGGGATCAATAGAAGTGTATCTGTGGTAGGGGGTTTGCTGTTTGTCAGGGGGTGGCTGGTTATAGTTGCCTTGGGTGGTAAAAAGTACAAATCTGGCCCTGGTAATATCTTGTTAGCAAAATGTATTTTCCAGATAAATCTGCAGTCATCTAAAATCCTTTTTCTGAATTGCGTTTCTTAATAATCACAACAGCAATTTTTTGGACACTATCATTTTTTATTTTTTTCACAAAGGCCTGTGCAGTGAGTGCTTATTCATGTAGCTATGGCTAGTCAAGAGGTCACAACTCATAACTTCCTGTAGTACACCTGTGAAATAGGCGAGCCAAACAGATGAGATGGAAAAGAGGTAAACAGTAATAATATTTCTCCTAGTATATGTTTTTACCCATCGCATGGAAGAGTAACACTTTAACTGGAATTGTTATAACCCTCACAAAATATGCTTTGACCTATTTTCCTACTACTGCATTAGAGAACAGGTGTCATGTGTATTACTATTTGCAATGAATATAATTGCCCTATGGTCATTTTTGTAATGCTGCGCAATTCAAAGCAACCCTGTATTCTGATTCATTTCACCATCATTGTTTTAAGTTTTACTGCCATCATTTCTAACTGGGAGGCATTCCAGATTGCCTGCTAAATTAGCTACAGATGTTTCTGAAGGCAGTAACATGGGTCGTTATGAGAGTTTAATGTATGGATCATTTTTTTCCTTTTGTCGTACACTCTGTGCATTAGCTGCTTCCTAAACATTATATTGATTTTACATGCTTTCACTGGAACATGTACTGTTTATGCCATTTCCATCAGAAATGTTCATTAATTGGTTTAATGATTGATTATTTCACATTGATGATGATGACGGCATTAAAATAAATCAATAAATGGTTGATAGCATTTCTATTTTATTTGTCATTGCTATTATAGCCCATTGATTTAGCTACAGCTATCAAAATGGCAGTAATTAGACAGCAACAACATCTGATAATCAAACTGAGTGGTAATAAACAAAATAGTTTTAAAATTTGAAAACCGCAGTCCTCAACATCATCACCCAATTTTCTCATGCGCTCATCACCACAACACAAATACGGGGCCCTGCCCTCTTTCATTAAGGATAGAATCAAAACTAGCATTCTAGCTCTATAATCTATGCATAGTCTACATTACCATAAAGGATAAATAACATTCAGTGGAGGATAAGTGATAGATCTTGGCATCGAAACTCTGTAATCATTCACTTAGGCTGTGCAGAGAAGAGGTCAGCTCAGTCTAAAAGTGAAATGGAATTTTCAGACCATATTGGTTTGTATAGCTCCAGATGGCTTGCTAGTTACTTTGCTTTCAAAAAATAGAGTGTTTTCTTGTAATTTTAAACCCCTAATATCATGGATTGGATTTGTTCATTTCTACCACCAGCTGTTGTGTGGAAAATGGCCTAAAACCATTTTTATTTCTGACTGTGTGCATATCCAGGAGAATTTTAATCACTTCCTGTTCAGATAGGGAAAGCTCTCCAACACAAACAGAGAAATCAATAAATAAATATTTTTTGGTATAGCGTGAGGAAGAGTTGCAAACTCACTTCACATTTCTGTGGCCGCAAAGGATTCTTGTTAATGCCAATGAGGTCTAAGACAGTCATAGGTGACAGAAAAGGAGGGAACATTTCTTTAGTGAAACACATACAACAGTTCCCATGGCCCTCACTCTCTTTCCCCCTCTCTTTCATACTCTCTCTGCCTCATTTTGCTGTTTTAGTTGACACATGGCATGAATGCTTTTCAGGCAAAAATAATACTTTACTAATACGGTGGAGGTGTGCCCTTGTAAGGTAAATTCCCAGCATGGACCCCAAAAGATTAGGAAACAAAAAGCGCTGGGCACCAAAACATCTGCTTCCAGTGCGTTTATTGGACAGATACAGGTACAGGTTACAGTTTAGGCAAAGGGAGGGGCGGGTCTAACAGCCGTTTCACAGATCTAACCACTTCATCAGAGTCTCTGATGAAGCGGTTAGATTCGTGAAACGGCTGTTAGATCCACCCCTCCCCTTGCCTAAACTGTAACCTGTACCTGTATCTGTATCTGTCCAATAAACGCACTGGAAGCAGATGTTTTAGTGCCCAGCGCTTTTTGTATCCTAAACTTTTTGCTGTGAGTTGCTATTGCTGGAGCACACTACATTCGCAGGGGGACAGATTGCTGGTGGTCAGCCTTGAGTGCCAGCCCCTCTCTTACTCTTCTTTGCATTAATACTGTACCCCAAAAGATCTTTTAACGGGTCCTGTGGTGTTTGGCACCAAGATATTAGCACAGACATCCTACAGATGTCCAATGGTGTGAGACCCGTATAAAGGGCTTGTCAGTAATCTGATCGGGCTGCATTCCTCTTCAAGCACGAGTGCGGCCATACTGTGCCTGAATGAATATGGCTGTGCCTGTGCAGTAATTTGGAATCTGTGCTGCTGCGCCAGCGTGACTACGCTCGGGCAGCTGCAACAGAATAGAGGTGTCCAGTAGAGGAGTGCAGCCCAGATCAGCTGGAGCGTCCACAAGCAGCAATAGGGACCAGAGGACGCCATGGGAAGCCTCATTAGGATCCAGAGGCTTCCCTCTCCTTAGACAAGTACGTGTTTCTAAACCCAAGCTTCAGTTTGGGTTCTCTTTAAAGACCAAAGGAAATTTGTTTTACAAGACTAGACCTCCATCTACCATTGTTCCATGGCCCAATTCTGTTCATATGTTGATTGTAGGCACTTTCAGCAATGGACAGGGGTCAGCATGGGTATACTGGCTCTCGCTGGTGTAATGGAGCTACCATACACTTGCTAGATTCTCTTCAAAGGTGCATTTTGTCACTGCCTCAGCCGAGTTCACTCTAAAGTGTGTACAAACCTTTAGGCTGTCCCATGTTTTCTGCTTCAAACACTTCTTCAAGAACTTACTGCTATCTTGCTACTTGATGTTTCCCAATTTCCATTACTTGAGTAGTGTCATCGTAACAAGATAAATAGTGTTATTTTCTTGAACTGTCATTAATAATATTGTGGCTGATAGGTGTAACAGTATTTATCAAATATCCACTAGATAATTAGGCCAAGGAACCAGATTACAAGGGATTTACCCATGTGCTGACTTCTCTATCTGTAGGTACATGAATCCAACCACATTGGTTACTAACAGTTCAGGTAGCACCAACTTCTGTCTCCAACAATATATCAATTGCAAATCCATGGAGATAATTTCCCTACTTATATGTGATTGCAACAAACTCTATGTAGAGCAGACTGGTAACAAATTGAGGAAACAGATTCAACAACATCTCTTTAATATTACATTAGCCAATAGAGAATACCAAGTTCCTAAAAAACTTACCAGTGTCTCATCCCACTTTTTGACACACCATCGGGGAAAAACAGATGGACTTAAGGTGGTGGCACTGGAACGGGTCTCGACTGGCCCCAAGGGTGGTGATACTACCAAACTTATTATAAAGAGAATTGAGATGGATATACCAATTGGCAGCCGTCCTCCAAGCGGCTTGAATGAAGAGTTCTCCTTAAAACCTTCTTCAGGCACTTTAGGTATGTAAAATTTTAAGCTACATGGTGGCATCCACACACAATATTTCACTTACACTGCACTAGCACTTTATATTTTGGGTGGTCGTGAGGGTAAGCACAACTGTTAGTTCTTTATTCACTCATTAAATAATGAGTCTCTCTCACCCATTTACTACCAAAATCATGGGGTACTTTACAGTACAAACAATTTGCGAAAGTAAGCACAATCATGTTTTTTTAATTGGCTGGGTTTTTTTTGCGTATTTCTTGCACAAAAGATCTGGGACCTCTTTTTGCCTGGATGTGGCTCAGGTGAGTAGGCCCCTCACTGGGATGTTGTGGATTTTTCACATATCAGTGGTTTGGATTGGTATTTGTTTCATATTGACTTTTTTATACTCTTTCTATATATTCCTCATAATAGTTTTTATATTTTTACTTTTTTTTGTCACATTGGACATGAGTTGCCCCCATGTTTGACATCATATATAGTTGGCTGTAACTGATGAAGCCCTGTACTTTTGGCAGTGAGACCCCCATGAACCTTGTAGCCTGATCGCAGAGGATATCCATACTTCCTCTTTATTGTCTGGTATAATTTGATTTCATCCCTGCATGCTCTCCTGGATGACATGGTTGTGTATAAGCCATGTTTGTCATCAAATTTACCTTCTGTATAAGGACTATGTTGCCTAGATTTATATAATATCCCTCATGTTGCTTTTCAGACCACTTAATGCTACAGTGAATTGAATTTGGTTGTATTGAGGGTATTTCAAAAGTGAATTTCACCTATTGTTATCATAGACGCTATATGGGCACCACTAGCAATTACATGATACAATCTGAAAATTCAGATGATGGACCCTGGAGCTAGTGCCGATGCAACAATAGCATTCTGGCCAGATTTATGTCTTCTAATGTATCCCTCCTTAACTTTAAATGTTTCAGTTTTGTTGAATTTAAACTACATCTGCATAAAGTTTGGACTGATATATTTAAGAATTCACTTTATGGTCACTGTGACTCGCCATAGTTACTTCCTTGCTGGTTTCCTTTGCATTCCAACTCCATCACATGTACGGCGGTGGCTGGGACTTTGACTTTCTTACGGTCCATTGGCTGAGAGTGACGACTTTCATGCCCTCCAGCTAGTGATCTTTATGGACACAACACTGTAAAAGTCCAGATATGTGTGCGGTTACACCTTGACTCTTGCGCTCATAAAATTGGATGTTTACCCACAATCCATAGCTCCTGACAAAGTGGTCCTGTGGAAAACGCCACACATGGAGCATTCCTTGCCTACCTCACTTTGTTGCTGCAAACCATCATCCTTATCGTCCAGGGGTCTGGTATGTTTATTGCTACTGTGCATTACCCATTTATCTCTATGCACTGCCTTATCATCATGCACTTTAACAGGATCTATTCATGATCTGTTCATGAGCATATGGGTGGATTTATCCTGATTATTTATGCATTTTTTTCCCTTAAAACCTTTCACCTTTTTTGTGACCTATTTTGTGACTCGTGCACTTTATATACCCCCTCTTTGGCTTTTGATGATTATTGCACTTTGATGACAGGATATACAGTGTTATAATCCACAGTTCCTGGTCTTGGTCCCAATTTTTTCAGATTGGGCTCTTATTGAACCCAAAATACACGGTTACTTGTAGTAGGTGAGGCTATATTATATTATATTTTTTTTGTTTTTGTTGTGTTATCAGAGTAGGATCATCCACCAGGCAACCTAGGCAAGTGCTTGGGGCCTAATGGGTGTTAAGGGGCCAATCTGCCACCTCTCTTCACTTCAGCTTATCAAAAGAACCACAAGGGTGCCCCAAATCTACTACCTTGCCTAGGGCCCCAGTACATCTTAAGCCATCTCTGTGTTTTATACATTATTTTAAATTTTTTATCATCATGTTGACTCTGCGATGTAATAAGGGTATTGATTTATTTCATTACTTATGGTGGTGCAGTCTATTTTCTCACAGGATTTCTTTCTTTTTGAATTGCATTGAGAATGGAATATTGACACATGTGGATGCTGACAGCCATTTTCTTTTCGCTCTTGTATTTCCTTTGTTTTTGCGTACTCTGGAAGGGATTGGGTGTGGAGGAGAATTTTATTACTTTCCTTACCAAAGGGAATTTCACATTATTTTTATTTATCTATTTTTTTTAGATGACATCACCACCTGCTGCACTAAATGCAACTTTTACTTTGGGCATACAGTTATTGGCAGTCTAACCTCCGGAATGAGGTTATATACTGTAACTGTGTGATACAGATGGAAACTGGAAATGCCGTAGTGACAAGTGGACTACTCTGTATTGATAAAACCACTTCCATGGATACACAGAAATTCTGTTTATTGGCTGAACAATTCAGCGACTGTCTCCTGTTTATGACTTATCCAAAAAATGTGTATCAAGCACATGCTAATAGCTCTCATCTATTTAGCTTCAGCTTCTTTCATGGCCCATTTGCCTCAGTTTTAATGTAAGTTAGACCTGGAGCTGGAGATATTTTCTATAAGTAAGATTAACAATTCTATCTCACATTATGCACTGCAATATTACGAGCCAAATCTGTGAATAAATCAGTGGCATCCTGTTAAGACAGGCATTATTCAAAGTACAAATGGGAAATTAATGGGACATTTTCAGATCTAGTGACTCACTAGTGTTGGGCGAACAGTGTTCGCCACTGTTCGGGTTCTGCAGAACATCACCCTGTTCGGGTGATGTTCGAGTTCGGCCAAACACCTGGTGGTGTTCAGCCAAACTGTTCGGGTTCGCCCGAACGGCTCAATGCCTGGCCGAACAGGGCCCCTGTTCGGCCGAACAGGGCCCTGTTCGGCCGAATACGGCCCCCCTATGGGGTCGCAGGCATAAGGGGGGAGCATGCCCCGATCACCGGGGGTGTCGGAAATTCCCCCCACCCCCTCCGCTAGCGCTCCCCCCTCTGCCCGCTTCCCCATACAAAAGTTTAAGGATAGTAAAACAGTACCGGTGGTAGTGGCTGGCAGTGGGCGGCACTGTGAAGTGAGTGAGGAGGAGGAGTCCGGAGAGTGACGCGTTGAGGGAGGCCGGGCAGCGGGCGGTTCAGCGGTAGTACCCTTGTGGTACTTCCGCCCTTTCTCTGACCTCACGCCCGCTGCCCGGCCTCCCTCAAAGAGTCACTCTCCGGACTCCTCCTCCTCACTCACTTCACAGTGCCGCCCACTGCCAGCCACTACTACCGGTACTGTTTTACTTTCCTTAAACTTTTGTATGGGGAAGCGGGCAGAGGGGGGAGCGCTAGCGGAGGGGGTGGGGGGAATTTCCGCCCCCCCCACGATCGGGGCATGCTCCCCCCTTATGCCTGCGACCCCATAGGGCCCCCAAAAGCGGGATGTTCGGGGAGTTCGGGGTTCGGCCCGAACATGCCGAACATCTCGGCCATGTTCGGCGAACTTTCCCGAACCCGAACATCCAGGTGTTCGCCCAACACTATGACTCACTAAAACAGCAAATTAAAAGCCGATGACACTGACGCTACAATCCAATAATCCACTCCTAAATTGTAATGAGGAACTTTAGTATTCCCCAGTTCCTATCTGTGTCACACCCTTCCATAGCAACATTATTATACAGACACTTTACACTACGTTTTTTAAAAAATGCTTCCATTGACTTGCATTAAAATGGCAGAAAAATTGTGGAAAAAAAGCCACAATAAAATTTTTTAAAAAAATGAAATTGCAACGATTCTACTGCAATTTTAATGCAAGTCAACAGAAGCGTTTTTTTTTAAAAGGTGCATGCAAAACAATCTCTGGTGTGGAATACAGAAGTGTTCACTTCAAATACCCAGTTCACCAGCTTGCCAAGGATTGCCACTAGAGATGGTCAATGAGATGCTGATAATTTTTGAGTTGATGCAAGTGTTACATTAATTTCATGGAAGCTTATGCAGCTTGGAAAACAAATTAAAAAAAACAAACAACATTTGTAAAATGATTGTATTATTAGTGGCCACCTACTATGTATTCTGATCAGAATGCAGGATAGTCAGAAATTGACCTGAATGAAGAATCTAGGCAATGTCACAAGCAACAGGGAATCAGAGTAGTGTTGTGATTAGAGCTTAAGTGGCCACTAATGATACAATCTGCTGAACGATCGATTACGAATGATTAATTGTCTGAACAATTGGCAATGATTGTTTGGGACCACTAAGACAAAATCTCCTAACCAATCCAATCAAATTGATGGGATCGATCATTTCCTATCATTCGGACGAATAAACATTTGTAAACAATCATTCACCAAATTGTATCGTTGGTGGCCACCTTAAAGCGGAATGAAACCCAGCATTTCTTCTTTGCTCTAATAGATTATTTACAGCATATTATATACAACCAGCATTTTTTTTTACTAGAACAGCATTCAGAGGGTTACACACAGGACTTAGAAGATTCCTGCCAGCAAAGCTGGACGCATCCGAAGTGCAGATACTGTTATCTTGTATTTAATTGTATCAAGTGAGAAATGTAAATAAACACTTTTCTGACACTGCAGGCTCTGCTGAACAAAAGTCAGACAAGCAGAAAGCATTTCTGCTTATGTAATGCTGGGAATACACGTTACGTTTTTTGCCAGGAATCGTTCCGTAAGATGCCTTTGATGATCAAATTCTTACATGTCCGATTCTCCGCTCAATTCTGTTCCGCTCGATTTCTCATAGAAGTGAATGGAAAAAAAGATAAGAAAAAAAAAAAACGAGCGGAAGATAAGAGAATCAAGCAGATAATCAAACGGCTAATAGTTTGCGCGGAGATTCGAACGCAAAAAACCTAACATGTTTGTATTCCCAGCATTAGAACATGAATAAAGCAGTTATAAATAAAATGCAAAGTCCGCTCTCAGAGAAAAAAAGTGTACTTTGGGAACGTATAATTTCTAAATGAATAATAATACTTATGCACAAAAGCAAATATGTTAACCGTATGGCATATAAAAAGTAGGAAAACATGTTTTTATTGAATATTATTTCAGGGTTTTATACCACTTTAAGGCTCATTTCTCACAATAAAATGTAAATGCTCTTGTGGCAATGCAATGCATTTAGACACTTATAATATAGATTTAATATGCACTGTTTCTTGCTGCTGTCCGCATTTTGTGTTTGTTTTGTATACATTCACATTTAATCAGTACAGTGCATGTTTCAATTTATTTGATGAGAACCAACCCTTTATAGATAAATTATACCTCAATATTAAAGCTAGTCTCTGAAACTCGTAATTATGACCTTGCTGAGGTCAAACACAGGCGATACCTAACACATAAACAAAGCTGCAGGGAGTTGTGTTGGCCTCTGGAAAACAGGCTGCCAGCAGGTGGAACGTAGTAATTCAAATTTCCTGACAAAAGCATCATACAGTTAAACACACCACCTGGCATGAGCTTCTTGGAGAGCAATACATATTACATTTGTTGGGGAGCCTTCACTAGTAGCAAAGTGCCATGGCTTACAAACTGTGTAATGAGACCACAGGTGGGCCGCCGACATGTGACAGGTGCGTCACAGTCCTGAGATGTGACATGCATCTCAAGTGAAATGGTGTGTTTCTTTTACTTTCTAAGTCGAAAGAAACTGACACAACCACTGTAGATGTCAAGAATAGGTATTGTTCTTAGTAAAGAACATTTGAACTTTCTATAAATATAGTTTGGTATTAGTTATACTGTACATGAATTGGACATTATTTTATTTTACTGTCTAGAATGATGTAGTTGATCTTCAACATGTGAGGTCCTTTAACCCCTTAGCAGCCAATTTATTTAGAGGCTTGCAAGTGCTCCAGGCCAATTTATTTTCACACTTTTTTTTCTTATTTTTTACATTTACCTGCTTCTAATTAGTATTGCTGTGTTGTGTATTTACTTGTCACTAGTAGGCAGTGTGAGACAATAACAGAGGACTTCTGCTTTCACTTTCTATATTTTCTGCTAGTAGAGAGAGATCAAAGCATTCCAAGACTTTACAGCAGAGCAAGTTCTGCCGACTGAGGTCAAAAGCAGTGCACTTATCTTAAATGAGATAACTCTATTGGAGCTGCTAATGGGTTAACGTGATCCACGCACTATGAACACTAAAAATGCCAATATTGAAAATCTACGTTATCCCAAGATATTCAGTCAATCAGAACATTCGTTTTATAAACCAGAATAAATAATTCAGCAAACCATTTTAATATCCACTTCCAATCTGCTTTTCAATATACATTTTAAGAAGTGTCACAGAGGACAAGATTTGAATAAAAGATTAAAATTAAACCCATGAAAATTATTTGTTGAGGCTCCTCCAACTCTTGGTTAAATGGAATATATTTATGATAAAGTTATTATATGAAAAATATTCCAACCTTACTTGTAAGATTAATGGTCATGCAATTAAGGAAATATATGCAGACACTATAGTAAAATAATTGCGGATTTTGCAATAACTGCTGATAATGGATCTTACTTTTGAAGGGCAGGAGAAGATTTTCTCTACATTCCAAGTTAAAAATGCTTCATACCAAGTTTTCTTGTTTTTTAAGTTTTAAAAATAAGTGCCCCACATCTAAATTGCAAGAGAAAACTGTATTCTTGTTATTATACAAGGCCACGGTCCTTCTTAAATAATCAAATTCACTGAAATAACTGAAGAAGTGTCAATTTTCATGATTATAGACAAGAAAATAGTAGCTATGTTTCTGAGACAAGGTATGGTTTAAAGTGCAAAGTAAATTCATTTTTTTTTCTTCAGTTATGTTTAGAATAGCAAAATACCACTGTATTACCAATTATTGGGGTTTTTTTTGTTTTTTTTTGCTATCAGAAGTCTAATATGAAACTGTGCTGTCTTTTTTTTTTTTTAAGGAAACAGTAAACCTTAAAGCCACCTATGGCTATTCCCCTGGCGTAGGTATAATGGTAGCAGTCAGAGCAGCTGCAATGGGGCCCATAGACAAGGAAGGGGGGCCTGGGGTCTGGTCCTGGCTGTTTTTTCCCCTTCCCTCACCAACAAACCATGCGCTGGAGCCTGCATTTAAGCCCCCCACACTAACAGACTATCCCTCCACTGTTTAACCCCCCCTGGCGGTATAAAAAAATCCGCCAGGAAGGAGCGCCGCAGTTTTTAAAAAAAAAAAATTCCTATATCATGTAGCGAGCCCAGGGCGATCTCCAATCAGGAAATCCCGTTCAAAGAACGGGATTTCCTGGAGGGCTTCCTGGAGGGCGGGATGACGTCACCAACGTCGGGACGTCATTGGGAGTCCCGAACCACCCCTCAGCGCTGCCTGGCACTAATTGGCCAGGCAGCGCACGGGGTCTGGGGGGGGGGGGGGGCGACGGATAGCGTCGATCGAGCGCGGGGCGGCGGCGATCGGTGTGCTGACGCAGCTAGCAAAGTGCTAGCTGCGTGCAGCAAAAAAAAAAATTAAACAAATCGGCCCAGCAGGGCCGGACAAAACCTCCTGCGCGGCTTGCCCCGACTACGTTCGGGGCTACCGCCAAGGAGGTTAAAGGCAGTTTCGGGAACCGCCGCGCATCGGGAACTGAACGCGGAAGCGGGGCCACTGCTCTACATGCAGCCATCTGATTTCTGCATTCAGTTGCCATATTAAAAGTAACGCTTGGAGGTACCTGAAGCTGCTTTTAAACAGTGGAGGGATTGTGTGTGAGTGTGGGGGCGCTTAAATGCAGGCTCCAGCGCATCGTTTGTTGCAGGGAGGGGGGCTGACATTAATCCTCCCTCCCTCTCCTTCCTGAGTCTCCCTCTAAAGTTCAGATGCAGCAGCGCATGTATCTGTTACCTACTGCTTGTGTCCCAGCTGCCAGCTCCTCTCTGTGTCCTATTTTCCAACAGGAAGTAGAGAGTAGTAGAGAGGAGCCCGCGGCTGGGACGCATGCAGCAGATGAGAGATACACGCACTGCTGTGCCTGAACTTTAGAGGGGGACTCAGGGGGAGAGGGAGGAAGGATTGATGTCAGCCCCCCTCCCTGCATCCCAAGATTACTCACGGTGCTGCAAGGGGTACAGGCGGGAGGCAATGCAGTGCCCACTCAGTGGCACCCTCCTGTCCCCTCCTCCCCACCCAGTGGCACCCTCTCTGCCATCCTTCCCTAGAGATGACGGTGTTGGGGGTCCTAGGTTGCCTCTTATTCTAATAGCAATCAGTGTGTGGCAGCTACAGTGGGAGGGATGGAGGGGCGCACTTTGATGTCTCAGCCTTGGGTGCTGGAGGTTCTTGTCCTGGCTCCGCTAGGATGTACTGTGCTTGTGCCTGTTCCACTCAGCCTATCATGTAGACGAAAAGTAAAAAGAGAAGCAGTGGAGTGCCAATTACAGTATGAGGCCTTCCACTGCTGCAATATGTATTTCCTTTTAAATAAAACCAGTCTGAATCACATACTTGAAACATGCATGAGGTAAATACAGTCAGACTTCAGTCAAACATTGGATCTGCATGCTTGTAGAAGATACATGGCTAAAAGTATTAGAGGCAGATGATTAGCAGGACTGCTATGCAACTGGTATTGTTGAAAAGGAAATAAATATGGCAGGCTCCATATCCCTCTCAGTTCAGAGCATTCAGCCAATGTGAATGACTTTATGCTGTTCATAATGCACCACATTGTCTGAAAGACCAAAACAGATTTGTTGCTGAAATGAAATGAGGATCTATCAACAGTACTTTGTACTAAACATTTTCTTTTAAACTGATGCAAAGCAAAACAACTAATCCATCATTGGCCCCTTTGGCAGGATACAATGCATGGGCCACACCTACTTCTGAGAGCTGTACCATCACAGATGAGAGATGAGAGCAGGAAGTGCCAGAGCATGAGGGAGTCTGGCAGGAGAGAAGGTGAAGGGGGCCATGCTGAATACATACTGTGTATATGGTCCTTGTCACCCTTTCATAGATGAGCTGAATGGGATAGTGGTGACTGTAGTAAAGGCTTTTTCCCTTTGAGACAGGAGGAAGATTTGTAGAGGACTAAGTACACAAGGTGACTTAATGTAATTAATCACAGAAACATGCCGGGTTCAAAAGGGATAAAAGATGGTGTGTGTGTGTGTATCTGTTCTAGCGAGTGCGTGCATGCTCTAATGGTAAATACAGCTACATATCCAGATTTAACATGACTGTGGTTTATTTTGTCTTAACCAGAAAACCGCTCCAAGAATGAGTTGCTGTGCGATAATTAGATTCTGACATACACATAGTTTCACATTTCAATACTTCTCTCCAATTAGAATGACATTAGAGTGAAAGTGTAGCAATATAATTGTATGAAGAATAGATCTAATTTTCTCAAAGTCCTGGCTGCAATATCACCTTTCAGTACTAATAGCGTTGAATGATTACGCATATCATTTAGTAATTTTATTTTATCCATTTTCCCAGAGTAAACTGATTTTTAAAGTGGACATGTGATTAGATTAGAAATGAACATGTGGCAGGGAGACCTTGATGAATATCAATATGTCAGGGTAAATGTGACATCAAATGCCAGGAATACTGGAGCAATTTTTAGCCTCAGCATTGTATTTACAGTGTGGATGGCTATTGATCCATTAAGTTTAACATGAGGTTTGAAAAGATCAAAGATTCTTCAAACCCCCTCACTGCAACATTGTATGTGACTGCATTTGCTCACTCTCAATATTGTTCAACAATGAAGGATATTCTAAAATTGCTTTAAGTGCTCCTGTCATTGATACTAGTATATGAATCTATAATTCTTACATAGTTAAATTGTAAGTTTGGTTGAAAAAGACATTCATCTATCAGGTCTAAACAGAAAATAAATTAATAAAGTTAAATAAGTAAACATTAGGTACCTTTCTCTCCTGCACCTTCTCATACCCCAGTTGATCCTTACTACTACTACTATATCCTGAAAGAAAAGTTTTGTTTTCTGAAAGTATTCCTGCAGTTTCTCACCTTATAAAAGTTTGGCTCTTTCTATTGCAGCCAACTAAAATGGGGATGATATTTTACTATGATATAGTTATATCTGCAGTTCTGCCCAGTCTCTATTAACTCCCTTCTCCCTCCCCCCCCCCCCCCCTTCCCCTCGTCTGCTGAGTCATGCTGTTGATAAAATAATGCAAAGGGATGATAAAGAGAGGAAAGAGGGTATATATATATATATATATATATATATATATATATATATATATATATATATATATACATATACATATATATATATATATATATATATATATATATATATATATATATATATATATATATATATATATATATATATATATATATATATATATATACATACTGGGGGTAACTAACCATAAAATCAATCATGCAGGTAATCTGAATTGCGGTACTGGTCAGAATATACTTTTAAGACATGTTAAACAATGTAAAGGTGACATTCACACTTGAAAACCGAGTTCTACTGATAATCTGTGTACACACATACCTGTAGTCATTACAGCACAATGATATAGAGCTCGGAAAAAGCTGAACATGGCTTGATTCATTGGCTAAAATGCTTTTTAAGTGTAAAATAGAGGGAATATGTCAAAGTGTTTCTCTGTTTGAAAAGCTATTTAACACTTTTTGATTGAATTCTTTGCAAAAATTACTTCATTCGTCGCTGTTCCCCATCCTTCTTCTATTGCTAATATATTTTATTAGAAGAAAAATAAAATATATATATTCAAAACTCAGCAAAAGCTATACAGAAAAAAGATGACAACTAATCATGCCAAAACACCCTGGCTGCTTTGCATATAGGTAATAGGCAACAATTTACAGAATGGCATTCATTTAAATGGAAAATAAGAACGCAACCCAGAGGAGAGTGAGATGAGACATTATATTGTGGCACGGAGTTCTTTTGGAAAGGACAGGATGCTTCCCTGCGAACCATAAATTCTAATAAATACAATTATTGTGTGCTTTCTTGAAGTTTCATTAGCATACTAACCAAAATCATGCCAGCGGACTGCTGTTATTTTACATCATTTTTAAGGAACAATATTAGGATATTTGAATAAATACATTTTTACCTTGAACAAGCCATGAAAAATCATTTTGATTTTCTTGCAATTTACTCTTCCGCTGTTACCATTTTCATATCACCTGATATAAATGCCCACCAGTGAATTTCCTTACGCAGTAAAAGTTCTGAGTTATTGGCATTTAAGAACCCCAACCAATGCTCTCCCTCGCTCTCTTTTTTTTTTTTTTAGATTTCTACTTGTTTATAGAGTTGGGCCGAACCTCCAATTTTAGGTTCGCGAACCGGGTTCGCGAACTTTCGCGAAAGGTTCGGTTCGCGTTAAAGTTTGTGAACCGCAATAGACTTCAATGGGGATGCGAACTTTGAAAAAAAAATAATTATGCTGGCCACAAAAGTGATGGAAAAGATGTTTCAAGGGGTCTAACACCTAGAGGGGGGCATGGCGGAGTGGGATACATGCCAAAAGTCCCCGGGAAAAATCTGGATTTGACGCAAAGCAGCGTTTTAAGGGCAGAAATCACATTGAATGCTAAATGACAGGCCTAAAGTGCTTTAAAACATCTTGCATGTGTATACATCAATCAGGTAGTGTAATTAAGGTACTGCTTCACACTGACACACCAAACTCACCGTGTAACGCACCGCAAACAGCTGTTTGTGTAGTGACGGCCGTGCTGGACTGGTGCGCACCATGGCGAGAGTGCAGGTTTTGGTGGCTTTACAGCCCATATGGTCGCCTGGCTGATGTAGCTGAATGACAGAACAGTGACTGTCCAGCTGATCAAATTTGGTCTGACCACAATGAAGCAACGACCTTATTATCTTTTGTGTGCCCCCCGAGACACTCATCTAGGCGCCGGTCATTGCTTCATTGTGATACGCAAGCCCCTTCACCACGGCAAGGTAATGATCACGAAGGGGAATGGGCACATGTACATGCCTTTTCTTTTGTTGTTGCAGCTGCCCGCAGTGCAGCCAGAAAAATTAGGCAGGCATGTACACGCACCAGAAAAATTATTACAGCGGCCGCTGCTAGCAGCGACCTAAAAAATTCAGCAATCCGCCTGGAGTCCCGGACCCTGTTGGTGGTGGCGGAGAAGGTAGTCAAGCGGCCTGCAGGCAGACATGCTTTGTGGAGGGACTGGGAGCGACTTAGTCTTCTTGGGGCAGCCCAGGCAGCCAGTCACACGGCGTGCAGGCAGAGATGCTGTGTGTGCGGGGACTGACTTAGTCTTGGGGCGAGTAGCAGCCCTCCGGGATCCATGCCTCATTCATTTTGATAAAGGTGAGGTACTTAACACTTTTGTGACTTAGGCGACTTCTCTTCTCAGTGACAATGCCTCCAGCTGCGCTGAAGGTCCTTTCTGACAGGACGCTTGCGGCAGGGCAGGAGAGAAGTTGGATGGCAAATTGGGACAGCTCTGGCCACAGGTCAAGCCTGCGCACCCAGTAGTTCAAGGGTTCCTCATCACAGCAGTGTCTACATCCACACTTAAGGCCAAGTAGTCGGCTACCTGCCGTTCCAGACGTTGGTGGAGGGTGGATCCGGAAGGGCTACGGTGAGGAGTTGGACTAAAGAACGTCCGCATGTCCGACATCACCATGAGATCGCTGGAGCGTCCTGTCTTTGACTGCGTGGACACGGGAGGAGGATTAGTGGCAGTGGTACCTTGCTGGCGTTGTGCTGTCACATCACCCTTAAAGGCATTGTAAAGCATAGTTGACAGCTGGTTCTGCATGTGCTGCATCCTTTCCACCTTCCGGTGAGTTGGTAATAGGTCCGCCACTTTGTGCCTGTACCGAGGGTCTAGTAGTGTGGCCACCCAGTACAGCTCATTCCCCTTGAGGTTTTTTATACGGGGGTCCCTCAACAGGCAGGACAGCATAAAAGACGACATCTGCACAAAGTCGGATCCAGTACCCTCCATCTCCTCTTGCTCTTCCTCAGTGACGTCACGTAAGTCAACCTCCTCCCCCCAGCCGCGAACAATACCACGGGAAGGTTGAGCAGCACAAGCCCCCTGCGACGCCTGCTGCGGGTGTTCTCCTGCCGCCTTTCCCTCCTCCTCCTCCTCCTCCTCCCCCAAAGAAACACCTTGCTCATCATCCTCTGAGTCTGACTCGTCTTCTGCACACGACTTCTCTTCTTATGAAAATTGGTCCCATGCCTGTTCCTACCGTAACGGTTCCGGGTCACGCTCATTCGCAGCTTCATCCGCCACTCTACGCACAGCACGCTCCAAGAAGTAAGCGTAGGGAATTAAGTCGCTGATGGTGCCCTCACTGCGGCTCACCAGGTTGGTCACCTCCTCAAACGGCCGCATGAGCCTGCATGCATTTTCCATCAGTGTCCAGTTGTCGGGCCAGAACATCCCCATCTTCCCAGACTGTTTCATTCTACTGTAGTTGTAGAGGTAGTGGGTGACGGCTTTCTTCTGTTCTAGCAGGCGGGAGAACATGAGCAGGGTCGAATTCCAGCGAGTCGGGCTATCGCAAATGAGGCGTCTCACCGGCATGTTGTTTTTGCGCTGAATTTCCGCAAAGCATGCCATGGCTGTGTAAGACCGCCTCAAATGCCCACAGACCTTCCTGGCCTGCTTCAGGACATCCGCTAAGCCAGGGTACTTTGCCACAAATCTAAACAACTAGATTCATGACATGTGCCATGCAGGGTATGTGTGTCAGCTTCCCCATATGCAAAGCGGCAAGCAGATTGCTGCCATTGTCGCACACCACGTTGCCTATCTCCAGGTGGTGCGGGGTCAGCCACTCATCCACCTGTTTCTTAAGAGCAGCCAGGAGAGCTGCTCCAGTGTGACTCTCCGCTTTGAGACAAGACATGTCTAAGATGGCGTGACACCGTCGTACCTGGCATGCAGCATAGGCCCTGCGGAGCTGGGGCTGTGTAGCTGGAGAGGAGAACTGCCACTCAGCCAAGGAGGAGGAGGACAGCGAAGAGCATGTAGCAGGAGGAGAGGAGGTGGCAGGAGGCCTGCCTGCAAGCCGTGGAGGTGTCACATTTTGGTCCGCTGCGCCCTGCTTGCCATCGTTCACCACCAGGTTGACCCAATGGGCTGTGTACGTAATGTAGCGGCCCTGCCCGTGCTTGGCAGACCAGGCATCCGTGGTCAGGTGTACCCTTGACCCAACGCTCTTCGCAAGAGATGACACCACTTGCCTCTCAACTTCACAGTGCAGTTGGGGTATGGCCTTTCTCGAAAAATAAGTGCGGTCTGGCATCTTCCACTGCGGTGTTCCGATGGCCACAAATTTACGGAAGGCCTCAGAGTCCACCAGCCGGTATGGTAACAGCTGGCGAGCTAACAGTTCCGCCACGCCAGCTGTCAGACGCCGGGCAAGGGGGTGACTGGCCGAAATTGGCTTCTTCCGCTCAAACATTTCCTTCACGGACACCTGACTGCTGCTGTGGGCAGAGGAGCAGGAAGCACTCAAGGGCAGAGGCGGAGTGGAGGAGGGTGCCTGTGAAGGTGGAAGGGAGAAAGCGGCAGAAGCAGATGATGCACCTGAAGGAGGAAGAGGAGAAGGAGGGTGACTTTTCTTTTGTGTGCTGCTGCTGCTTTTGCTCAGGTGGCCATCCCATTGCTGTTTGTACCTTTTCTCCAGGTGCCTTCGTAAGGCACTTGTCCCTACGTGAGTGTTGGCCTTTCCACGGCTCAATTTTTGTTGGCAGAGCGAACAGATGGCTTTGTTCCGATCTGAGGCACACACATTAAAAAATGTCCACACCGCTGAGCCACCCTGGGATGTGGGCACTATGGGGACCTCAGCAGCTGATGCTGAAGGGCAAGTTGGCTGGCTGTACATAGGTGGCGATACATGGTGCCGGACACTGCCACCAGCTGTTTCTGACGAAGAGCTGCCCCAGCTTCTTTCAGCAACTTCTCTCCTCCTACTACTCTCTGACTCCCCCTCTGAACTGTCCCCCTCTTCATCTCCTCTATTGGGAACATACAGAGGATCCCTATCATCGTCATCATCGTAATCATCCTGCCCAGCTTCGCTTGCCACAGACAAATCCAAACATGCACCATCAATAGGTCCTTCATCCTCCTTACACGTTACATCCATAGTGTTGCCGCGTAACTCAGACATATGAGCTGGTGAAAATTCATCTGGCTGTAACAACAATGGCTGTGCATCAGTGATTTCAACACTAAATAATTCTTGCGAAGTGTCAAATGCAGCGAAAGTGGTGGTAGTAGTAGCGCTGGTGGCTGAGCAAGATGAGGTGTTCTGTGTCGCTAAATACTCAACCACGTCCTGACAATCTTGGGAGGTGATGGGACGTGCCTACTTCCGAGCACTGTACTGTGGGCCAGGTCCACACGAAATTACATTTACACGACCTCGCGCAGACCTGCCGGGTGGCCTTCCTCTGGCTCTGGCACTACCTCTTCCTCTACCTGTTTTGTCCATATCGGGTATGCACGGAGTGGTATATCACACTGCGTGCACTCACGTAGGTAGGTGGGTTCACTTAACTGCACAGGTATGCGCACTGATGCGGTGGGTTCACTGAACAGAACAGGTATACAGTGGCGGGTTCACAGAACAGGTATACAGTGGCAGATTCACTGAACAGAACAGGTATGCAGTGGCGGGTTCACTGAACAGTACAGGTATACAGTGGCGGGTTCACTGAACACAACAGGTATGCAGTGGCGGGTTCACTGAACAGAACAGGTATGCAGTAACGGGTTCACTGAACACAACAGGTATACAGTGGCGGGTTCACTGAACAGAACAGGTATGCAGTGGCGGGTTCACTGGACAGGTATGCAGTGGTGGGTTCACTGAACAGGTATGCAGTGGTGGGTTCACTGAACAGTACAGGTATACAGTGGCGGGTTCACTGAACACAACAGGTATGCAGTGGTGGGTTCACTGAACAGAACAGGTATGCAGTGGTGGGTTCACTGAACAGTACAGGTATACAGTGGCGGGTTCACTGAACACAACAGGTATGCAGTGGCGGGTTCACTGAACACAGCAGGTATGCAGTGGCGGGTTCACTGAACAGGTATGCAGTGGTGGGTTCACTGAACAGGTATGCAGTGGTGGGTTCACTGAACAGTACAGGTATACAGTGGCAGGTTCACTGAACAGAACAGGTATGCAGTGGCGGGTTAACTGAACAGAACAGGTATGCAGTGGCAGGTTCACTGAACACAACAGGAATGCAGTGGCAGGTTCACTGAACAGGTATGCAGTGGCGGGTTCACTGAACAGTACAGGTATACAGTGGCGGGTTCACAGAACAGGTATGCAGTGGCGGGTTCACTAAACAGGTATACAGTGGCGGGTCCACTGAACAGAACAGGTATGCAGTGGCGGGTTCACTGAACACAACAGGTATGCAGTGGCGGGTTCACTGAACAGTACAGGTATACAGTGGCGGGTTCACTGAACACAACAGGTATGCAGTGGCGGGTTCACTGAACACAACAGGTATGCAGTGGCGGGTTCACTGAACACAACAGGTATACAGTGGCGGGTTCACTGAACACAACAGGTATGCAGTGGCGGGTTCACTGAACACAACAGGTATGCAGTGGCGGGTTCACTGAACACAACAGGTATACAGTGGCGGGTTCACTGAACAGAACAGGTATGCATTGGCGGGTTCACTGAACAGGTATGCAGTGGTGGGTTCACTGAACAGGTATGCAGTGGTGGGTTCACTGAACAGTACAGGTATACAGTGGCGGGTTCACAGAACAGGTATGCAGTGGCACGTTCACTGAACACAACAGGTATGCAGTGGTGGGATCACTAAACAGGTATACAGTGGCGGGTCCACTGAACAGAACAGGTATGCAGTGGCGGGTTCACTGAACACAACAGGTATGCAGTGGTGGGTTCACTGAACAGGTATGCAGTGGTGGGTTCACAGAACAGTACAGGTATACAGTGGCAGGTTCACTGAACAGAACAGGTATGCAGTGGCGGGTTCACTGAACAGAACAGGTATGCAGTGGCGGGTTCACTGAACAGTACAGGTATACAGTGGCGGGTTCACTGAACACAACAGGTATGCAGTGGCGGGTTCACTGAACACAACAGGTATGCAGTGGCGGGTTCACTGAACACAACAGGTATGCAGTGGCGGGTTCACTGAACAGGTATGCAGTGGTGGGTTCACTGAACAGGTATGCAGTGGTGGGTTCACAGCACAGATATGCAGTGGCAGGTTCACAGAACAGGTATGCAGTGATGGGTTCACAGCACAGGTATACAGTGGCAGGTTCACTGAACAGAACAGGTATGCAGTGGCGGGTTAACTGAACAGAACAGGTATGCAGTGGCGGGTTCACTGAACACAACAGGTATGCAGTGGCAGGTTCACTGAACAGGTATGCAGTGGCGGGTTCACTGAACAGTACAGGTATACAGTGGTGGGTTCACAGAACAGGTATGCAGTGGCGGGTTCACTAAACAGGTATACAGTGGCGGGTCCACTGAACAGAACAGGTATGCAGTGGCGGGTTCACTGAACACAACAGGTATGCAGTGGCGGGTTCACTGAACAGTACAGGTATACAGTGGCGGGTTCACTGAACACAACAGGTATGCAGTGGCGGGTTCACTGAACACAACAGGTATGCAGTGGCAGGTTCACTGAACACAACAGGTATACAGTGGCGGGTTCACTGAACACAACAGGTATGCAGTGGCGGGTTCACTGAACACAACAGGTATGCAGTGGCGGGTTCACTGAACACAACAGGTATACAGTGGCGGGTTCACTGAACAGAACAGGTATGCAGTGGCGGGTTCACTGAACAGGTATGCAGTGGCGGGTTCACAGAACAGGTATGCAGTGGCACGTTCACTGAACACAACAGGTATGCAGTGGCGGGTTCGCTAAACAGGTATACAGTGGCGGGTCCACTGAACAGAACAGGTATGCAGTGGCGGGTTCACTGAACACAACAGGTATGCAGTGGTGGGTTCACTGAACAGGTATGCAGTGGTGGGTTCACAGAACAGTACAGGTATACAGTGGCAGGTTCACTGAACAGAACAGGTATGCAGTGGCGGGTTCACTGAACAGAACAGGTATGCAGTGGCGGGTTCACTGAACAGTACAGGTATACAGTGGCGGGTTCACTGAACACAACAGGTATGCAGTGGCGGGTTCACTGAACACAACAGGTATGCAGTGGCGGGTTCACTGAACACAACAGGTATGCAGTGGCGGGTTCACTGAACAGGTATGCAGTGGTGGGTTCACTGAACAGGTATGCAGTGGTGGGTTCACAGCACAGATATGCAGTGGCAGGTTCACAGAACAGGTATGCAGTGATGGGTTCACAGCACAGGTATGCAGTGGCAGGTTCACTGAACAGGTATGCAGTGATGGGTTCACAGCACAGGTATGCAGTGGTGGGTTCACAGAACAGGTATGCAGTGGTGGGTTCACAGCACAGGTATGCAGTGGCGGGTTCACAGAACAGGTATACAGTGATGGGTTCACAGCACAGGTATGCAGTGGCAGGTTCACTGAACAGGTATGCAGTGGTGGGTTCACAGAACAGGTATGCAGTGGTGGGTTCACAGCACAGGTATGCAGTGGCAGGTTCACTGAACAGGTATGCAGTGATGGGTTCACAGAACAGGTATGCAGTGGTGGGTTCACAGTACAGGTATGCAGTGGTGGGTTCACAGAACAGGTATGCAGTGGTGGGTTCACTGAACAGGTATGCAGTGGTGGGTTCACAGCACAGGTATGCAGTGGTGGGTTCACAGAACAGGTATGCAGCCAGCCAGGAACAAGTTAAGCCTAACTAATCTTTCCCTGAGAGACAGTCTGCAGCAGCTCGCCCTACTCTCACTAACGCAGGCAGCACACGAGTGACCGTGATGGCCGCCGCTGCCTGCCTTATATAAGGGGGGGGTGGGGCTCCAGGGGCTAGTGTAGCCTAATTGGCTACACTGTGCCAGCTGACTGTGATGTAGAGGGTCAAAGTTGACCCTCAAGGTGCATTATGGGGCGAACCGAACTTCCGCAAAGGTTCGCCAGCGGGACGCAAACGCGAACCACCGAAGTTCGCGTGGAACCGTTCGCCGGCGAACCATTCGGCCCATCTCTACTTGTTTATACTTTTTCCTTTAAATGAAATATACATTTCCAGTATTTGTTCTTCTCAGAATTTGGGAATGCCATAAGACATGCATGTCTTTGTAGGACTAAATATGTACTGGTTTTACTGTGCATAAACTAATCTCATGTAACTAACTTCACATGCCTTCATCATTTACCTCTATGTTCTCTTTAGTTAGCTAATTAACATTATTTTTTCCATTTTATGTATATTATATATAGAAACCTTCTCTACTTATCTGTTCAAATAAATTTTGCAGACATCTTTTCAGTTTCTTACTTTGCTTTTATGAACATGTATAAACCTGTGACAGCTCTTTTCCTGTTATGTTCCTGATGCGGAATATTTCCATTGACAGGTATTAACTGTGAATGTGAGTTAGAGGCAGTGATTTCAGCAGTAGCACAGGCAACGTGTTTTTATTATTTTTATGTTTTTATTATATGTAAGGATGATTTGGAACCCTGTTAATTCTATACTGTTTTCCGTACCGTCACCAAAGCCCACAAAGTGGTATTTACTAGACAGAAGGACCTTGCATGCAAGGTCATAAGACACATATTCGTGGGGGGTATCCAGACATCTGATATAAACATGATCTTGCAATGCTACTCATATTTTGTGATATACAGTCCCAGAAAATAAAAACACTATGATATGGAAATCCCTAAAAAACCTTATCCAAATGAAAAGTAAACATGGTACTTTCATAAGCTTCGATATGCTTAACTACAGGCATAAAATCCTATCGAAGTGCTTCAGGGCAGAGCAATCAGGTGGAGATGGGGAAATGTTGGCTAATTCGGTAGTAAGGGTTTTGTGTTAGAGAAGGGAGAGCTGAGGCAGAGAGAGACATAGGGAAAGCTTAGTTAGGCTCTTGCAGGCTTGTTAACTTGCTCCTTGCTGATTCTTATTGCTAAAAAGCACCCCCTCAACAGCTCTTTTGAGAGCTAATCTTGTTTTTGTGATCTATTTTTTTTGTGTGTGTGGCCCACTTACATTATATACAGCCCTGTCAGTCAGTCACAGCTGGCCTTTGGCCCCATGGTGGTAATTACTACTGTGCCAGGTGCAGATTTGTAATACCCATCACTGCATATACCTACCTGTTGTTCACTTCAGTGCACCCACCTACCTACATGAGTGCACGCAGTGTCACTGTGCCTGTCCGGTACCTGTCTGTGTGTGACAGGTGCACATTATAATACCCATCACTGCATATACCTACCTGTTGTTCACAGTGCACCCACCCACCTACGTGAGCGCACGCAGTGTCACTTTGCCTGTCCGGTACCTGTCTGTGTGTGACAGGTGCACATTGTAATACCCATCACTGCATATACCTACCTGTTGTTCAGTGCACCCTCCTACCTACGTGAGCGCACACAGTGTCACTGTGCCTGTCCAGTACCTGTGTGTGTGTACTAATCAAACTTAGCAGTGAAAATCTCTAAATGGTAGGACATACACTCCCAGTGAGCCAACATAAATGACAATTCAATGAAAGTATCAAATGTATTTATTGAATCCACAATTTAAGTTAATAAAATATATAATAAAAAACACATGGGATGGCCACCCCGTCACGACTCATCCACTCAAACCACCACATCACACCAGCAGACACACACGCCGGCATCTAACGCTAATAGCAGATCTGAAAATATATGTCAAGCCTAATACTGTGTCCCAGGTATACAATATCCCTATAAAAAAGGGGAAAAAAGGGGACAAAAGGGCAAAAGAGCAAGGTGGCTGAAGTCAGGCGCAGTCCAGCATCAGAAATAACAGGCCTTGATGTTAGTGTAGCAGAAAGACATACAGTAAGCGGTTCATCCAGCAGCAACAACACAACAAGTAAAGATGGTGATAAGTCAAATTAGCCAGGTTAATTCGTCAGGCAGGCGTATCCATAGGCATTGTCACAGGATTTCGTAACATCAAGAAATCAAATACAGTGAATGGTCATCTCACCAGATCATAGCAAAGCTTCATAGGATACCTCACCATGCTCTCAGGCTGCAGGGGGAGTGTCATACCAAAGCCGCTGGCTGTCTGTGCTGTGAGATGGTAGTTTATGAGTCCAGCATAAGATGCAGCACGATGTGCTGTAAACTGATGTATTGGTCCAGGCTGTGCTCAGCTGCCATCAGCGCTGAGGCCGTTCTGAGTGTGGAGCCGGGTGATAAGGGGAGGCTGGTGACAAAGGCCTCACCACAGTGTTCGAGCGGGGGTCGGGGCGGCGTGGCGTCCCATGCAGAGGCAAATGGCTTCCCCGATGTTTCGCCGCCTTCCGGCTTTCTCAAGGGGCGTGGCCAGCATGCCTACAACTTCCTCTACTTCTACAAAGTTGCAGCCAATCATGCGCGTACTCCGCTCCACTCATCTTCCAACCACAACACAGTCACATGTGCGCAGAGTCGGAGGGTGGGGCCATGCAATCTGACGGGGACTGGGGAGGTGGCGTACTGCAGGGAACACAGGAAGGGAGAGCAGCAAAATAGCAAAAAGCACAGAAATTAACACCTAACAGCAATACTCGGTCGCATCCACTGTGAGCGACCCACGCCAGTGCAAAGCAGCACACTTGCCCTAAAAATAAGTTCAGTCACTGCTGTCAGGGGTCGATCACCTCCCAGAAACCTGGCCCCCTAACCACCACCACAGACCCACCAGATGCATGGGCCACAATGTACTCCATAACTGCACACATGAGACAAAATTATATAACTATTGCAAAATTATATATATATTAAACATTGACTCAAGAAAAAACAGCCCTTTATCAAAATATCAAGCTGTGACCTCGTGGGTGATAAAACCCTGAGGGGCACTAGGGGGACCGACCCTCCTAAAAAATACTTTATTACTGAGTAGGGCTGATATGACCAAAGAATGCCAAGGATGCAACTGGAACACAGGCCGGAGCCCAGCGCCAGTTCCGTGGGCCACAGGGTGCCCAGCGGCAATCCCTACACAGGTAAAAAGTGGGCATAACTTGTCTGCTCATTAAGGCCAGGCACCTCGCAAGCTTGCAGATTATAAATCCATCGTGACTCGCAGCGGAGGAGGAGTCTATACAAATTTACTCCCCTTATTGTGGGATGGATGCGATCCAGCACCATAAATTTGGCCCCATTGGTGCTGCTGTCATGTTCAAGGGAAAAGTGTCTAGCGACAGGAGTGCCCAAGTCCCCCTTCTGAATACTGTTAATGTGTTCTGACATCCGCTCTTTCAGAGGTCGCTTTGTTTTACCCACATAGAAGGCTCCACAGTGGCATAGCAGTATATAGACAACCAAAGTCGTCTTACAGTTACCAAAGTGGGACAATATGACCCTCCTGCCGCAAGACAAGACAAAGGCCTTACCCACTTAAATATATTGACAGAAATCGCACCCCCCACGTGTATAAGTCCCTGTTGTAACACAATGTCTCTTGGGGGCAACGCCATTGAAATGACTCCTTACGAGTCCATCCCGTAGAGATCTTGCTCGACGGTAAGTAAGGTCAGGTCTGGCCGGCACCATCGGTCCGACCACGGACCTGTCTGTGTGTGACAGGTGCACATTGTAATACCCATCACTGCATATACCTACCTGTTGTTCAGTGCACCCTCCTACCTACGTGAGCGCACACAGTGTCACTGTGCCTGTCCAGTACCTGTGTGTGTGTGACAGGTGTACATTTGTAATACCAGTCATTGCATAATTGTTCACAGTACCTGTGTGACCGCACGCTGTGTAATATATCACTCGGAGCATACCTGTTAACTGCACCTGTGTGACAGCTGCACATTGTATTGTAATACCAGTCACTGCATACCTTTCACTGCACCTATGTGAATGCACATTGTATTAGTCAAGTCAGTGCATACCTTTCACTTCATCCCTTCCCCCCTGATATGGACAAAACAGGTAGAGGCAGGGGCAGACCCAGTGGCAGGCCACCCGGCAGGTCTGTTCGAGGTCGTGCTGACCTGATTTTGTGGGACCCTGGCACAAAGTACAGTGCTCAGAAGAAGGCACGTCCCATCAACTCCCAAGATTGTCAGGACGTGGTTGACTATTTAACACAGAACGCCTCATCTTCTGCAGCCACCAGCGCTACTACTAGCACCACATCCGCTGCATTTGACACTTCGCAGGAGTTATTTGGTGGGGAAATCACTGATGCACAGCCATTCTTGTTACAACAAGATGAAGGTGCTAAGCAAGTTACACCACCTCATATGTCTGAGTTAGGCGACACTATGGACATAACATGTGAGGAGGAGGATGATGAAGTACCTGCTGTTGGTGCAGTTTATGAGGTGTCTGAGGCAAGCGAAGCTGGGTAGGATGATTATGAATGATGATACGGATGCCAAGTGGGAACCTAAGAGACAAGATGACCAAGGGGACAGTTCAGACGGGGAGTCAGAGAGGAGTAGGAGGAGATAAGTTGCTGAAAGAAGCAGGGGAGCTCGTCGTCAGAAACAGCTGGTGGCAGTTTCCGGTGCCATGTATCGCCACCTATGGACAGCCAGCCAACATGCCCTTCAACATCAGCTGCTGAGGCCACTATAGTGCCCACACCCCAGGGGGGCTCAGCGGTTTGGACATTTTTTAGTGTGTCTGCCGTAGATCAGAGCAATGCCATCTGTTCTCTCTGCCTCCAAAAATTGAGTCGTGGAAAGGCCAACACCCATGTAGGGACAACTGCCTTACGGAGGCACATGCTGAAAAGGCACAAACTGCAATGGGAAGACCACCTGAGCAAAAGCAGCACACAAAGAAAAAGCCACCCTCCTTCTCCTCTTCCTCCTTCAGGTGCGTCATCTTCAGCCGCTTTCTCCCTTGCACCTTCACAATCACAGCCACCCTCCTCCACTCCGCCTCTCACCTTGAGCGGTTCCTGCTTCTCTGCCCACAGCAGCAGCCAGGTGTCTGTGAGGGAAATCTTTGAGCAGAAGAAGCCAATCTCTGCCAGTCACCCCTTGCCCGGCATCTGACAGCTGGCTTGGCGGAACTGTTAACTCGCCAGCTGTTACCATACCAGCTGGTGGACTCTGAGGCCTTCCAAAAATTTGTAGCCATTGGGACACTGCAGTGGAAGATACCAGGCCGCAATTATTTCTCAAAATAGCCGATACCCAAACTGTACCATGAAGTTAAGAGGCAAGTGGTGTCATCTCTGGCACACAGCGTTGGGTCAAGGGTCCACCTGACCACGGATGCCTGGTTTGCCAAGCAAGGTCAGAGCAGGTACATTATTTACACAGCCCATTAAGTCAGCCTGGTGACCTATGGCAAGCAGGGAGTACGTGGCTGTACAGCGGAACTTGTGACACCTCCCCGGCTTGCAGGCAGGCCTGCTGCCACCTCCTCTCCTCCTGCTACATCCTCTACGCTGTCATTGTCCTTCTCCTCCTTGGCTGAGTGGCAGTTCAACTCTACTGGTGCTGCAATCTCCTCTCCAGCTACACAGCCCCAGTTCCCCAGGGCCTACGTTGCATGCCATGTACGACGGTGTCACGCCATAATAGACATTTCTTGCATCAAAGCGGAGAGTCACACTTCCGGTTCCGGCGCCCGCATGGTGGTAGCGGAATAGCAGAGCTCCGGCTGACGGCCACGCTTCCCAGCCTGCTACCCAGCGATAGCCCGCCGAAACCTCCCGCAAACACACCCGGGGAGTAAGCCAGAGTCAGAGAGGCGAGTCGTGCAACGCATGGACCGCTACCTGACGCGCTTGGGCCAGCAATCGAAACCCCGCGGAGAGGACACTCCTAAGATGGCGGGCAGGAAATCTGCACGGAAGGCCGCGCTACAGAATATGGAGGAGGAGGCGCAGTCTCGCTGTTCCAGCTCGGATGGGGAATCAGAAGCAGGATCGCGGAGAGGAGGCACAAAACACAGCCTGCACATCGATTACAGAAAGCTGGCAGAAGAGGTAGGCAAAGCACTAGCACCAGACATACAAGCCACCATACAGGACACTATTAAACAAGCTCTGCAGGGCATTAAAAAAGACATGCAACAACAAGCCAAAAGAATTAAAGAAGCTGAGCAGAGAGTGGGAAGCTGTGAGGATGATCTACATGCGGCCATCCTTAAAATAGAAACCCTGCTCAGAGACAACTCTCTAGCGCACAATAGAATTGAAGATCTGGAAAATCGATCCAGACGCAATAACATCAGAGTAGTCGGTCTATCGGAAGAAATCACTGACGCTCAATTGTTTGACATCTGTGCTAGAGAAATCCCTGCAACTCTAGGCTTAGAAGCTCCATTGAAAGTGGAGCGCGCACACAGAGTGGGGCCTATACGCAAAAAACAAGCCCGCAATATGCCACGTATGGTGATGGTACGCTATTTAGACTTTGCAGACAAAACAAAATTAATGGCTGCCTATCGTAACGGTGACCAACTTGAAGTGCAAAACTGCCAGTTGCGCCTCTTCAACGATTACTCAGCAGAAGTGTCAAAAAAAAGACAGGCCTTTGTGCCCTCATGCAACACCTTAGCAGCCAGGGGAATAAAATTCATGTTACTATATCCTGCCACAATGAGGATTATAGATCCAGATGGAAAACAGCGCAACTTCACCACGCCTGAAGATGTACAACACTACCTCCTTAATGCACAGGGTCCGTCACGTTCCTCACCCGAGAGGCAAACATCTCCTTCTAGAGAAAATATTGCTTAAAAGAGACTGTTGATCTCCTATGTGCTCTATGTAGCCTTCCAAAAGAGCAAAAAATCCACATAGCAAGGCCTGGATTGTAAGCGTGACTGTCTTGGAGCTAGGTGGGGAAAAGCCACCTTCGGGAAAAAAAGGGAAGTCCATGTACGGGAAAGGTACTTTTTCCCTGAAAGTGCTATTTTGGTTTACAACCAGCGTTCTTCAGTCCCTCATGTTGGAGGAACAAGTTATGGGGAAATGGGTTCAGGGGAAGGGGGGAGGAAATGGGGTTACACTGTGTCGACCATCAGGTAGTAAGTTAACATTTATGCATGCTTATGGTAAAGTCTCAAAAGTCATATGCCGAGCGGAATGCGTCATCATATGAGGCTCATATCATGGAATGTAAAAGGCCTGCAATCAGCAGGCAAACGATCACGCATACTAAACCATCTAAAAAAGTTAGCCCCTGACATATGCCTCCTTCAGGAGACGCACTTAACACAGCACCAATTTCAATATATGAGGAAGAAATGGGTAGGAGAGGTATATGGAGCCCCAGCAGCTCATAAAAAAGCAGGAGTTCTGATACTCCTAAACAGAAATTTTAAGGCAGAGGTCTTGCATTCTGACGCAGATCCGCTTGGCAGATGGCTATCGTTAACACTAAAGGTTCACAACGAAATATACCATGTTTGGAATGTCTATGCCCCTAATGAGCAAAATCAATCTTTCTTTGACTCTTTAGTTTCCAAACTGTCAAAGATCACACATCCCAATTTAATAGTAGGAGGAGACATGAACTCAGTGGTGGAAGCTAAGGAAGATAGGTCAGGGGTTGGCCCCCATACAAGATCGCAGGACAGAAGGTTAGTCGCCTTGATAGAAGCCACCAGTGTGATTGATACCTGGCGCTTTATGCACCCTGCCTCAAGAGAATACTCTCATTTCTCTCATAGACATAAAACACACTCACGTATAGATGTTATTTTTATTCGTGAAAAGCTGGCACCTAGACTCTTAGAAGCAACTATACAGGACATGATCATATCTGACCATGCACCAGTAACCATTGAATTGTATGACTCGACACCAAAAGGTGACAATTTCATTTGGCGCTTTCCTTCCCAACTATACACGGATGAAAACTTTATTAAATTAATCAAAAACTGGTGGCTAGAATACCAAGGCGATAACCTCCAACATAAAGACAATCCTATTTTATACTGGGAAGCTTCCAAAGCAGTTATTAGAGGCAAAATAATGGGTTATCTAAAAAGAAAAAAATTAGAAGCAAACAAAAAATATGCAGAAGCAGTATTAAAGGTGAGACAGTCATATACCGAATACAGATCTAATCCCTCAGAATCAAATAGAAAGAACTGGATCACCACCAAACTAGACTGCGATACTTGGCTTAGAGTACGAGAGGAAACTCATAGGCCATACATAAATCTACAGTACTACAAGCATGGGGAAAAAGTGGGAAGACTATTAGCCTCATTAACAAAAAAAACTTTCTTCAATTCAAAACCAATAGCGGTTAGGGACACAAGGGGAGTGCTGGATCACCATCCCTCATCTGTATGCAACCTATTTGCAGACTACTATCAGCAACTCTACTCCTCTAAAAACCCTCAAGCGACAAACATTCAGACCTTTTTACAGAAAATCCCATTAAAAAAACTAACAGAAGAGGAACAGGCAGCATTAAATGCAGACATTAATCTAGGGGAGATTAAAATGGCAATTACTTCTCTAGCACTAGGCAAGGCCCCAGGCCCTGATGGACTGTCCTCTGAATATTTTAAAATTCTAAAAGAAGAAATTGCGCCAACACTAGTAACAGTCTACAACAAAATACTCCACACGGGAAACTATCCCTCCACAGGTCAACTAGCCCATATCAAACTGATCCCTAAGGAAGGAAAGGACCCAGAACAACTCTCCTCTTTCCGACCTATTTCCCTCATTGATCTAGACGTAAAACTTCTTTCAAAAATCTTAGCTAACAGATTGGCAGATATTATGCCTAGGTTAATACACCCAAAACAAGTGGGATTTGTCAGACATAGAGCAGCGGTGATAAATATCAGGAAAGTTATCACTATATTAGAACAAGTAAGAGCATATCCCATAACCCATAAATCAGCAGCACTTTTAAGTATAGATGCGGAAAAAGCATTTGATCAGGTGGAGTGGGACTGGTTGTTTGAGATCCTAAGCCAGCAAAATTTTAAAGGCCACTTTCTCAATGCCTTGAAAGCCATGTACTCTAATCCAAAAGCCCAGATCTCCATGCCAGGCTTCTTGTCAAAAACTTTTGCTTTAAAAAGGGGAACGAGACAGGGATGCCCACTTTCCCCATTACTTTTCAATATCGCTTTGGAACCATTAGCCATCCTACTGAGAGCCAGGCTTGGGGGTATAGAGGTGGGGGATAAAAAGGTCCAACAGGCACTATTTGCAGACGACATCCTCCTTTTCCTGTCCGATCCAGCTACCCAAGTCCCGATAGCAATGCAAACAATTAAAGAAGTGGGTGACCTCTCAGGGTTTGTGATAAACTTAGACAAGAGTGAACTCCTCCCTCTGTCCCCCAGAGCAGATACAACCCTTTGGACACAATTGGAAGTAAAGCTAAACACGTCTCAAATTAAATACTTGGGAATAACAATTAGTAGAAACCCAACACAATTATATGCCCTAAATTTTTCCCCATTAATACAAAACATTATTCTGCAGCTAGAGAAATGGCAAAATTTTCCAAGAGGTTTTGCAGGCAGAGTGGCCTTGATAAAAATGGTATCCATGGGAAGACTACTGTATCCTCTGCAGACGATCCCACTCCTCCTGAAACATAAAGATGTAATGGCGCTCAACGCAGCTTGGTCAAAATTTATTTGGAACTCAAAGAAGCCTAGAATTTAAGAGATAAACTGTCTTTGCCTAAAATCCTAGGCGGCCTTAACCTTCCATCCATCAGAGATTACAACTTAGCAGCCATGCTTCGTCATTCACATGACTGGGTCACTTCAAGCGAACAATATTCAAATACAAAACTAGAACAAGAGCAGGCACTCCCCTGGTCACTAACTGGACTCTTGCACGCCTCTCTTAAGAATCTCCCCCTGAGACTAAAGCAGAACATTGTCTTTAGAGATACAATTGCAGCTTGGAAAGCGGTCAGAAAGAAATGCCACCTCCCATATAAAATGTCCAAATACCTACCAATCTGGGGAAATCCTAATTTTCCCCCAAGTATCCAACAAAAAGCCTTTGCAATCTGGGAAGAGAAAGGGATAAAATCCCTGGGTCATATGTTTAACATAAAGGAAGGGAAGTGGATTTCTTTCGTTGAGCTGAGGCAGAGATATACCTTACCGGTAGGGGACTTTTTAACTTATGCTCAGCTGAGGTCTATGGCTGCCGCAGTGTTGCGATCAGAAAACTCCATTATGATCCCTACAAAGTTTGACGCCATATTAAAACCAACCAGCAAACATATCTCGCTAGCAGAACTATATGCAGCAATTAGAGATATCTCAAATCCCAACATAGCATCGAACGCCATGAAAAAGTGGGAACAAATACTAAGTGAAAAAGGGGTGGGGGCACAAATTCTTGAGGGTAACATGATGGTAAGGAAAATTATTAGAGATGAAAAGTGGAGATCATCTCATCTGCTCTTCATTCACAGAGGCAAATATGCATTTAACATCAAATACAAGATAACCCCCCCTGGCTACAACCCACATTGCCCGAAATGTGGTCTAGCTGATGCAGATCTAATTCATTGTATATGGAAATGTCCTAGAATCCAAGCTTTCTGGGATAAGGTACTCAAATATACAAATAAGGTATGTAAAAAGAAATTACTAAAGTCACAAATGCTTATGTTATTTAATTATTTTCTTACCTCTTCTAAGTTAACGCAGGAGAGCCCCTCCCTCATGTGTCATATTATAATGATAGCAGCTAGAAGAGCGATTCTATGCAAATGGCTTGATTCCTCCCCCCCAGGTCTTTCGGCTTTGAAGCAGGAACTTTTATACATTTTCCACATGGAGAGACTTAACACCCTTCAATCCAAAGAACTAAAAACAAGCGCATTCTTCAAGATATGGAGAAACTTTATTGTTCACCAATTCAGTCCTCAGCAAATTATAGCATTAATGAGAGACTTCATCTATACCTCGTGGTACTGCCGGGAAGATATTGGAGGCACACTAGGCCAACTCAAGATCCGGACATAGGATGGGTTACAATTTCAACACAGCCTGACTACTGTGAATAAAGCAACAGTAGTCGCGACACAGTGTACCCCTGGGAGGGTTCTCTAAGGGGAGGGGGGGAGGGCTAGGGAGGGAAGGGCAAGGGATTTTGGAACTTCAGTCACCTGCATAACTTATAGAATGTGATTATGCTTATATAGTTTCCATTGTCTTTTGTATTTTGAAAAAACCTGAATAAAAATGTTTTGAAAAAAAAAAAGCGGAGAGTCACACTGGAGCAGCTCTCCTGGCTGCTCTTAACAAACAGGTGGATCAGTGGCTAACCCCACACCAACTGAAAATCGTCAACGTGGTGTGTGGCAACGGCAGCAATCTAATTTCAGCTTTGAATTTGGGAAAGTTGACACATGTTTCCTGCATGGCACATGTGCTGAATCTCATCATTCAGAGATTTGTGTCTAAGTACCCAGGCTTACAGGACATCCTGAAGCAGGCCAGGAAGTTGTGTGGGCATTTCAGGTGGTCTTACACAGCCATGGCACACTTTGCGGACATTCAGCGGAGAAACAACTTGCAGCGGGCCCGTATTGCACCCTGCACCCGCTGCCATACACCCACGGTAGGACTGTATCATTTGACACAAAATTGCTGACAAGTATGTTGCGTGCACTTGTATGAATACAGCCTGAACAAAATTAAAGTACAACACGTTCATTGCAGTGCCGGATGTTTTTCCTTTCTCTCTCTCTGCATACCTAATTTTCTGGCTGCACTGCAGCTGCAACAACAACACAAAAGGCATGTACATGTGTCAATTCCCCTTCATGATCATTCCCTTGCCGTGGTGAAGGGGCTTGTGTATCACAATGAAGCAATGAACGCCGGCTATATGAGTGTCTCGGGGGGGGGGGGGCTGTCATTCAGCTACCTCAGCCCGACCATATGGGCTTGAAAACTGCCATCGCCTGCACAGCCATCGCAACACAAACAGCTGTTTGCGGTGCATTACACAGTGAGTTTGGTCTGTCAGTGTGAAGCAGTGCTCTAATTACACTCCCTGATTGATGTATACACATGCATCATGTTTTAAAGCACTTTAGGCCTTCAATTTAGCAATAAAATGTGATTTCCGCTGCTGTGCGTCAAATCCTGATTTTTTTTTCGGGGAGTTTTGGCATGTATCCCACTCCGCCATGCCCCCCTCCAGGTGTTAGACCCCTTGAAACATCTTTTCCATCACATTTGTGGCCAGCATAAATGTTTCTAGTTTTCAAAGTTCGCTTCCCCATTGAAGTCTATTGCGGTTCGTGAAAGTTCGTGTTCGCGGTTTGCAAAACGAAAATGGAGGTTCGAGCCATCTCTATTAGGAGGCCAAGGTGTGGTTGCAGAAGCCTGTGGACTGTAGGGATTGGAGGAGGAGGAGAGGATGGTCAACTGTATCAAATGCTGAGGAGAGGACAAGGAGTAGCTGGATGGAGTAAGTGGCTTTGGCAAGGGTAAGGTCATTGACAACATTGGCAAGAAATGTTTCTGTTGAGTTAAGGCCGAAATCCGGATTGTAGGTCGAGAAGGGAGTTGGTGCTGAGGTAGTGGGTGATGCGTCTGTGGACCAGATGTTCAAAGAGTTCTGCAGCAAACTGATTAAAAGTCTAACCAGTGGTGAAAACCAAACCAGAATAATGATTCCCCCCCCCCCCCCGACAAAAAAAATAAATAAATAAATAGAATCCGTCAAGAGTGAAAATTGAATAGCTGCTCTTATTATTATTATTATTTATTGTATTTATAAAGTGCCAACATATTAGGCAGTGCTGAGCAATAAACAGGGAGACAGACAACAAAGTACTAAGTAGCAGATCATGCAGTGGAGTTTTAGTCTTAGAGACTACATAGATCAAATCCAAGTCAGTCTACAACAAGGGTACCCGATGGAGAAGGTGAATAAACAAGCTGGATACACTAGGGGAGGACCCTGCCAGAGGCTTGCAATCTAAAAGGAAGCATGGTGGAACAGTGGATAGCATTCTCTACTTGCAGCAGTGGGTCCCCGGTTCAAAGCCCAGCAAGGGAACTATCTGCACAGTTTGTATGTTCACACTGTGTCAGTGTGGGTTTCCTCCAGGCACTCCAGTTTTCTCCAACATCCCAGAAACATACAAAAGATATACATAAAGTTAATTGGCTTCCCCTAAAATTGGCCGTAGACTACAATGGACACAAGACTACAGTGTAACGATTGTGGAACTTTCTCCGTGATCAGCGCACAATGCGTGCGCTGACACGGCGGAAATCCTCCACAAGCGTATATTTGCAGGCACCCAGCAAAAGGTGCTACGCACCTGTAGAGGGAAATTCCTGTCGGCAGATGGCGCTGGGGAGTGCAGAGGAACCAATCCTCTGTACCTCCACAAGTGCCAGACAGGAATTGTACGAAGCGCAGAACGCAATCGCAAGAGAGGCGATTGCGAATGAGATTGAGCAAAGGGACAGGTTGTATGTGTGTGCGCCAATCCAGTCGCCACCCCGCGACCGCGCACACACACAACAGCAGATACGAAATAGGAACGCGATCGCGAGAGGTGCGATCGCCAGACGTGACACAAGGCAGATCAGAATAGAATACGAGGGTAGCAAAGGCACAGCAAATAATACAATAAGGAGATACGGAAAATAACAAACGCTAGCTAACCGCGAACACCGCACTCATTCGCAACAGTGCACGCGGTTATGCGCGATCTCCACGTGATAAGCACAATAGAGACAAGCACGCCTAACTAACCATTAACAGACAAACATGAAACAGAGGACGCGAGCGCTTGCTTAACGGTTACCTCACCGAGCCTCCAGCAAGCGTAGCGGACAAGACAGACACACGAAAACAGGGACAAACGAGAGATAGGATCCACAGCACTAGCGAAAAGTGGCTAGCGTGATCCAGGTACAGAGTAGCAGAACAGAAGGATCCCCAGCGCTAGCGAAAAGTGGCTAGCGCGATCCCAGAAGACAGAACAGAAGGATCCCCAGCGCTAGCGAAAAGTGGCTAGCACGATCCCAGGAGACAGAACAGAAGGATCCACAGCGCTAGCGAAAAGTAGCTAGCGCGATCCCAGGAGACAGAACAGAAGAGATAGCTGGTAGCAACCGCTGCACCAGCTATACTCCAAGAACAGAGATCAGAACCATTTCCTGTCCACCACCGCTGGGACAGGAAAATGGCAACAGGCAAGACAAGACAGAACAGGCAATACAGATAATACAACCTGACTGGGCTAGAAGGGGAGCCTAAAGCAACCCCAAGGAATTAACTATACTAGATAGCAATGGCTGACACTCCAGCAGTGTCCATCAGGAACAGACCATGGAAGGGAAATGACCAGCAAAGCCTTCTGGGAAACATAAAGCTCTTATAGTACCAGTCATCAAAGAAGGCAGGTAGGGGATTTGCATAACGAATGTATGCAAATTCCCCAGCAAGAGAACAGACCAGAAACTTGCAATGGAAAGACAGGTCTCTGTTCCAGAGACCTGCAGCCCACAGACTAGAGGAATGGACAAACAGCTGTCTGCCTGTGCAGCCAGCTGAGCGGATCATCACATACAGTAAGGATTAGATTGTGAGCTCCTCTGAGGGACAGTTAGAGACAAGACTTATAGAAATGCTAAAAGAAATACAAATAGGAACACACATAGATTCTGTCACCAGGAAGCATACTACATGTTGTCTTGCTTATTTTTTAGAACAGTGTTCTGTGGCCCAGGGGACTACAGATAAGTTTCCTCATAAACAACATTTATTTATATATATATATATATATATATATAGAGAGAGAGAGAGAGAGAGAGAGAGAGAGAGAGAGAGAGAGAGAGAGAGAGAGAGAGAGAGAGAGAGAGAGAGAGAGAGAGAGATTTGGATTTGGAGAGAGAGAGAGAGAGAGGGAGAGAAAGAGGGAGAGAGAGAGAGAGAGAGAGAGAGAGAGAGAGATTTGAATTTGGAGAGAGAGAGGGAGAGAGATGGAGGGAGAGAGAGAGAGATATTTGGATTTGGAGAGAGAGAGGGAGGGATAGAGAGAGAGAGAGGGGGGAGGGAGAGAAAGAGAGGGAGAAAGAGAGAGAGAGAGAAAGGGGGAGAGAGAGAGAGCAAGAGAGAGAGAGAGAGCAAGAGAGAGAGCGAGAGGGGGAGAGAGAGAGAGAGAGAGAGAGGGAGAGAGAGAGAGAGCAAGAGAGAGAGAGAGAGGGGGGGAGAGAGAGAGAAAGAGAGAGGGGGAGGGGAGAGAGAGAGATCGTACTTACTCAAACCATGACAGGTACATGCTTTAAAGAGGAACTGCAATCAAAATATCATAGTGAATAAAACTGTTTATTTTTGTTTACAATATTCATTGATGAATCTTTCCTCTCCCCGATCTACTTTCTGAAATGTATCACATGTAGCAACACCTTTCTGGGAAGTGAACTTTGAGGATTGTTTATAGAGCTTCATTCTCGGCAGCAGCAGCTCCTCCCATGTCAACAGCTCTGAGTAGGAAATCTGAGCCAGGAGGGGACAGGCTTGGGCTTGAAAAGACTCCACAGAAGAGTGACTCAGCTATAATGATTCCAGGTTAAACCTAGACTGAATCAGTCGGTGGATTCTTATCACAGTTGATAACAGATAGATTAGACTGAGAAGAATAAAACTAAAAGCATGATAGGTGTTTACTGTCATGTTCCCACTGATAAATGTAATAAAACACATAAGGGTGCTTCATCTCTGGTTCTCTTTAAAAACCAATAAGAAAATTTTAAAGAAAATAGAATTGCACTTTACTCATTTAAAGTGGAGTTTTACACACCTCATGTCTACATGCTATCGATGCCTCATCATCATTTTTTATTCAGTCATAGCCTAACAAAATTAACTGAAACAAATGCCCACATGGAATAATCCATTTGAATTCATCTATACAGAACAATGACGAACTCCACAGTGGCTCAACCACACATATCAAAAGTGCTTCACTTTCTATTTTTTCACTACTTTTCCCATGACCATTGAAGAGCCTTTTCCTTTATTCCAGATTTGCAGTATGTGGTGGCTACCTCCAGTTAAATCAATTCCGACATGTCCGTAATGCAGCTCTCCAGCCTCTAATGACCTACCTCACACCATTTTAATTTGCCTGCAAGGAAAATAGTTCTTTCCTGAAGAAAGTATTTGAAAAGTAATCTTTGAACCTACCAGCCTTGATGCAATGGAATAAATGGGCAGTGAGAAATGTGAACAGCAATAAATGGAACCATCTAAAATGTCCTTTTCAATAGGGTTTTCATCTTACAGTTTTGAAGCTTTTATTTTACTGTGCTCTTGGACTGATTTCTAAGAGGAAAAAGAGGTGGTTAGCCCCCTTTCCTAAGTCTTTAGGTTTGCAAACTTTAGAAAGGGTTTTCAGCATTAACTTGTTGGCTCCATGAGTTGCTGTACTATGGAAAGCATAATGTACACATTTATGTGCCAAGGTTAATCTAACTTGGGAAATGCAGTTCATTAAGGTCTACCCCCAGTAGGATTACAACAGCATACACTCTTCCTTAATGCATTCTGGACAGCTGCAATCAAATCATTTATTCATAAGGTGAAATCCCTAATCGCTGTGTGAGTTGAAAATTATTTTCTTGGTCACTTACACTGTGTCAAGATGGTCTGTAGATAGCTTGACTGCAAACAAGTCATAAATAAATCTAACATTGCATTTACTTACTATTTCTCGTAAAAGTTGTCATTCAATATTTTTATATTTATTAGATCCAGTTATTATGAACTGATTACAGGAAGGGAAGTAGCTGTTTAAACACATGCATTGCTTTCTCGGTCAGCCTCGGTCAGCCTACATTACTATACTATACTATAGTGTCACATCACAATATGACAGCCGCTGTGCTTCCATCTGTCAAGCGCAATGCACTTTCTGAATAGCAATTTTCAGCCTAATGCTTTAATTCAGTCTTTATCTCATTTTTTTATGTATTATATTTCATATTACTCATTTGTTATCTTTTTCTTCTAATTTCTTCATTTAGTTTTCTCATTCATTTGTTACCATTCAAACAAAACGCTTGTCTCTAAAGCGCAGCCCTGGTTCCATGTTCTTGATGCATTGACTTGCCCTGTTGTGTTGGCTATTGTTGTCATAGCGATGTTGTCTCCTGCGAGTAGAAAGGGCTGTGTGTGGCTGATTAAAGAAAACAGCTTGGATTGTAAACAAAAAAATGATAAATATTGAACCCCTCAGCCATAAAACTGGTTGTGGTTTCTTTGTGATTTTTGTTGACATGTTTTGCTTGATTAGTTATACAATTCAAATGTTGCGTTTTATATTCTGAAATTTACATGTACAAAAAAAGTCTCTCTCGAATTCAGCTTTGGCTGCCTTCCTCATACTGGCCCTTTTTTGAGCTTGACTAAAACAGAAAATGTGGCCAGGAATGCAGCACTTCATTATTACATATTGAACATCTGTCAGAAATAGAAATGAGTACAATTAACAATAATAAACTTGCCATTTGCATTTTCATAATAGAATTGTACATGGCAAGAAACGTTAAATGCGCCACACAATGGCGTTGTCAAAATGAAGATGCCAAAAATGACTCACATTCGCAAAATGAGATATTCTGAAATCTAATCATTAGCATTGGTAATGTCACTCTGCAGCAAGAAACCTCACTGACAAAGGCCACTCAAAAGAGATTGTACCTCTCTTTAAGTGATCTGTCAATATAGAGTTGTCAGTTTGTGTTTTGCAAGATTGCTAGTATGTTGCTATAGTTCTCAACATGGAAAAAAAGTCATGAATGCACTATTTCTCTGAATATTCATTTGTTAGGAAATACTTCAGGTTAACCATTTTAGAACGTAACACAAATATAATCTTTCGAATTAAAAATAAAAACATTGACTTTCAAATAATATATGTAATTAACTGACACCGATATACATATTACTTATGAATATTAAGGAATCTATGACAGGTTGGTGGACATAAAGCATAGATAATAACGAGAATTAAGCTGGGCAGGTGATTGGGAATTCATAATGAGGTTTTAGGATGTTTTAGGATAGGTAGACATAAAGGGCCTTGCTCTTTCCTGGTTATCTTCCTATCTCTCTGGAATGTCCTTCACAGTCTCTTACTCAGATCAGTTCTCTTCTCCTTATACTTTGTCTATGGAGGTACCTCAAGGCTCTGTCCTTGGCCCTCTCCTCTTTTCCATCTACATGCACGGTCTTGGCAACTTAATAAACTCATTTGGGTTTCAATACCACCTATATGCACAACTGTACCTCTTGGCCCCAGACCTAAACTCCTTTTTCACACATGTTCCTAACTGCTTGTCTGCTTTATCCTCCTTCATGTCCTCTCGCTTCTTAAAACTTAATATGATTAAAACAAAACTAATCAATTTTCCATCCTCTCTGTCCGCCACTCTGCATGTCTGTCCTCTCTGTTTCTCCACAATCTCTCTCCCCTGTACATCTCTTCACTAGTTTCCAGATACCAATCCAATCGTCATTTCAGATCTACACATGATGACCTGCTGTTGTTCTCCTCTAGAAGTACCTACTCGCTTTCATGTAATACAAGATTTTGCGTGTGCTTTACCCCTCTGGAATGCCCTCCTACAACACATCTGTCACTCTCCAACCTTTGTTACCTTTAAATGCTCTCTCAAAACTCACTTGTTCCGACAAGCATACACTCTACCTTAGGCCACTTCCCCTTTATCCTACAGCCAAGTTGCACTCCTACTAAATATCCTAAAACACAGTGCCTCTAGGATTGTTTATTGTATACTACCCCACCGCTTGTGTCCCCCTTATTCCCACCTTTAGATTGTAAGCTCACAAGAGCAGGGCTCTCTCCCCCTTTTGTGTCTTGGAATTCATTACACCTTTTATGTATCATGTTACTTTTGTCACTGTCATTAACAATTCTGTATTTTTTATCGATTCTGTATTTTGTCACCAATTATGTATTTTGCTGTATTTCATTTGTCTGTTTTATTATGTACCCAATGTTAGTTTCTTACTTTGTACAGTGCTACTGAATATGTTAGCGCTTTAAAATCAATAATCATAATTACAGATTGGCAATGGGAAGTCGTCAGTATAAATAGGCTCGGTTGAATGGTAGGGTAAATGAGATGTGGGTAGGCAAGGATCATATCGATAGAACGGGTGAGCAAAGGCTTGTAAAGTGGCTGGGAGGAGGTGGGTGTCATGAACAATGTCATGGGAGTTCCATACAGTGTTACAATCCTCATTTTCTGGTGATATAATGAACACTTTGCATGAACTTCCTGCATTTTACCAGCAGATGTCCTCGCCTCCACTCAGGGATTTTGCAACACAAACTTCTCTCTACCTACCAGCAGAGGCCTCACACCTCCAAGAACTGGATGTTTTACAGACGTTTGCTGGGAGGAGATCTGGATTATCACATGACCTTCCAGCCTGAGCATTTAAGTCCAGCCTGAACTTTCAGCCAGTGCCAATTAATTGCTGCACCAGCGTCCCTGTGTCCTAGCCAAGTTCCCTGTTTCCTGGTTATCAGATCCTCTTCCTGAGTAATCCTGTACCCTTTGTATTCTTGCCATTCCACGTATGACCTGTTGCATGATGTTGACAATTCTTTGCCTAAAGGACTACTTGTGTATGATCTTCTGGTTTGTGAACTCTGCCTGTTTGTGACTACTCCATTGCATACTTCTTATGTCCTGTGTATTGTTTGTATATTTCCTGTAAATAGCTTGTATATATTATTGAGGTTCTGGGGTCAGTGTGCACACTATATAATATATACACTGGGGCTTATCCTGCATAACCATCTGAATACACTTATATTATTCATTATTGTTTTCTGTTTGCTGTGGTGCATGAATATTGCCAGTCACTATTCTTGTGTTTGCATTTGTTTATTAACCACTTATTTTTTCAGGGATTTCTGGCTTGAATATTTCAGTTCTTTCCTACACAGTGACATCTTCTGCTTTGTTGCAGGTTTTGGCATTGCCCATGTTGTCTCATGTGCAATACTTAAATTCTATGCAAATCGTAACACCCAGTCCCCTGCAAAGAGTACCATAACAAATCTATGTTCCCATTTGGCCATAGTAGGAGTAGCGGTGATAAGCTTATTATTACCAAACCTCATAATACATAGTGGTAACAAGGCCTGATTTATGAGTATAGGAGTGGAATTATTTTATAAAGGAAGATGATTGCATATCTATACCCTGCTTAGACCTGGAAGAAGAAGAAGAAATTGTGCACCTGGAGGTATCTGAACAGATGAGAAGAAAGATCTAGCCTCTTCCCAGGTAAGAGGGGTCCATTCAAAAAAGAGGCCTCTGACTCTCAAACGCCATGGGTGCCAGATTTCTAAGTCTTCTCCTGGGGGGAAGTCTCTATTAAAAAGGACGGATTTGTTCAGAGAATTTCAAAACATCCAATCTTTTAGACAAGCCCCTCCAGACGCATAGAGACTCCTTAATAATAGAAAGGGAGTGGTCAGATGATAAAATGGGAAGTGTGATGTTGCGTGGTGTATATGCATAGAGCCTGAGCAGCAAGAACAAGAACAATAACAATTTTAAAGCGCTTTTCTCCCATAGGACTCAAAGTGCTTAGGCAAGGGAGTGATTTCCACCTTATATATGTATGGTATAGCTTTAGCTCAGCTTTGACAGGATAATACTAATAATAATAGCAAAATACTACTACTACTACTACTGCTACTGCTACTACTACTACGTATTATTATTATTATTGTTATTATTATTATATAATAATACTATTCAAACTGATGAAAATCAAATCAACAGCAGTTGGTTGAAGATGTTAGCTCATTACATGAGACTGCTACATCTACATGTTACATAAATGACCCATCATTATAAATATTGATTTAATAACTCTCAAGCCAAGAAACCCGCTGTTTCAGTAACCACCTTGAACTGATCTAACAGAGTGAATGCTTAACCCAAATCCCAATGAACTTATTTATCTTGCACTGCAGATTCTCATTTCTACAGCAAGCATGCACTTTAGAACATTTTAATTCAGTGCTCCATTGCTTCCAGATTATACTATTCAGGAGTTATTAACCTCTAATTCCCATTACATCACTGGAGCAACACAAAAAAAATTACAACTTCATTGATCCATAAGCACAGATACCATCTAATTATCAGATTCAGCAATACCTTATATGTCACATAATTCATTAACACCATACTAATGATCTTTCTAATTCACTGTTCCATAGCACCCTGCATATGTTACAGTTCCAGGTTCCATCACCCTGTGGAGCAAAGTGTAATTTGAAAATGAATGTTCTTATCAAACAAACATTTCTTCAAGTTCTTGACAGGTAGGCTACACCTAATATGGTAAGCTACTGTTCATACGCTTAATGCTATAGCAATATTAACTGAAGAGAAGGAATACGGTAAATCTGCATACCAATGTATTAGTTTGGATAGCCAAATTTTCTCCTTAAATAGATTCTGAAGTCACATTTTTTCCCTGTTTTTTTTTTTCCCCATAAATTTTTATTGAAATTTTCAACAACAGTTTTGACATGGATGATAATCCAGTAACAGGTAACACATAACAAAGAATAGGTAATTGACAAATGAACAGGATTTAAGTCAACACAATAACATTCCACCGTAAACATAGAGTGGAAACACGCTTGTATAGAACAATAATCAAGATGTTGTTGAGAGTTGTCTATACACTATTACTCGTTAAGGTAAAAAAAAAATGTAGTGGTTATACCCTGAAGTTGTTTCTTGTAGTAATGAAAAGGAGTTTATAGGTTTGCTTACTAATGCGGGAGTGAAGACTTGTATTGGAAGCGTTATGGAGTACCCTCCGCCTAATTAGGTAGTTTTTTAGGTTGGCGTATAAGAACTTGACCTCCAGCGAGGCCTTGGAAGGCGGAGGGGCTTGATTGGGTCCCTGTTTTGTTTTTTATTTAATCTTGTTAAGCATTATATCCTAAGTGGAATTGCAGCAATCCTGCCACAAAACGAGTGTTTTTTAATGGAAAAAAAGACCTGCAAAGTTCCACGACTTTGCAGGTCACAGATTGTGCTGCCCTGGAGAGGCAGAGCTTTGCGCTGTAGCTCTGCCTCTCTGCATTCTATCTCCGCCGATTTCTGCCTCTTCCCCATCCCTTTCAGTGAAAGAAGACTGAGAGGGGCAGGAGGAGGCGGCGATCAGCAGAAATTGATTGCAGTGGAGGCAGAGCTACAGCTCAAAGCTCTTCCTCTTCAAGGAAGTAAAGCCCTGCAAGCCCAGAAACTTTGCTGAGCTTTTTCTCTATTAAAAAACACTCGTTTTGCATCGGGATTGCAACGATTCCACTTAGGGCATAATGCTCAAAAAGATTAAATTAAAAAACAGGGAAAAATGAGACTTCAGAGTCTCTTTAAAGGGAACCTGAAGTAAGAGGTACATGAAGGCTGCTATATTGATTTCCTTTTAAACAATACCTGTTCCCTGGTAGCCCTGCTGATCTAATTGGCTGCAGAAGTGTCTGAATCGCACTAGAAACAAGCATGCAGCTAATCTTGTCAGATCTGACAATAAAATTTCAGAAACACCTGATGCTTGTTCAGAGTCTATGGCTAAAAGTATTAGAGGCAGAGGATCAGCAGATATCCAGGCAACTGTTATTGTGTAAAAGAATATAATTGTGGCAGCCTCCATATCCCTCTTACTCCAGGGACCATATGCAATTCACTTTTTATTCCTGAGTAGAGATGGCCCGAACGGTCCGCCGGCGAACTTCTGGGGTTCGCGATCGCAGAGAACCGCAAACTTTTCTGGAAGTTCGGTTTGCCCCCATAGTGCATCATGAGGGTCAACTTTGACCCTCTACATCACAGTCAGCAGGCACATTGTACCCAATCAGGCTACACTCCCTCCTGGAGCCACTCCCCCCCCCCTTATAAAAGGCAGGCAGCGTCAGGCTTTTCACTCACTCATGTGCCTGCATTAATTAGAGAAGGGAGAGCTATTGTGCAGAGACCTATAGGGAAAGCTTACTTAGGCTCTTGTAGGCTTCTTAGCTTGCTCCTTGCTAATTCTTATTGCTAAAAAAAAAACACCCCTCAACAGCTCTTTTGAGAGCTAATCTTGTTCTTGTGATCTTTTTTTTTTTTTTTTTTTTTTGTGTGTGGCCCACTTGCATTATATACAGCCCCATCACTGCATATACCTACTACCTGTTGGTCACTTCAGTGCACCCACCTACCTACGTGAGCACATGCAGTGTCACTGTGCCTGTCCGGTACCTGTCTGTGTGTGACAGGTGTACATTGTAATACCCATCACTGCATATACCTACTACCTTGCATATACCTACTATCTGTTGTTCACTTCAGTGCACCCACCTACCTACGTGAGCGCATGCAGTGTCACTGTGCCTGTCCAGTACCTGTCTGTGTGTGACAGGTGCACATTGTAATACCCATCACTGCATATACCTACCTGTTGTTCACTTCAGTGCACCCACCTACCTATGTGAGCACATGCAGTAACACTGTGCCTGTCCGGTAGCTGTCTGTGTGTGACAGGTGCACATTATAATATCTATCACTGCATATACCTACCTGTTGTTCACAGTGCACCCACCTACATACGTGAGCGCACGCAGTGTCACTGTGCCTGTCCGGTACCTTTCTGTGTGTGACAGGTGCACATTGTAATACCCATCACTGCATATACCTACTACCTGTTGTTCATTTCAGTGCACCCACCTACCTACGTGAGCACACGCAGTGACACTGTGCCTGTCCTGTACCTGTCTGTGTGTGACAGGTGCACATTATAATATCTATCACTGCACGTACCTACCTGTTGTTTACAGTGCACCCACCTACATACGTGAGCGCACGCAGTGTCACTGTGCCTGTCCGGTACCTTTCTGTGTGTGACAGGTGCACATTGTAATACCCATCACTGCATATACCTAGCTGTTGTGTTCAGTGCACCCACATACCTACGTGAGTGCACGCAGTGTCACTGTGCCTGTCCGGTACCTGTCTGTGTGTGACAGGTGCACATTGTAATACCCATCACAGCATATACCTACTACCTGTTGTTCACAGTGCACCCACCTTCCTACGTGAGCGCATGAAGTGTCACTGTGCCTGTATGGTACCTGTCTGTGTGTGATAGGTGCACATTTGTAATACCCATCACTGCATATACCTACCTGTTGTGTTCAGAGCACCCACATACCTCCGTGAGCGCATGCAGAGTCACTGTGTCTGTCCGGTACCTGTCTGTGTGTGACAGGTGCACATTGTAATACCCATCACTGCATATACCTACTACCTGTTGTTCACAGTGCACCCACCTACCTATGTGAGTGCATGCAGTGTGATATACCACTCATTGCATACCTGTTAACTGCCCCTGTGTGACTGCACATTGTATTAGTCAAGTCAGTGCATATATTTCATTTCATCCCCCCCGATATTGAGAAAACGGACAAAACAGGTAGAGGCAGAGGTAGAGGCAGACCCAGAGGAAGGCCACCCGGCAGGTCTGTGCATGTCGTGCTGATGTGATTTGGTTGGTCCCTGGACAAAAGTACAGTGCTCAGAAGAAGGCACGTCCCATCAACTCCCAAGATTGTCAGGACGTGGTTGACTATTTAACTCAGAACACCTCATCTTCCGCAGCCACCAGCACTACTCCAAGTACCACATCCACTACATTTGACAGTTCGCATGAGTTATTTGGTGGGGAAATCACTGATGCACAGCCATTATTGCTATAACCAGATGAAGGCGCTAAGCAAGTTACATCACCTTATATGTCTGAGTTTGGCGACACTATAGACGTAACGTGTGAGGAGGAGGATGATGAAGTACCTGCTGTTGGTGCAGTTTTAGAGATGTCTGAGGAAAGCGAAGCTGGGCAGGATGATTATGATGATGACGATGATACAAATGCCACGTATGTTCCCAATAGAGGAGATGAACAGGGGGACAGTTCAGAAGGGGAGTCAGAGAGGAGTAGGAGGATACGAGTTCCTGAAAGAAGCAGAGGGAGCTCGTCATCATCAGAAACCGCTGGTGGCAGTGTCCGGCGCTATGTATCGCCACTTATGGACAGCCAGCCAACATGCCCTTCAACGTCAGTTGCTGATGCCACCATAGTGCCATCACCCCAGGGGGGCTCAGCGGTTTGGACATTTTTTAATGTGTCTGTCTCAGATCAGAGCAATGCCATCTGTTCTCTCTGCCTCCAAAAATGGAGGCGTGGAAAGGCCAACACCCACGTAGGGACAACTGCCTTATGAAGGTACCTGCAGAAAAGGCACAAACTGCAATGAGAAGAGCACATGAGCAAAAGCAGCACACAATAGAAAATCCACCGTCCTTCTCCTCTTCCTCCTTCAGGTGCAGCATCTTCAGCCGCTTTCTCCCTTGCATCTACACAGCCACCCTCCTCCACTCTGCCTCTGACCTTGAGCGGTTCCTGCTCCTCTGCCCACAGCAGCCAGGTGTCTGTGAAGGAACTCTTTGAGCGGAAGAAGACAATTTCTGCCAGTCACCCCCTTGCTCGGCGTCTGACAGTTGGCTTGACGGAACTGTTAGCTCGCCAGCTGTTACCATACCAGCTGGTGGACTCTGAGGCCTTCTGTAAATTTGTGGCCATTGGGACACCACAGTGGAAGATGCTAGGCTGCAAATATTTCTCTAAAAAGGCGATACCCAAACTGTACCGTGAAGTTGAGAGGCAAGTGGTGTCATCTCTGGCACACAGCATTGGGTCAAGGGTCCACCTGACCACGGATGCCTTGTCTGCCAAGCACGATCAGGGCAGGTTCATTACTTACACAGCCCATTGGGTCAACCTGGTGACCAATGGCAAGTAGGGAGTACATGGCTGTACAGAAGATCAACTTGTGACATCTTCATGGCTTGCAGGCAGGCCTCCTGCCTCCTCCTCTCTTCCTGCTACATCCTCTTCGCTGTCGTCATCCTCCTCCTCCTTGGCTGAGTAGCAGTTCAACTCTACTGGTGCTGCAATCTCCAGCTAAACAGCCCCAGCTCCCCAGGGCCTATGCTGCATGCCAGGTATGACTGTGTCATGCCATCTTAGACATGTCTTGCCTCAAAGTGGTGAGTCACACTGGAGCAGCTCTTCTTGCTGCTCTGAACAAACAGGTGGATCAGTGGCTAATCCCGCACCAGCTGGAGCTCGGCAACATGGTGTGTGACAACGGCAGCAATCTCATTTCCACTTTGATTTTGGGAAAGCTGACACGTGTACCCTGCATGGCAAATGTGCTGAATCTAGTCATTCAAAGATTTGTGTCAAAGTACCCAGCCTTAGAGGACGTCCTGAAGCAGGCCAGGAAGTTGTGTGGGCATTTCAGGCGGTCTTACACATGGCAGGTTTGCGGACATTCAGCGGAGAAACAAGTTGCCAGTGAGACGCCTGATTTGCGATAGCCCGACTCGCTGGAATTCGACCCTCCTTATGTTCTCTCGCCTGCTAGAACAGGAGAAAGCCATCACCCAGTACCTCTACAACTACAGTAGAAGGACGCAGTCTGGGGAGATGGGGATGTTCTGGCCCAGCAACTGGACACTCATGCAAAATGCATGCAGGCTCATGCACCCATTTGAGGAGGTGACCAACCTGGTAAAGGCACCATTAGCCACTTGATCCCGTACGCTTACTTTCTAGGGCGTGCCATGCGTAGAGTGGTGGTTAAAGCTGTGGAGGAGCGTGAACAGGAACAGTTACAGAAGGAAGTGTTGTGGGATAAATTCTCATCAGAACCAGATGTTTCCTCAACACCTGCGGCAGCACAGAGGAGGGAGGAGGAAGAGGAGGAAGAGTCGTGTGGGGAAGAGGAGTCAGTCTCGGATGATGAGGAAGCTGTTTCTTTGGAGGAGGAGGTGGTGGCAGAAGAACAACTGCAGCAGGCGTCGCAGGGGGCTTGTGCTGCTCAACGTCCTGTGGTTTTGTTCGTGGCTGGGGGGAGGAGGAGGACTTACCTGATGTCACTGAGGAAGAGCAAGAGGAGATGGATAGTACGTCTGGATCCAACTTTGTGCAGATAGCGTCTTTCATGCTGTCCAGCCTGTTGATGGACCCCTGTATAAAAAACTCAAGAGAAATGAGCTGTACTGGGTGGCCACGCTACTAGACCCTATATAGGCACAAAGTGGAGGACATGTTACCAACTCACCTTAAAGTAGAAAGGATGCAGCACTTGCAGAACAAGCTGGCAACTATGCTTTACAATGAGTTTAAGGGTGATGTCACAGCACAACGCAATAAAGGTACCACTGCAAGTAATCCTTCTCCCATGTCCACGCAGGCAAGGACAGGATGCTCCAGCGATCTCTTGGTGATGTCGGACATGCGGACATTCTTTAGTCAAATGCCTCGCCTTAGCCCTTCCGGATCCATCCTCCACCAACGCTTGGACCGGCAGGTAGCCGACTACCTGGCCTTAAGTGTGGATGTAGACACTGTGGGCAGCGATGAACCCTTGGACTACTGGGTGCGCAGGCTTGACCTGTGGCCAGAGCTGTCCCAATTTGCCATCAAACTTCTGTCTTGCCCTGCCTCAAGCGTCCTGTCAGAAAGAACCTTCAGCACAGCTGGAGGCATTGTCACTGAGAAGAGAAGACGCCTAAGTCACAAAAGTGTTCAGTACCTCACCTTTATCAAAATTAATGAGGCATGGATCCCGGAGGCCTACTACCCGCCACAAGAATAAGTCAGTCCCCACACACAGCATCTCTGCCTGCACGCTAGTGTTGGACGAACAGTGTTCGCCACTGTTCGGGTTCTGCAGAACATCACCCTGTTCGGGTGATGTTCGAGTTCGGCCGAACACCTAATGGTGTTCGGCCAAACTGTTCGGCCATATGGCCGAACTAAAAGCGCATGGCCGAACGTTACCCGAACGTTCGGCTAGCGCTGTGATTGGCCGAATGGGTCACGTGTAGTGTTGGGCGAACATCTAGATGTTCGGGACGAACATGGCCGCGATGTTCGGGTGTTCGAGCCGAACTCCGAACATAATGGATGTCAATGGGGACCTGAACTTTCGTGCTTTGTAAAGCCTCCTTACATGCTACATACCCTAAATTTACAGGGTATGTGCACCTTGGGAGTGGGTACAAGAGGAAACATTTTTTAGCAAAAAGAGCTTATAGTTTTTGAGAAAATCGATTTTAAAGTTTCAAAGGGAAAACTGTCTTTTAAATGCGGGAAATGTCTGTTTTCTTTGCACAGGTAACATGCTTTTTGTCGGCATGCAGTCATAAATTTAATACAGATAAGAGGTTCCAGGAAAAGGGACCGGTAACGCTAACCCAGCAGCAGCACACGTGATGGAACCGGAGGAGGGCGGCGCAGGAGGAGAAGGCCACGCTTTGAGACACAACAACCCAGGCCTTGCATGAGGACAAGAAGCGTGCGGATAGCAATTTGCATTTTGTCGCCATGCAGTCATAAATGTAATACAGATGAGAGGTTCCAGGAAAAGGGACCGGTAACGCTAACCCAGCAGCAGCACACGTGATGGAACAGGAGGAGGGCGGCGCAGGAGGAGAAGGCCACGCTTTGAGACACAACAACCCAGGCCGTGCATGAGGACAAGATGCGTGCGGATAGCAATTTGCATTTGTCGGCATGCAGTCATAAATGTAATACAGATGAGAGGTTCCAGGAAAAGGGACCGGTAACGCTAACCCAGCAGCAGCACACGTGATGGAACAGGAGGAGGGCGGCGCAGGAGGAGAAGGCCACGCTTTGAGACACAGCAACCCAGGCCTTGCATGAGGACAAGAAGCATGCGGATAGCATAGGTTCAATAAACAGGGACCGGAAACGCTAACCCATCACAGATGTTCATTGTTCATGTTACTTGGTTGGGGTCCGGGAGTGTTGCGTAGTCGTTTCCAATCCAGGATTGATTCATTTTAATTTGAGTCAGACGGTCTGCATTTTCTGTGGAGAGGCGGATACGCCGATCTGTGACGATGCCTCCGGCAGCACTGAAACAGCGTTCCGACATAACGCTGGCTGCCGGGCAAGCCAGCACCTCTATTGCGTACATTGCCAGTTCGTGCCAGGTGTCTAGCTTCGATACCCAATAGTTGAAGGGTGCAGATGGATTGTTCAACACAGCTATGCCATCTGACATGTAGTCCTTGACCATCTTCTCCAGGCGATCGGTGTTGGAGGTGGATCTGCACGCTTGCTGTTCTGTGTGCTGCTGCATGGGTGTCAGAAAATGTTCCCACTCCAAGGACACTGCCGATACCATTCCCTTTTGGGCACTAGCTGCGGCTTGTGTTGTTTGCTGCCCTCCTGGTCGTCCTGGGTTTGCGGAAGTCAGTCTGTCGGCATACAACTGGCTAGAGGATGGGGAGGATGTCAATCTCCTCTCTAAAGTCTCCACATGGGCCTGCTGGTATTCTTCCATTTTGATCTGTCTGACTCTTTCTTCAAGCAGTTTTGGAACATTGTGTTTGTACCGTGGATCCAGAAGGGTATAAACCCAGTAATTGGTGTTGTCCAGAATGCGCACAATGCGTGGGTCGTGTTCAATGCAGTCCTAGGCCGAAGAGGTCATAGCCTAGGGTCACAAAAACCTGTTTATTTGGGCAATTTCAATGGTAGTGATGCTGACGTACATAAATCTCAGCCATGGCCGTTAGCAACGTCTGAATTGCAGGTAGAAGACATATTGTTAGACTTGGATTCCAAAGATGGGGTCCCTACATCTCTGCAAACCAGAGTTACAGGGGTGCAAAATTGGTAAAATCCCCCATAGGCTTTCATTGCCTCCCTATTTCATTTTCCAAAATCTCACATCTTTTCAAAGGGCAATTGCTCAGCAGTGGCAAATTTTCTAGCATTGTAGGGACCCTTAGGGGGAACATGACTGGTGAGTTTCGGGCCCCTAGGCCAAAGAGGTCATAGCCTAGGGTCACAAAAACCTGTTTATTTGGGCAATTTCAATGGTAGTGATGCTGACGTACATACATCTCAGCCATGGCCGTTAGCAACGTCTGAATTTCACGAAATGTCTCATGCAGGTAGAAGACATATTGTTAGACTTGGATTCCAAAGATGGGGTCCCTACATCTCTGCAAACCAGAGTTACAGGGGTGCAAAATTGGTAAAATCCCCCATAGGCTTTCATTGCCTCCCTATTTCACTTTCCAAAATCTCACATCTTTTCAAAGGGCAATTGCTCAGCAGTGGCAAATTTTATAGCATTGTAGCGACCCTTAGGGGGAACATGACTGGTGAGTTTCGAGCCCCTAGGCCGAAGAGGTCATAGCCTAGGGTCACAAAAACCTGTTTATTTGGGCTATTTCAATGGTAGTGATGCTGACGTACATAAATCTCAGCCATGGCCGTTAGCAACGTCTGAATTTCACGAAATGTCTCATGCAGGTAGAAGACATATTGTTAGACTTGGATTCCAAAGATGGGGTCCCTACATCTCTGCAAACCAGAGTTACAGGGGTGCAAAATTGGTAAAATCCCCCATAGGCTTTCATTGCCTCCCTATTTCACTTTCCAAAATCTCACATCTTTTCAAAGGCCAATTGCTCAGCAGTGGCAAATTTTCTAGCATTGTAGGGACCCTTAGGGGGAACATGACTGGTGAGTTTCGGGCCCCTAGGCCAAAGAGGTCATAGCCTAGGGTCACAAAAACCTGTTTATTTGGGCAATTTCAATGGTAGTGATGCTGACGTACATACATCTCAGCCATGGCCGTTAGCAACGTCTGAATTTCACGAAATGTCTCATGCAGGTAGAAGACATATTGTTAGACTTGGATTCCAAAGATGGGGTCCCTACATCTCTGCAAACCAGAGTTACAGGGGAGCAAAATTGGTAAAATCCCCCATAGGCTTTCATTGCCTCCCTATTTCACTTTCCAAAATCTCACATCTTTTCAAAGGGCAATTGCTCAGCAGTGGCAAATTTTCTAGCATTGTAGGGACCATTAGGGGGAACATGACTGGTGAGTTTCGGGCCCCTAGGCCAAAGAGGTCATAGCCTAGGGTCACAAAAACCTGTTTATTTGGGCAATTTCAATGGTAGTGATGCTGACGTACATAAATCTCAGCCATGGCCGTTAGCAACGTCTGAATTTCACGAAATGTCTCATACAGGTAGAAGACATATTGTTAGACTTGGATTCCAAAGATAGGGTCCCTACATCTCTGCAAACCAGAGTTACAGGGGTGCAAAATTGGTAAAATCCCCCATAGGCTTTCATTGCCTCCCTATTTCACTTTCCAAAATCTCACATCTTTTCAAAGGGCAATTGCTCAGAAGTGGCAAATTTTCTAGCATTGTAGGGACCCTTAGGGGGAACATGACTGGTGAGTTTCGGGCCCCTAGGCCAAAGAGGTCATAGCCTAGGGTCACAAAAACCTGTTTATTTGGGCAATTTCAATGGTAGTGATGCTGACGTACATAATTCTCAGCCATGGCCGTTAGCAACGTCTGAATTTCACGAAATGTCTCATGCAGGTAGAAGACATATTGTTAGACTTGGATTCCAAAGATGCGGTCCCTACGTCTCTGCAAACCAGAGTTACAGGGGTGCAAAATTGGTAAAATCCCCCATAGGCTTTTATTGCCTCCCTATTTCACTTTCCAAAATCTCACATCTTTTCAAAGGGCAATTGCTCAGCAGTGGCAAATTTTCTAGCATTGTAGGGACCCTTAGGGGAAACATGACTGGTGAGTTTCGGGCCCCTAGGCCAAAGAGGTCATAGCCTAGGGTCACAAAAACCTGTTTATTTGGGCAATTTCAATGGTAGTGATGCTGACGTACATAAATCTCAGCCATGGCCGTTAGCAACGTCTGAATTTCACGAAATGTCTCATGCAGGTAGAAGACATATTGTTATACTTGGATTCCAAAGATGGGGTCCCTACATCTCTGCAAACCAGAGTTACAGGGGTGCAAAATTGGTAAAATCCCCCATAGGCTTTCATTGCCTCCCTATTTCACTTTCCAAAATCTCACATCTTTTCAAAGGGCAATTGCTCAGCAGTGGCAAATTTTCTAGCATTGTAGGGACCATTAGGGGGAACATGACTGGTGAGTTTCGGGCCCCTAGGCCAAAGAGGTCATAGCCTAGGGTCACAAAAACCTGTTTATTTGGGCAATTTCAATGGTAGTGATGCTGACGTACATAAATCTCAGCCATGGTCGTTAGCAACGTCTGAATTTCACGAAATGTCTCATGCAGGTAGAAGACATATTGTTAGACTTGGATTCCAAAGATGGGGTCCCTACATCTCTGCAAACCAGAGTTACAGGGGTGCAAAATTGGTAAAATCCCCCATAGGCTTTGATTGCCTCCCTATTTCACTTTCCAAAATCTCACATCTTTTCAAAGGGCAATTGCTCAGCAGTGGCAAATTTTCTAGCATTGTAGGGACTATTAGGGGGAACATGACTGGTGAGTTTCGGGCCCCTAGGCCAAAGAGGTCATAGCCTAGGGTCACAAAAACCTGTTTATTTGGGCAATTTCAATGGTAGTGATGCTGACGTACATAAATCTCAGCCATGGCCGTTAGCAACGTCTGAATTTCACGAAATGTCTCATGCAGGTAGAAGACATATTGTTAGACTTGGATTCCAAAGATAGGGTCCCTACATCTCTGCAAACCAGAGTTACAGGGGTGCAAAATTGGTAAAATCCCCCATAGGCTTTCATTGCCTCCCTATTTCACTTTCCAAAATCTCACATCTTTTCAAAGGGCAATTGCTCAGAAGTGGCAAATTTTCTAGCATTGTAGGGACCCTTAGGGGGAACATGACTGGTGAGTTTCGGGCCCCTAGGCCAAAGAGGTCATAGCCTAGGGTCACAAAAACCTGTTTATTTGGGCAATTTCAATGGTAGCGATGCTGACGTACATAATTCTCAGCCATGGCCGTTAGCAACGTCTGAATTTCACGAAATGTCTCATGCAGGTAGAAGACATATTGTTAGACTTGGATTCCAAAGATGCGGTCCCTACGTCTCTGCAAACCAGAGTTACAGGGGTGCAAAATTGGTAAAATCCCCCATAGGCTTTCATTGCCTCCCTATTTCACTTTCCAAAATCTCACATCTTTTCAAAGGGCAATTGCTCAGCAGTGGCAAATTTTCTAGCATTGTAGGGACCCTTAGGGGAAACATGACTGGTGAGTTTCGGGCCCCTAGGCCAAAGAGGTCATAGCCTAGGGTCACAAAAACCTGTTTATTTGGGCTATTTCAATGGTAGTGATGCTGACGTACATAAATCTCAGCCATGGCCGTTAGCAACGTCTGAATTTCACGAAATGTCTCATGCAGGTAGAAGAAATATTGTTAGACTTGGATTCCAAAGATGGGGTCCCTACATCTCTGCAAACCAGAGTTACAGGGGTGCAAAATTGGTAAAATCCCCCATAGGCTTTCATTGCCTCCCTATTTCACTTTCCAAAATCTCACATCTTTTCAAAGGGCAATTGCTCAGCAGTGGC